>NC_092333.1:539800000-540450000 GCF_046630445.1 Rutidosis leptorrhynchoides
CACAGTATCAAAAAATGGATGAACAACATACGAAGGGGAAATAGTCCATATTTAGTTGCAGGAAGATTAACATGGCTCACTATCATGGGGGTTCCAATTAAATATTGGAATGAGAGAACATTTTGCTAAATTGCTCAATGGTGGGGACGCATATTCGAGACTCACAATTGTTCACTACAGGGAAACCAAAACCTTACTATCGGTAAGGTCTTGATCAAGACATTTGGCACAAATCTCATAAACGAAAACGTCAAATTAAAAGCCGGAAAAAGCATGTTCTACATTAAAGTAATGGAAGACATGGGGGATGATGTTATGCGAGGTGTATACGAAATATACTATATTTTTACTACGAAATACGATACAAATACGATACAATTTTACACAAGTTATTTATTTATTTATAGAATGGATATACGTAAACCTTGCTACAACACTTATAGGCAGTGTACCTAATCGTAGAGTAGTGTAGTTTTTAGTAAGTCCGGTTCGTTCCACAAGGAGCTGGCTAAGTTTAACGCTATATTTTAAAAACTATATTTGTATAAAATATATATAATTAAATATAGTAATATTATTATAAAAGGGGGTTTTTACTGTTTAATGACCGGTTTGTCGATTTTAAATAAAGCGTAAAGATAAATGACGATAATATAAATGACAGAATTTAAATTGCGATAAAGTAAATTGCAGTAATTAAAATGACAGTAAATAAAGGTACGATGAAATATGAAATAAAAGTATTATGCTTATTTAAACTTCCGTAATCATGATGTTTGACGTCTTGATTTTAATTAATTGTTACCCGGGTTAATTGTCCTTTGTCCTGGATTATTTGATACCTATATGGTTTTTGTCCATAATACTCCATCGGTCATAATTATAAAATGATCGTCAAATTAACCTTATTCCCGAAGTCAAATATTCCAACTAATTAGGGATTCGAACTGTAACAAGATTTTAATACTTTGTTAATAATTACACCAGGTTATCGACTGCGTGTAATCCAAGATTTTAATACTTTGTTAACAATTACACCAATTATCCTTGTATGTAATCCACCCCTGTTTTAATGAGATATGAATATTAATTTACCCACTTGATCAGAATAAATAATCAATTACCCAACCCGAATAATTAATTAAATGATCGTAAAAGATGTCGTATAAATGTCACTAAATAGAACATACATAATCATTTTAATAATTATTAGATTAACTAATTTAAAGATAGGTTTGACAGGTTCCAATAAGTTGTCACTCAATTAGACAATACCCCCTATCTATTAATAGTCAATAGTCCAATGTCCACAAGTGTCGGTCTTTTGTCCAAACCTTAATTATGGTACAAAATCTAATAACCCAATCTTAATTTTTAGTCTAACATCACGATTACTTTGGCTCAAATAAGCATAATAATAACTTAGTTACGAGACATTAATTTAAAAAGGAAGAACATAGCTTACAGTGGTGATTAATCGCGTAGCATTGCACGGACAGAATTTCGACTTAAAACCCGTAAAACATACTTAAAATAACCTTATTATTATTAACTTAAAATTAAAATTAAAATTATAAATATAAATATATATATATATATACTACAGATGAAGAGAAGAGAAAAATATGTGTTAAATTCGTCCGAAAAATGCTGAATTTATAGAATGTGGCTTGCTACAGTAACTCATGCGGTCGCATGAGATTTTAGTGCAAATCTCATGCACTCACATGGGCTCATGCACTCGCATGGGTTTTATGCCTATTTCCCATGCGATCGCATGACCGTCAGATCCAGCTCACATATTTTTTGTTTGCTAGTTTGTCGACGTTATTTAATATAATATATAATATATAAATAATTTATATAATTATTTAAATATTATATTATATTCTTGTGCATAGTTGACTTGTAATTTTAGCTCCGTTGCGTCGCGCGTTGATAGTTGGCTCAGGTCCCGGTTCCGGTTTTTCGAACGTCCTTTCGTATAATTTAATATCTTGTACTTTGCGTTTTGCGGCTCGTACTCTTGTAATTTTGAGATGTTTCTTATCAATAAATTGAACCACTTGAATTATATCTTGTACATTTGAGCTTTTTGGTCATTTGCATCTTCTAATCGTCGTTTTCTTCTTTTGTCTTCGCACTTATTTATTTAAATGAATATTACATAAAAATAGAACAATTGCAACTAAAAGCTTTACATATTGGAAGGATATTGATACTAAATATATGTTTCTTTTTAGCATTATCAAATATCCCCACACTTGAACGTTGTTTGTCCTCAAGCAATACAGAATTTGAAATTAAATCACACTTCACTCGAATCACTTTTTTTTTATTCTCACACCTTATACATCAGTGATTTTGATACGGCGGTATAAACAATGATAGTAACGATGTGGTTTACAGTCCCACATGACTTATAAAAATTTAGATCCTTTAAGGAAATTGGATCTTTATGAAAACATTTGATCTTTTGAAAATCCATTCTAGCTTATACCCTAGATAAGTTTTCTGGAATAACCCTTCACCGGTGTTTGCAAAATGTTTTTGTAGGTTGTGTGGGTTTCATATTTTAAAATTTTAGTTCAAAACTTGCGGTTTTGTGTCACCCACTTGCTAATCCTTGTATTAGGAAAGCACACGTCCAGTATACTTGTTCCGTATATTACCTTTCGGTAAACTACCATCCGGTTGTAAAGGAAAGCGTTGAACAAGCAACTATCAAGGCAATGTCCCGTGACATGCAGATAATTATGGTTAAAAATGTGTCGGATGCAATTACTATCCTTTGTAGGAGCAATAGTAAAGATCACCCTATAATTTTTTGGTCTGGCACAAGGTCCTGTCTTCGACCATGCTATGCAACCACCATTCTTACGGTTGACACCCAATTTAGTTCAGGTGACCTAATGAATTCTGGGTGAATTCCTAGGATTTTACGTTCAATGGTAATGAACGTATTGAAAATAGGGTTTCAGAAAACAAATCGGTTTTAATTTTGATCAAAATATTTTCTCGTTCAAGCTCGAGTTTAGATATCATCGAATTCCATGAGTTTGTAATTCACAATCTTTAAAGTCAATCTCAAGGATTGAGTAATATCAGTCTTAAAAGCCGATTTTTAATCTTTAAGGAGATTATCCTTTCTGGGAGTCTGATTCATTAGTCTTATCAAGCTAATTTGCACGGTGCCCCCCCATTGTACGAGACAGATCCTCTCATGGTTAGGATAAGTCTGATCACTTGGCGACCCTGTTTGATGCTGAGGTCCATGGATTTCCTGCTGATTTTAGAGATGACTTTTCTAGATTTTTCGTCAACCTACAGCTGGTCTGGACGACAACTTTCTGACCTAAATCAAGAAGCGCGTGTCTTTTTTGGAAGACTTTACTTCCTTTTAATGATGGAATTGATTCATTGTGTAGATCCATCTTTCTTTCAAATATATTACAGTAAATCGGGTATAACTGATTAGTTTAGTCTCAAGCAAAAGTACCTGCAATAATCTTGTACAAAAATATGTGATATGTGTTTTGCATAACTTGGTAAATTCTTCCCACTCTTAGCTTTTATTTATTTTTTTCTTTGCCTTTTTATTCTCCTCTATTCCATTTTAAATGAATTCAAGCATTTTGGGTTGTTTCTCCATTTATGTTCTCTCCGAGGTAACAATAATTTCGGTATTTACACCTAGTTTTATCGTTCATAAATATGTATAAACATGATTTTCAATCATTTAGTTGAAATTTTTTTCAAATTTTCACAAAATTTGGAAATAATTTGGCAATTAAACTAAGTGTAAACCCGAGAGAATTTATAACCCTTCCCCACACTTGAGATCATGCAATGCCCTCATTTGCATGAAATCAGACTATAATTATAAATTCATGAGGGTGATTAGTGTAGAAAAGTGATTAAAAATACCGAGTTTGCAAACATATTATTTTATATCACACTTGATATTTTGCATCTTGTCGTCAAAATTAGTAGCTTTTGCTGAACTTAATGTCAGTCATTAAAAGTGCGCCGTTTTACCCTGTTTTGTACATGAGATAACTACAAACATATATATACATACTTTTACAAATATATATATATATATATATATATATATATATATATATATATATATATATATATATATATTTTTATTTTTTTTATAAAATCTTTATTTATTAAAACAATTTAAATGAATAATTTTTAAAATTTTGTTTCCTTTTACTTTAGGTAGTTTCGGTATGTTTACCTAGTCCGTCCCTCAACAAAATTTACAATTTTTCGTTTTTAAAGCGATTGTTTTAAAAGCAAAGACTTTTGGGTTTTTTAATTTTTTTGGTATACTTTAGATCAATAAAATTAAAAATAATGATAACAAAATTTTTTGCCCCGCCCTCGGGTAAAGCAGTTTCGGTTCTATGACCTAGTCTTCAACTTACGATGAATTTTAGAAATCATTTTTTAAACTTAATGAAATAAAGTAAATTTTGTTTTTAAATTCACACAAAACTTAAATTTAAAAATGCATATAAATTTCATATAAAACCTATAAAACAAAAAATTCAGAATGGGGGAAGAAAACTAGTTCTTTAGTGTCTGCTAATGGAAAAGACCAATCGGATTCCATTCTCGAAACTACATGAGAACAGAACAACTAACCCTAGACAGCATTATTTCTTATAATATTTGAATCTCCCCACACTTAGGTAGCTGTGGTGTCGAAATTGTGATTAACTTCATTGTCCATTTCTTTTGGACCATAATCAATTTGCATATCTGTGACTTTTGCTTTAAGCCATTGGTCGGATTCCTGTGTAATATCCACAAATTCAACTAGTTTTGCCTTTTCTTTAGGCGATAGATTGGATACTAACCGGTTACATAAATTAAAGTTCCCCTTAATTCTAGCATCGCGTATCCGTTTAATAAGTTTCTTCATTGAACTATTAATAACGGAGTCATTTAATTTCGTATCAACAACGGGGTTCTTTGTTATCAGGTCATCATTAGGTGTTACTTCATTTTCCCCACACTTAGGCATTTTATTACTGTTAAGCACTACCGTTGGAGTTGGTATAACAATATGGTTCTTACCAATTGTTTTTGTTGGTTCAACGGTTT
The DNA here is from genome assembly GCF_046630445.1 of Rutidosis leptorrhynchoides. Classification (NCBI taxonomy): domain Eukaryota; kingdom Viridiplantae; phylum Streptophyta; class Magnoliopsida; order Asterales; family Asteraceae; genus Rutidosis; species Rutidosis leptorrhynchoides. Next base: position 539,805,122 of record NC_092333.1, read on the forward strand.
TGGTTGGTGGAGATTTAGCCTTTCGACTCACAAAGGTGATCGATTTTTCATCATTACTAAGTGTCATTCTACCCTTTCTTACATCAAATAACGCTCCGGTAGACGCTAAGAATGGTCGACCTAAAATTAGAGGAATGTTTGAGTCCTCTTCTATGTCAATGACAATAAATTCGACTAAAAAGGTTAAATTACCCACTTGAACGGGTAGGTTGTCAGCAATTCCAACTGGATGCCTAATGGTTTAATCAAAGAGTCGGACACTCATCTCTGTTGGACTTAACTCACCTACTCCTAATCTCTTATATAATGAAAGAGGCATAACACTCACACTCGCACCTAAATCTACTAGTGCATCATAGATGACACAATCACTAAGTAGATAAGGAACAATAAATTCACCGAGATCACCCAACCTGGGTGGAACTTTTGGTGGAACTGTCTTCACCGGATTTATTTTTACGGTTTTTGTTTCTTGCACTTTCTTATTCTTCTTCTTCTTTTCAGAGGTATCATAAACTTTATTACCTATTACTTGCTCATAATCAACTCCTTTTCTTGGAAACGGGATGGGTGGTCTGTATGGTGCCACCACTGGCTTTACATACTCGGGTGGTGGTGGTGTTGTAACTTCTTCATTGTTACTCACATCTAAAACCTTCCCATCTTCTTGTGTTGGTTTTTCAGAATTCGTTGAAACCATATTAACATTCTCATTCCGAGGATTTACTTCAGTATTACTCGGTAGCTTTCCTTGTTCCCTCTCACTCATCATGCTAGCAAGAGTACCTACATGTTTTTCTAGATTCAAAATGGAAGCTTGTTGAGTCCTTAGTGACTGATCAAACCTCTCATTCGTTTAGGTTTGAGATGTAATAAATTGTGTTTGAGATTCCATTAGCTTTGCCATCATTTCTTCTAGATTTGGCTTTTTCTCTTCGGTTTGTTGTAGTGGTTTATATAAGCCAGGTCTTTGTTGATTGAAAGTGTTGTTTTGAGTTGGTTGGTTATTCGGACCTTGTTGGTTATACGAGTTATTGTTGGGTCCATTTGGATTGTAAAGAATGTTTTAATTTCGATTGAAGTTTGGCCTTGGCGGTCGATAATTATTTTGATAATTATTTCCTGGCCTTTGATTCATGTAGGAAACATTCTCAGGTTGTTCCATCGTTTGCTCGATGTGACAATCTTTTGTTAAGTGTGGTCCACCGCATTGCTCACAACTGATTCGTATTGCGTGAATATCTTTATTCATCTTTTCCATTCGTCTCTCGAAAGCATCTATCTTTGCAGAAACGGAATCAAAGTCATGGCTAGAATCGGCTCTAGCCGCTTTAGATGATCGAAAAATATCTTTTTCTTGATGCCACTCATGTGAGTGGGATGCTGTGTTATCAATAATTTTGTAAGCTTCAATTGCGATTTTCTTCATAATGGAACCACCAGCTGTTATGTCGATGTTTTTTCGTGTAGCAACGTCGCATCCTTGGTAGAATATTTGTACTATTTGATAAGTATCTAAACCGTGTTGAGGACATCCTCTCAATAACTTTCCAAATCTTGTCCACGCCTCATATAGAGTTTCATTTGGCTTTTGTGTGAACGTAACAATTTCTCCTTGAAGTCTCACAGCTTTAGATGCTGGAAAGAATTGTTTAAGAAATTTCTCAACTAAAACATCCCATGTGTCAATCGCCCCTTCAGGTAACGATTCTAACCAATCTTTGGCTTCTCCCTTTAAAGTCCAGGGAAATAACATGAGATAGATCTGTTCATCCTCAACTTCTTTGATTTTGAATAGAGTACAAATCCTATTAAAATTTCGAAGATGTTCATTTGGATCTTCTTTTGGCGTACCACTATATTGGCATTGATTAGTTACCATGTGTAGGATTTGTCCTTTGATTTCATAATCTGTCGCATTAATGTATGGTTTAATAATGGCGTGACCTTGGCCCGTGCGTGTGGCTCTCATTCGGTCTTCCATACTTAGAGGTTCCTTTACTTCCATAATTGAATTTGTTGAATCTGAATCACTAGAGGATTCTGATTTAACAGTTTGTGGTTCAGGAGGAATTGTTAGTGGTTCAGGATCTTGGAATTGTCCTTGAATATCCTCCGGGTTCTTAATTGTGAAGTCAGAATTTTGAATTGGAAAACTTGTTCGACTAGATGATAATTCTAAAGAAAAATCAACAGCAGCAATATTAACTAGATGTCTTGATCGAGTTACAGGTGGTGAACGTATGAAAGGTGGTGAGCGTTTTGCTCGGTGCATTCACTGAATATCCTGTTAGTTATAAAAGATAAAAATTATATAAGTTATCAAATTAATAGACTTTTTTGATTTTACCTACGTTTTGAATAGCCAATAGATGCAGCAGGTAGCCAGGACCCTTTAAATCGGAAGCCCACAACTCGTCACTAACAAATCTAACTATTACTACGAACCAGAAAATTTTGGATGTCTATCAATTTAACCGCTTAAAATAATTTTCCATTTTTGAAATTTTAAAGAAGAAATAGAAAATTCTATGTCCTAAAAACTAGAGCGTCGAGAAATAAGAAAGAAAAAGAGCGCGTCGAAAAACGTCAAAAAATAAAAGGTCGAAAAAATAAAAATAAGAAAATAAGCGTCGAAACTTAGAATTCTAAAAACTAAAAATTAAAACTTACGTCTAAAGGTATTAAAGCTTAAAGGGAATTCTATATCCAAAACGGCAATAACTTAATAGGCACTAAAATTTAAAACGGCGTCGCAAAATTCTAAAGCACCTAAATCGTAGTCTAAAGAAAAAGTAGTTAAGGGATTTTACGGCAAAGCCTAAAAATCTAGAAATAAAAATAACTACGACAAATACTAAATTTAAAACTAAGTACGTATAAAAAATACAAATTACGAATTAAACGATTAAAATATACAATTTATAAAAAGATATAGAAAGTGATAAAATTACTGATTTTTATAAAAATATTATTTTTATATTATTATTTTATAAAAGTATTAATTTATAATTTAATAAAACTAATTAAAACTAAAAATACAAAATAAAACTAAAAACTAAACTAAATAATATTATAATTAAACCCTAATTAATAATAATAATTTAATTAAAACCCTAGCGTAATTAATGCTGGGATCAGGCCTGTCAGACAGCCTCATGCGATCGCATGAGCTTTATGTGTCTTGGCCATCCGATCGCATGGCTTCGGATACCAGGCCAGGTCTTGGGCTGCTACAGTGTAGTGGCCCGATTACTTTTTATATATATATTTTTTTTTCTGTTTTTAATTTATATAAAATATTTATATAAATAAAAATTTATATTTTAAAAACTACCTATTAGTTTTTGTAACAACAAAAAAAAATACAAACTTTTTAATTAAAAAAGCGTAAAAAAAATATAGTAATATATATATTTATTTATTTATTTTTCTTGTTTTTATATTTTTGATATTTAAAACGTATTTTTACAAAAATAAATTAAGACTTAAAAAAAAATCTTTTTTTTTGTAAATATAGCGTTTCGCTTTCGGGTCCCCGGCAGCGGCGCCAAAAATACTTGATGTTATGCGAGGTGTATACGAAATATACTATATTTTTACTACGAAATAAGATACAAATACGATACAATTTTACACAAGTTATTTATTTATTTATAGAATGGATATACGTAAACTTTACTACAACACTTATAGGCAGTGTACCTAATCGTAGAGTAGTGTAGTTTTTAGTAAGTCCGGTTCGTTCCACAGGGAGCTGGCTAAGTTTAACGCTATATTTTAAAAACTATATTTGTATAAAATATATATAATTAAATATAGTAATATTATTATAAAAGGGGGTTTTTACCGTTTAATGATCGGTTTGTCAATTTCGATAATATAAATGACAGAATTTAAATTGCGATAAATAAATTGCAGTAATTAAAATGACAGTAAATAAAGGTACGATGAAATATGAAATAAAAGTATTATGCTTATTTAAACTTCCGTAATCATGATGCTTGATGTTTTGATTTTAATTAATTGTTACCCGGGTTAATTGTCCTTTGTCCTGGTTTATTTGATACCTATCTGGTTTTTGTCCATAATAGTCCATCGGTCATATTTATAAAATGCTCGTCAAATTAACCTTATTTCCGAAGTCAAATATTCCAACTAATTAGGGATTCGAACTGTAACAAGATTTTAATACTTTGTTAATAATTACACCAGGTTATCAACTGCGTGTAATCCAAGGTTTTAATACTTTGTTAACAATTATTCCAATTATCCTTGTATGTAATCCACCCCTGTTTTAATGAGATATGAATATTAATTTACCCACTTGATCAGAATGAATAATCAATTACCTAACCCGAATAATTAATTAAATGATCGTAAAAGATGTCGTATAAATGTCACTAAATAGAACATACATAATCATTTTAATAATTATTAGATTAACTAATTTAAAGATAGGTTCTACAGGTTCCAATAAGTTGTCGCTCAATTAGACAATACCCCCTATCTATTAATAGTCAATAGACCAATGTCCACAAGTGTCGGTCTTTTGTTCAAACCTTAATTATGGTACAAAATCTAATAACCCAATCTTAATTTTTAGTCTAACATCACGATTACTTTGGCTCAAATAAGCATAATAATAACTTAGTTACGAGACAATAATTTAAAAAGGAAGAACATAGCTTACAGTGGTGATTACGTTGCACAGACAGAATTTCGACTTAAAACCCATAAAACATTCTTAAAATAACCTTATTATTATTAACTTAAAATTAAAATTAAAATTATAAATATATATATATATATATATATATATATATATTTATATATATATATATATATATATTACAGATGAAGAGAAGAGAAAAATATGTGTTAAATTCGTCCGAAAAATGCTGAATTTATAGAATGTGGCTTGCTACAGTAACTCATGCGGTCACATGAGATTTTAGTGCAAATCTCATGCACTCGCATGGGCTCATGCACTCGCATGAGCTCATGCACTCGCATGAGTTTTATGCCTATTTCCCATGCGATCGCATGGCCGTCAGATCCAGATCGCATATTTTTTGTTTGCTAGTTTGTCGACGTTATTTAATATAATATATAAATAATTTATATAATTATTTAAATATTATATTATATTCTTGTGCATAGTTGACTTGTAATTTTAGCTCCGTTGCGTCGCGTGTTGATAGTTGGCTCAGGTCCCGGTTCCGGTTTTTCGAACGTCCTTTCGTATAATTTAATATCTTGTACTTTGCGTTTTGCGGCTCGTACTCTTGTAATTTTGAGACGTTTCTTATCAATAAATTGAACCACTTGAATTATATCTTCTACATTTGAGCTTTTTGGTCATTTGCGTCTTCAAATCGTCATTTTCTTCTTTTGTCTTCGCACTTATTTATTTAAACGAATATTACATAAAAATAGAACAATTGGAACTAAAAGCTTTACATATTGGAAGGATATTGATACTAAATATATGTTCCTTTTTAGCATTATCAGGGGATATGATCGAAATGGACATGGAAGACTCTGGTAGTGAATGGGAAGATGATGAACAAAATTCTAAAGATGATGAATCCTTAAAAATCAGCTCCGATGATGATGAAGATGAACAAAACCTTGAAGATACCGGAAAAGGTGAACGGTCCAATAAAACCCTGCCGGATAAAAACTTGGAAGACGAGCAATCGGGATGTGCAGGCGGCTGTATGGGAAACAGAAACTACAATGATGATGACGATACCAATTCCACGGCAAAAATCGGCTCTGAAAATAGGGCCCCACAAGATAACCCTAAAAGGGGGAACGAAGAGTCAGCAGGTCAAAATATTAACCCCAGTAATCCTAACCTTAATGGGTCTGAAAAAAATAATGAGCCCAATGCTGATACAAATGAGTCCACTAATGGTCATGAGTTTTTAAATGAGGTGGAAGAAGAGGGGGTAAAGCAGCCCACCAAGGGTAATGGGCTAATCCATGAAGAGGAAAGTTGTGAAATTGAATCTGGTGAGTTTATTTCAGAAACGATGGAAAATCATAGGGACAAAGAAATTGACAATTTGGTAGCTGAAGACCCAAACAAACCCAAACCAGATTCGCTCAAAAAGAAGAAGAAGAGACGGGCAAAAGGTATCACGGAGCATTTGAATTCTTCATCATATGAAGCAGATTCAGAAGATGCCATGGCTGATATCCGCGATGATGGAGTCAATATTGAACTCCCATTAAAGAAAAAGGCTTCAACATCAGAGCATGAGATACATAATGGATGGAAAAACGGTGGTAGCTGGCGTGCATCATCAATAATCATGATGGGTAAATGCTTGGCGAGGGCTAAACAAAAGGAGAAAAAGGGTAAAGGATCGAAATCCAAATCCAATCGAACCTCTTCTTCAGATCGGACCAAAACTAAAAGAGGGTCAAAACAATCGAAGTCAATTTCAAAAAAATTAGCAGGATGTGAGGTGCAGCGATCTGAAAATTCAGAAAGTAGTGTGGGATTGGGAGAATTTGCAGGCAAAATCGGACTTGTATGGGACTGATGTGTAAAATCGTGTCTATAATTTTTAATGGGAAATACCGGTTTAAAGATTACTACACACTAACGGGCAGTGTACCCGATCGTGCAATAGTATAAAGTTGGTAAATCCGAAATCGTTCCAAGGACAGTTTAAAGTGAGAATTAAGATTGCAACTAATGGAAATAAACTAAGTTAATCTATTAAAATTGAAAGTACGAGATAATGGGTTTTGTGGCTATTTAACGATTAGCCAAATCAAGATTTGATCGAAAGTAAAAACAATATTTTTGAATTTTTAGATTTATAAAACTTAAAACAAGAAAGCAATTAAGATAATTTGATATCAATAGAATGGAAATGCTCGTCTAGACCTTTTACCCTCCGAATTGGATGTTTCTATACCTTAGCCCGATTTAAGACTTAATACATGCAAATTACTCAGTCGACTCGTCAAGAGTTCTCTTTAGCAAGTACTCAAACTAGAATTACTAGATGTAGGGTTCCCTAGCACCTAAGACCTTTTCGTTTGTGACTAATTAATTAACTAGATCAAAGATTTGAATAACAATTGCCTTTGTGTTCGCTCTACACAATTTACCCCTATATTGTTTAACCGTTTAAACTTAATTTACCCCATTGGTCCGGTTTAGCAAACAATCAATTAAGACAAATCAATTGTAAACTAGTGTATTAAATCAACAAGTGTTCTCTTTATCAAACAAATACACTAATCAATCAAGTTCATAAAGTTAAACATCAATAAGAATCGATCTTTTATTCAAACTATTGAAATAAACATGCATAAGTTCATAAATCATAAATCATAACATCCAAAACCTCGGTTATTAATCTAGACAAGCATTGAAAACTTAGCCAACAATCATGGCTAAAAACAAATTCATAAATAAACAATTGAGATAATTCATTATGTTTGATAAGAATTAAACCTAGTTGAAATCGTGATCTTAAACGATTGATGAATCGAAACGCATTCTTGAAATGATTGAGTTGATTAAATGATGTTGGGATTCCCCAAAAGTCACCTAAAATCGCCCCAAAGCTGCTGGAATTCGTCTGGATAAAAGTGTTCAAAAGTTAGGGTTTAATTTCCCTATTTATAGCCCCAAAAACCGACCCAGTGGCGACCAACGCCGCGGCCTGGCAAGCCGCGCCGCGGCTTAAATCTTGCCACAACTCCAATTCTTTACCAAATGCTCGACCTTCAAAACTAGTTTTAACCCGCGCCGCGGGCTCTACAGCCGCGCCGCGGCTTAACTCGTGCACATAATTTTTCTCTAATATTTTATAATACTCGCTCGAAATCAACATTAAACATCAAATTAAGGCAACGATGATAGGATAACATAAATTATACCTCAAAATGATCTAACAATCGTACAAATAATCTTCTCGACTCTCAAATCCCAAATCTCTCAAATGTCTTCCAAAATACTCCAATTCGTATCCAAACGGACCCAATAGTGATCGATATTGCGAGAGAAATCATAGATGAAATGCACAATATCAAACCACCCCACACTAGAGTCTTGCTTGTCCTCAAGCAATTGAACTCGATAATAATCTTCTACCATATAATAACATTTTCAAACGCGTATGTAGAACCAAACGAACAACAAATCAAACAAGTACTAGCTTGGGCACGATTTTGGAGTAGATAACAACAATGCCTCCTACTTGCATTCCCCCGAAATTAACTTCCCAAACCTCAAGCAATTAAAATGAACAAAGTAGCTAAATATAGTCTCGAATAGCGTACCATAATAATGAGGTAGAGAAACTGAACCGTAATATGTAGTCTTCAAAGAAACTGGGAATCAAGTGGGAGCCGCGCACCAAGGATATAGCAATCGAACATATGTGCCAAAAAGAACGCACGGGCTACCCTCTAATTGGTCAAGCCAATGCCTCCCACAGTACCTAACATCGTGAGATGTCGGTAAGAAAATAATGTGCTTAGGAGGATACACATTATGTCCAGATATCATCGATAGTCATGGGGTGACCGTCTAATCTGTTAAGTCAATCATAAAGATTGAAGTTCATCAGTCTTAAAAGCTGATATCTTACATTTCTGGAGGTTATCCAACTGGGGATCTGATCAATCATAGATTTGTGTATCATGGTGCGCTCCCCATTTGAAGAGACATATCTCCCTCATCGAGATAAGTCTGACTACCAGTTTCCCTATTTGATGTTGAGGCCTGGTAGATTTCCAGTCGATGTAAGAAATGACTTTTCAAGACTTTTTGTCACCCTACAACTGGTCTGGACTACAACTTCTGAAATAAATTAGCAAGTGTGTCGATTTGGAGACTTTACTCCTAGGGTTATACAAAGTGGTTGGGCGCAACATTGTCCTTGTTAGGAGAAACAATGAGGATCACCCTCTTAAAGTTTTCGATCTAGCGCATGGCCCGGTTTTGACCACACGATCTAATCACCGTTCATACGGTTGACACCCGCCTTGGTGCAAGTGTCCTACGATTGAATTCTTAAAGAATTTGTAGGATTTCACATTTAAAGGTATTGAACGTGGTTGGAATAATTTCCAAGTTGCCTACTTCCCACATGACAAGCTTTTCTACTTGTTTTAAGAAAGGTAGGAAGTAGATACTACCCTTCCGATAAATCCCAAAAACCTTTGGGTGCCATAGCTTCCAGCTATGGGTTGTGTTGTCTAAGCAAACACAAGCACGTACCTATTGTTCCTAAAAAGGATAACACTGGTAAAGCTCAAGGCTCCTCTTCCCACAGTATCACACCATTAGATGATGTAATAATAAAATGGTATAGTTTCGGAAGTCCGCTATACCAAGTAACCAAAAGTTTTTGATCTGGCACGTGATTCGGTCACAATCACGCTATGCAATCACCGCTCTCTTACGGTTTACACCCATTTTGGTACATGTGACCTACTATTGAGTTTCCCGAACTCGTAGGATTTCATGTCCAAAATAATGAACATGTGGAACACTTTTGGCTTCTTTGAAATCACGAAATATGCCATAACATACCAAGCCATATCAAAACCAATTTTCATAAATAAGGTTTTGGCCGAATTTTCAATTGTTTTTCTACTTTTTTTTTTGTTTTTCCCCTAAATTTTTCAAATTTTTTTTTATGACCAAAACCCGTGAAACGTCAAGTCTTTTTATATCAAAACTAATATGATGATGACTCAATTAACAACCAACCCGAGAGATTTTACATCCTCCACCTCACACTTGAGATCAAGTAATGTCCCCATCACTTGAGATCAAAAATAGATTGAAATCGAAAGGGTAATGTGAGAAAGAAAATGTAAAAACTTATCGAATTTAACCACTGATCGCGGAATGCCAGTGACAGATGGCGCTGAACTGACTGCCAGCATAAGAACATCGTCTATTCCCAATCATCACATCAATATCATCAATCATGTAGTTTTGCTGAACTTAATGCCAGACTTGAAAATTCGTTTCACCAACCAACCTAATAAATAAAAAACAAGAAAAACTACATAAACGGGATAAGGTGGCACCACCCAATAACTGAAACGCCTTATCCCCAAATAAGTCTTACAATACATAATCAAAGTAATTTGTTAACGAAGTACAGACCAATAAAGAAAAGTTTGAAAAAGTTACAACATGATCATTGGCGCGCAGGCCTCATCAATAAAAGTCTCCAAAAGGCCATTGGCATTGCGGGTATCTCTCATAGAACTGCCTCCTCATCTCGTCCATAGATTCACGCGGGTCGTATGTTGGTGCGAACACTCGAGGCCTGATTGGATTACGGTAGTAAACTGTCTCTACATGTGGCGTACTCATATAATTATTCGGATAATTATAATAAATACGTGCATTATGACGCTGCCAATCATTACCATACTGCATCCATTGCTAATCATGCACGGACTCGGCCAACCTTTCTTCTTGTCGTAACGTACCCGCCTTGACCTGCTGTTGACTATCCCACATACGATCATTATGTGATCGTTGATCTCCCCAAAAATCATTAAAATTGTTTGACACACCAATCTGAATATTATCAACACTAGAATCCAAGCTATTCCAAACTTCTTCAGACACCGACCAAGGTTTCCCACTACTCGAACCATACGGCTCATCTGACTCCGAACCAAAACATTCGTGAATGCGAGCCGCGACGTCCTCATCATCGTCATGTCGCGTACCACTACCACTCGCCCCCCTTTGTTGAGATGGTTCAACATATTCAACTAACATAGTCCTATTCGAGTTCCACATCAAAATACGTGCATTAGTATAAAATTGTGTCCCGAACGGCTTCATAGAATCACGAGCCGGTGTGCAACGAGTGAAGTTAATATTGAAAAACTTGGCAATTTTTGTAACGTAATGACCACCCAAAAATGGTTTTGCCCGTTGCTTTTCAAGCGCATGCTTACGTAAATATTCACTCACTAGATTAGCCAAATCATCAAACTGTTCATTCTTAATCATATAAATTGACCATAAATCACGAGTCGTCGCTTTGTTGTACCCATTCACTCTTGCACAAAATGTACACCCCAAAAAATCTTTGAATCGACCTTGCATCCTTATCGTGAATGTCTGACCCCTTCGATTCACTTGACATAAACGGATTCTTACCACTAAGTTGATACCAGTATTGCTACGTATTAAAGAATTCGGCACCATAAAACTTAGTCTCTCCCAAATACTGCCTTAAAATGAAATCATCCATGTCGGGGTATAAATTCAACGCTCGACAAAGATCCATCCTACTCATTTCCCGTTCCATTCCTCCTAACCGAAACTGTAAGAAACTCACATCCGTAGCCACACGACGAGGATTAAAAGTTAACGTGGAAAAGAATTCCCACACCAACTCATCATAGATAACATCCGTACACATAAAAGCCTGCTCCTATGCGTGAATAAAATGATTACCCAGTTGTTTAGCGCATGTCAGCACATTTTGGAAATGAGCCCTTAAATGTCTTCCCACTTGTTCTAGCAGGGCCCAGTCCAAATACCAAGTACCAGTGATTGGACGCCTTCTAATCCACTCTAATCTGTCGGAATACTCTTCATCATCTCTTAATGCCTGCAACCAATTTTCGGGATTTGTTTGAATTTCTAAGAGCCTTTCTTCCTCCCTTTGAGCCGCTGTCATTCTTTACCTCTGTAATAACAAACACCAAACAAACAAAACGCAAAGCAAACACGGCCATTAGCATTAATGATTAGTTCCTGTTCAGATTCAAACAATCCACATTTAAAGCATAAGTCAACCGTGGTCAACAAATTGCTACAAGCATTAAATTATTCATTCCCAACATTAACACCACAAACTATCAACCATAAAAAATCATCTTTCCAATTACTCGAACACTTATCATTCATTAGTAACATCTCAATCATAAACTTAAAACGTTTGGCGTAATTAACATTAGTGGAAAGATAATTTCAAACTCCAAAATTAGCAATTTTAAATCCAAATTCAACAAACAACCTACCAACAAATCATCATAGCATCAATGTCATGGCATCTATATCATATAAAAGCAAATTAACATAAAAAAGCCATTCAATTAAGACTAGAACCCTAATGACCCGGCCAAATTAACACACCCACACTTATCATTCAAGTCAAACCATATTTAACAAAACCCATAACCAATTCTCCCAATTACTCATTTCAAATTCGAAATCAAATCAACCATGAACCCAAGAATCAAAGATATGCATTAAAAACACAAAAAGATTATGAATTTCATACATAATAATCATATTCAACAAAGACCCATGATTAATTTAAGCATACAAGACCAAAATCAACAACCCCACACTAATTCTAAACCTAATCCGAAATTTAACATCAAATAAGCATGTAATTAGGCAAGAACAAGAAAAAGAAAGTTAAAATCGGACCTTAGGTGCTATGGATTAGAGATGTGATGAAGAAAAATAAACAAAAATTGAAGATGAAAGATTATGGTTTTGAGAGGATTTGTAATCATGCTTGAGTTTGATAAGATATGTGTGTTTTTCAATCAGCAAAATACCCTAAATAAAGTAAATTCCCGTCGGGTATAAACCTTGGGTCGGGTTTGACCCATTTTCCCTTAAAAAAAACGAATTGGGAATTTCCATCAGACGCGGCCCGCGCCGCGGCTTAATACACCAAAAACCCCTAAAATTTTAAATAGTCTCGACATGCTTTTATAGGTTAACCCGTGCTGCGGGATTTCTAGCCGCGCCGTGGCTTAAAACACATAAATTCCCAAAATTTTCAAAAACCCTCGACATCCAAAATACGTGTTACCCCGCGCCGCGGGATAGCCAGCTGCGCCGCGGCTTAAAACTGGAGGTTTTTCCTTCTTAAAAATTTTAAGTTTTTTCAACCAAAAACACAATTTCCCGCAACCAACGCACTTAACCAATGATCAAATTGTCATTTCAACTTTAAATACCCCTGCAAGCTAAAAATACATAAAAATACAACAAACGTGACTTAAGGAGTGGTCTCGATAGGAGCTTGTAGGCAGTACTAAACGCCCACAATGCATCATCGAGTTTGTTGGACCATTCCTTGGGATTTGAACCAACGGTCTTTTCAAGAATATGTTTAAGAGACCGATTGGTGTTTTCAACTTGCCCACTAGTTTGCGGGTGATATGAGGTCAAAATCTTATGGATAACTCCATAGCATTTCAAAATCTTTTTTATTTGCGCATTGCAAAAGTGGGTGCCCCTATCACTAATGAGGGCCTTCGGAGTACCAAAACGGGCAAAAAGCCCCATCAAGAACGTGATTACAACTCGTGCATCATTAGTAGGGAGAGGCTTTGCCTCCGCCCATTTGGACACATAATCGATTGCAACGAGTATGTATAGATAGTTATGGGATTTCGGAAACGGGCCCATGAAGTCAATACCCAAAACGTCAAACACCTCGCATACTTGGTTGCTTTGTTGAGGCATGTAACGACCCTGATTTTTCCGCTAATATATATAAGATTAATATTTACATAATTAAATGTTTCCAACATGTTAAGAAATCAAACTCATTAAGATTTGGTTATTTGAAATGAATTTTATACAAATTTTTGAACACCCAGTCTGTCTGACGATTCACGAACGTCATAACTCGAAATAATTATATAATGATGTATATATGGATATATATATATATATATATATATATATATATATATATATATATATATATATATATATATATATATATATATATATATATATATATATATATATATATATATATATATACTTATGATTTGATGAAATGATATTTAAGTATCTCATTACATATAATAACAATTGGTTATATACATAAAATGAGATTACTAACTTAAAGACTATATACATATATACGTAACGATTATCGTTGTAATAACGTCTTAATATTTATATATCGTATTAAGATATATTAACACACTATGTTATCATGATAATATAACAATTTAACATCCCATTAGATATAATAACAATGGGATTAATTACATTTAACAAGGTCCTTAACCTAAAGGTTTCGAAACAACACTTACATGTAACGACTAACGATGACTTAACGACTCAGTTAAATATATATACATGTAATGTATTATGATGTATTTATACACTTTTAAAAGACTTCAAGACACATATCAAATTACTTCTAGTTAACAAAAATGCTTACAATTACATTCTCATTCATTTTCATCAAAAATTCTATTCGTACATGTATGGTATTGTACTCGTATAATACGCAGCTTCTAGATGTATTTTCTATTCATCTATACTAATAAAAATCTGCTCCTTAGTAGCCTTAAATGATTAAAGATCATGTGGGAACCATCATTTGTCAACTTGCATGAATAATTTAGCAAGAAAACAAACTTAAGTATCTTTTTTTCTTTATAAAATGTAAAAAACGTATTCATGAATGCACACCATTTCTTCACTCCATTTTCTCATACTTATACTCCAATTTCTCTCTCAAAATACTCCTAACATCATACTTGATCATCTCCAAGCATTTTCACCATCTTTTAGCTTCAATTACAAGCTTTAATCATCATAAAAACAACCATCTTTCAAGAACACTTCAAGAATCATATCAAGTCTTCATGACTACTTCCAAGCTTTCTAATCCATTCCAACTCATCATCTAAGATCAAGAAACCTTTATTATTTATAGTAGGTTATCTTTCTTATTCAAGGTAATATTCATATTCAAACTTTGATTCAATTTCTATAACTATAACAATCTTATTTCAAGTGGAAATCTTAGTTGAACTTGTTTTCGTGTCATGATTCTACTTCAAGAAATTTCAAGCCATCCAAGGATCCTTTGAAGCTAGATCTATTTTTCTCATTTACAGTAGGTTTATCCAGAAAACTTGAGGTAGTAATGATGTTCATAACATCATTCGATTCATCCATATAAAACTATCTTATTCGAAGAGCTAAACTTGTAATCACTAGAACATAGTTTAGTTAATTCTAAACTTGTTCGCAAATAAAGTTAATCCTTATAACTTAACTTTTAAAATTAATTAAACACATTTTCTATATCTATATGATATGCTAACTTAATGATTTAAAACCTGGAAATACGAAGAACACCGTAAAACCGGATATACGCCGTCGTAGTACAACCGGGGGCTGTTTTGGTTTGGATAATTAAAAACTATGAAAAACTTTGATTTAAAAGCAATACTTCTGGGAAAATGATTTTTCTTATGTATATGAAACTATATCCAAAAATGATGGTTAAACTCAAAGTGAAAGTATGTTTTTCAAAATAGTCATCAAGATGTCGTTCTTTCGACGGAAATGACTACCTCTTTCAAAAACGACTTGTAACTTATATTTCCGACTATAAACCTATACTTTTTCTGTTTAGTTTCATAAAGTTAAGTTCAATATGAAACCGTAGCCACTTAAATCACTCAAAACGGATTTGAAACGAAGAAATGACGGGTAAAACAAAATTGGTAAAAACTACTCATTTTAGCTACGTGAAAATTTGTAAGAAATCTATTCCAACCATAACTTAAACAACTTATATTGTATATTATGTAATCTTGAGATACCATAGACACGTATACAATGTTTTAACCTATCATGTCGACCCATCTATATATATATTGCGGAACAACCATAGACACTCTATATGCAAATGTTGGAGTTAGCTATACAGGGTTGAGGTTGATTCCAAAATATATATATAGTTTGAGTTGTGATCAATACTGAGATATGTATACACTGGGTCGTGGATTGATTCAAGATATATATTAAGTTATTCATGTCCGATAAATTATGGACTACTAACATTGGACTGCTAACTGGACAACTAAAATCATCAACACGTAATAAAGAAAATATTGTGAATATTTTTCAATCATATTTTAATATATGTATATATTGTTATAGGTTTATAAATCAACCCGTGGCCAAGTCTAATTCTCGATGAATTAGTAATCTGTGAAAGTGAGTTATAGTCCCATTTTTACTATCTAAATTATTTTGAGATGAGAATACATGCAAATTTATAAATGTTTTACAAAATAAGCACAAGTTCATGAAACTACATTCTACGACTGTTTTGTTATACCGGATATCTGTACTTATTATTATTATGATTGGTAACTTAAGAATTAGTGAAAAACACTAATTGACGCGAATCCTAAAGGTAGATCTACGGGCACCAACCACCCCATTTTTGAATAGTGGAAATGCTTTAGTACTTCGAAGGGTTCTTGTCATACATTTGAATAGTGAAATGTATGATGCCAGATATCTTAAGCACTCTATGTTAAGGTCGGTTACCAGGCGACTCATCGTATGAATGATTTTTGCAGTTGTAATGATCCTGCGCATTTAATTAAATGAAATCTTGTGGCTTATTAAATGTTATGATTATTATATAGAAATTAAACCTATGACTCACCAACATTTTTGTTGACGTTTTAAGCATGTTTATTCTCAGGTGAATATTAAAAACGCTTCCGCTGTCGTATGCCAACCCAAGGTCAAGATTTGGAGTCGGCATAATTGTTTATATTGTTTAAACTTGCATTCGGAGTATTTGTTGTAATATATTTGATCATATTGTAATGGGTTGTGTAAAAACTTATTTATTTGAGGAGATTGTCTTTGATAGAAAATCTAAATTATGTCATTAAGACCTTTATTCAATAATAAAGGTTATGGTTGTTTTTAAAAACGAATGCAAGATTTGAAAAACGTCTCATATAGAGGTCAAAACCTCGCAAAGAAACCAATTAATATGAAACGTTTATAATTAATATGAACGGGGCATTTCAGTTGGTATCTGAGTGTTGGTCTTAGAGAATCAGAATTTTTTTCATTAGTGTGTCTAACTGATTTTTGATGCATTAGTAAGTCTGAACTTCGACCCTAATTATTTTAAAAATGATTGCTTAATATAATTGTTGGAAACATAAGATTATTAACATATAAATATTATAAGATATATCATTCTCTTAACGTGCCTGCTATTATGTGATAGATGACTTCATTCGATCATATAAGCATCTCTAGTGATTCAGATTTCATTTACTTATCAAGTGATTCAGAGGCTGAGTCAAAGCATACGACTTATGAACCAACGGAAAAGTTAACTTTTGGTGCTACCATTAAAGTGGAAAATTGTTGGGAAAATTGGGAAGATTCACAATTGCCAGTAGAGGTTCCAGAAGAGGATCCAGAAGAAGATCCCGAAGAGGAACCCAAAGAAGAGGATCCTGAAGAAGTTGTGGAAATTATCGAACCACAACGTGATTTGGGAAAATCTTTAGCTGTTATACCCGATCCCAAACCCGATGAACCTATTATGACCCAAAATGTTTGTGATCATCCACCTGAACCACCTAAGAGAACAGTTTATAAAATGACCGCTCGTATAACGACTGTTGGTTTTGCTCCCAAACAATTAGCCGAAAGAACCAATTGGGAGGAATTGGAAAAAGAACTATCCAAACGAAAATCCAAACGTTTGGCCGAGAAAGAAACAACTTCAACATCTAAGAAATCTCGCCGTTCGTAAACCATCGGAAGCTATCCTGTATTCCATGCATTGTATAATATGTATTATATTGTGTGTTTAAGTTTGTAAGAAAATCTGCAATGTAATTTTCCTTATGATTGTATAATAATAAGAATAAGCATGGAAGGTTTATTATTATTATTACAACTTATTATTACGTAGTAATGTAATAACTTACCATAGTTTTTCATATTAGAATTTTAGTAGTTAATTTGTGTGTTAGCTGCTAAGTATGAACATGATTATAGTTATAAAACGCTAATATGAAGAAAAGGCTTTTATAATAATAAGTTCATATTAAGCTACAAAATACTTTTTGGCTACTTCTAAAATTCTATATGATTAACTAAGTCGGCTATTTTTGAAGGAAATGGCTCCTCCAGCTACTAGACCACAACAATTGAACACAGAAGAACTTCAAGCTTTCGCTGCAAATATGGCTGCAGTGGTGAATGTAATGAACAACAATAACCAATCGGGTTCCAGCAGTGGAGGAAACAATGGCAACCGGGTAGGATGTTCCTACAAAGCTTTTATGGCCTGCAAACCCAATGAGTTTGAAGGAACTGAAGGACCCGTTGGACTAAAGTGGTGGACAGAGAAGGTTGAAGCCGTGTTCGCAATCAGCAACTGCGCAGAAGAGGATAAAGTTAAGTATGCCACACATACTTTCAGGGGTACTGCTTTGACATGGTGGAATACCTACATGGATTACGTAGGACAGAATACCGCCTACGCACTTCCATGGTCCGCTTTCAAGCACATGATGACGGAAGAGTACCGTCCCAGAACTGAAATCAACAAGCTCAAGGCAGAGCTTAAAGCACTGACAACCCAAGGGTTAGATGTCACTACCTACGAGCGACGTTTCAATGAACTGGCTTTAATGTGTCCTGGAGCATTTAAGGACGAAGAAGCAAAAATTAAAGCATTCATAAAAGGGTTGCCGAAACGAATCCAAGAGCATGTAGGTGCTAACGACCCTGCAACAATGCAGAAAGCAAGCCGTATAGCCCACAAATTGATAAGCCAAATTACAGGAAGGATAAAGAAAGAAGCGGCCGAGGAGGCCATAATGAAACAGGGAAAAAGAAAGTGGGAGGAAAGCAGTGATCAGGGTCACCAGTACAACAACAACAATCAAAACAACAACTACAACAACAATTGCAACCACCCCAACAACAACAATAATCGTAACAACAACCGTAACAATAACCGCAATAACCATCCCAATAATAATAACAATAACAACAATCCCAATCACAACAATAACAACAACAAACGACTCAACAACAATAACCCTAACAACAACAACAACAACAACAAAAGGCAAAGAACTATATGCCCCAGGTGTGATACGTTTCATACAGAATGGTTTTGTAGAGAATTATGTACCAAGTGTAATAGGAATGGCCATATTGTGGCAAAGTGTGAAGTCTACGGACCAAATAGAAAAAAAGGAGTAAATAATGCCGGAACAAATAATAACGGCGTTGTTTGCTGTGGATGTGGAAAACTGGGCCATACCATAAACCAGTGCAGGAATGGAAATAGGCAAGCCCGTGGGAGAGCCTTCAACATTAATGGGGAGAAAGCACAGGAAGACCCGGAGCTTGTTACGGGTACGTTTCTTATCAACAATACATCTGCTTATGTTTTAATTGATTCGGGTGCCGATAGAAGTTATATGAGTAGAGAATTTTGTGCCAAATTAAATTGCCTGTTAACGCCTTTGGATAAAAAGTGTATAGTTGAAGTAGCAAACGGTAAACTAATTAAGGTTGATAAAATTTGACGAAATCGAAAAATTATTTTAGTTAACGAAACGTTTGCAATTGATTTAATACCGGTGGAATTGGGAAGCTTCGACGTAATTATTTGAATGGATTGGATGTCCAAGGTGAAAGCCGAAGTTTTTTGTCATGAGAAGGCGATTCGCATTCCGAGAAAAGACGGATTACCCTTAATGGTGTATGGAGAAAAGGGTAATGCCAAATTAAATCTTATTAGTAGTTTGAAGGCGCACAAACTAATAAGAAAAGGTTGCTATGCCGTACTAGCACACGTTGAGAAGGTTGAAAAAGAAGAAAAGAAAATCGATGACGTTCCCGTTGCAAGAGAATTTCTTGAGGTGTTTTCGGACGAATTACCGGGACTACCTCCACACCGATCCGTTGAATTCCAAATAGATCTTGTACCAGGAGCCGCACCAATAGCTCGTGCTCCATATAGACTTGCGCCCACCAAAATGAAAGAATTACAAAGTCAGCTACAAGAAATATTAGAACGTGGTTTTATTCGACCGAGTACGTCACCATGGGGAGCTCCAATTTTGTTCGTTAAAAAGAAAGATGGGTCTTTTCGCATGTGTATCGATTACCGTGAGCTGAACAAAGTAACCATACAAAACCGATACCCTTTACCCCGAATCGATGACCTATTTGATCAATTCCAAGGTTCGAGCGTATACTCCAAAATTGACTTAAGGTCGGGTTATCATCAACTGAGGGTTAAAGAAGCCGATATACCAAAAACAGCCTTCAGAACTCGTTATGGCCATTACGAATTCATGGTTATGCCATTCGGTCTAACCAATGCACCCGCAGTTTTCATGGATCTCATGCATCGAGTATGTAGTCCATATTTAGATAAGTTTGTTACTGTCTTTATTGATGACATCCTTATTTATTCGAAGAATAACCAAGAACACGAACAACACTTGAGACTTGTGTTAGAGTTGTTAAGAAAAGAGCAACTTTATGCTAAGTTCTCTAAATGTGCTTTTTGGTTAAATGAAGTACAATTTCTTGGTCACGTGGTTAGTAGTAATGGAATCAAAGTTGATCCCGCCAAGATCGAATCCATCAAAAATTGGGAAACCCCAAAAACTCTAACGCAAATACGTCAATTCTTGGGTTTAGCTGGTTATTATAGGAGATTTATTCAAGATTTCTCCCGAGTAGCCAAACCTTTAACTGCCTTGACACATAAGGGGAAGAAGTATGAATGGACTTCCGAACAAGAGGGTGCCTTCCAATTATTGAAAAAGAAGTTGACTACGGCACCTATTTTATCGTTACCTGACGGAATGGAAGATTTCGTTATCTACTGCGACGCATCAAGAATGGGTTTTGGGTGTGTTCTTATGCAACGGAAGAAGGTGATTGCATATGCTTCTCGACAACTCAAAATTCATGAACAAAACTACACCACACACGATCTGGAATTGGGCACCGTTGTTTTTGCATTAAAGATGTGGAGGCATTATCTATATGGGGTCAAGTTTATCGTATACACCGACCACAAGAGTCTCCAACATATTTTAAATCAAAAGCAACTAAACATGAGGCAGCGTAGATGGGTTGAGCTGCTAAATGATTATGATTGTGAAATCCGTTACCACCCAGGGAAAGCAAATGTGGTAGCCGATGCCTTGAGTCGAAAGGAAAGAGAACCTATTCGAGTAAAAGCTATGAACATGATTATTCATACTAATCTTACTACTCAAATAAAAGAGGCACAACAGGAGGTTTTGAAGGAAGGAATTTTTGGAAGGAAAATACCCAAAGGATTAGAAAAACAGCTTAATATTCGGAAAGACGGAACCAGGTATTTAGCTGAAAGAATTTGGGTACCAAAGAATGGGGATTTGAGAAAAGTGGTACTAGATGAAGCACATAAAACCAGATATTCAATACATCCCGGAGTGGGGAAAATGTAGCAAGACCTCAAGAGAAATTTTTGGTGGTCAGGAATGAAGGACGATATAGCCACATATGTAGGAGCATGTTTGACTTGTTCTAAAGTCAAAGCTGAGCATCAGAAACCATCGGGTCTACTCCAACAACCTGAAATCCCAGAATGGAAATGGGAAAATATTGCCATGGATTTCATTGCTAAGTTACCGAGAACCGCAGGTGGTTATGATATGATTTGGGTAATAGTCGATCTTCTTACTAAGTCAGCACACTTTCTGCCAATAAAAGAAGAGGATGGTATAGAGAAATTAGCACGATTATATCTGAAGGAAGTTGTTTCTAGACATGGTATACCAATCTCTATTATCTCTGATCGTGATAGCAGATTTACTTCTAGATTCTGGCAGGCATTACATGAAGCGTTGGGAACTCGTCTAGATTTAAGTACTGCCTATCATCCACAAACTGATGGGCAGAGTGAAAGGACGATTCAGACACTCGAAGACATGCTACAAGCATGTGTTATTGATTTTGGAAGCAGTTGGGATCGACATCTACCGTTAGCTGAGTTTTCCTACAACAACAGCTACCATTCTAGTATTGAGGCGGCACCATTCGAGGCACTTTATGGTAGGAAGTGCAGGTCTCTGATTTGTTGGAGTGATGTGGGGGATAAACAGATTACAGGTCCAGAAATTATTTAAGAAACCACCGATAAAATTATTCAGATTCAGCAACGATTGAAAACAGCCCGGAGTCGACAAAAGAGCTATGCAGATGTTAGGAGAAAACCTTTAGAGTTTGTGGAGGTTGATATGGTTATGCTTAAGGTATCACCTTGGAAAGGTGTTATTCGTTTTGGAAAGAGGGGGAAATTGAGCCCAAGATACATTGGGCCATTCAAGATTGAAAAACGCATTGGGCCGGTGGCCTATCGACTTGAGCTACCTCCATAATTAGAAAAGATTCACAACACCTTTCATGTTTCGAACCTGAAGAAATGCCTAGCTACCAAAGATTTCATTATCCCTTTAGATGAAATTAAGATTGACGAGAAACTAAATTTCATCGAAGAACCCGTCGAAATTATGGATCGTGAGGTCAAACGACTCAAACAAAGTAAGATACCAATTGTTAAGGTTCGCTGGAATGCTCGTAGAGGACCTGAATTTACTTGGGAACGAGAAGACCAAATGAAGCTGAAGTACCCACATTTGTTTCCCGATATCGCACGTTAAGTAGGTACTATTCCAAATTTCGGGACGAAATTTAATTTAACGGGTGTATAATGTAACGACCCGGATTTTTCCGCTAATATATATAAGATTAATATTTACATAATTAAATGTTTCCAACATGTTAAGAAATCAAACTCATTAAGATTTGGTTATTTGAAATGAATTTTATACAAATGTTTGAACACCTAGTCTGTCTGACGATTCACGAACATCATAACTCGAAATAATTATATAATGATGTATATATATATATATATATATATATATATATATACTTATGATTTGATGAAATGATATTTAAGTATCTCATTACATATAATAACAATTGGTTATATACATAAAATGAGATTACTAACTTAAAGACTATATACATATATACGTAACGATTATCGTTGTAATAACGTCTTAATATTTATATATCGTATTAAGATATATTAACACACTATGTTATCATGATAATATAACAATTTAACATCCCATTAGATATAATAACAATGGGATTAATTACATTTAACAAGGTCCTTAACCTAAAGGTTTCGAAACAACACTTACATGTAACGACTAACGATGACTTAAAGACTCAGTTAAATATATATACATGTAATGTATTATGATGTATTTATACACTTTTAAAAGACTTCAAGACACATATCAAAGTACTTCTAGTTAACAAAAATGCTTACAATTACATTCTCATTCATTTTCATCAAATATTCTACTCGTACATGTATGGTATTGTACTCGTATAATACGCAGCTTCTAGATGTATTTACTATTCATCTATACTAATAAAAATCTGCTCCTTGGCAGCCTTAAATGATTAAGGATCATGTGGGAACCATCATTTGTCAACTTGCATGAATAATTTAGCAAGAAAACAAACTTAAGTATCTTTTTTTCTTTATAAAATGTAAAAAACGTATTCATGAATGCACACCATTTCTTCACTCCATTTTCTCATACTTACACTCCAATTTCTCTCTCAAAATACTCCTAACATCATACTTGATCATCTCCAAGCATTTTCACCATCTTTTAGCTTCAATTACAAGCTTTAATTATCATAAAAACAACCATCTTTCAATAACACTTCAAGAATCATATCAAGTCTTCATGACTACTTCCAAGCTTTCTAATCCATTCCAACTCATCATCTAAGATCGAGAAATCTTTATTATTTATAGTAGGTTATCTTTCTTTTTCAAGGTAATATTCATATTCAAACTTTGATTCAATTTCTATAACTATAACAATCTTATTTCAAGTGGAAATCTTACTTGAACTTGTTTTCGTGTCATGATTCTACTTCAAGAACTTTCAAGCCATCCAAGGATCCTTTGAAGCTAGATCTATTTTTCTCATTTCCAGTAGGTTTATCCATAAAACTTGAGGTAGTAATGATGTTCATAACATCATTCGATTCATCCATATAAAACTATCTTATTCGAAGAGCTAAACTTGTAATCACTAGAACATAGTTTAGTTAATTCTAAACTTGTTCGCAAACAAAGTTAATCCTTCTAACTTAACTTTTAAAATCAATTAAACACATGTTCTATATCTATATGATATGCTAACTTAATGATTTAAAACCTGGAAACACGAAGAACACCGTAAAACCGGATATACGCCGTCGTAGTACAACCGAGGGCTGTTTTGGTTTGGATAATTAAAAACTATGAAAAACTTTGATTTAAAAGCTATACTTCTGGGAAATTGATTTTTCTTATGAATATGAAACTATATCCAAAAATCATGGTTAAACTCAAAGTGAAAGTATGTTTTTCAAAATAGTCATCAAGATGTCGTTCTTTCGATGGAAATGACTACCTCTTTAAAAAATGACTTGTAACTTATATTTCCGACTATAAACCTATACTTTTTCTGTTTAGTTTCATAAATTTAAGTTCAATATGAAACCGTAGCCGCTTAAATCACTCAAAATGGATTAGAAACGAAGAAATGGCGAGCAAAACAAAATTGGTAAAAACTACTCATTTTAGCTACGTGAAAAATTGGTAACAAATATATTCCAACCATAACTTAATCAACTTGTATTGTATATTATGTAATCTTGAGATACCATAGACACGTATACAATGTTTCGACGTATCATGTCGACCCATCTATATATATATTACGGAACAACCATAGACACTCTATATGCAAATGTTGGAGTTAGCTATACAGGGTTGAGGTTGATTCCAAAATATATATATAGTTTGAGTTGTGATCAATACTGAGATATGTATACACTGGGTCGTGGATTGATTCAAGATATATATTAAGTTATTCATGCACGACCCAGTGTATACATATCTCAGTATTGATCACAACTCAAACTATATATACTTTGGAATCAACCTCAACCCTGTATAGCTAACTCCAACATTCACATATAGAGTGTCTATGGTTGTTCCGAAATATATATAGATGTGTCGACATGATAGGTCGAACCATTGTATACGTGTCTATGGTATCTCAAGATTACATAATATACAATACAAGTTGATTAAGTTATGGTTGGAATAGATTTGTTACCAATTTTTCACGTAGCTAAAATGAGTAGTTTTTACCAATTTTGTTTTGCTCGCCATTTCTTCGTTTCTAATCCGTTTTGAGTGATTTAAGCGGCCACGGTTTCGTATTGAACTTGAATTTATGAAACTAAACAGAAAAGGTATAGGTTTATAGTCGGAAATACAAGTTACAAGTCGTTTTTGAAAGAGGTAGTCATTTTCGTCGAAAGAACGACATCTTGATGACTGTTTTGAAAAACATACTTTCACTTTGAGTTTAACCATGATTTTTGGATATGGTTTGATGTTCATAAGAAAAATCATTTTCGAAGAAGTATAGCTTTTAAATAAAAGTTTTTCATAGTTTTTAATCATCCAAACCAAAACAGCCCCCGGTTGTAACTACGACGGCGTAAATCCGGTTTTATGGTGTTTATCGTATTTCTGGGTTTTAAATCATTAAGTTAGCATATCATATAGATATAGATCATGTGTATAGTTGATTTTAAAAGTGTAGTTAGAAGGATTAACTTTATTTGCGAACAAGTTTAGAATTAACTAAACTATGTTCTAGTGATTGCTAGTTTACCACTTCGAATATGATAGCTTTTTATGTATGAATCGAATGATGTTATGAACATCATTACTACCTTAAGTTCCTTGGATAAACCTACTGGAAAAGAGAAAAATGTATCTAGCTTCAACGGATCCTTGGATGGCTCGAAGTTCTTGAAGCAGAATCATGACACGAAAACAAGTTCAAGTAAGATCATCACTTGAAATAAGATTGTTATAGTTATAGAAATTGAACCAAAGTTTGAATATGATTATTACCTTGTATTAGAATGATAACCTACTGTAAGAAACAAAGATTTCTTGAGGTTGGATGATCACCTTACAAGATTGGAAGTGAGCTAGCAAACTTGAAAGTATTCTTGATTTTATGTAACTAGAACTTGTAGAATTTATGAAGAACACTTAGAACTTGAAGTTAGAACTTGAGAGAGATCAATTAGATGAAGAAAATTGAAGAATGAAAGTGTTTGTAGGTGTTTTTGGTCGTTGGTGTATGGATTAGATATAAAGGATATGTAATTTTGTTTTCATGTAAATAAGTCATGAATGATTACTCATATTTTTGTAATTTTATGAGATATTTCATGCTAGTTGCCAAATGATGGTTCCCACATGTGTTAGGTGACTCACATGGGCTGCTAAAAGCTGATCATTGGAGTGTATATACCAATAGTACATACATCTAAAAGCTGTGTATTGTACGAGTACGAATACGGGTGCATACGAGTAGAATTGTTGATGAAACTGAACGAGGATGTAATTGTAAGCATTTTTGTTAAGTAGAATTATTTTGATAAGTGTCTTGAAGTATTTCAAAAGTATATGAATACATATTAAAACACTACATGTATATACATTTTAACTGATTCGTTAAGTCATCGTTAGTCGTTACATGTAAGTGTTGTTTTGAGACCTTTAGGTTAACGATCTTGTTAAATGTTGTTAACCCAAAATTTATAATATCAAATGAGATTTTAAATTATTATATTATCATGATATTATGATATATTAATATATCTTAATATGATATATACATTTAAATGTCGTTACAACGATAATCGTTACATATATGTCTCGTTTCGAAATCCTTAAGTTAGTAGTCTTGTTTTTACTTATGTAGTTCATTGTTAATACACTTAATGATATATTTAATTATCATATTATCATGTTATATATAATATAACAATGTATTAATATGCTTCATATATATTTAGTAAGACATGGTTATAACGATAATCGTTATATGTATCGTTTCGAGTTTCATACGTCAATAGTCTCCTTTTTAAGTATATAACTTATTGTTACTATTTTTAATGAGATACTTGATGATCATTATATCATGTTAAACATATATATTTATTCATTTATGTATCATCATGTCATATACAACTTATAGCGTTCGTGAATCATTGGTCAAACTGGGTAATCAGAAGTTTACAAAATTTC
Organism: Rutidosis leptorrhynchoides; assembly: GCF_046630445.1. Lineage (NCBI taxonomy): Eukaryota > Viridiplantae > Streptophyta > Magnoliopsida > Asterales > Asteraceae > Rutidosis > Rutidosis leptorrhynchoides. Next base: position 539,832,199 of record NC_092333.1, read on the forward strand.
CGTTTCAATTAACCAAGTCTTAAAAAGTTTGATTGCTTAATATGTTGGAAACATTTAATCATGTAAATATAGTTTTCATTAAACATATAATCATAGAAAGGTTCGGAAAAGTTCGGGTCACTACAGTACCTACCCGTTAAATAAATTTCGTCCCGAAATTTTAAGCGATTGGAGGTGTTGGCTCATCTTCTGGAAATAAGTGCGAGTACTTCTTCTTCATCTGATCTTCTCGTTCCCAGGTGAACTCGGGTCCTCTACGAGCATTCCATCGAACCTTAACAATCGGTATCTTGTTTTGTTTAAGTCTCTTAACCTCACGATCCATTATTTCAACGGGTTCTTCAATGAATTGAAGTTTTTCATTGATTTGGATTTCGTCCAACGGAATAGTGAGATCTTCTTTAGCAAAACATTTCTTCAAATTCGAGACGTGGAAAGTGTTATGTACAGCCGCGAGTTGTTGAGGTAACTCAAGTCGGTAAGCTACTGGTCCGACACGTTCAATAATCTTGAATGGTCCAATATACCTTGGATTTAATTTCCCTCGTTTTCCAAATCGAACAACACCTTTCCAAGGTGTAACCTTAAGCATGACCATCTCTCCAATTTCAAATTCTATATCTTTTCTTTTAATGTCGGCGTAGCTCTTTTGTCGACTTTGGGCGGTTTTCAACCGTTGTTGAATTTGGATGATCTTCTCAGTAGTTTCTTGTATTATCTCCGGACCCGTAATCTGTCTATCCCCCACTTCACTCCAAAAAATCGGAGACTTGCACTTTCTACCATAAAGTGCTTCAAACGGAGCCATCTCAATGCTTGAATGGTAGCTATTGTTGTAGGAAAATTCTGCTAACGGTAGATGTCGATCCCAACTGTTTTCGAAATTAATAACACATGCTTGTAGCATGTCTTCAAGCGTTTGTATCGTCCTTTCACTCTGCCCATTAGTTTGTGGATGATAGGCAGTACTCATGTCTAGACGAGTTCCTAATGCTTGCTGTAATGTCTGCCAGAATCTTGAAATAAATCTGCCATCCCTATCAGAGATAATAGAGATTGGTATTCCATGTCTGGAGACGACTTCCTTCAAATACAGTCGTGCTAACTTCTCCATCTTGTCATCTTCTCTTATTGGCAAGAAGTGTGCTGATTTGGTGAGACGATCAACTATTACCCAAATAGTATCAAAACCACTTGCAGTCCTTGGCAATTTAGTGATGAAATCCATGGTAATGTTTTCCCATTTCCATTCCGGAATTTCGGGTTGTTGAAGTAGACCTGATGGTTTCTGATGCTCCGCTTTGACCTTAGAAGACGTCAAACATTCCCCTACATATTTAGCAACATCGGCTTTCATACCTGGCCACCAAAAATGTTTCTTGAGATCCTTGTACATCTTCCCCGTTCCAGAATGTATTGAGTATCTGGTTTTATGAGCTTCTCTAAGTACCATTTCTCTCATATCTCCAAATTTTGGTACCCAAATCCTTTCAGTCCTATACCGGGTTCCATCTTCCCGAATATTAAGATGCTTCTCCGATCCTTTGGGTATTTCATTCTTTAAATTTCCCTCTTTTAAAACACCTTGTTGCGCCTCCTTTATTTGATTAGTAAGGTTATGAATCATTATATTCATAGATTTTACTCGAATGGGTTCTCTGTCCTTTCTACTCAAGGCGTCGGCTACCACATTTGCCTTCCCCGGGTGGTAACGAATCTCAAAGTCGTAATCATTCAACAATTCAATCCACCTACGCTGCCTCATGTTCAGTTGTTTCTGATTAAAGATGTGTTGAAGACTTTTGTGGTCGGTATATATAATACTTTTGACCCCATATAAGTAGTGCCTCCAAGTCTTTAATGCAAAAACAACCGCGCCTAATTTGAAATCATGCGTCGTATAATTTTTTTCGTGAATCTTCAATTGTCTAGACGCATAAGCAATCACCTTGTTCGTTGCATTAATACACAACCGAGACCTTGCTTAGATGCGTCACAATAAATCACAAAATTATCATTCCCTTCAGGCAATGACAATATAGGTGTCGTAGTTAGCTTTTTCTTCAATAACTGAAACGCTTTCTCTTGTTCATCCTTCCATTCAAATTTCTTCCCTTTATGCGTTAATGCAGTCAAGGGTTTTGCTATTTTGGAGAAATCTTGGATGAACCTTCTGTAGTAACCAGCTAGTCCTAAAAATTGGCGTATGTGTTTCGGAGTTTTCGGGGTTTCCCACTTTTCAACAGTTTCTATCTTTGCCGGATCCACCTTAATACCTTCTTTGTTCACTATGTGACCGAGGAATTGAACTTCTTCCAACCAAAATGCACACTTTGAAAACTTAGCGTACAATTCTTCCTTCCTCAATACTTCTAACACCTTTCTCAAATGTTCACCGTGTTCTTGGTCATTCTTTGAGTAAATAAGTATGTCATCAATGAAAACAATGACAAACTTGTCAAGGTATGGTCCACACACTCGGTTCATAAGGTCCATGAACACAGCTGGTGCATTAGTTAAACCAAACGGCATGACCATAAACTCGTAATGACCGTACGTGTTCTGAAAGCAGTCTTTGGAATATCATCTTCTTTCACCCGCATTTGATGATACCCGGAACGTAAGTCAATCTTTGAATAAACAGATGAGCCTTGTAGTTGATCAAATAAGTCATCGATTCTCGATAGTGGGTAGCGGTTCTTGATGGTAAGTTTGTTCAACTCTCGATAGTCAATGCACAACCTGAATGTACCATCTTTCTTCTTGACAAACAAAACAGGAGCTCCCCACGGTGATGTGCTTGGTCGAATGAAACCACGCTCTAAAAGTTCTTGTAATTGGCTTTGCAGTTCTTTCATCTCGCTGGGTGCGAGTCTGTAAGGAGCACGAGCTATTGGTGCAGCTCCTGGTACATGATCTATTTGAAATTCAACGGATCGATGTGGGGGTAATCCCGGTAATTCTTTCGGAAATACATCGGGAAATTCTTTTGCGACGGGAACATCATTGATGCTCTTTTTTCTTCAGTTTGTACTTTCTCGACGTGTGCTAGAACAGCATAGCAACCTTTTCTTATTAGTTTTTTGTGCCTTCAAATTACTAATAAGATGTATCTTCGTGTTGCCCTTTTCTCCGTACACCATTAAGGGTTCTCCTTCTTCTCGTACAATGCGAATTGCATTTTTATAACATACGATCTCTGCTTTCACCTTCTTCAGCCAGTCCATGCCAACTATTACATCAAAACTCCCTAACTCTACTGGTATCAAATCAATCTTAAATATTTCGCTACCCAGTTTAATTTCTCGATTCCGGCATATATAATCTGCTGAAATTAATTTACCATTTGCTAAATCGAGTAAAAATTCACTATCCAACGGTGTCAATGGACAACTTAATTTAGCACAAAAATCTCTACTCATATAGCTTCTATCCGCACCCGAATCAAATAAAACGTAAGCAGATGTATTGTCAATAAGAAACGTACCCGTAACAAGCTCCGGGTCTTCCTGTGCCTCTGCCGCATTAATATTGAAAACTCTTCCACGGCCTTGTCCATTCGTGTTCTCCTGGTTCGGGCAATTTCTAATAATGTGGCCCGGTTTTCCACATTTATAACAAACTACATTGGCATAACTTGCTCCGACACTACTTGCTCCACCATTACTCGTTCCGACACCATTTGTTCCTTTCGTTCTGTTAAACCCTGGTCCGTAGACCTCACACTTCGCCGCCCTATGACCATTTCTTTTACACTTTTTGCAAAATTTGGTGCAGAACCTCGAGTGATACTTTTCACACCTTTGGCATAGCTGCTTCTGATTATTGTTGTTGTTGCGGTTGTTATTGTTGTTGGGATGATTGTTGTAGTTTCTGTTGTTGTTGTTGTTGTTGTTGTTGTTGTTGTTGTTGTTGTTGTTGGGCCGTTTGTTGTAGTTTCGATTGATGTTGCGATTGTTGGGATAGTTATTGCGATTATTGTTGTAATTGCTGTTGTTGTATTGGTGATTCTTATCACCATTTTCCTCCCACTTTCTTTTGACTTGCTTCACATTGGCCTCTTCAGCCGCCTGTTCTTTAATTCTTTCCTCAATCTGGTTCACTAGTTTGTGAGCCATTCTACATGCCTGTTGTATGGAGGCGGGCTCGTGTGAACTTATATCTTCTTGGATTCTTTCCGGTAATCCTTTCACAAATGCGTCGATCTTCTCTTCCTCATCTTTGAACGCTCCCGGACACAATAGGCACAATTTTGTGAATCGTCTTTCATACGTGGTAATATCAAATCCTTGGGTTCGTAACCCTCTAAGTTCTGTCTTGAGCTTATTGACCTCAGTTCTGATACGGTACTTCTCGTTCATCAAGTGCTTGAATGCTGACCACGGTAGTGCGTAAGCATCATCTTGTCCCACTTGCTCTAGATAAGTATTCCACCATGTTAACGTAGTACCTATGAAGGTATGCGTAGCGTACTTCACTTTGTCCTCTTCAGTACACTTACTTATGGCAAACACCGATTCGACCTTCTCGGTCCACCGTTTCAATCCAATCGGTCCTTCGGTTCCATCAAATTCCAAAGGTTTGCAGGCAGTGAATTCTTTGTAGGTGCATCCTACACGATTTCCTGTACTGCTAGATCCAAGGTTATTGTTGGTATGTAGCGCAGCCTGTACTGCGGCTATGTTTGAAGCAAGAAAGGCACGAAATTCCTCTTCGCTCATATTCAAGGTGTGTCGAGTAGTTGGTGCCATTTCCTTCAAAATAGTCAAATGAAACAAGTTAATCATACAGAATATTAAGAGTAGTCAATAGTATCTCGTAGCATAATATGAACTCATTTATAAAAGCTTTTTCTTCATATTAGCGTTTTATAAGTTTAAATTCAGGTAGTACCTACCCGTTAAGTTCATACTTAGTAGCTAATATACAATTCAACTACTACAATTCTATATGAAAAACTGATTATAATAATATTTCGCGTTCAAACTTTTACACAATATTTTACAAACTTACAATACCGCTTATTTTACATATAGCATGAAATATAGCACACAATAAATTTGATACAAGATGGTTGTGAAGATAATTCTAGCTAGTACACAAGTCGTTCAGCAAAGGCAATAAAGACACGTAATTCATACGTCCAGAAACAAGTCATGCATTCTGGTTTTACTAGGACTACTTCCCATCCTTGGTCTTGTGGAACATAACCGTTATGTCCGTTGATAAGACAGCGTGTTGTAACGTTGTCAAAGGGATGAGGGTTATGTAATGTCCAACAGTCCTGTAACAATCTAAAAACCTCATTTCTTACCCCAATTACCGACTCCGTCACTTGTGGGAACGTTTTGTTTAATAGTTGTAGCGCGATGTTCTTGTTCTCACTTTGGTGAGAAGCGAACATTACTAACCCGTAAGCATAACATGCTTATTTATGTTGCATGTTAGCTGCTTTTTCTAAATCACGAAGTCCTATATTCGGATATATTGAGTCAAAATAATTTCTTAACCCGTTGCGTAAAATAACATTTGGGTTCCCCGCAATATATGCGTCAAAGTAAACACATAGTAACTTATGGATTTCCCAATGTGATATCCCCCATCTTTCGAACGAAAGCCTTTTATAAACCAAGGCATTCTTGGAACGTTCTTCGAATGTCTTACAAACTAATCTCGTCTTAAATAGTTGTACCGAGGAATTCTGACCAACTCTAGACAAGATTTCATCAATCATGTCTCCGGGTAGGTCTCTTAAAATATTGGGTTGTCTATCCTTTTTGTATTTTTATACTGTAAAATAGACAAGAGTTAGATTCATAAAAAAAAATACTTATTAATACAAGCAATTTTTACATATATCATAAAGCATAAGCACACTATATTACATATATTACACCACACGAATACAACTATCTTATTCTGACTCGCTCGTTTCTTCTTCTTCGGTTTTGGTTCGTTTTGCCAAGTTTCTAGGGATATATGATGTTCCCCTAATATGAGCCGTCATTCTCCACATTGGTTTAGAAAAACCTGGTGGTTTAGAGGTTCCCGGGTTATTGTCACAACTTAAGAAATACGGGTGTTGACGATACATATAAAGTTCATCGGGTTTGGAATCAAATTTCTCTATTTTTATGCCCTTTCTCTTATTGTTCTCTTTTGCCTTATTAAATTGTGTTGGGGTAATTTCTATAACATCATCGGAATCCTTGTCGGGATCCGATTCATCGGAGAATTGGTAATCCTCCCAATACTTTGCTTCCTTGGCGGAAACACCATTGACCATAATTAACTTTGGTCGGTTGGTTGAGGATTTTCTTCTACTTAACCGTTTTATTATTTCCCCCACTGGTTCTATTTCTTCTTCCGGTTCCGATTCTTCTTCCGGTTCCGACTCTTCTTCCGGTTCCTTTTCGGGAACTTGTGAATCCGTCCACGAATCATTCCAATTTATATTTGACTCTTCATTATTATTAGGTGAGTCAATGGGAATTGTTCTAGAGGTAGACATCTATCACATAATATCAAACACGTTAAGAGATTAATATATCACACAATATTCACATGTGAAAAATATATAGTTTCCAACAAAATTTGTTAAGCAATCATTTTTCAAGTAAACACGGTCGAAGTCCAGACTCACTAATGCATCCTAACAAACTCGATAAGACACACTAATGCAAAATTCTGGTTCTCTAAGACCAACGCTCGGATACCAACTGAAATGTCCCGTTCTTATTGATTAAAAACGTTCCATATTAATTGATTTCGTTGCGAGGTTTTGACCTCTATATGAGACGTTTTCCAAAGACTGCATTCATTTTAAAACAAACCATAACCTTTATTTCATCAATAAAGGTTTAAAAAGCTTTAGTAGATTATCAAATAATGATAATCTAAAAAATCTTGTTTACACGCGACCATTACATAATGGTTTACAATACAAATATGTTAAAATGAAATAAGTTTCTTGAATGCAGTTTTTACACAATATCATACAAGCATGGACTCCAAATCTCGTCCTTATTTAAGTATGCGACAGCGGAAGCTCTTAATAATCACCTGAGAATAAACATGCTTAAAACGTCAACAAAAATGTTGGTGAGTTATAGGTTTAACCTATATATTATCAAATCATAATAATAGACCACAAGATTTCATATTTCAATACACATCCCATACATAGAGATAAAAATCATTCATATGGTGAACACCTGGTAACCGACATTAACAAGATACATATTTAAGAATATCCCCATCATTCCGGGACACCCTTCGGATATGATATAAATTTCGAAGTACTAAAGTATCCGGTACTTTGGATGGGGTTTGTTAGGCCCAATAGATCTATCTTTAGGATTCGCGTCAATTCGGGTGTCTGTTCCCTAATTCTTAGATTACCAGACTTAATAAAAAGGGGCATATTCAATTTCGATAATTCAACCATAGAATGTAGTTTCACGTACTTGTGTCTATTTTGTAAATCATTTATAAAACCTGCATGTATTCTCATCCCAAAAATATTAGATTTTAAAAGTGGGACTATAGCTCACTTTCACAGATTTTTTTACTTCGTCGGGAAGTAAGACTTGGCCACTGGTCGATTCACGAACCTATAACAAATATGTACATATATATCAAAGTATATTCAAAATATATTTTCAACACTTTTAATACATTTGGATGTTTTAAGTTTATTAAGTCAGCTGTCCTCGTTAGTAACCTACAACTAGTTGTCCACAGTTAGATGTACAGAAATAAATCGATATATATTATCTTGAATCAATCCACGACCCAGTGTATACATATCTCAGTATTGATCACAACTCAAACTATATATATTTTGGAATCAACCTCAACCCTGTATAGCTAACTCCAACATTCACATATAGAGTGTCTATGGTTGTTCCGAAATACATATAGATGTGTCGACATGATAGGTCGAAACATTGTATACGTGTTTATGGTATCTCAAGATTACATAATATACAATACAAGTTGATTAAGTTATGGTTGGAATAGATTTGTTACCAATTTTTCACGTAGCTAAAATGAGTAGTTTTTACCAATTTTATTTTGCTCGCCATTTCTTCGTTTCTAATCCGTTTTGAGTGATTTAAGCGGCCACGGTTTTGTATTGAACTTGACTTTATGAAACTAAACAGAAAAGGTATAGGTTTATAGTCGGAAATACAAGTTACAAGTCATTTTTGAAAGAGGTAGTCATTTCCGTCGAAAGAACGACATCTTGATGACTGTTTTGAAAAACATACTTTCACTTTGAGTTTAACCATGATTTTTGGATATGGTTTCATGTTCATAAGAAAAATCATTTTCCCAGAAGTATAGCTTTTAAATCAAAGTTTTTCATAGTTTTTAATCATCCAAACCAAAACAGCCCCCGGTTGTAACTACGACGTCGTAAATCCGGTTTTATGGTGTTTATCGTGTTTCCGGGTTTTAAATCATTAAGTTAGCATATCATATAGATATAGATCATGTGTATAGTTGATTTTAAAAGTGTATTTAGAAGGATTAACTTTATTTGCGAACAAGTTTAGAATTAACTAAACTATGTTCTAGTGATTACTAGTTTACCACTTCGAATATGATAGCTTTTTATGTATGAATCGAATGATGTTATGAATATCATTACTACCTTAAGTTCCTTGGATAAACCTACTGGAAAAGAGAAAAATGGATCTAGCTTCAACGGATCCTTGGATGGCTCGAAGTTCTTGAAGCAGAATCATGACACGAAAACAAGTTCAAGTAAGATCATCACTTGAAATAAGATTGTTATAGTTATAGAAATTGAACCAAAGTTTGAATATGATTATTACCTTGTATTAGAATGATAACCTACTGTAAGAAACAAAGATTTCTTGAGGTTGGATGATCACCTTACAAGATTGGAAGTGAGCTAGCAAACTTGAAAGTATTCTTGATTTTATGTAACTAGAACTTGTAGAATTTATGAAGAACACTTAGAAATTGAAGTTAGAACTTGAGAGAGATTAATTAGATGAATAAAATTGAAGAATGAAAGTGTTTGTAGGTGTTTTTGGTCGTTGGTGTATGGATTAGATATAAAGGATATGTACTTTTGTTTTCATGTAAATAAGTCATGAATGATTACTCATATTTTTGTAATTTTATGAGATATTTCATGCTAGTTGCCAAATGATGGTTCCCACATGTGTTAGGTGACTCACATGGGCTGCTAAAATCTGATCATTGGAGTGTATATACTAATAGTACATACATCTAAAAGCTGTGTATTGTACGAGTACGAATACGGGTGCATACGAGTAGAATTGTTGATGAAACTGAACGAGGATGTAATTGTAAGCATTTTTGTTAATTAGAAGTATTTTGATAAGTGTCTTGAAGTCTTTCAAAAGTGTATGAATACATATTAAAACACTACATGTATATACATTTTAACTGAGTCGTTAAGTCATCGTTAGTCGTTACATGTAAGTGTTGTTTTGAGACCTTTAGGTTAACGATCTTGTTAAATGTTGTTAACCCAAAGTTTATAATATCAAATGAGATTTTAAATTATTATATTATCATGATATTATTATATATTAATATATCTTAATATGATATATACATTTAAATGTTGTTACAACGATAATCGTTACATATATGTCTCGTTTCGAAATCCTTAAGTTAGTAGTCTTGTTTTTACTTATGTAGTTCATTGTTAATAAACTTAATAATATATTTAATTATCATATTATCATGTTATATATAATATAACAATGTATTAATATTCTTCATATATATTTAGTAAGACATGGTTATAACGATAATCGTTATATGTATCATTTCGAGTTTCATACGTCAATAGTCTCCTTTTTAAGTATATAACTTATTGTTACTATTTTTAATGAGATACTTGATGATCATTATATCATGTTAAACATATATATTTATTCATTTATGTATCATCATGCCATATACAACTTATAGCGTTCGTGAATCATTGGTCAAACTGGGTAATCAGACGTTTACAAAATTTCCGTTTCAATTAACCAAGTCTTAACAAGTTTGATTGCTTAACATGTTGGAAACATTTAATCATGTAAATATAGTTTTCATTAAACATATAATCATAGAAAGGTTCGGGTCACTACACTCCTTGCAAGGTCTTGCTTGCATAATAGATGGGTCGGAAATGTTTCTCGACCCTTTGGCCCAAAACAGAGCCAACAGCAAAATCGGATGCATCACACATAAGCTCGAACGGACGGGACCAATTCGGAGTAATTATGATAGGTGCATTGATGAGTTTCTCCTTAAGAAGTTCGAATGCCTTTTGGCACTCTTCGGAGAAATTCCAAGGTGTGTCCTTTTCGAGGAGTTTGTTCATCGGGTTAGCGATTTTGGAAAAATCCTTGATGAACCACCGTAAAAACCAGCGTGCTCGAGAAAACTCCGAACACCCTTAACATCGATGGGAGGTGGAAGGTTCTTAATAGCAGTTACCTTTGCGGGATCCACCTCAATACCGTTCTTAGAAATCTTGTGCCCGAGAACTATGCCCCCTTGTACCATGAAATGGCACGTTTCCCAGTTGAGCACAAGATTAGATTTCTCACACCTTACCAACATCCGTTCTAAATTAAGAAGACATGAATCGAAAGTGTTACCAAAGACCAAAAAGTCATCCATGAACACCTCCATGCAATCTTCTATCATATCATGGAATATGGCCATCATGCACCTTTGAAAAGTGGCTGGAGCATTACAAAGGCCAAAGGGCATGCGACGGTATGAGAATGTGCCATACGAGCACGTGAAAGTAGTTTTCTCCTGGTCCTCGGGCGAGATAGGGATTTGGAAATAGCCCGAAAAACCATCAAGAAAACAATAAAAGCTATTTCCCGCTAACCTCTCTTGCATTTGATCCATGAAAGGTAACGGGAAGTGATCTTTGCGTTTGGTGTCGTTCAACTTACGGTAGTCAATACAAACACGCCACCCCGTGACAGTCCGTGAATTAGACACGATTCCCACCTGTCACGCAGGTGACCCGGGTTTGATCCCCGGCAGCGGCGCCAAAAACTTGATGTGTAAAATCGTGTCTATAATTTTTAATGGGAAATATCGGTTTAAAGATTACTACATACTAACGGGGAGTGTACCCGATCGTGCAATAGTATAAAGTTGGTAAATCCGAAATCGTTCCAAGGACAGTTTAAAGTGAGAATTAAGATTGCAACTAATGGAAATAAACTAAGTTAATCTATTAAAATTGAAAGTACGAGATAATGGGTTTTGTGGCTATTTAACGATTAGTCAAATCAAGATTTGATCAAAAGTAAAAATAATATTTTTGAATTTTTAGATTTATAAAACTTAAAACAAGAAAGCAATTAAGATAATTTGATATCAATAGAATGGAAATGCTCGTTTTGACCTTTTACCCTCTGAATTGGATGTTTCTATACCTTAGCCCGATTTAAGACTTAATACATGCAAATTACTCAGTCGAATCGCCAAGAGTTCTCTTTAGCAAGTACTCAAACTAGAATTACTAGATGTAGGGTTCCCTAGCACCTAAGACCTTTTCGTTTGTGATAAATTAATTAACTAGATCAAAGATTTGAATAACAATTTCCTTTGCGTTCGCTCTACACAATTCACCCATATATTGTTTAACCGTTTAAACTTAATTTACCCCCTTGGTCCGGTTTAGCAAACAATCAATTAAGAAAAATCAATTGTAAACTAGTGTATTAAATCAACAAGAGTTCTTTTTATCAAACAAATACACTAATCAATCAAGTTCATAATGTTAAACATCAATAAGAATAGATCTTTTATTCAAACTATTGAAATAAACATGCATAAGTTCATAAATCATAAATCATAACATCCAAAACCTCGGTTATTAATCTAGATAAGCATTGAAAACTTAGCCAATAATCATGGCTGAAAACAAATTCATAAATAAACAATTAAAATAATTCATTATGTTTGATAAGAATTAAATCTAGTTGAAATCGTGATCTTGAACGACTGATGAATCGAAACGCATTCCCAGAATGATTGAGTTGATTAAATGATGTTGGTATTCCCCAAAAGTCACCTAAAATCGCCCCAAAGCTGCTGGAATTTGTCTGGATAAAAGTGTTCAAAAGTTAGGGTTTAATTTCCCTATTTATAGCCCCAAAAACCGACCCAGTGTCGACCCGCGCTGCGGCCTGGCAAGCCGCGCCGCGGCTTAACTCTTGCCATAACTCCAATTCTTTACCAAATGCTCGACCTTCAAAACTAGTTTTAACCCGCGCCGTGGCTTAACTCGTGCACATAATTTTTCTCTAATCTTTTATAATACTCACTCGAAATCAACATTAAACATCAAATTAAGGCAACGATGATAGGATAACATAAATTATACCTCAAAATGATCTAACAATCGTACAAATAATCTTCTCGACTCTCGAATCCCAAATCTCTCAAATGTCTTCCAAAATACTCCAATTCGTATCCCAATGGACCCAATAATGATCGATATTGCGAGAGAAATCATAGATGAAATGCGCCATATCAGGGACGATGGACAAGAGCAGGTCTAACCTATTCTCTTCCTCGTTTAATCATTTTATTCAAGTTTTATTATGAAAGTCATGTCTCTTAATATTCACGGGTTTAGTGTGGGTAAAGAAAGTAAAATCGGGGATTGTCGGGAACTAATCTTCCGTGAGCAACCTAGTATACTTGTGCTACAGGAAACAAAATGTAATACTGTAGATAAAAATTGGATAAATTTAATTTGGGGTCACAGTGACTGTGAATTTATTCAAAAGGTAAAAATAGGTAAATCGGGTGGGCTTATGTTGATCTGAAACTCTGACAAATTTATAGCAAAACAAACTTTCATAGAAGAATTTTTTGTGGTAGTAATCGGGAAGTGGAAAGGACGGGAACAAAATTCAATTGTTGTTAACGTTTATGGTCCCCATAGTGATTCTAATAAAATGAAATTTTGGGCGAGTCTTGAAAAATTCCTAGGTGAACATGACGGGGCATGGATCTTATGCGGCGATTTCAAAGAGGTACGAAATCAAGACGAAAGACAAAATTTTGAGTTTATAGAAAGAAGGGCGAAGTGGTTCAATGAGTTTATAAACAAGAATCTGTTAATAGAGGTTTCGATGGAGGGCAAAAGGTTCACAAGAATATGTGACAACGGGATTAAATTCAATAAACTAGACCATTTCCTAGTTTCAGAAAGTTTCAATGTCATGTGAGAGGAGCTGTTAGTAATAGTTCTAGAGCGTAAATTGTTCGATCGCTGTCCAATAGTTTTGAGAGATCGGGCCATTGATTTCGGCCCAAAGCTGATAAAAATATTCGATGAATGGGCTAAAACTGAAGGCTCAGATCAAATTGTCATAGATGCGTGGAATAAAATAGTTAAAACTTCGAGACCTGATTGTGCATTTAGAGACAAGTTAAAAAATGTTAAAGCTGCCTTAAAGGAGTGGTCTCAAAAAACTTTCGGGAAAATTGATTCTGATATCGAAGAATTAAAAAAGGCGGCTAATGATTGGGAAATCAAAGCAGAAGAAAAAAGCTTGACAAGTGAGGAAAGAAAAATATGGATGGAGATGAAAAAGAACGGGTCAAAACAAATATGGTTAAGCAAAAATCACGAGTCAAGTGGGCAACCGAAGGGGATGAAAATTCAAAATATTTCCATTCTTTTTTTCAAAGGAGGCATGCTAAATGAAACATTCGAGGTCTAAATATAAACGGAATGTGGAACGAGGACCCGATTGATATAAAAGAGGATGTTTTTAAGCATTTTAAGGCACAATTTTTGAAGCGAAATGTAAATGGAATGAGATTCAGATTCGGCTCAGCAGCCCCTGGAGCAAGTTCAGCCCATGTTTATGAAAGTGAGGACTTACTGGAGAATAGGCTAACAACAGAGCAAGCGGATATGTTAGAAACTCCATTCACGGAAAAGGAAACACTTGAGGCCGTCAAAGAGTGTGATTGTTCAAAGGCACCGGGACCGGACGAATTTAAATTCAAGTTTTTTAAGTTACATTGGGATTTAATCAAAAAGGATCTACTAAATTTCCTTAGTTGGTTTTGGGAAAAATGCGAGATTTTGAAGGGTTGTAACACCTCTTTCATCACCTTAGTTCCTAAAAAATCGGATCCAATGAACTTGAATGACTTTCGTCCCATTAGTCTAATTGGTAGTGTTTACAAGATTCTAGCAAAAATCCCCTCAAATCGAATCCGCAAGGTCATTCCCAATCTTATTGGAGACGAGCAAAGTGCTTTTATTAATGGAAGATACATTCTTGATGGAGCACTTATTGCAAACGAGACAATTGATTATCTCAAGCGAAATAAAATGAAGAGTCTTATTTCCAAAGTAGACTTCGAGAAAGCCTTTGATAGTTTAAATTAGGGGTTCTTAATGGAGATGATGAGAAAAATGAGATTCGGATGGCGGTGGAGAAGATGGATTCATGCATTCAATTCAACCTCTATCTCTATCCTTGTAAACGGGTTTCCCACTAACGAATTTTCAATCGAAAGAGGAGTAAGACAAGGAGACCCATTGTCACCCTTCCTCTTCATCATCGCGGCAGAGGGTTTAAACTACCTAACAAAGAAAGCAGTCAGAGAAGATCTTTTCAAGGGTGTAGAAATTGGGGCGAACAAAGTGCCTATTTCACAATTACAATACACGGTATGAAAACCCTCAAATGTTTTTGCAACCTCATGAAAATTTTTGCATAGAATAGGCAAAATTTTTGTAACCTCATGAAAATCCTCAAATGTTTCGAGAACGTTTCAGGCTTAAAGATTAACTTCCACAAAAGTCAATTTTATGGTTTGGGTGTGAGTAATGTAGAAGTCGAGCGGATGGCTAGTCGGGTAGATTGTAAAGTTGGAGAATTTCCTTTCACATACTTCGGCCTACCAATCGGTAGAAACATGAATAAAGCAGAAAATTGGGACCCCGTGGTGGAAAAATTCAACACGAAACTCGCACATTGGAGAACTAAAATGATTTCTTATGGTGGATGGCTTACGCTTGTCAAATCGGTTCTTAGTAACTTACCGTTATATTATTTCTCTCTATTTCGTGCCCCTTTGAGTGTCATAACAAATCTTGTGAGTATTAGGCGTAATTTTTTTGGGACAGGTCGGGTGAGCGTTCAAAATTAATTTGGGTCATGTGGGACGATACTTTGGTTACATATGATGAGGGTGGGCTTAGCATCGGGTCTCTTAAGGGTAAAAACCTTGCTCTTTTAGGGAAATGGTTTTGGAGGGCCAAAACCGAACCACACTCTCTTTGGGTAAAGCTTATCAAGAGTATTCATGGGCCTAATGGACTACTCCCCCTTTCGGGCTCTCCAAACCCGCAAGGGAAGAGTGACGTTTGGTTAAATGTTTTGCGTGCAGGTAATCTCATTGGAAAGACGGGCCCAAATTTTGCAAATTCCTTCGCGAAAATAATAGGAGATGGAACAAGCACTCAATTTTGGAATGACACTTGGCTATTTGACGAACCGCTTAGAGAGAAATTCAAACGTTTGTTCAAGCTGGAAGGTGAACCAGAAGTTGCTGTTTGTGAAAGAGTATTCTGGAACGAGCAATCCTACACTACAAACTAGAGGTGGACTCGAGATTTAACAGGTCGAACACGAGCAGAATTAGACTCACTTATAGCTGCACTAAAACCGTATATTAAACAAGACAGGGTTGTGGATATGTGGTCCTAGACGCTAGCATCGAATGGAAAATACACGGTTAAAGAGTTATCGAGATTGATTGATGAACGAATTATAGTTCGCGGAAGATCGAATCAAGAAACATTAAAAAATAATTTGGTCCCGTTGAAAGTCAACATTTTCATATGGAGGGTATTGAAGCGGAAGCTACCGGTACGTACCGAAATTGACAAAAGAGGTATCGACCTAGACTCCGTTAGGTGCCCTCTATGTGATGACGACGTGGAGACGATAGACCATACTCTAATCTTCTGTCGATTTGCAATGGATGTTTGAGAAAAAATATATAAATGGTGTGGTTTAGGTCCGGTTACAAATTTAAGCATAAATGAAGCATTCCGAGGTACTTGTAATCGGTCTATTTCCACACTTAGTTCAAAGGTTTGGCAAGCGGTGGAGTGGATAAGAGCGTACTACATATGGAGAATCCGAAATCAAAAAATCTTTCAAAATAAGTGTTGTAATGGTCCGATGGCATTGATGGAAATCCAACTCAAATTGTTTGAGTGGATCTCAAACCGCATCAAGAATAGGAAGATCGAGTGGCTAGCATGGATATCGGATCCGTGGTCCTGTTTAGTCTAATCATCGGGTTTAGTTGCAAGCTCAGCAACATCTTATGCTCCTGGTTCTATTCGTTTCTGTTTCATATTGTATTATCTCTATGTCTTTTGCTTGAGTTCTAATCGAGTCCTTATGCATAATATTGCATTGTATTGCGAGTTCATATGTATCGGGTTTGGGTCTCCCTAATGGCCTAACTTCTTCGAGTTTAATGAAATTCCTGCTTTTCGAAAAAAAAATTAAAACGATTTCATGTTGTTATGAAGTCATCCAACACTGGAGTTATTGTAGGATCAGCCATTGATGCTTGTATGCTTCTGGTGTTATTAGTATTTATTGGATGTATGCTTTACGTCAGAAAAGAAGAGCTGAAAGAGCCTCCCAACAGAGCCAACCATTTGGTATGTATGGTTGTATCTGTAATTTTTTATTGATTAAACAGGAAAAATATATAAATCAGTCTTAAAGGAAATGGGTCAAACTCGTCGAAAGTTCCCCAAAGTGTATGTTTTTCCAGTGCATTAGACCTCCAAAATCAACAGCTTTTCAGAGATGACTGCATAGGAGCGGGGAGTTACGGAGTGGTTAACGTCATAAGTCATAACGTGTTTGCATTTTGATGTTTCAAATTTATTTATAAGTTGTTAATGATGTGATGATTAATGTGTAGGTATATAAAGGAAGTCTTCCAAAATGGCAGATGATAGACATAAAAAGAGCTCAACAAGGATCTACACAGGGTAAACCTGAGTTTACTGAAATCGAGCTTCTTTCAAAGTTCATCACAAGAACATTGTAGGACTCATTGTTCTTTGCTTCGATCAGGGTAAACAAATGCTGGTCTACGAGTATATTGCGAATGGCACACTAAAGCGGTGGTGGAACGAAAAATCTTTTCACCGCGGGCAAAAAATATTCTAAAAGCGTAGCTACTTCTTTTGGGCAAAATATGAAGGCTTTTGGCAAAATTTGGAGGCTTTGGGGCAAAATAGGGAGGTTTTTGATTTGGGGGCAAAATAAGGAGACTTTTGAGTAAAAAAAAAAATTCCACCAAGGGGCAAAGTAAAAGAATCCAACTTTGATTGCATTAAAAAAAAAAAAATTCACTGGGGGCAGGTGCACCCCCTTCCCCTGCCTATTTCCGTCCCTTCACTAAAGGGAAGTCTTTCAGACTATGTTGACCCAAATATTAGTAGCTAGATATGTGTATGTGATTATTAGTACAATTACTTACTCTAGTCAGTAAAGGTTTGAAGATGTTTGGTATATATGTGTAGGGAGATTAGGCATTAGGTTGGATTGGACGCGAAGGCTAAAAGTAGCACTCGCAGCGAGGGGCTGCAATATTTACATGACCTTGCTGATCCTCCAATCATACATAGAGACATTAAAACGAACAATATCTTATTAGACCAACGATTAGTTGCAAAAGTTGCTGATTTCAGCCTTTCCAAGCCATTGAATGATGCAAATAGGACTCATATTACCCCTCAAGTTAGAGGGACCATGTTTAGTAACTCTTCTTGCTAGAAACTAGTTTCTAATATATTTTGCTCTTGTAAAAAAGTATAAAAATATAACCCAAATCGATCTATTTACAAAAAAGTCAAAACTTTGTCGTTGTGATCATATCAATAAGGACACAGGGATACATGGATCTGAAGTACTACATGACACAATAGTTAACAGAAAAAAGTGACGTTTATAGCAAGTTAGGAAGGCATTGGTAATGGTAGTAGAGATTATAGTCATCCTTATAGTAATGACAGTCTTTTTGCATACAGTGGAGGTTTTTGCCACCAAAATTGCACCCTAAATGAGAGTCTTGGATTCTGAAAAAAGGTGAAAAGAGATGTATCTGTAGTCCAGCCGTACATGTATATATTTGATTTGTTATAATTAAGAGGTATATGTTTTAATGTATAAGGTTATAAGACTCTGGAATAAAAATATAGTAGAAAAAAACTTCTATGAAAATGATAAACTGGTAAAGTTTTCAGCTACTTTGGGAAGGAGATTAATTTTTACCTAGATGTACACAATTTAACCGAGTTGCCAACCTCAAGGTATGTTATTGGTGAGGTTCGAGATTTGAACATGAAACATCATGTTAATTACAGTTTCTTTATAATAATGTCAATATAGAAATGGTTGTAATCAAGTTATTTTGTGATCGTTTTGACTATTTCTCTTTTGTTGTTAACATCTTGATTATAGCAATTTAACACTAGTTAAGATCATGACTATACTAATTATTCTCTCCACAAAAATTTATTCACACGATGTGTTGGTGTTTACTCTTTCGTAATGGGAAAGCATTTAGAAGCCATTTATAGTTTATTCATGGTGGAAGAAGGACCATCTATGTCACGAAACATTAAGTCAGGGACTAAACTCATAAAATACTTTATCTGAAGGGTGGTGTAACACAGGGACTATTTTTGCAATTTTTATCTTCTATTTTGTAAGTTAACAAAACCCTTACGTACCGGAAAACTAATGTAGTGACCCGAACTTTTCCATAATTATATATTATATGAGATTTATATTTACATGATTAAATGTTTCCAACATGTTAAACAATCAAACTTGTTAAGACTTGATTAATTGAAACGGATTTTGTTTTAACGTTTGACCACCCAGTTTGTCCGATGATTCACGAACGTTATAACTTTTTTTTTATGAGGAACCCCTACTACGAACGGGCACATTGGCTCCCCCGCAGCGGGTAAACCCATGGTAAATGGCAAGCCAACCCTCCACCGCTACCAGGTAAAGCATCCTCAGGCTATTGGTCTCTTAAGTTCGCCCCAAGCGTTTGAAGTGCCTTGAAGGGAATCGAACCCGTGACCTCACCTTCATTGAAAGTGTTGGTGGCCATCCAAGCTATGCCTGGATGGTTACGAACGTTATAACTTGTATATGACATGATACTATATATATGAACATATATATATGTTTAACATGATGAAATGATAATTAAGTATCTCATTATGTATATTAACAATGAACTTATACATAAAACAAGACTATTAACTTAAGAAATTCAAAACGATATCTATACGTAACGATTATCGTTGTAATAACATCTTAATATTTATATATCATATTAAGATATATTACCACACTATGATATCATGATAACATAACAATTTAACATCTCATTAGGTATTATAACAATGGATTAATTACTTTTAGCCGGCGTACATAATACCTTTCACTTCTCGAATCTGAAGAGATTCTTAGCTAAAGAAGATCTCACGATTCCTTTAGACGAAATTAAGATCAACGAAAAACTACAATTCGTTGAAGAACCTGTCGAAATAATGGATCGTGAGGTTAAAGGACTTAAGCAAAATAAGATACCAATCGTTAAGGTTCTATGGAATGCTCGTAGAGGACCCGAGTTCACCTGGGAGCGTGAAGATCAGATGAAGAAGAAATACCCGCACTTATTTCCAGATGATGCGTCAACACCTCCAACTGCTTAAAATTTCGGGACGAAATTTATTTAACGGGTAGGTACTGTAGTTGTAGTGACCCGAACTTTTCCATGTTTATATATATATTAAATGAAATTATTATTTACATGATTAAGTGTTTCCAACATGTTAAGCAATCAAACTTGTTAAGACTTGATTAATTGAAATAGGTTTCATATAGACAATTGACCACCCAAGTTGACCGGTGATTCACGAACGTTAAAACTTGTAAAAACTATATGATGACATATATATGGTTATATATATAGTTAACATGATTTTATTATAAGTATGTATCTCATTAGGTATTTTAACAATAAGTTATATACATAAAAATGAGACTATTAATTTAAGAAACTCGAAAACGATATATATATAACGATTATCGTTATAACAACGTCTTACTAGGTACATATGAATCATATTAAGATATTGATACACTTGGTTAATTATGTTAAATGATAAGTAAATATATTATTAAGTGTATTAACAATGAAATACATATGTAAAAATAAGACTACTAACTTAATGATTTCGAAACGAGACATATATGTAACGATTATCGTTGTAACAACATTTAACTGTATATATATATATCATACTAAGATATATTATATATCATAATATCATGATAATATAACAATTTAACATTTCATTTGTTATAATAAATAATGGGTTAACAACATTCAACAAGATCGTTAACCTAAAGGTTTCAAAACAACATTTACATGTAACGACTAACAATGACTTAACGACTCAGTTAAAATGTATATACATGTAGTGTTTTAATATGTATTCATACACTTTTGAAAGACTTCAAGACACTTATCAAAATACTTCTACTTAACAAAAATACTTACAATTACATCCTCGTTCAGTTTCATCAACAATTCTACTCGTATGCACCCTTATTCGTACTCGTACAATATACAGCTTTTAGATGTATGTACTATTGGTATATACACTCCAATGATCAGCTCTTAGCAGCCCATGTGAGTCACCTAACACATGTGGGAACCATCATTTGGCAACTAGCATGAAATATCTCATAAAATTACAAAAATATGAGTAATCATTCATGACTTATTTACATGAAAACAAAATTACATATCCTTTATATCTAATCCATACACCAACGACCAAAAACACCTAAAAACACTTTCATTCTTCAATTTTCTTCATCTAATTGATCTCTCTCAAGTTCTATCTTCAAGTTCTAAGTGTTCTTCATATATTCTACAAGTTCTAGTTACATAAAATCAAGAATACTTTCAAGTTTGCTAGCTAACTTCCAATCTTGTAAGGTGATCATCCAACCTCAAGAAATCTTTGTTTCTTACAGTAGGTTACAATTCTAATACAAGGTAATAATCATATTCAAACTTTGGTTCAATTTCTATAACTATAACAATCTTATTTCAAGTGATGATCTTACTTGAACTTGTTTTCGTGTCATGATTCTGCTTCAAGAACTTCGAGCCATCCAAGGATCCGTTGAAGCTAGATCCATTTTTCTATTTTCCAGTAGGTTTATCCAAGGAACTTAAGGTAGTAATGATGTTTATAACATCATTCGATTCATATATATAAAGCTATCTTATTCGAAGGTTTAAACTTGTAATCACTAAAACATAGTTTAGTTAATTCTAAACTTGTTCGCAAACAAAAGTTAATCCTTCTAACTTGACTTTTAAAATCAACTAAACACATGTTTTATATCTATATGATATGCTAACTTAATGATTTAAAACCTGGAAACACGAAAAACACCGTAAAACCGGATTTACGCCGTCGTAGTAACACAGCGGGCTGTTTTGGGTTAGTTAATTAAAAACTATGATAAACTTTGATTTAAAAGTTGTTATTCTGAGAAAATGATTTTTATTATGAACATGAAACTATATCCAAAAATTATGGTTAAACTCAAAGTGGAAGTATGTTTTCTAAAATGGTCATCTAGACGTCGTTCTTTCGACTGAAATGACTACCTTTACAAAAATGACTTGTAACTTATTTTTCTGACTATAAACCTATACTTTTTCTGTTTAGATTCATAAAATAGAGTTCAATATGAAACCATAGCAATTTGATTCACTCAAAACGGATTTAAAATGAAGAAGTTATGGGTAAAACAAGATTGGATAATTTTTCTCATTTTAGCTACGTGAAAATTGGTAACAAATCTATTCCAACCATAACTTAATCAACTTGTATTATATATTATGTAATCTTGAGATACCATAGACACGTATACAATGTTTCGACCTATCATGTCGACACATCTATATATATTTCGGAACAACCATAGACACTCTATATGTGAATGTTGGAGTTAGCTATACAGGGTTGAGGTTGATTCCAAAATATATATAGTTTGAGTTGTGATCAATACTGAGATACGTATACACTAGGTCGTGGATTGATTCAAGATAATATTTATCGATTTATATCTGTACATCTAACTGTGGACAACTAGTTGTAGGTTACTAACGAGGACAGCTGACTTAATAAACTTAAAACATCAAAATATATTAAAAGTGTTGTAAATATATTTTGAACATACTTTGATATATATGTATATATTGTTATAGGTTCGTGAATCAACCAGTGGCCAAGTCTTACTTCCCGATGAAGTAAAAATCTGTGAAAGTGAGTTATAGTCCCACTTTTAAAATCTAATATTTTTAGGATGAGAATACATGCAGGTTTTATAAATGATTTACGAAATAGACACAAGTACGTGAAACTACATTCTATGGTTGAATTATCAAAATCGAATATGCCCCTTTTTATTAAGTCTGGTAATCTAAGAATTAGGGAACAGACACCCTAATTGACGCGAATCCTAAAGATAGATCTATTGGGCCTAACAAACCCCATCCAAAGTACCGGATGCTTTAGTACTTCGAAATTTATATCATATCCGAAGGGTGTCCCGGAATGATGGGGATATTCTTATATATGCATCTTGTTAATGTCGGTTACCAGGTGTTCACCATATGAATGATTTTTATCTCTATGTATGGGATGTGTATTGAAATATGAAATCTTGTGGTCTATTATTATGATTTGATATATATAGGTTAAACCTATAACTCACCAACATTTTTGTTGACGTTTTAAGCATGTTTATTCTCAGGTGATTATTAAGAGCTTCCGCTGTAGCATACTTAAATAAGGACGAGATTTGGAGTCCATGCTTGTATGATATTGTGTAAAAACTGCATTCAAGAAACTTATTTTGTTGTAACATATTTGTATTGTAAACCATTATGTAATGGTCAACAGGATATTTTAGATTATCATTATTTGATAATCTACGTAAAGTTTTTTAAACCTTTATTGATGAAATAAAGGTTATGGTTTGTTTTAAAATGAATGCAGTCTTTGAAAAACGTCTCATATAGAGGTCAAAACCTCGCAACGAAATCAATTAATATGGAACGTTTTTAATCAATAAGAACGGGACATTTCTGTTGGTATCCGAGCGTTGGTCTTAGAGAACCAGAAAATTTGCATTTGTGTGTCTTATCGAGTTTGTTAGGATGCATGAGTGAGTCTGGACTTCGACCGTGTTTTCTTTAAAAATGATTGCTTAACATTTTTGTTGGAAACTATATATTATTAACATGTATATATTATGTGATATATTAATCTCTTAACATGTTTGATATTGTGTGATAGATGTCTACCTCTAGCATAAATCCCATTGACTCACCTAATAATAACGAAGAGTCGAATATATATTGGACAGATTCGCAAGTTCCCGAAGAGGAACCGAAAGAAGAATCAGAACTGGAAGAGGAGGAACCGGAGGAGGAAATAGAACCGGTGGGGGAAATAATAAAACGGTTAAGTAAAAGAAAATCCTCAACCAACCGACCAAGGTTAATTATGGTTAATGGTGTTTCCGCCAAGGAAGCAAAATATTGGGAGGATTACCAATTCTCCGATGAATCGGATTCCGATGAGAATTCCGATGATGTTATAGAAATTACCCCAACTGAATTTAAAAAAGCAAAAGAAAATAATAAGGGAAAGGGCATAAAAATAGAGAAATCTAATTCCAACCCCGATGAACTTTATATGTATCGTCAACCCCCGAAGTCCTTAAGTTGTAACAATGACCCGGGAACCTCTAAACCACCAGGTTTTTCTAAACCGTTGTGGAAAACGACTGCTAGTATTAGGGGAACATCATATATCCCTAGAAACTTGGCAAAACGAACCAAAATCGAAGAAGAAGAAATGAGCGAGTCGGAATAAGATAGTTGTATTCGTGTGGTGTAATATATGTAATATAGTGTGCTTATGCTTTATGATATATGTAAAAATTGCTTGTATTAATAAGTATTTTTTTATGAATCTAACTCTTGTCTATTTTACAGTTTAAAAACACAAAATGGATAGACAACCCAATATTTTAAGAGACCTACCCGGAGACATGATTGATGAAATCTTGTCTAGAGTCGGTCAGAATTCCTCAGCACAACTATTTAAGGCGAGATCAGTTTGTAAGACATTCGAAGAATGTTCCAAGAATGTCTTGATTTATAAGAGACTTTCGTTTGAAAGATGGGGGATATCACATTGGGAAACTCATAAGTTACGATGTGTTTACTTTGACGCATATATTGCGTGGAACCCAAATGCTATTTTACGCAACGGGTTAAGAAATTATTTTGACTCAATGTATCCGAATATAGGACTTCATGATTTAGAAAAAGCGGCTAACATGCAACATAAAGAAGCATGCTATGCTTACGGGTTAGTAATGTTCGCTTCTCACCAAAGTGAGAAAAAGAACATCGGGCTACAGCTATTAAACAAAACGTTTCCACAAGTGACGGAGTCGGTAATTGGGGTAAGAAATGAGGTTTTTAGGTTATTACGAGACTGTTGTGTAGTGACCCGAACTTTTCCATGTTTATATATATTAATTGAGATTGATATTTACATGATTAAATGTTTCCAACATGTTAAGCAATCAAACTTGTTAAGACTTGATTAATTGAAATATGTTTCATATAGACAATTGACCACCCAAGTTGACCGGCGATTCACGAACGTTAAAACTTGTAAAAACGACATGACGATATATATATGGATATACATATGGTTAACATGAGATTATGATAAGTAAGTATCTCCATAAGTATATTAACAATGAGTTATATACATATAAACAAGACTACTAACTTAAGGATTTCGAAACGAGACATATATGTAACGATTATCGTTGTAACGACATTTAAATGTATATATATCATATTAAGATATATTAATATATCATAATATCATGATAATATAATAATTTAACATCTCATTAGATATAATAAACAATGGGTTAACAACATTAATTGAGATCG
The DNA here is from genome assembly GCF_046630445.1 of Rutidosis leptorrhynchoides. Taxonomy (NCBI): domain Eukaryota; kingdom Viridiplantae; phylum Streptophyta; class Magnoliopsida; order Asterales; family Asteraceae; genus Rutidosis; species Rutidosis leptorrhynchoides. The sequence continues at coordinate 539,857,396 of NC_092333.1, forward strand.
TTAACTTAAAGGTTTCAAAACAACACTTACATGTAACGACTAACGATGACTTAACGACTCAGTTAAAATGTATATACATGTAGTGTATTTAGATGTATTAAAATACTTTTGGAAGACTTCAAGACATATATCAAAACACTCATACTTAACGAAAATGGTTACAGTTACTTTTCCATTCTTTTCTTTCATCAAGAATTCTAGTCGTATTCTTACCCGTATTTTACACAGCTTCAAAACGTACTTACTATGAGTATATACCAATAGGAACTAGCATGGGATTCCACTCTTGATTATGTCATGTATGACTAATCAATTTTAACTTCTACCATGAGCTAGTCAACTAACTAGAACTCCTTTTAACCCCACTCACCACTCACCAATTACCACTCATCATTCACTCCATTTCACTTCCAATTCTCTTTCTAATTCTCTCTCAACACACACACACACTATTATGAACGTATTTTTCCAGTAGTTAATCATCATCTTCATCAAAAATCACTTCAAGAATCAAGCTATAATCATCATAGGAAGAACACTTCAAGAACACTTCAAAAATCCCTTCAAGTTTACTAATTTACTTCCAAGCTTTCTAATCCATTCCAAGTAATCATCTAAGATCAAGAAACCTTTGTTATATACAGTAGGTTATCTTTCTTATTCATGGTAATATTCATATTCAAACTTTGATTCAATTTCTATAACTATAAACTATCTTAATTCGAGTAAAAATCTTACTTGAACTTGTTTTTGTGTCATGATCCTACTTCAAGAACTTTCAAGTCATCCAAGATCCTTTGAAGCTAGATCATTTCTTGTCACTTCCAGTAGGTTTACCTACTAAACTTGAGGTAGTAATGATGTTCATAACATCATTCGATTCATATATATAAAACTATCTTATTCGAAGGTTTAAACTCATAATCACTAGAACATAGTTTAGTTAATTCTAAACTTGTTCGCAAACAAAAGTTAATCCTTCTAAATTGACTTTTAAAATTAACTACACACATGTTCTATATCTATATGATATGCTAACTTAATGAATTAAAACCTGGAAACACGAAAAACACCGTAAAACCGGATTTACGCCGTCGTAGTAACACCGCGGGCTGTTTTGGGTTAGTTAATTAAAAACTATGATAAACTTTGATTTAAAAGCTGTTATTCTGAGAAAATGATTTTTATTATGAACATGAAACTATATCCAAAAATTATGGTTAAACTCAAAGTGGAAGTATGTTTTCTAAAATGGTCATCTAGACGTCGTTCTTTCGACTGAAATGACTACCTTTACAAAAACGACTTGTAACTTATTTTTTCGACTATAAACCTATACTTTTTCTGTTTAGATTCATAAAATATAGTTCAATATGAAACCATAGCAATTTGATTCACTCAAAACGGATTTAAAATGAAGAAGTTATGGGTAAAACAAGATTGGATAATTTTTCTCATTTTAGCTACGTGAAAATTGGTAACAAATCTATTCCAACCATAAATTAATCAACTTGTATTGTATATTATGTAATCTTGAGATACCATAGACACGTATACAATGTTTCGACCTATCATGTCGACACATCTATATATATTTCGGAACAACCATAGACACTCTATATGTGAATGTTGGAGTTAGCTATACAGGGTTGAGGTTGATTCCAAAATATATATAGTTTGAGTTGTGATCAATACTGAGATACGTATACACTGGGTCGTGGATTGATTCAAGATAATATTTATCGATTTATTTCTGTACATCTAACTGTGGACAACTAGTTGTAGGTTACTAACAAGGACAGCTGACTTAATAAACTTAAAACATCAAAATATATTAAAAGTGTTGTAAATATATTTTAAACATACTTTGATATATATGTATATATTGTTATAGGTTCGTGAATCAACCAGTGGCCAAGTCTTACTTCCCGACGAAGTAAAAATCTGTGAAAGTGAGTTATAGTCCCACTTTTAAAATCTAATATTTTTGGGATGAGAATACATGCAGGTTTTATCAATGATTTACAAAATACACACAAGTACGTGAAACTACATTCTATGGTTGAATTATCGAAATCGAATATGCCCCTTTTTATTAAGTCTGGTAATCTAAGAATTAGGGAACAGACACCCTAATCGACGCGAATCCTAAAGATAGATCTATTGGGCCTAACAAACCCCATCCAAAGTACCGGATGCTTTAGTACTTCGAAATTTATATCATATCCGAAGGGTGTCCCGGAATGATGGGGATATTCTTATATGTATGCATCTTGTTAATGTCGGTTACCAGGTGTTCACCATATGAATGATTTTTATCTCTATGTATGGGATGTGTATTGAAATATGAAATCTTGTGGTCTATTGTTACGATTTGATACATATAGGTTAAACCTATAAATCACCAACATTTTTGTTGACGTTTAAAGCATGTTTATTCTCAGGTGAATACTAAGAGCTTCCGCTGTTGCATACTAAAATAAGGACAAGATTTGGAGTCCATGTTTGTATGATATTGTGTAAAAACTGCATTCAAGAAACTGATTTCGATGTAACATATTTGTATTGTAAACCATTATGTAATGGTCGTGTGTAAACAGGATATTTTAGATTATCATTATTTGATAATCTACGTAAAGCTTTTAAACCTTTATTTATGAAATAAAGGTTATGGTTTGTTTTAAAAATGAATGCAGTCTTTGAAAAACGTCTCATATAGAGGTCAAAACCTCGCAACGAAATCAATTAATATGGAACGTTTTTAATCAATAAGAACGGGAAATTTCAGTTGGTATCCGAGCGTTGGTCTTAGAGAACCAGAAAATTTGCATTAGTGTGTCTTATCGAGTTTGTTAGGATGCATTAGTGAGTCTGGACTTCGACCGTGTTTTCTTTAAAAATGATTGCTTAACATTTTTGTTGGAAACTATATATTTTTAACATATGAATATTATGTGATATATTAATCTCTTAACGTGTTTGATATTATATGATAGATGTCTACCTCTAGAACAAGTCCCATTGACTAACCTAATAATAATGAAGAGTCAAATGTAAATTGGAATGATTCGTGAACTGATTCACAAGTTCCCGAAGAGGAACCGGAAGAAGAGTCGGAACCGGAAGAAGAATCGGAACCAGAAGAAGAATCGGAACCGGAAGAAGAAATAGAACCGGTGGGGGAAATAATAAAATGGTTAAGTAAAAGAGAATCCTCAACCAACCGACCAAGGTTAATTTTGGTCAATGGTGTTTCCGCCAAGGAAGCAAAATATTGGGAGGATTACCAATTCTCCGATGAATCGGATTCCGACGAGAATTCCGATGATGTTATAGAAATTACCCCAACTGAATTTAAAAAGGCAAAAGAAAATAATAAGGGAAAGGGCATAAAAATAGAGAAATCTAATTCCAACCCCGATGAACTTTATATGTATCGTCAACCCCCGAAGTCCTTAAGTTGTAACAATGACCCGGGAACCTCTAAACCACCAGGTTTTCCTAAACCAATGTGGACAACGACGGCTCGTATTAGGGGAACATCATATATCCCTAGAAACTTGGCAAAACAAACCAAAACTGAACAAGAAGAAACGAGCGAGTCGGAATAAGATAGTTGTATTCGTGTGGTGTAATATATGTAATATAGTGTGCTTATGCTTTATGATATATGTAAAAATTGCTTGTATTAATAAGTATTTTTTTTATGAATCTAACTCTTGTCTATTTTACAGTATAAAAACACAAAATGGATAGACAACCCAATATTTTAAGAGACCTACCCGGAGACATGATTGATGAAATCTTGTCTAGAGTCGGTCAGAATTCCTCGGCACAACTATTTAAGGCGAGATCAGTTTGTAAGACATTCGAAGAACGTTCCAAGAATGCCTTGGTTTATAAAAGGCATTCGTTCAAAAGATGGGGGATATCACATTGGGAAATCCATAAGTTACGATGTGTTTACTTTGACGCATATATTGTGGGGAACCCAAATGCTATTTTACGCAACGGGTTAAGAAATTATTTTGACTCAGTATATCCGAATATAGGACTTCGTGATTTAGAAAAAGCGGCTAACATGCAACATAAAGAAGCATGTTATGCTTACGGGTTAGTAATGTTCGCTTCTCACCAAAGTGAGAACAAGAACATCGGGCTACAACTATTAAACAAAACGTTCCCACAAGTGACGGAGTCGGTAATTGGGGTAAGAAATGAGGTTATTAGGTTATTACGAGACTGTTGGTCATTACGTAACCCTCGTCCCTTTGACGACGTTACAACACACTGTCTTATCAACGGCCATAACGGTTATGTTCCACAAGACCAAGGATGGGAAGTAGTCCTAGTAAAACCAGAATGCATGACTTGTTTCTGGACGTATGAATTACGTGTCTTTATTGCCTTTGCTGAACCACTTGTGTACTAGCTAGAATTATCTTCACAACTATCTTGTATCAAAGTTATTGTGTGCTATATTTCATGCTTTATGTAAAATAAGCGGTATTGTAAGTTTGTAAAATATTGTATAAAAGTTTGAACGCGAAATATTATTACAATCAGTTTTTCATATAGAATTGTAGTAGTTGAATTGTATATTAGCTACTAAGTATGAACTTAACGGGTAGGTACTACCCGAATTTAAACTTATAAAACGCTAATATGAAGAAAAAGCTTTTATAAATGAGTTCATATTATGCTACGAAATACTATTAACTACTCTTAATATTCTGTATGATTAACTTGTTCCATTTGACTATTTTGAAGGAAATGGCACCGACTACTCGACACACCGTGAATATGAATGAAGAGGAATTCCATACTTTTCTAGCTTCAAACATAGCCGCAGTACAGGCTGTGCTACATACCAACAATAACCTTGGATCTGGCAGTACAGGAAATCGTGTAGGATGCACCTACAAAGAATTCACTGCCTGCAAACCTTTGGAATTTGATGGAACCGAAGGACCGATCGGATTGAAACGGTGGACCGAGAAGGTCGAATCGGTGTTTGCCATAAGTATGTGTACTGAAGAGGACAAAGTGAAGTACGCTACGCATACCTTCACAGGTTCTGCGTTAACATGGTGGAATACCTATCTAGAGCAAGTGGGACAAGATGATGCGTACGCACTACCGTGGTCAGTATTCAAGCACTTGATGAACGAGAAGTACCGTCCCAGAACCGAGGTCAATAAGCTCAAGACAGAACTTAGAGGGTTACGAACCCAAGGATTTGATATTACCACGTACGAAAGACGATTCACAGAATTGTGCCTATTGTGTCCGGGAGCATTCGAAGATGAGGAAGAGAAGATCGACGCGTTTGTGAAAGGATTACCGGAAAGAATCCAAGAAGATATAAGTTCACACGAGCCCGCCTCCATACAACAGGCATGTAGAATGGCTCACAAACTAGTGAACCAGATTGAAGAAAGAATTAAAGAACAGACTGCTGAAGAGGCCAATGTGAAGCAAGTCAAAAGAAAGTGGGAGGAAAACGGTGATAAGAATCACCAATCCAACAACAACAGCAATTACAACAATAATCGCAACAATTATCCTAAAAATCGCAACATCAATCGCAACTACAACAAACGGCCCAACAACAACAACAACAACAACAACAACAACAACAACAGCAACAGCAACTACAACAATCATCCCAACAACAATAATAACCGCAACAACAACAACAATCAGAAGCAGCTATGCCAAAGGTGTGAAAAGTATCACTCGGGGTTCTGCACCAAATTTTGCAACAAGTGTAAAAGAAATGGTCATAGCGCGGTGAAGTGTGAGGTCTACGGACCAGGGGTTAATAGAACGAAAGGAACAAATGGTGTCGGAACGAGTAATGGCGGAGCAAGTAGTGTCGGAGCAAGTTATGCCAATGTAGTTTGTTATAAATGTGGAAAACCGGGCCACATTATTAGAAATTGCCCGAACCAGGAGAACACGAATGGACAAGGCCGCGGAAGAGTTTTCAATATTAATGCGGCAGAGGCACGGGAAGACCCGGAGCTTGTTACGGGTACGTTTCTTATTGACAATAAATCTACTTACGTTTTATTTGATTCGGGTGCGGATAGAAGCTATATGAGTAGAGATTTTTGTTCTAAATTAAGTTATCCATTAACGCCTTTGGATAGTAAATTTTTACCCGAATTAGCAAATGGTAAATTAATTTCAGCAGATAATATATGTCGGAATCGAGAAATTAAACTGGTTAGCGAACCATTTAAGATTGATTTGATACCAGTAGAGTTAGGGAGTTTTGATGTGATAATCGGTATGGACTGGTTGAAAGAAGTGAAAGCAGAGATCGTTTGTTACAAAAATGCAATTCGCATTATACGAGAAAAAGAAAAACCCTTAATGGTGTACGGAGAAAAGGGCAACACGAAGCTACATATTATTAGTAATTTGAAGGCACAAAAACTAATAAGAAAAGGTTGCTATGCTGTTCTAGCACACGTCGAGAAAGTACAAACTGAAGAAAAGAGCATCAATGATGTTCCCATTGCAAAAGAATTTCCCGATGTATTTCCGAAAGAATTACCGGGATTACCCCCACAGCGATCCGTTGAATTTCAAATAGATCTTGTACCAGGAGCTGCACCAATAGCTCGTGCTCCTTACAGACTCGCACCCAGCGAGATGAAAGAACTGCAAAGCCAATTACAAGAACTTTTAGAGCGTGGTTTCATTCGACCAAGCACATCACCGTGGGGAGCTCCTGTTTTGTTTGTCAAGAAGAAAGATGGTACATTCAGGTTGTGTATCGACTACGAAAGAAGAATCAGAACTGGAAGAGGAGGAACCGGAGGAGGAAATAGAACCGGTGGGGGAAATAATAAAACGGTTAAGTAAAAGAAAATCCTCAACCAACCGACCAAGGTTAATTATGGTCAATGGTGTTTCCGCCAAGGAAGCAAAATATTGGGAGGATTACCAATTCTCCGATGAATCGGATTCCGATGAGAATTCCGATGATGTTATAGAAATTACCCCAACTGAGTTTAAAAAAGCAAAAGAAAATAATAAGGGAAAGGGCATAAAAATAGAGAAATCTAATTCCAACCCCGATGAACTTTATATGTATCGTCAACCCCCGAAGTCCTTAAGTTGTAACAATGACCCGGGAACCTCTAAACCACCAGGTTTTTCTAAACCAATGTGGACAACGATGGCTCGTATTAGGGGAACATCATATATCCCTAGAAACTTGGTAAAACAAACCAAAACCGAACAAGAAGAAACGAGCGAGTCGGAATAAGATAGTTGTATTCGTGTGGTGTAATATATGTAATATAGTGTGCTTATGCTTTATGATATATGTAAAAATTGCTTGTATTAATAATTATTTTTTTATGAATCTAACTCTTGTCTATTTTACAGTATAAAAACACAAAATGGATAGACAACCCAATATTTTAAAGACCTATCCGGAGACATGATTGATGAAATCTTGTCTAGAGTCGGTCAGAATTCCTCGGCACAACTATTTAAGGCGAGATCAGTTTGTAAGACATTCGAAGAACGTTTCAAGAATGTCTTGATTTATAAGAGACTTTCGTTTGAAAGATGGGGGATATCACATTGGGAAACCCATAAGTTACGATGTGTTTACTTTGACGCATATATTGCGGGGAACCCAAATGCTATTTTACGCAACGGGTTAAGAAATTATTTTGACTCAATGTATCCGAATATAGGACTTCATGATTTAGAAAAAGCGGCTAACATGCAACATAAAGAAGCATGCTAGGTTTACGGTTTAGTAATGTTCGCTTCTCACCAAAGTGAGAAAAAGAACATCGGGCTACAGCTATTAAACAAAACGTTTCCACAAGTGACGGAGTCGGTAATTGGGGTAAGAAATGAGGTTTTTAGGTTATTACGAGACTGTTGTGTAGTGACCCGAACTTTTCCATGTTTATATATATTAATTGAGATTGATATTTACATGATTAAATGTTTCCAACATGTTAAGCAATCAAACTTGTTAAGACTTGATTAATTGAAATATGTTTCATATAGACAATTGACCACCCAAGTTGACCGGCGATTCACGAACGTTAAAACTTGTAAAAACGACATGACGATATATATATGGATATACATATGGTTAACATGAGATTATGATAAGTAAGTATCTCCATAAGTATATTAACAATGAGTTATATACATATAAACAAGACTACTAACTTAAGGATATCGAAACGAGACATATATGTAACGATTATCGTTGTAACGACATTTAAATGTATATATATCATATTAAGATATATTAATATATCATAATATCATGATAATATAATAATTTAACATCTCATTATATATAATAAACAATGGGTTAACAACATTAATTGAGATCGTTAACTTAAAGGTTTCAAAACAACACTTACATGTAACGACTAACGATGACTTAACGACTCAGTTAAAATGTATATACATGTAGTGTATTTAGATGTATTAAAATACTTTTGGAAGACTTCAAGACATATATCAAAACACTCATACTTAACGAAAATGGTTACAGTTACTTTTCCATTCTTTTCTTTCATCAAGAATTCTAGTCGTATTATTACCCGTATTATACACAGCTTCAAAACGTACTTACTATGAGTATATACCAATAGGAACTAGCATGGGATTCCACTCTTGATTATGTCATGTATGACTAATCAATTTTAACTTCTACCATGAGCTAGTCAACTAACTAGAACTCCTTTTAACCCCACCACTCACCAATTACCACTCATCATTCACTCCATTTCACTTCCAATTCTCTTTCTAATTCTCTCTCAACACACACACACTATTATGAACGTATTTTTCCAGTAGTTAATCATCATCTTCATCAAAAATTACTTCAAGAATCAAGCTATAATCATCATAGGAAGAACACTTCAAGAACACTTCAAAAATCCCTTCAAGTTTACTAATTTACTTCCAAGCTTTCTAATCCATTCCAAGTAATCATCTAAGATCAAGAAACCTTTGTTATATACAGTAGGTTATCTTTCTTATTCAAGGTAATATTCATATTCAAACTTTGATTCAATTTCTATAACTATAAACTATCTTAATTCGAGTAAAAATCTTACTTGAACTTGTTTTTGTGTCATGATCCTACTTCAAGAACTTTCAAGTCATCCAAGATCCTTTGAAGCTAGATCATTTCTTGTCACTTCCAGTAGGTTTACCTACTAAACTTGAGGTAGTAATGATGTTCATAACATCATTCGATTCATATATATAAAGCTACCTTATTCGAAGGTTTAAACTTGTAATCACTAGAACATAGTTTAGTTAATTCTAAACTTGTTCGCAAAAAAAGTTAATCCTTCTAACTTGACTTTTAAAATCAACTAAACACATGTTCTATATCTATATGATATGCTAACTTAATGATTTAAAACCTGGAAACACGAAAAATACCGTAAAACTGGATTTACGCCGTCGTAGTAACACCGCGGGCTGTTTTGGGTTAGTTAATTAAAAACTATGATAAACTTTGATTTAAAAGTTGTTATTCTGAGAAAATGATTTTTATTATGAACATGAAACTATATCCAAAAATTATGGTTAAACTCAAAGTGGAAGTATGTTTCCTAAAATGGTCATCTAGACGTCGTTCTTTCGACTGAAATGACTACCTTTACAAAAATGACTTGTAACTTATTTTTCCGACTATAAACCTATAATTTTTCTGTTTAGATTCATAAAATAGGGTTCAATATGAAACCATAGCAATTTGATTCACTCAAAACGGATTTAAAATGAAGAAGTTATGGGTAAAACAAGATTGGATAATTTTTCTCATTTTAGCTACGTGAAAATTGGTAACAAATCTATTCCAACCATAACTTAATCAACTTGTATTGTATATTATGTAATCTTGAGATACCATAGACACGTATACAATGTTTTGACCTATCATGTCGACACATCTATATATATTTCGGAACAACCATAGACACTCTATATGTGAATGTTGGAGTTAGCTATACAGGGTTGAGGTTGATTCCAAAATATATATAGTTTGAGTTGTGATCAATACTGAGATACGTATACACTGGGTCGTGGATTGATTTAAGATAATATTTATCGATTTATTTCTGTACATCTAACTGTGGACAACTAGTTGTAGGTTACTAACAAGGACAGCTGACTTAATAAACTTAAAACATCAAAATATATTAAAAGTGTTGTAAATATATTTTGAACATACTTTGATATATATGTATATATTGTTATAGGTTCGTGAATCAACCAGTGGCCAAGTCTTACATCCCGACGAAGTAAAAATCTGTGAAAGTGAGTTATAGTCCCACTTTTAAAATCTAATATTTTTGGGATGAGAATACATGCAGGTTTTATAAATGATTTACAAAATAGACACAAGTACGTGAAACTACATTCTATGGTTGAATTATCGAAATCGAATATGCCCCTTTTTATTAAGTCTGGTAATCTAAGAATTAGGGAACAGACACCCTAATTGACGCGAATCCTAAAGATAGATCTATTGGGCCTAACAAACCCCATCCAAAGTACCGGATGCTTTAGTACTTCGAAATTTATATCATATCCGAAGGGTGTCCCGGAATGATGGGGATATTCTTATATATGCATCTTGTTAATGTCGGTTACCAGGTGTTCACCATATGAATGATTTTTATCTCTATGTATGGGATGTGTATTGAAATATGAAATCTTGTGGTCTATTATTATGATTTGATATATATAGGTTAAACCTATAACTCACCAACATTTTTGTTGACGTTTTAAGCATGTTTATTCTCAGGTGATTATTAAGAGCTTCCGCTGTCGCATACTTAAATAAGGACGAGATTTGGAGTCCATGCTTGTATGATATTGTGTAAAAACTGCATTCAAGAAACTTATTTTGTTGTAACATATTTGTATTGTAAACCATTATGTAATGGTCAACAAGATATTTTAGATTATCATTATTTGATAATCTACGTAAAGCTTTTTAAACCTTTATTGATGAAATAAAGGTTATGGTTTGTTTTAAAATGAATGCAGTCTTTGAAAAACGTCTCATATAGAGGTCAAAACCTCGCAACGAAATCAATTAATATGGAACGTTTTTAATCAATAAGAACGTGACATTTCAGTAGTGACCCGAACTTTTCCATGATTATATATTATATGAGATTTATATTTACATGATTAAATGTTTCCAACATGTTAAGCAATCAAACTTGTTAAGACTTGATTAATTGAAACGGATTTTGTGTTAACGTTTGACCACCCAGTTTGTCCGATGATTCACGAACGTTATAACTTGTATATGACATGATACTATATATATGAACACACACACACACACACACACACACACACATATATATATATATATATATATATATATATATATATATATATATATATATATATATATATATATGTTTAACATGATGAAATGATAATTAAGTATCTCATTATGTATATTAACAATGAACTTTATACATAAAACAAGACTACTAACTTAAGAAATTCAAAACAATATCTATACGTAACGATTATCGTTGTAATAATCTCTTAGTATTTATACATCATATTAAGATATATTACCACACTATGATATCATGATAACATAACAATTTAACATCTAATTAGGTATTATAACAATGGATTAATTACATTTAACAAAATCATTAACTTATAGGTTCCGAAACAACATGTACATGTAACGACTAACAATGACTTAACGACTCAGTTAAAATGCATATACATGTAGTGTATTAAGATGTATTATTACACTTTTGAAAGACTTAATGACACATATCAAAGTACTTCTACTTAACAAAAATTCTTACAATTACATTCTCATTCATTTTCATCAACAATTCTACTCGTATGCACCCGTATTCGTACTCGTACAATACACAGCTTTTAGATGTATATACTATTGGTATATACACTTCAATGATAAGCTTTTGCATCCCTCATTTAGTCAACAAACATGTGGAACCATCATTTGGCAACTAGCATGAAATATCTAACAAAAATACAAACTAAATGGAACCTTATATGGAAGGCCTCATTCACGTTTTTCACCATCACCATTATCACTTTCATTTTTCAATTTCCATGCATCAAACTACTCTCTCTAAAGTTCTCTCTTGATGTTCTAAGTGTTATTCATCATCCTCATCAAAATCTACATCAATCTATTTCAAAAATCCTAACTTAGATCAACTTACAAAATAACTACTCAAGAACACATCAAGAACACTTTCAAGTTTGCAAGTCTACTTCCAAGCTTTCTAATCCATTCTAATCAATCATCTAAGATCAATAAACCTTTGTTATTTATAGTAGGTTATCTTTCTAATTCAAGTTAATATTCATATTCAAGCTTTGATTCAATTTCTATAACTATAACTATCTTAATTCGAGTAGTAATCTTACTTGAACTTGTTTTCGTGTCATGATTCTACTTCAAGAACTTCCAAGCCATCAAAGATCCTTTGAAGCTCAAGTTATTTTCTCATCATTTACAGTAGGTTTACCTACTATACTTGAGTTAGTAATGGTGTTCATAACATCATTCGATTCATATATAAAACTATCTTATTCGAAGATTATAACTTGTAATCACTAGAACATAGTTTAGTTAATTCTAAACTTGTTCGCAAACAAAGTTAATCCTTCTAACTTAACTTTTAAAATCAACTAAAACACATGTTCTATATCTATATGATACGCTAACTTAATGATTTACAACCTGGAAACACGAAGAACACCGTAAAACCGGACATACGCCGTTGTAGTAAAACCGGGGGCTGTTTTGGGTTGGAAAAATAAAACTATCTTAATCTTTGAAATTGAAGTTTATTTTCTGGAAAAATGATATTTCATATGAACATGATACTATATCCAAAAATCATGGTTAAACTCAAAGTGGAAGTATGTTTTTCAAAATGGTTATCAAGATGTCGTTCTTTCGACAGAAATGACTACCTCTTTCAAAAACGATTTGTAACTTGTATTTCCAACTATAAACTTATACTTTTTCTGTTTAATTTCATAAATTTCAGTTCATTATGAGACCATAGCAACTTGATTCACTCAAAACGGATTTATAACGAAGAAATTATGGGTAATACAAAATTGGTTAAATTTGCTAGCTTTAGCTACGAAAATTTTATAACAAATCTATACTAACCATAACTTAACTAACTTATAATGTATTATACATGTATTCTAACATATATTATGTAATCTTGATAGAACATAGACACGTATACAATGTTTTGACATATCATATCGACGTCATCTATATATATTATTTGGAATAACCATAGACACTCTATATGCGATAATGCTCGAGTTAGCTATACAGGGTTGAGGTTGATTCCAAAATAATATATATACTTTCAGTTGTGATTGAGTCTGAGACTTGTATACACTGGGTCGTGTATTGATTCAAGATAATATATATTAATTTATTTATGTACTACTAACTGTGGACAACTAATTGTGGACTACTAACGTTGGACTGTTAACTTAACAAAATTTAAATCGTTAAAATGTAATAAAATATGTTGTGAATATATTTCGATCATACTTTGATATGTATGTATATATTTGTTATAGGTTCATGAATTGACCCGTGGCCAAGTCTTATTTTCGACGAAATAAAAATCTGTGAAAGTGAGTTATAGTCCCATTTTTACTATCGAATATTTTCGGGATGAGAATACATGCAGTTTTATTAATGTTTTCCAAAATATGCACAAGTACTTGAAACTATATTCTATGATTGAATCATTATACCGGATATCACCCTTTTAGCTTGGTAGCCTAAGAATTTGGGAACGGACCCCCAAATTGACGCGAATCCTGAAGATAGATCTATGGGCCTAACAAACCCCATCCAGGTTATGGATGCTTTAGTACTTCGATTTTTATATACAGATGAGTGTACCTGTATATTTGGGGATATTCTAGATGCATTTTGTTAATATCGGTTACCAGGTGTTCATCATACGAATGATTTTTATACACTTGCGAGTGTATGATTATTTATTAAATGAAATCTTGTGGCCTATTAATTACAATTTGATATATATAGGTTAAACCTATAACTCACCAACATTTTTGTTGACGTTTTAAGCATGTTTATTCTCAGGTGGTTATTAAGAGCTTCCGCTGTTGCATGCTAAATTAAGGACAAGATTTGGAGTCAGCATGCTTGTATGATAATGTTTAAAGAAAAAATGCATTCGGAAAATAAATTACTGTAATATATTATCGTAACCCATTATGTAATGGTCGTATGTAAACGTTGTACTTTAGATTACCATTATTTAGTAATCTACGCTATGTCTTTTAAACCTTTATCGATAAAGTAAAGGTTATGGTTTGTTTTAAAAATCGAATGCAGTCTTTGAAAAAACGTCTCATATAGAGGTCAAAACCTCGCAACGAAACCAATTAATATGAAACGTTTATAATCGATATGAACGGAACATTTCAGTTGGTATCCGAGCGTTGGTCTTAGAGAACCAGAAATTTGCATTAGTGTGTCTTATCGAGTTTGTTAGGATGCATTAGTGAGTTTGGACTTCGACCGTGTTTTTCTTTAAAAAACGATTGCTTAACACGTTTGTTGGAAACTATATATTTTTACATGTAAATATTATGTGATATATAAATCTTTTAACGTGCTTGCTATTGTGTGATAGATGTCTACCTCTAGTGAAAGGACCCGTTCATATCGATTATAAACGATTCACAATAGTTGATTACATCGCGAGGTTCTGACCTCTATATGATACATTTTACAAACATTGCATTCGTTTTTAAAAGACAAACTTTCATTTCAACGAAAGTTGACAGACATGCATATTATCTCATAATATATCCAAACTATGAATGTCTTATTATCAATCTTGATGAACTCAACGACTTGAATGCAACGTCTTTTGAAATATGCCATGAATGACTCCAAGTAATATTTTTAAAATTAGCAAATGCATAGCGGAAGATTTCCTTAATACCTGAGAATAAAAATGCTTTAAAGTGTTAACCAAAAGGTTGGTGAGTTCATGAGTTTATCATAATCAATCATTTCCAATTATATAATAGACCACAAGATACTTTATATTTCGAAAACAATATGTGCAGGTCTGCTCACTGCTGTAAAAATCATTCATATGAAGAACACCGGAACCTTTCAAAAAAAAAACTCACCAACGGTAGCTAATGCGTCGTGCAATGCAAAATCATCTCACCGTGGTAGTTAATACAATATAATTTCAATTACGGTAGCTAATGCGTCGTGCAATGCAAAATCATCTCACCGCAAATAATTTTACAACGGTAGCTAATGCGTCGTGCAATGCAAAATCATCTCACCGAGGGTAGCTAAAACGGTAGCTAATGCGTCGTGCAATGCAAAATCATCTCACCATTACTAACTACTAAATCGAACCATTTTGGTAGCTAATGCTTCGTGCAATGCAAAATCATCTCACCGATGGTAGCTAAAACGGTAGCTAATGCGTCGTGCAATGCAAAATCATCTCACCGTTACTAACTACTAAATCGAACCATTTCGGTAGCTAATGCGTCGTGCAATGCAAAATCATCTCACCGATGGTAGCTCAAACGGTAGCTAATGCGTCGTGCAATGCAAAATCATCTCACCGTTACTAACTACTAAATCGAACCATTTCGGTAGCTAATGCATCGTACAATGCAAAATCATCTCACCTATGGTCGATAATATAATCTTTATAGAAATCGAACCTCTGAATCCAAATAATTCTATCATAGAATGTAGTTTTTAGTACTTGTGTCTACTTCGTCAAACATTTATAAAAAATAGTTCATGTATTCTAAGTTCAAAAATATATCTCAAAAGCATTTAATAAAACAGTTATAAAAACAGCGCATGTATTCTCAGTCCCAAAAATGTAAAGAGTAAAAGGGAATCAAATGAACTCACGCATATAAATATTGTAAAACATTTAATAAAGCATTTGCATGTATTCTCAGCCCAAAAATATAAAGAGTAAAGGGAGCAAATGAACTCACCATACTGTATCTTGTAGTAAAAATACATATGATGGCATTGAACATGTGTAGGGTTGGTCTCGGATTCACGAACCTATATCATTCATATATATATTAAAACATATTCTTGTAATCGAATAAATATATATATTATTAACTTATATGTTTTTCATTATTTAATTTAATATATTCATTTGTATATAAAAGTATTAATATAGATAAGTTATGTATGTTAAATATATTTTTATAGATATCATTTGTTTGTTAAGTTAATGATAATACTAAAATTAATGATAATATTAATAATGATGTTGATAATAATTATTTTGATAATATCATTAGTAGTAATAATAATAATAATCATCATAATTGTAATTACAATCATGATAATAATAATAAATGATAACTAATACTTTTTGTAGTAAAAATAATAATAACTATTATACCTAATGATAATACTAATAATAACATAACAATAATGATAATATTATTAATTTGGTTAATGATAGTAATAATAATTATAATACTTACATAAATGATAAAAATGTAAACTATGATAATAGAAATCATGATATCCATAATAATAATCAACATAATAACAATAATTAATAATTAATAATAATAATAATAATAATAATAATAATAATAATAATAATAATAATAATAATAATAATAATAATAATAATAATAATAATAATAATAATAATAATAATAATAATAATAATAATAATAATAATAATAATAATAATAATAATAATAATAATAATAATAATAATAAGAAAGAAAACTACCTTTAAAGCCCTTCTAAAAAAAATGCCCATGCCCGGGCTCGAACCCGAGACCTCTCACTCACCCGCTAATCTCTTAACCACTCGTCTGATTTCTGTTTTCCTGAATTAAACCCATATGAATTAATTATAACCCGTATATATTTCGTTTCCCTATTCTTCTTCTTCTTCCAATCTAGCTAGTCGACCAGGGAACCAAAACTACTTATCCACTCATTAACTAATTAGATTTAGGACTATCTAAACGAGGCATAAACATTGATTTGAGAAAATGGGATTTACAGAAGAAGAAAAAAACAGAAAAAAAATTAGCTGTGAACCCGTTAAGAACCAAATTCCACTTTTCGAATTCAAGATTGTTTTACCTTATACTTACAACATAAAAGGTGTTTTAAATCATTAATAGAATCTTTACAAATCGTAAATTGATTCAAAAACATCGAAACCAGTTCGAATTTTAGATGAACAAATTTGTTGACTTTTTAAAATTAAACTTTTGACTCTCAAATTCGATCTCAATAATAGAAGTTGGACACCGAAAACTTACAGATAGTTTGAGTGGATTACTCCTAACACTTCTACATTTCTAGTTTTGTGATTTGATTCGATTTTGTGATTTCGCTTAAAAGTTACATCGAACAGAGATAGATAGATATGTTTTCATGAATGTTCTGCTTTTAATTGATGAATGATAGCAGGAAAGATTATTTAGAGCATGTTGTTGATTGAATTCTGTTACAAAAATTGATCGATATTGTAGTGTAGTGATGATTCGTCGACAAGAATATCACTCAGGAGGAAAAAAAATGAACGCAGAAAGGGATAGGAAACAGAATGCGAATTTTTATAGATATATATGTATTTATCTGTATTTAAATACTGATATATATCTGTATGAGTACTTGTATATATATCTGTACGTATTTTTGTATATATATATATATGTATTATAATCGTGTATATATATATATATTTCTATATATGAGTTTATATATATTTAATTGTATTATATATATATATATATATATATATATATATATATATATATATATATATTCATTTTTATTTATATATTTGTTTTATATTTGTATAAATACATATGTATATATTATATTAACTTTTATAATATTACTTAATAATATAAATCTACTAATAAGTTTAAGAATGTTTTTAATTTTACTAAGAATACTAATTCTAATAATAATAATAATAATAATATTAATAATAATTTTAGTAAAATTATAAAAAAATAATAAGGAAATTATAAAATGATAATAGTAATATTACTAATGATACTGTTAATAATACTAATCACAATAATATTAGTAATAATACAATAATTTACTTATATCTATATTTTTTCATATTAATCTAACTAATATAGATTTTAATATGGAAAGTAACAAATATATTGTTATAACAAATATATTTTATAACTATACTTAATATGTTAAATTTTATTATTACATATTATTATTTATGTAACATATATCTATATATACAGAATATTTATTATTCAAATATGGAATTTATATATATATATATATATATATATATATATATATATATATATATATATATATATATATATATATATATATATATATATACATATATATATATATACACCCATTTTGATAATAACTTAATAATTCTATATATTATTTTGCATTCTCTAATTCTAATTGATTAAAGTGTATTTTATTAATTCAAATTATTATATATACCCTTATATATATATATATATATATATATATATATATATATATATTGTTCTTAATTTAATTACTTTTAAGTTATGCTTAAGTAGTTTATTGTTATAAGTGTGGTGATGTTAATAAAGATGGTTATGAATAAGGATTTCAAGTTCATTAATAAGTTTGTAATTAAAGGAAATTAAGTTTATGTATATGAAAAAGAATAAAAGTATTATGATTGTGAAATATTAGTAAATTGATAATTAATAAGTATAAGATTATGATTATGATTATAGATAAAGGATATGATTATTAGTAATAATAGTTGTATGATTATAATTTTATGTAAGTGAATATAAACAAGTATGAATATGAGTTAAGTATGAATAAAAAGATTAAGAATATAAAACTAGGTTAATAAGGATATGAATATGAATAATTATTGTGATTAATGATTAGGGTTATTGTTTAATAAGCTAGTAAATATTCAGAGTTCAAGATTTAGATTATGAATAAGATATTGAATTAGTTTATGATTATGATAAGTGATGTATTGTATTAAAGTTGTTAAGTTATGATTATAAAACTAGTTTAATAAGTTAAAAGTTATGATTTTATGTTTAGTAAAGATTAATGATAATGATAATAATACATGTGCATGCATGCATGTATACGTACATATGTGCATGTATACTTTGTAGGTATATGTGTGTGTGTATATATGTAAATATATACATACGTATATATGTATGTGTATATATGTATGTATATTTACGTGTGTGTGTGTATGTATGAATGTGTATTATGTAGTATATATGGTTAGTAAAACATAATAAGAAAAGTAATAAGTCTATATATATATATATATATATATATATATATATATATATTATTTTACACTTATGTATATATAACACTTACATATAATATATACATATATCATATAGTTATAAACGCATATATGTATAATAAAAATAAAGAATATATGTATGTATGTATCACATGGGCGTATATCTATATATGTAACATATAATGATAAGTATACATAATAGTTGATTAATTAAATAATAAAACTATTATTAGTATAACTTATACACCTATCTATATGGTAACACCTAATTACACTAAGTATATTATCACTTATATATAACTAATAAGTATATAAATAATTGGTTATGTGTATACACTATTAACGTGAAGGTTATAATTAAAGATAGCATACAAAGACTATAAACATCACCGCTACTTATGGCCTAGGGTGATCCTTGTTGCCATTTTGGGGATCGTTTGTGGATTTCGAATTCCATGACTTAGATTCTGGTCAAGAATCTTGGGCACCCGATAACAATAGATCATTCGAGTGACTTGCATGTTAGCAACGAAGTTTGGGCGAGATTGTACAACATCTTTGTTAAGAATTATAACCCGAACTTCTTAATTTAGAAGCTTACTATAAGTGGAAGCTTTCCATAAATAATAGGTTTCCAAATATAGAAACTTTTGAGAAAGAGTAACTTTTCTCGAAAACCGTCACTGTTAATATAGTTTGCTATATTAATAAACAAACTTTATGTCTATTAGACATTAACTAATTAAACAGTATATCTCTAGGTTGAGATCTCCGATTACACACTCCGTTCATACTACTTGCGTGGAATTTCTTGCTTGCTACTAAGGTGAACTTCATAGCCCCATTTTTACTATTTATTAACTATTTTACAACTTTTGGGGTGAGACACATGCTTGCTTTTAAATGATTTACAATTTAGACACAAGTACCTAAACTATTTGATATGCAACTTCGTGAGACTTTTGTTAACTTGTATTGATTATATCTTTACATGTAAATCCCCGCCATAATATCGTTAATTGCTGGAATTGAAATACTGCAAGCTTAATTATTGTGAGTAGGCCTATTGAGAGTAACATCTCTACCCATTGGCGTGATCGTCAAGGGGGTACATAATAATGATTGCCGACACCCGTACAGTGTCAGGGGTTAATGTTTAGTTCGATATTATAACTCATGGCATATTGAATATTTTGATATTTTGAATTATATCTTGTGGTCTAAAACTTATTATGATTGTTAAACCTATGATGTTCACTCAACCTTTGTGTTGACATTTTAAGCATGTTTCTCTCAGGTGAAGATTAGCTTGTGTGCTGCCCTATGATGCTTAGTTAGCTGTTGCATTGGAGTCCACATATTAGACTTATCATTTGTTATTTACATATGAGTTTCATTATGTAACACATTATTATGTTTCCGCTGCAAATCAAATTTTGTTAAAACGTCTCATTTAGAGTCGTTCTCGTTTATACAGACTTGTGTTGTGATATTATGAAGCCATATTTCCCCGGCCCTATTTGGGGGTATGACAGAGTGGTATCAGAGTCAGGTTGTTATAGAGAACCAGGATTGCATTTTATGTGTGCCTTACATGTTAGTTAGGGTTCCTTAGCAATCTTGAGGACTATAACCTTTCCTGACTTAGCTTAAGTACCTTACTTATTTGTCTATATTCTTCCCTTAGTTTTAAGTGCCTTTACTTGATCATATTCCTGCCTTAGTTTTTAGTGCTTCCTTATTATACGTTTCTTTATATCTTGTCCTTATATCTTTCCTTAGCATCCCTCTCGATACCCTTCTTCCTTTCCTAAGGATGTCATTTATGACTTCTGAATTTCACGACATTTTCCATGTCATTTATTACGGTCATGTACATAACATTATTGTTATAGTACCTACCGTGATGCCTTGGTTAGCGAACCAGAAAATGTCCTTCTAGACTCATGAAGATTCTCTCCGTGAAATCTTTAGTGTGTTAGGAAATGTTTTAGGTTATGAACTCTTTAAACAGAAATTCTGTAGTTTGATCACATATCCTGACCCTATGGAGTGACCTTGGAATGGAAGTGTGAATTAGTGAAACATAACGACGCCTGATCAACGTGATTATGTTACGGTAATTCATATAGAAATTCCAATATCATGACATATGGAATAGAAAGTGAATCAAAGAAAAATTTCCAAGCCATTCATTCAAAAATCTCAATGCTATTACATGAAGGGTAATCATCATCTGATTTGTAGATATACGAAGAGCTCATTTCAACCAAACTATCTATCTCATACCCATGAGTAGATTAACAATCTCACCTATATCATAAAGGTTGTGAACTTTGCATTCATTCTTTCTTAAACAACCTATCTCTTTATCTTTGACGCTTAATTATCACGCTTAATCACCACCATATCCTCGCTGGAAGGAATGATGCATATTCTCAAGCAACCTAGAGTGAAAACCCTAATCGTTCAAGGAGAGATGAATGGTTCTAAACCTAAAATTATCTCTTGTATCAAAACCCGTAAGTATCTAATGAAGGGATATCAAGCCATCTTGTCTCATGTTAAGAAAGTCAAACCGGAAGAGAAATGCATTGAAGATGTACCGGTGGTTAGAGACTTTCCCGAAGTATTCCCTGAGGAACTCCCTTGTCTCCCTCCCCAATGACAGGTTGAGTTTCAAATTGATTTAATTGTCGGTGCTGCACCTATTGCAAAGGTACCTTACCGATTAGCTCTATCCGAGATGAAGGAATTATCCAACCAACTCCAAGAACTTTTAGAGAAAGGTTTCATTCGTCCTAGCTCGTCTCCGTGAGGTGCACCCATTCTTTTCATTAAGAAGAAAGGTGGCACATTGAGAATGTGTATTGATTACCGAGAACTCAACAAATTAACCATCGAGAATCGTTATCTACTTCCGCATATTGATGACATGTTCGACCAACTGCAAGGGTCAAGTATTTATTCGTTGATCTTAGGTCATGCTAACATTAATTGAGAGTCGGGGGAGTTGATGTTTCCAAGACTACTTTCCGAAATCGTTATAGACACTATGAGTTTCTTGTCATGCCTTTTGGTTTAACCAATGCTCCTGCTGTATTCATGGATCTTATGAACCATGCATGCAAACCTTATCTTGATAAAATTCGTGATCGTTTTCATTGATGACATCTTAATCTATTCCAAGAGCGAGAAAGAGCATGAGCAACATCTGCGATTGATTCTAGAGCTCTTAAAGAATGAACAACTGTATGCCAAGTTTTTCCAAGTGAGACCTTTGGTTGTGAACCGTACAACTTCTTGGGCATGTAGTTGATAGTGAAGGAATACATGTCAATCCTATAAAAATCAACGCTATTCAGATGTTTTTGAGAACTAATCTTGGATGAAGCACATAAGTCTAGATATTATATTCACCTAGGCTCTAGTAAAATGTATCACGATGTGAAGAAGTTTTATCGGAGGCCCCATGCGGACGAAAATGTAGATTCCCACTGTAATTAAGTGTAAACTTTGTTTTAACAAAACGTTGACCGAATGGTAATTTTTAGTCAACACTTTCTTTTAATTAAAGTTCATACTTTTCACATCTCGAATCTTAAAGTTCATACTTTTCACACTTGTTATTCCATTGGATGATATCCGCATTGATGATAAAATGCAATTCGATGAAGAACCTATAGAAGTTCTGGATCGTGAGGTTAAACGTTTGAAATAAAGCTCTATTCCTGTTGTTAAGATCTGTTGGAATTCACGAAAAGGCCCCGAGTATACCTGGGAACGTGAAGACCAGATGAAGCGGAAATATCCTCATATTTTCTTAAACTTTGATGCATCCGAGAAGTCTTACTGAAACTTCCTGACGAAGTTTAAATTAACGGGGAGGTACTATAACAACCCTCACTTTTCCCTTCTGAATTTACCAATTTGCCCTTAGGGTTTCAATGTCATACTCTGTGGATTAGCATTAGGGTTGTTATTCGGATATAATAAATAAAGTAATTAATACTAAAACCCTAATATCATTTAAAACTCTAAACCTAACTCTATGCATTAAATGCTGGACCCTAATACCATTTAATATTTAATATTAAACCCTAACCCTAATACTAAAATAAACTATATGTAATAATATTAAATGGTGACATTTGTAAAATTAAAAACTAATTAGAACCTAATTATAATTAAAAAAAAGGTAGGGGCAAATAATTTAAATGTAACCCTAATATTAATAATAATAATAATATATATATATATATATATATATATATATATATATATATATATATATATATATATATATATATATATATATATATATATATATATATATATATATATATATATTATACTTAAATAAATAATAGGTGCCGTATAAAAAAAAGAAAGAAAGAAAGAAAATAGCAAGCTTGATCACTAAGTTATTTACAAGACCTAGTTTGAATCTAATTAGTGCTTGATCTTCAAGTAACCTAGAGCAATTAGGAAACCCAACAACCCTATAAAACCCCTCAAGATTTTCCATAAGATCACCACTAATTTCTGCTGCAACTAGTCGACTAGTTTCCCTGCATTCTGATAATGCTAAAAATGAACATATATTTCATAGCATTATCCCTCAAGAAAGACAAGCTTTTAGTTGCAATTGTTCTATTTACAAGTGATATTCGTTTAAATAATAAAAGGTGAAGACAAAAGACAGATTCGATGAATTGAAGACGCAAATGACCAAAAAGCTAAAAAGTACAAAGTACAATCCAAGTGGTTCAAATTATTGATGAGAAACGTCTAAAAATTACAAGAGTACAAGCCGTGAAACACAAAGTACAAGATATTAAATTATACGAAAAGGCGTTCAAAAATCCGGAACCGAGGCATGAACCAACTTTCAGCGCGCGACGCAATGGACCAAAAATTACAAGTCAACTATGCACAAGAATATAATATAATATATAATTAATTATATATATATTATATATTATAATTATACACAGCCCACGTTTTGATTTCATCTATGAGCTGGATTCCAGACCTCCGCACTCGCGGAGGTGTAAAGCATAAAAGCTCAGCACTCGCGGAGCTCTACAGTGAAACGTGGGCCTATAAAAGGCCGCGCATTCTGATCGATTTCAGCACACCTTTTTCAATTCAATCTCTCACTCTCTGATATATATATATATATATATATATATATATATATATATATATATATATATATATATATATATATATATATATATATATATATATATATATATATATATAATTATATTTATATTTATATTTTTAATTTTAATTTAAGATTAATAATAATAAGGGTATGTTAGCGAATGTTGTAAGTGTGTAAGTCGAAATGCTGTCCGTGTAACGCTACGCTATTATTAATCATTGTAAGTTATGTTCAACCTTTTTAAATTAATGTCTCGTAGCTAAGTTATTATTATGCTTATTTAATGCCTAAGTAATCGTGATGTTGGGATAAATATTAAGATTGGGTAATTGTGATTTGGACCATAATTGGGGTTTGGATAAAAAAAGACACTTGTGGAAATTAGACTATGGGCTATTAATGGGCTTTATATTAACTAAATGATACCTCGTTAATTTAATATATAGACTTATAATTTGACGTATTTATATATAACCACATACGCTTGACTGGGTACGGTGGGCGGGATATCTATAAATACCAATAATTATTCATTTTACCGGACACGGGAATGGATTAATAGTTAATTGACTCATTAAAACACGGTGGATTACATTCAAGGGTAATTGGTGTAATTGTTAACAAAGTAGTAAAACCTTGGACTACACGCAGTCAATAACCTGGTGTATTCATTAAACAAAGTATTAAGACCTTGTTACAGTTCGAATCCCCAATTAGTTGGAATATTTAACTTCGGGTATAAGGATAATTTGACGAAGACTCTCGTACTTTATATTTATGACTGATGGACTATTATGGACAAAACCGTATGGACATATCGAATAATCCAGGACAAAGGACAATTAACCCATGGTAATAAATTAAAATCAACACGTCAAACATCATGATTATGGAAGTTTAAATAAGCATAATTCCTTTATTTCATATTTTATGCCACTTTTATTTACTGTCATTTTATTTATTGCACTTTTAATTATCGTACTTTTTAATTATCGCAATTTTATTTATCGTCATTTTATTTATCGCACTTTAATTTATCGCACTTTAATTATTGTCATTTATTTTACGCTTTAAATTAAGTTATATTTATTTTTAATATTTTACATTAGGTTTTAACTGCGACTTAAGACATAAAATCGACAAACCGGTCATTAAACGGTAAAAACCCCCTTTTTATAATAATAATAATATTACTTATATATATATATATATATATATATATATATATATATATATATATATATATATTTATTTATTTATACAAATATAGTTTAAAAATATAGCGTTAAACTTGGCTAGTTCCCTGTGGACGAACCGGACTTACTAAAAACTACACTACTGTACAATTCGGTACACTACCTATAGTTTTTTAGCATGGTTTATGTATATCTACTCTATAAATAAATAAATAACTTGTGTAAAATTGTGTTGTATTTAATAGTATTTCGCAATAAAAATATAACTATTTCGTATACACCTCTACGCACATCAAGTATTTTTGGCGCTGCTGCCGGGGAAAATTCAACGCCGAAGCAAAACGCTATAAAAAAAAGATTTTTATTAAGTTTTAATCTATTTTTGTAAAAATATAAGTTTTAAATATTAAAAACAAAAATATAAAAATATAATATATATATATATATATATATATATATATATATATATATATATATATATATATATATATATATATATATATATATATATATATATATATATATATATATATATATATATATATATTTAGGTATCTTAATAAAAAAGTTAATTTTTTTTAGAATTATAAAAATCTAATAAGTAATTGTTAAAATATAAGTTTTATTTAAGTTATATTTTATAAAAACTAAAAAAAAAAAACTGAACTGGGCCAGTTTATTTTCGAAACCCAAAATAAATTTTAAATTAAAAACTGAACTGGGTCGAACTGTTTAAGCCCAACCAGCGAACCCAATATTATTAAATTCCGCACTCGCGGAGATCCTGGGCAGAAAAAATCCTCACACGCGGAGCCTGCCACACTGAAACCTGGTACAGTAATTATTACGTAGTAGGGTTTTAATAATAATTATTATTAATTTATTAACCCTAATTAGGGTTTAATTATTTAATTAGTTTTTATTAATTAGTTTTAGTTTTAATTAATTTTGTATTTTAAGTTTTAATTAGTTTTATTAATTTATAAATTAGTACTTTTATAAAATAGTAATATAAAAATTATATTTTTATAAAAATTATATTTTTTAACTTTAAGTTTTATCTTTATATTTTGTATCTTTTTATTCGTAATTGTATATTTTTCGTTCGTAACTAGTTTTAAGTTATAGTTTTGCCGTAGTTATTTTTATTTCTAGATTTTTAGACTTTGCCGTAAAATCCCTTAAGTACTTTTTCTTTAGACTAAGATTTAGGTGCTTTAGAATTTTGCGACACCATTTTAAGATTTTAGTACTTTTTAAGTTTGCCGTTTTGAATATAGAATTCCTTTTAAGCTTTAATACTTTTAGACTTAAGTTTTTAGAATTCTAAGTTTCGACGCTTTATTTTCTTATTTTTATTTTTCGGCTGTTTGTTTTTCGACATTTGTTTTTCGACGTTTATTTTTCTTATTTTTATTTTTTTTCGATGCGCTCTTTTTCTTTCTTATTTCTCGACGCTCTAGTTTTTAGGACATAGAATTTTCTATTTCTTCTCTAAAATTTCTTCAAAATTTCGACGAAAAAATTATTTTAAGTGGTTAAATTGATAGGCATCCAAAATTTTCGGGTTCCTAGTAATAGTTGGATTTGTTAGTGGCGAGTTGTGGGCTTTCGATTTAAAGGGTCCTGGCTACCTGCTGCATCTATTGGCTATTCGAAACGTGGACAAAATCAGAAAAGTCTATTAATTTGACAACTTATATAATTTTTATCTTTTATAACTAATAGGATATTCAGTGAATGCACCGAGCAAAACGTTTACCACCTTTCATACGTTCACCACCTGTAACCAGATCAAGACATCTAGCCAATATTATCGCCGTTGATTTTTCTTTAGAATCGTCATCTAGTCGACCAAGTACTCCAATTCAAATTTCCGATAATCCATTTTTCGAACCCGACCTCACAATTGAGAATCCGAAGGATATTCAGGAACAATTCAGAGATCCTGAACCACTAATCATTCCTCTTGAACCACAAATTACTCATCCAGAGATTGTCGAGGAAGAAACCATTAAATCAGAATCCTCTAGTGATTCAGATTCAACAAATTCAATCATGGAGAATCTGGAACCTCTAAGTATGGAAGACCGAATGAGAGCTAAACGCACTGGCCAAGGTCACGCAATTACTCAACCAGACATTAATGCACCAGATTATGAAATCAAAGGACAAATCCTACACATGGTAACTAATCAATGCCAATTTAGTGGTGCGTCGAAGGAAGATCCAAACGAACATCTTCGTACTTTTAATAGGATCTGTACTCTATTTAAAATTAGAGAAGTAGAGGATGAACAGATCTATCTCATGTTATTTCCCTGGACTTTAAAGGGAGAAGCCAAAGATTGGTTAGAATCATTACCTGAAGGGGCGATTGATACATGGGATGTCTTAGTTGAAAAATTTCTTAAACAATTCTTTCCGGCATCTAAAGCCGTGAGACTTCAAGGTGAAATTGTTGCGTTCACACAAAAGCCAAATGAAACTATATATGAAGCATGGACAAGATTTGAAAAGTTATTGAGAGGATGTCCGCAACATGGTTTAGACACTTATCAAATAGTACAAATATTCTACCAAGGATGCGACATCACTACACGAAAAGATATCGATATAGCAGCTGGTGGTTCCATTATGAAAAGAACCGCAACTGAAGCTTACAAAATTATTGATAACACTGCTTCCCACTCACATGAGTGGCACCAAGAAAAAGATATCGTTAGATCATCTAAAGCGGCTAGAGCCGATTCTAGCCATGACTTTGATTCCATTTCTGCAAAGATAGATGCTTTCGAAAGAAGAATGGAAAAGATGACTAAAGATATTCACTCAATACGAATTAGTTGTGAGCAGTGTGGAGGACCACATTTGACGAAAGATTGTCTCAGTATTGAACAAACAATGGAACAAAGAGAGAATGTTTTATACATGAACCAAAGGCCTGGAAATAATTATCAGAATAATTATCAACCGCCAAGACCAATCTACAATCAAAACCAGAATTATAACCGAAATGTTCCATATAACAACCAACAAGGTCCTAGCAATCAACAAGTATCCAATAATACTTACAATCAGCAAAGACCTATTTTTCAAAATAAACCACCACAAACCGATGATAAAAAGCCAAATTTTGAAGACATGATGTCGAAGCTATTTGAATCTCAAACTCAATTTTTCACATCTCAGAAACAAACTAATGAACAAAATGCTCAAGCATTTAGAAATCAACAAGCTTCTATCCAAAATTTGGAACAAGAAGTAGAGAGAAAACCGGGAAGTCTACCTAGCCATACAAATGCTAACCCTTGGAATGAAACAGCTAAAGCCATTACCACAAGAAGTGGTATTACACTTAAGCCACCTAAAATGCCTGTAAATTCTGATGACTCTATTCCTTCTCTACAAGAACCACAATCTGAGCAAGAAAAGGAAACAGAACCGGTAGTTGAAAATGTTAATGAAGATAATACAGTTAAGGCAAAGCCTTATGTTAAACCATACCAACCACCACTTCCTTATCCGAGTAAAATGAGAAAAGAAAGACTTGAAGCCGAGCAATTCAAATTCTTGGATATGTTTAAACAAATAAATATAAATCTTCCTTTCATTGATGTGATTTCAGGAATGCCTAGGTATGCTAAATTCTTGAAAGATCTAATCACAAATAGAAAGAAAATGGAAGAACTCTCGGTTGTTACTATGAATTCTAATTGCTTTGCAGTACTGTTGAATAAGATACCAGAAAAATTATCTGATCCAGGAAGTTTCACAATTCCATATTTTCTGGGTAGTCTTAGTTCAATAGAAGCATTGGCAGACTTAGGTGCTAGTATAAATTTAATGCCGTATTCACTATACGCTAAACTAGACCTTGGAGAATTGAAACCAACACGAATAAGTATACAACTAGCAGATCGATCAGTAAAATATCCTAGAGGGATAATGGAGAACATGCTAGTTAAAGTTGGTACTTTAGTATTTCCAGTAGATTTTGTTATTCTGGACATGGAAGAAGATTCTCGAGTTCCTCTCATATTAGGAAGACCATTCTTAAACACGACTAAAGCAATAATAGACGTGTTTGGTAAGAAACTAACCCTAAGTATAGAGGACGAGAGTGTTACCTTTTCTGTGGATAGAGCCATGCAACAACCGCAATCTGCAGATGATACATGTTATTATATTCAAACTATAGATTCACATGCAAAATTGTTAGAAGAATTTCCAGAATTACAAGGAACAGGATAATGTTCTTTAGGAGAAGGAACTGAACCAATTGATGAAGCTGAAATGTTAGCTACACTCATGATTAATGATTATGAACCAACAACAGAAGAAATTCAAATGCTAAAAGAGGAAGACAGATATCGATACAAATCATCGATAGAAGAACCACCGACATTAGAGTTAAAGCCACTTTCAAACCATTTGGAATATGCTTATTTACATGGTGAATCTGAATTACCTGTAATAATATCGTCTTCTCTTACTGAAAATGAAAAATCTCAACTCATTTCTGTGCTAAAAGCTCATAAACTAGCTATTGCATGGAAGATTCATGATATTAAAGGCATAAGTCCTTCGTATTGAACACATAAAATCCTTATGGAAGAAGGTCATAAAATGTATGTGCAACGCCAACGAAGACTAAATCCTAATATGCAAGATGTTGTTAAGAAAGAAATTATTAAACTGCTTGATGCATGTTTAATTTATCCAATCTCTGATAATACATGGGTAAGCCCAGTTCAATGCGTACCTGAGAAGGGTGGCATGACTGTCATCACAAATGAAAAAAATGAGCTTATTCCTACTAGAACTGTAACAGGATGGCGTGTTTGTATTGATTATAGAAAATTAAATGACGCTACCAGAAAAGATCACTTTCCCTTACCTTTCATTGATCAAATGTTGGAAAGATTAGCCGGAAATAGTTACTATTGTTTTCTTGACGGTTTCTCTGGATATTTTCAAATTTCAGTAGCACCTGAGGATCAAAAGAAAACCACATTCACGTGCCCTTATGGTACTTTTGCTTACTGACGCATGCCATTTGGACTTTGCAGCGCCCCTGCAACCTTTCAAAGGTGCATGATGGCAATTTTTCACGACATGATAGAAGAATGCATGGAAGTTTTCATGGATGAATTTTCAGTCTTCGGTGATACATTTGAATCATGTCTAGTTAATCTTGAACGAATGCTTATTAGATGCGAACAATCAAATCTAGTACTTAATTGGGAGAAATTCCATTTCATGGTTAAAGAAGGCATCGTTCTTGGTCATAAAATTTCAAAGGAAGGAATTGAAGTGGATAAAGCTAAAGTAGATGTAATTGCTAAACTTCCACATCCCACCAATGTTAGAGGAGTTAGGAGTTTTCTAGGGCATGCCGGTTTTTACCGACGTTTCATAAAAGATTTTTCTAAAATTGCCAATCCTATGAATAAACTCCTTGAAAAGGATGCTCCATTCATCTTTTCGGATGAATGCATCAAATCTTTTAATATTCTTAAAGAAAAACTCACTAATGCGCCGATCATGATAACTCCAAATTGGAATCTACCATTTGAACTCATGTGCGATGCAAGTGATTTTGTAATGGGAGCCGTTTTAGGACAAATGATTGAAAAACGATTTCAACCTATTTATTATGCTAGTAAGATGTTACAAGGAGCACAAATGAATTACACAACTACAGAAAAAGAACTCCTTGCTATTGTCTTTACTTTTGACAAATTTTGTTCATATCTAGTTCTAGCTAAAACGGTGGTCTATACCAACCATTCTGCTCTTAGATATCTATTTTCAAAACAAGATGCTAAACCACGATTAATCCTTTGGATCTTACTCTTACAAGAGTTCGATATTGAAATCCGAGACAAAAAGGGAGCAGAGAATCTCGCCGCTGATCATCTTTCTCGTCTTGAGAATCCCGAATTAGAAGTTCTAACTGAATCGGCTATACAAGATAACTTTTCTGATGAATATCTATTGAAGATAGATTATAATGAAATTCCATGGTTTGCAGACTATGCGAACTACATAGTATGTGGATTCCTTGAAAAAGGGTTGTCATACCAAAAACGAAAGAAATTCTTTAGTGATATAAAACACTATTTCTGGGAAGATCCACATTTGTTTAAAAGTTGTCCCGATGGAATAATACGCCGATGTGTATTCGGGGATGAAGCCAGTCAAATCTTAAATCATTGTCACACAGGACCAACAGGAGGGCATTATGGGCCTCAACTCACAGCAAGAAAAGTCTACGATGCTGGATTCTATTGGCCTACAATTTTCAAAGACGCACACCTTCTTTGCAAATCCTGTGATGCTTGTCAAAGGGTCGGAAAAATAAGTCAACGTGATGAAATGCCACAAAATGTCATTCAAGTATGTGAAGTATTTGACATTTGGGGTATTGACTTTATGGGTCCATTTCCAAAATCTCATAATAATCTCTACATTCTCGTTGCCATTGATTATGTATCTAAATGGGCGGAAGCACAAGCTCTCCTGACTAACGATGCACGAGTTGTAGTCAACTTCTTAAAATGTCTTTTTGCTAGGTTCGGAACACCGAAAGCTTTAATAAGTGATCGGGGTACTCATTTTTGTAATAATCAACTTGAGAAAGTTCTCAAAAGATATGGAGTAACTCATAAAATCTCAACCACTTATCATCCACAAACAAGTGGACAAGTTGAAAATAACAACCGAGCTTTAAAACGTATTCTAGAGAAAACCGTAGGATCAAATCCGAAGGAATGGTCCATAAAATTGGAGGATGCACTTTGGGCTTTTAGAACAGCCTACAAAACTCCAATTGGAACCACACCTTTTAAACTCGTTTACGGAAAAGCATGTCATTTTCCAGTAGAAATTGAACACAAAGCATTTTGGGCTTTGAAGACATGTAATCTTGATTTACATGAAGCCGGACGTCTACGGTTAAGTCAATTAAACGAATTAGAAGAATTAAGACATGAATCATATGAAAATTCGTTAATATATAAGGAAAGAACTAAGAAATGGCATGATAAAAGAATCAGAAGTTCAAAAGAATTTAAAGAATGAGACAGAGTTCTTCTTTTCAATTCACGATTCAAGCTATTTTCTTTAAAACTGAACTCAAGATGGTCTGGACCATTCATAGTCAAAAGAGTTTTCCCATACGGAACAGTAGAATTAATAAATTCAAATGGAATTGAATTTAAGGTTAATGGTCACGGAGTTAAACATTACATAGATAATCCAATAGAAGTTGAAGATGAAGTTAATCACAATTTCGACACCACAGCTAACTAAGTGTGGGAAAATTTGAATCTTTTAAGGGTAATATGTATTTCTGTTAGAGTTAGATATTCTGTTTTCATGTAGTTCTCGAGAATGGAATCCGCATGGTCTTTCCCTAGCAGACCCTAAAGAACTAGTCTTCGCCCTCCATTCTGAATTTATATTTTTTTAGGTTTTACGAGATGAAGAATTCCTTTGATCTAAACCATGGTCTACTACTACACGCTATGATTACTAAACGTAATAATAACATCTTCTCGAGTGAACTGGTATCATTCGTAAGAGGAAAAATGGACGAAGTGAGGAAAGAACTCAGGAAAGATCATCATAAGACACATTTTGGTAAAGGAAAATCAAAATCCGCAACAAAAAGAAGAGCACGACACCTTGAAAGATGTCATAAATGCGGAAAATGCCCACATGAAGGTAAATGTTCGAACAATCAAACATATTCAAATACCAAATTTTTTACTCTATGCAGAGAAGGACCGTTCATATGTTTAGAAGAAAAGTTATTGAAAAATCGAGGTTACGCTTATGTAGCTATGGAAAACCAAATCACACGACTCTCCTATGAGTCGGCTAAAGCAGGTCTCTGAGAATTCTTTCTCACAGGTAAGTATGTACAGTTTTTAATTTTATTTTTATTGCTTTTAACCTTTTGATAATAAACGCTGAATCGTTCGCTATAAAGTATTAAATTGATATTCAATTAAAAAAGGTATGCGAAACCGAAATTATTGATATCATACAAAAATTTATTACATCACTGCAAAATTTACCGTTTATTCTTAAGGTATAAATATCTTTAATCAATCAATCCAAAAATATTTCAGAAATTCGTCAAGAGTAAAACTAGGTAAAATAACCGAAATTACTTTACCCAAAAGAGGGGCGTATATTTTTGATAATATTTTATAAATTAAAGTGGGATAAAAGACCAAAAAGATTTTTCATTTTAAATTTTTACCTTGTTTTTAAAATTAATATATAAATATTAAATTATTATTGTAAATTTTTAAAATAAATATATTTAACTTTTTAAATATTTTAAAAAAATTAATATTTTTAATATAAGTTTGTAAAATTAATGTATAAAAATATTAATAATATTAATATGAATTTTTAATTTTATGCATTTTAAATTTAAGTTTGGTGTGAATTTAAAAACAAAAATTTACTTTATTTCATTAAGTTAAAATTTTGATATCTAAAATTCGTCGTAAGTTGAAGACTAGGTCGTTGAACCGAAATTGCATTACCCGAGGGCGGGACGAGAAATTTTGTTATCATTATTTTTAATCTTATTGATTTAAAGTATGCCAAAAACATTTAAAAAATCCAAAAATCTTTGTTTTTAAAACAAACGCTTTAAAATGACAAATTTTAAAATTTTGTCGAGAGACGGACAAGGACACCGATCTGAAACGCCCTCATTCTTAAAAGAAACAAATTTTTAAAATTTATTAATTTATGTTTTATTAGTTAAAGGTTTTTTATAAAATAAAAAAAAACCGCACTCGCGGAACTTGAAAGGGTCCCACATCCGCACTCGCGGAGATATCAAAACCCAGATATGGTTAACTGGTCGAACAAACCAGTCCCCAACACACCACACCCATATTTTCTGCGAAAAAACCCACAAAAACGCTCTCAATTTCGAGATTTTTCACCGTTAAACATCAATTTTTTTTGCTATAATTATGTTGAGAAAGATCCTACCAAGAAGTTTCTCAAGGAGATCGGTAATTTCTACATCTAAACACTCTTTAATTCGGATTTTTAGTGTTCTTGAATAAATTTATACCTAATTTGATTTTGATGATTTCTAGTTTAATTATGCTCAAATTGTTTGTGTATTATGCTTGTATAACCTAGATTGATGCTATTTAACATGATTAGAAGCCTTAAACTTCAAATTTTGAATAATCTAGGGTCTGTGTTCTTGAGAAAAATTGGGGCTTTTTGATATAAATGGGTTATGGACGAATTTTGTTGTTAGTTTATACTAAATTGAGTAGTGTAACATGTTTAGGTTGCTAAATGATCAAAACTTTGATCCTAAACATGATTTTTAAGTATTAAAGTAGACTTTTTGAGTCAAAAATGCATGAACTCAATTTAATTGATATGAATGCCATTTGAAACTTGTTTAATTGCTAGTAATGATTATTTTGACATGTTATTTGAGATAAAAGCTAAAGAACATTGTATACATTTTTATATATGTTTATTTGTAAAAGTGTAGAATTGTTAATATTGTGAAAATGCATATAAAGTTTAAAATGGATTAAACATGTCTTTATGATTGTTTTGATTTATGATTTTGCTAACACTAATGCATATTTGGATGCACAAAAATTGTGTTTAATGTGTTTTGCAGACTGAAAGGGGTGAATCTTCATCCGCATCTCAGGCTCACAATGCTCCTCCTGAGAATGCAGAACAACAGGAGATTAACGACCAATATAGACAAAATCTACCGCATCAATTCATTTCATATTCAAATATAGAATTGGTAGATTTACATCCTAATTTAAGGTTTGACTGACATTGGATAGATTATCCAAAGTATCAGAGAAACTTGCACACCCTTCAGTCTAATGTTATTGAAGTACCCAGGGTAATAGATTGGGAACCGTTAGAAATAGTGGGATTGGACAATCCAATCAGAGAATTACTTACACAAAGGTATGGTAATTCTACTTTTAATGATTGGGAACGTTTGTTTAATATACTTAAGCGTGTATATAGAGAATGGTGTGTGGAATTATTATGTAGTGTTGAAATAAATGATCGAGTAGCTACCTTAACCGATCGTAGTTTTATTAGATTTTTATTAGGAGGTGTGATGCACCATATGTCTCTACTAGACATGGCTCAGGCTTTGTATATATATACGCCTGAGGAACTAGCATCTACTGATTGTCAAAGGTTGATAGTTAATGGTCGGAGGGTTGATGAAAATTTTGATATGAATGGAATATGGAGTAGAATGACTAGGCATAACCGATTTCGTGGGGGGGAATAACTCTTATACTGATATTGATAGAGCTGAGCTAAGAGTAATCTATAGGTTCTTAACAAACTCGATTACACAGCGAGGTAAGAACAAAGAGAAAGTAAATGAGAATCATTTATTTTATCTCATGTATATTCGAGACCAACAGAGCACTGTTAGTATACCTTATTGTGTGGGTTATTATTTATCGGCTATGGTTAGGAGTATACGGCCTATTGGTATAATAGGTGTGATGACCCGGGAAGTTCCGACCAAATTTAAACTTAAATCTTATTTGATTTCGATACGATAAGCAAAGTCTGTAATGTTGAAATATCAAAAACTTTGAACTGTGTTCATGTAACCAATTTTCCTTTAACTATTCCCGACGGTTCACGAACAATTTCGTAAATATAATTAGGTAAATACATATATAGATATAAATATAAATATAAGTGTATATATAATATTTTGGATTAATAAAGTACACTTAATCAATTAGAATTGAAATTATAAAAATAATAGTTGGAGTAATCAAAAATAATCATGTACTACTATAAATGAATATATATATATATATATATATATATATATAATATTATTATAAATCTAATGTATATATATGAATTCTATTAATAATTATTATTATATTGTAATATAGATCAAATATATAAATATTAAATATTCAATAGATGTTAACATATAATAAAATATAATTAATAAATTAAATATTAAATGTAATTACAAGTTAAACATATAATTGTCATACTAATACCATTATTACTTCCATCACTACTAACAATATCAATATGAATATTGAAATCGGTATTAATCATGCTATTATTTTCTATAGACAATATATAAATAGGAAAGTTGATATATATAATTGGTTTTGATATTATTGTATTCATTATTAATATCATTATTACTCTTATTAATATTGTTATTAGTAGTATTATTATTAATATTAGTTTTATTATGAATATTATTTCTATTGTTACTATTATTATTTGTGTCATTAATCTTATATATAAAAATTTATATAAATAATGTTATTATGATTTATTATATACTTAATATTAATATATAGTTATATATTTTAGAAAATCAATAATTGATTTTATTTAAATTATTATTATTAATATATTTATTAATTATTAATTATTAATTATTAATTATTAAATCTATAAGAAAATCGTACAAATAGATCCTTAAGAATCCTCAAATTCGTTGCCTTTTCCTATCAACACCATACCTGATTTGTTTCTGTCTGGAATCACGACTTTACAGCACATTAACATCCAAAAGCTGTTAGCAATCTCTATCTTCTGTTTTTTTTAATTATTTTTTTATCTATTTTCTGTACTGATTAATTCAAGGTCGATAGTCATTTATATATATATAAATCGATCACTTCCAGTGGTAAAATGAAAACAATTGACTTACAATATCAATTATCACTTACAATTATCTTTCACAGTCATTTTTTCAATTGGAATTCAAACAGAAAACAAGAAATAACAGGTAACGGCCCTGTTCAAGTTTTATTTTTCTAAAACTTCAAATTTTTGTTTTAATTAAAAATCTATTAATACAGTAATGTTTTAAAGACTTCGTTCAATCAATCTGGAAAGTTTCATTTGTTAAATTTCCATATCGAAATCGAAGAACTAAAACGGGTTTTTTTACAGTTTTCTTAATTTTTTGTTTTTGATGTTT
This sequence comes from Rutidosis leptorrhynchoides, assembly GCF_046630445.1. Classification (NCBI taxonomy): domain Eukaryota; kingdom Viridiplantae; phylum Streptophyta; class Magnoliopsida; order Asterales; family Asteraceae; genus Rutidosis; species Rutidosis leptorrhynchoides. Next base: position 539,895,193 of record NC_092333.1, read on the forward strand.
TCGTTAAATGAATTAATCTTTAATCATTTTTCTGTTTGTTATACAATTCTTAAACTAAATAAATAAAACTTTATGAATCTGGTTTGAACATCGATCGAATTAAAACTCATGGGGAAGAAGAAGAGGTTTTATAATACGGTTTATATATAATTTTGAGGGTTTTAAAACAGAAAAATGGGCAACAGCCCAATGGTCCGAGATGTTAATGGGGGAGCGAGAGGTCGTGGGTTCGATCCATGGCAGAGACGTTTTCTTTTTAGACAGCCTCTTTATTGAGGTAGTCTCATCTTTTTATTATTATTATTATTATTATTATTATTATTATTATTATTATTATTATTATTATTATTATTATTATTATTATTATTATTATTATTGTTAATGTTAATGTTGCTATTATTACGATTGATTATTAATTAATGTTATTACTACTAAGTATATTAAATATCACTAGTACCATTATTATTGTTATCATTATTATTATTACTAGAATTAGAAATATCATAAATATTAGTATTTGTTGTACAATATGATTAAGACTATCATCCTAGTATAATATTCATCATTAATATTATTTTTATTAAAAGTAGTATTATTATTACCATTAACATTATTATTACTATATGTATTAATTAAAATTATTAATATCATTATTATTATCAAAGCTATCTTTTTAAACAAATAAATACTATGTACATAAAATATACTTATTACATAATTATATTAATATTTTCACATAACTATATATATTAAACCTATTAATATTATTTGTATAAATATTTACATATAACAAACTATTGTTTTTTTTAAACACTAAACAATTATATATATAAATATGGATATATTAATGTAACTATATAAATATTAATCTTTTTGAATACATACACAAATTAAATATATATAATATATAAATTAGGTTATAATATATAAAATTGTTCAATTACGATTATATGTATTAATATATACACAAATGATATAGGTTCGTGAATCCGAGGCCAACCCTGCACTTGTTCAATGTCGTCATATGTATTTTTACTACAAAATACAGTATTGTGAGTTTCATTTGCTCCCTTTTTAAATGCTTTTACAATATATATTTTTGGGACTGAGAATATATGCGCTGCTTTTATAACTGTTTTACGAAATGGACACAAGTAATGGAAACTACATTATATGGTTGAATTATCGAAATCGAATATGCCCCTTTTATTAAGTCTGGTAATCTAAGAATTAGGGAACAGACACCCTAATTGACGCGAACTCTAAAGATAGATCTATCGGGCCCAACAAGCCCCATCCAAAGTACCGGATGCTTTAGTACTTCGAAATTTATATCATGTCCGAAGGAGGATCCCGGAATGATGGGGATATTCTTATATGCATATTGTAAATGTCGGTTACCAGGTGTTCAATCCATATGAATGATATTTTTGTCTCTATGCATGGGACATATGTTTATGAGAAATGGAAATATGAAATCTTGTGGTCTATTAAAATTATGAAATGATTATTTATGTTAAACTAATGAACTCACCAACCTTTTGGTTGACACTTTAAAGCATGTTTATTCTCAGGTACGAAAGAAATCTTCCGCTGTGCATTTGCTCATCTTAGAGATATTACTTGGAGTCATTCATGACATTTTTCAAAAGACGTTGCATTCGAGTCGTTGAGTTCATAAAGATTATTATTAAGTCAATTATAGTAAGATATATTACGAAATGGTATGCATGTTGTCAACTTTCGATGTAATGAAAGATTGTCTTTTCAAAAACGAATGCAATGTTTATAAAATGTATCATATAGAGGTCAAGTACCTCTCGATGTAATCAACTGTTGTGAATTGATTATAATCGATATGGACTTCATCCGGATGGATTAGGACGGGTCTCTATAGTTGGTATCAGAGCGGTGGTCTTAGCGAACCAAGTCTGCATTAGTGTGTATAACCGATAAGTCATTAGGATGCATTAGTGAGTCTGGACTTCGACCGTGTCTGCATGTCAAAAATTTTGCTTATCGTTTTATCCGGAAATCATTAGTTTATCATCCTTAAGATATTACCTGCTTATCATTCTTAGTCTAGACACATCTTACTGCAATAATTGCATGAACAGTGTATAGATAAATTCATATCATAGCGTATCTGTTATTGTTACCTTTGCCTGACAGCTTCCGTAGATTCCTCCGTAACTTATGGGATTTTAATATTATATATGTATATGTAAATTATGTATTGCAGGGTACTAATCTACATCCTATTCTACTCCTTATCAAAAATCCTTAATCTGATCGTACGAGATGAGTCCCTCAACATGTTCGAGTCCCTTAGATTCCGAAAACTATTCCGATAGTTATTCCGACATAGAGTTTCACTCAAACTCCGAAGGCAGTGTCACCAGAATGAATCAACCAATCAGCCATCCCCAATTCACCTGATGGGTTCGTAGTCGACTAAATCAATGGAGACGAGAAGAAGGCGATTCTTTCCACTCACCAACGTGCACTCTTGGTGAAGAACCTGAAGCACTTACCGGCGAACCTGTTCGTAACACCATTTTCTCTCTCATTTCCAGAGTATCTCACCACGACTATATCACAAGTCAGATTCAAAACCTTATTCATTCGCTAGTTCATACCGACAAACATCCCGGAATAATAAAGTCAATGAGTTTCGCGCCCGAGTTGTAGCCTTGGAAAATATGGTGCAAAATGTACCAGCTTCAACAACATCAACTGCATCAACTGTACCACCAACAACAACATAAACCACAACAACACACGCCTCAACATCACAATCGGTACCCCGAGCATAATCATCGTTCTACATAACGTTCTGCATCATTTATCTTCATTCAACATGGAAAAAAATATGTAATCTCTAATGTATTAAAGATTATATATTCTTGTTCTAATGTAAATCAAATGAGTTTAATATCATATTAACTCATTAAATCCATGATTGCATCTGAAGAAAATATATATACAAGTATATTTTTATAAAGATTGTAATTAAAAATTCTTTCGTACAAACTGTTAATGGTGAAAATATTTTAACGGGTAGGTAATACCCGAGGAATATTTAGATTTCACTTTAATAGGTTACACTGTACATTCGACGAAGCTGATTCAACAGTCATTTACTATCCTACTTACAACCACCGATATACGTATCCGTTCACCAAAGAATAACTATTTTCATTCAAATTCAATTTCATATTTGGATTTTGACCTATCAGAATCCAACAAGTGGCATAATGAAGAAATAATGGACACAATAAAAATTGATTAGAAACAGGCTAATTAACAATATGAAATTCTGTTAAGAATCCACGCTAACAAAATCCTAGCTAACTGTTCCTAGCTAACTGATTACATTTTATTTATCGCAATTTATTTATCGCAATTTAATTATCGCAATTTACATTCTCACAATTTTATTTATCGTCATTTAATTTCTGTTATTTACTTTACGCACTTTATTTATCGTCATTTAATTTCTGTTATTTATTTTTACGCACTTTAAATATCGGGACACGTATACAAAGTTTTGACATATCATATCGACACATCTATATATATTATTTGGAATCACCATAGACACTCTATATGCAGTAATGATCGAGTTCTCTATACAGGGTTGAGGTTGATTCTATAATAATATATATACTTTGAGTTGTGATCGAGTTTGAGACATGTACACGGGTCACGATACGTATTAATTAATTCGAATATTATATATTAAACTATATATGAATTATTGGACTGTTAACTGTGGACTATCAACATTGGACAATTAAAATGAATTAAAATATTGATTATAACATATGAAACTAAACAATTCTTCAAGTTTGCCACTTGATTTCATCTTAAACCTCATTTGTATCTTGACGATTCCAATATGCGTTCAAACTTTCATGATTCTTGAAAAAACCCCAATCGAGAGGATGAACCAACCGCACTTTATCTACAGAAGAAAAGATCGATGCATCTAGTTATGCACCTGAAAACTCTCAAAAACTGAGTAAACGTTTAACGCGTAACTGTGCTAATTCCTTTAGTGTTATTATTACCGAAAATAACTTTGCAATCTCTTTTCAAATTAGCCAATTATGTCACAGCTTCAGCAAACTAATTTCAACTTTTCATTTGAATAAACCTTATTATAACTTTGATATATAAGTTTACCTTTCGTCATTGTTACCGGGGAACTGTTTATATTTCACCACATTAGAAGTAAACTTGCCAGCAACTCCATTTATCTTTGACTTTCCGAAAAATCTTTATACTCATTGAAACTCTATCATATACTCATTCACATCTTATAACGAGAATTGCCATTCTAATTACCGAGAATTTGCAATCAGTATTTTGAAATCTCGCAGCATGTCTACATCAACAGATATATGAATACATATAGCATTTATATCTTAGAATTATGATCTTTTATTCTGAAACTCTGAAAAGCACCCAGTCTACGAATCTATACTCTAAATGTTGAAAAAGCTGAAGGAACCAGCAAAAACTGTAAACCACCTTAGCAATCGTAAGTTTGATGATAAAGAATGGAGTATTGGAAACACTCAATAGAAAATTTAGTACCGAAAAGCGGATTATGCGAAACTATGAAGGAAGCCGTAGACAAATCACAAAGAATAAGTTTAACTTCAAAGAATCCAAATGATTCAATGGCTGCTGAAATCTCTAGCGAATACCTTGCTTCTGACTCCAAACTCTTGCGGACAAATTTTCTTCACCATCCTTCGATATTAGAAATTCCAAGAATCATCGTATCCTTCATTATAAATATCCTCCATATTTCTGAAGATATTTTCATAACTATTATTATCTGAATCATTAATCTATTAGTGTTATCAGTGTTACATCATATAGAAACTGTTAGTTTCTATATTATGTAAACTTTCGAGCTTAAAATATGAATGTTATTGAAGTAATGTTGGGAACTGATGCATGAGTTAGTATAATATAATGACACTTGAACAACGTGATTATATTACAGCAAGTCATGCTGAGTTTCTAATGGGGCATGATGATTCACAGATTATAACATCATCATGTGCCATGTTACATGACTCTTTCATTCTGCTTAATTTCTGAACATATCAAGAAAGTATATTCTTGATAGTTCTATTCTCAATGATTCTAATAATTTGACAAATCAAATCGTACGATTTCGTTCTTTCTTGGTTAGAACATTAAGTTCATTCGAAACTCCGTACTTACGAATTCTGGACCGTTGCTCGCTTTACTAGAGGTCGAGAGGATAATAAAAAGGCAAAGAGATCCAAAATATAAGAGAAAATATAAAGCCCAATAACAACACGGAGGTTACAAACCATGGATATTAATACGAATAGCAATATAAAGACACGGTATAATTAAGAATAGTATCACCCCAAGGTAATAGTAGAAGTAAACAGATTCTTCTGGTGAAAGATTGAAAAGAAGGATGACAGAAATGATAATTAGAAAAAATATCAAGGATTAGAACTGGATTAAGCATTTTCACAATCTTTGGATGTATGAACTAAGAAGGAAAGTATAGGAATTATGAGAATAATTGAATGGAAGAGTATAATTTATAAGGAAAATATCAGACAAAGTAATCGAGGTAGATCATCGTATTTAATTATAGAGATCTTACTTTTCCTTGTTCACCGAAGAATCAAATCTTTTAAATTTCGAAGATCTTCTTTAAATCCCTTGAATTCCGAAGTTCAACCAAGACAACGTCAAAATTTAAAACGAAACTTTATTTATTCATTTCACTCTTTTGTGATAGTTTCATTCGTGCTCTTTGAATCATCGAATTATTTTTGTCCATATTACTCAATGAAGATAAAACTCAATTTATCAACTCATATTCATCATGAAAACATTTTTATTGTTAGCCATGACCACCTCACTCAAATTTCGGGACGAAATTTCTTTAACGGGTAGGTACTGTGATGACCCGGGAATTCCCGACCAAATTTAAACTTAAATCTTATTTGATTTCGATACGATAAGCAAAGTTTGTAATGTTGAAATATCAAAAACTTTGAACTGTGTTCATGTAACCAATTTTCCTTTGACTATTCCCGACGATTCACAAACAATTTCGTATAAATAATTAGGTAAATACATATATAGATATAAATATAAATATAAGTGTATATATAATATTTTGAATTAATAAAGTACACTTAATCAATTAGAATTGAAATTATAAAAATAATAGTTGGAGTAATCAAAAATAATCATGTACTACTATAAATGAATATATATATATATATATAATATTATTATAAATCTAATGTATATATATGAATTCTATTAATAATTATTATTATATTGCAATATAGATCAAATATATAAATATTAAATATTCAATAGATGTTAACATATAATAAAATATAATTAATAAATTAAATATTAAATGTAATTACAAGTTAAACATATAATTGTCATACTAATACCATTATTACTTCCATCACTACTAACAATATCAATATGAATATTGAAATCAGTATTAGTCATGCTATTATTTTCTATAGACAATATATAAATAGGAAAGTTGATATATATATATAATTGGTTTTGATATTATTGTATTCATTATTAATATCATTATTACTCTTATTAATATTGTTATTAGTAGTATTATTATTAATATTAGTTTTATTATGAATATTATTTCTATTGTTACTATTATTATTTGTGTCATTAATCTTATATATAAAAATTTATATAAATAATGTTATTATGATTTATTATATACTTAATATTAATATACAGTTATATATTTTAGAAAATCAATAATTGATTTTATTTAAATTATTATTATTAATATATTTATTAATTATTAATTATTAATTATTAAATCTATAAGAAAATCGTACAAATAGATCCTTAAGGATCCCCAAATTCGTTGCCTTTTCCTATCAACACCATACCTAATTTTTTTATGTCTGGAATCACGACTTTACAGCACATTAACATCCAAAAGCTGTTAGCAATCTCTATCTTCTATTTTTTTATTATTTTTTTTATCTATTTTCTGTACTGATTAATTCAAGGTCGATAGTCATTTATATATATATAAATCGATCACTTCCAGTGGTAAAACGAAAACAATTGACTTACAATATCAATTATCACTTACAATTATCTTTCACAGTCATTTTTTCAATTGGAATTCAAACAGAAAACAAGAAATAACAGGTAACAGCCATGTTCAAGTTTTATTTTTCTAAAACTTCGAATTTTTGTTTTAATTAAAAATCTATTAATGCAGTAATGTTTTTAACACTTCGTTCAATCAATCTGGAAAGTTTCATTTGTTAAATTTCCATATTGAAATCGAATTTTGGAAGTCAAACTTTTGAACACATAAAGTCAAACGGGGTTCATCATTTAAATTCGATTTTTGTGTTACGAATTTAGTGAAATTAAGATTTGATAAAGATTACAGAAAAGTTTTCAAACATTTTTTGTGTAGAAACTTTGAGTTAAAACGTTAAAAATCTTCGATTTTGATTTTGAGTTCATGAAGAACTTAAACGGGTTTTTTTTTTACAATTTTCTTAATTTTTTGTTTTTTATGTTTTCGTTAAATGAATTAATCTTTAATCATTTTTCTGTTTGTTAAACAATTCTTAAACTAAATAAATAAAACTTTATGAATCTGGTTTGAACATCGATCGAATTAAAACTCATGGGGAAGAAGAAGAGGTTTTATAATACGGTTTATATATAATTTCGAGGGTTTTAAAATAGAAAAATGGGCAACCGCCCAATGGTCCGAGATGTTAACGGGGGAGCGAGAGGTCGTGGGTTCGATCCACCGCAGAGACGTTTTCTTTTTAGACAGCCTTTTTATTGAGGTAGTCTCATCTTTTTATTATTATTATTATTATTATTATTATTATTATTATTATTATTATTATTATTATTATTATTATTATTATTATTATTATTATTATTATTCTTAATGTTGCTATTATTACGATTGATTATTAATTAATGTTATTACTACTAAGTATATTAAATATCACTAGTACCATTATTATTGTTATTATTATTATTACTAGAATTAGAAATATCATAAATATTAGTATTTGTTGTACAATATGATTAAGACTATCATCCTAGTATAATATTCATCATTAATATTATTTTTATTAAAAGTAGTATTATTATTACCATTAACATTATTATTACTATATGTATTAATTAAAATTATTAATATCATTATTATTATCAAAGCTATCTTTTTAAACAAATAAATACTATGTACATAAAATATACTTATTACATAATTATATTAATATTTTCACATAACTATATATATTAAACCTATTAATATTATTTGTATAGATATTTACATATAACAAACTATTGTTTTTTTTTAAACACTAAACAATTATATATATAAATATGGATATATTAATGTAGCTATATAAATATTAATCTTTTTGAATACATACACAAATTAAATATATATAATATATAAATTAGGTTATAATATATAAAATTGTTCAATTATGATTATATGTATTAATATATACACAAATGATATAGGTTCGTGAATCCGAGGCCAACCCTGCACTTGTTCAATGTCGTCATATGTATTTTTACTACAAAATACAGTATTGTGAGTTTCATTTGCTCCCTTTTTAAATGCTTTTGCAATATATATTTTTGGGACTGAGAATACATGCGCTGCTTTTATAACTGTTTTATGAAATGGACACAAGTAATGGAAACTACATTATATGGTTGAATTATCGAAATCGAATATGCCCCTTTTTATTAAGTCTGGTAATCTAAGAATTAGGGAACAGACACCCTAATTGACGCGAACTCTAAAGATAGATCTATCGGGCCCAACAAGCCCCATCCAAAGTACCGGATGCTTTAGTACTTCAAAATTTATATCATGTCCGAAGGAGGATCCCGGAATGATGGGGATATTCTTATATGCATATTGTGAATGTTGGTTACTAGGTGTTCAATCCATATGAATGATATTTTTGTCTCTATGCATGAGACGTATGTTTAGGAGAAATGGAAATATGAAATCTTGTGGTCTATTAAAATTATGAAATGATTATTTATGTTAAACTAATGAACTCACCAACCTTTTGGTTGACACTTTAAAGCATGTTTATTCTCAGGTACGAAAGAAATCTTCCGCTGTGCATTTGCTCATCTTAGATATATTACTTGGAGTCATTCATGACATATTTCAAAAGACGTTGCATTCGAGTCGTTGAGTTCATCAAGATTATTATTAAGTCAATTATAGTAAGATATATTACGAAATGGTATGCATGTTGTCAACTTTTGATGTAATGAAAGATTGTCTTTTCAAAAAAGAATGCAATGTTTGTAAAATGTATCATATAGAGGTCAAGTACCTCGCGATGTAATCAACTGTTGTGAATTGATTATAATCGATATGGACTTCGTCCAGATGGATTAGGACGGGTCTCTACAATAGGAGGAGGTATCTTTGTTACTTTAATTGCTGAGTATCTCGGTGTCGATAGAAGTCAGGGGGGATTAATAATTGCAGCACCAGAACCCCGTGATACAATTGGTTTGAAAGTATATCATGGTGCTAAGGTTTTAAAGAAACGACATAACGCTGCAGCACCATATGATGGCTAGCATCCACAGGTCGAAAGAGATCAGCAGCAAGGTAATGCGGGAGGAGGGAATCAGATGACAGAAATGCAAATTTTTATGGCTCAACATGAGTATGAAATGGCTAGACAACGAGCATTTCAAGATTGACAGTATCATCAAAACCAAATCATAAGTCATTGTGCACACATAAATACAAACTACATTCCTACTCCAATGCCCGTATTTCCTCCCTGGACTATACAGACCCGACCACCGTAGCCTACATATGACCCAACTCAAGCATTCTACAGTACATACGGCTATGAATGGGATCCTTACTGGCACCATCCTCATCAACCCTAATTTTCTTTTATGCCTATTTTTATTTATTTGGTAACTTGTAATTTTATACTTTTAATATTTCTTTTGATACTATAATAGTTTTTATAAATTTCTAACTTTTATTATTAGATTTTTAATAATTTTTGAATGTGGGGTGATATACCCAACTTCAAAAATATGTATATATATGTTTGTGGTTTATCTCATATACAAAACAGGGTAAAATAGCGCATTTTCAAATACTGGCATTAAGTTCAGCAAAAGCAACTAATTTTGACGACAAGATGCAAAATATATGTGAAATAACAACTGCGGGAATGAACAAATAATGTGCACCATTTATCATTCAACACAAACGCCAATATGTTTGGAAACTTTGGTAAAATTTAATCATTTTTCTATGCTAATCACCCTCAATAATTTAAATTGTACTGATTTCTTGCAAATGAGGGCATTGCAAGATCTTAAGTGTGGGAAGGAGTTAAATTCTTTCAATTTTTTTAAAATTTTTTTTTACTTATACACTTGGTTACCATTAAAAATACTAGTAACGCAGTAGTTGTATTAGAATCTAGTGCTCTCTGATAATAAAGAACAGCCCTAGTCTTATATACTGACTACCCAATTCTAGTAAAAATTTTCAAAGTTTTCAACTAAATGAACTCAAAATTATGTTTATACATATTTATGAGCGATAAAACTAGGTGTTAACACCGAAATTATTGTTACCTCGGAAAGGACATAAATTGAGAAACAACGCAAAACGCTGGAATTCATTTAAAATGGAATAGAGGAAAATAAAAAGGCAAAGAAAGGAAAATAAAAGCCAAGTGTGGAAAAAATTAACCAAGTTATTTAGAATATATATCACATATTTTTGTACAAATAATTGAAGATACTTTTGTTTTGGACAATTTTATCAGTTTTACCCGATTTCTTATAATATATTTGAAAGAAATGTGCCACTTGATTTAAAAGGAAGTAAAGTCTTCCGAGAAAAAAAAGACACGCACTTCTTGATTTAGGTCAGGAAGTTGTCGTCCAGACCAGTTGTAGAGTCTACGAAAAACCTTGAAAAGTTTTCTCGAAAATCAGCTGGAAATCCACGGACCTCAACATCAAACAGGGTCACCAAGTGGTCAGACTTATCCTAAACATGAGAGGATCTGTCTCGTACAATGGGGTGGCACCGTGTAAATTAGCTTATAAGATTAATGAATCAGATCCCCAGAAAGGATAATCTCCTTAAAGATCAAAAATCAGCTTGTAAGCCTGATATTACTCAATCCTTGAGATTGACCTTAAAGAATGAGAATTACAAACTCATGAAATTCGATGATATCTAAACTCGAGCTTGAACGAGAAAATATTTTGATCAAATTAAAACTGATTTGTTTTCTGAAAACCCATTTTCAATGCGTTCATTACCATTGAACGTAAAATCGTAGGAATTCACCTGGAATTCATTAGGTCACCTGAACCAAATCGGGTGTCAACCATAAGAACAGTGGTTGCATAGCATGGTCGAAGACAGGACCTTATGCCAGACCGAAAAACTATAGGGTGATCTTTACTATTGCTCCTACAAAGGATAGTAATTGCATCCGACACGATATAGACCATAATCAAAAGCATGTCACGGGACATTGCCTTAACAGTTGCTTGTTCAACGCTTTCCTTTACAACCGAACGGTAGTTTACCGAAAGGTAATATACGGAGCAAGTATACTGGACGTGTTGCTTTCCCAATACAAGGTTAGCAAGTGGGTGACACAAAACCATAAGTTTTGAGCTAAAATTTTCAAATCTGAAACCCACAAAACCCACAAAAACAATTTGCAAACACCGGTGAAGGGTTATTCCGGAAAACTTATCTAGGGTAAAAGCTAGATTGAATTTTCAAAAAGATCAAATATTTTCATAAAGGTCCAATTTTCTTAAAGGATCTAAATTTTTATAGTCATGTGGGACTGTAAACCACATCGTTACTACCATTGTTCATACCGCCGTATTAAAATCACTGATGTACAAAATGTGAAGAATAAAGAAGTGATTCTAGTAAAGTTATAGTCAAGTTCTATATTACTTGAGGACAAGCAACGCTCAAGTGTGGGAATATTTGATAATGCTAAAAACGAACATATATTTCATAGCATTATCCCTCAAGAAAGACAAGCTTTTAGTTGCAATTGTTCTATTTACAAGTGATATTCATTTAAATAATAAAAGGTGAAGACAAAAGACAAATTCGACGAATTGAAGACGCAAATGACCAAAAAGCTAAAAAGTGCAAAGTATAATCCAAGTGGTTCAAATTATTGATGAGAAACGTCTAAAAATTACAAGAGTACAAGCCGTGAAACACAAAGTACAAGATATTAAATTGTACGAAAAGGCGTTCAAAAATTCGGAACCGAGACATGAACCAACTTTCAGCGCGCGACGCAATGGACCAAAAATTACAAGTCAACTATGCACAAGAATATAATATAATATATAATTAATTATATATATTATTATATATTATAATTATACGCAGTCCACGTTTTGATTTCATCTATGAGCTAGATTCCAGACCTCCGCACTCGCGGAGGTGTAAAGCATAAAAGCTCAGCACTCACGGAGCTCTACAGTGAAACGTGGGCCTATAAAAGGTCGCGCATTCTGATCGATTTCAGCACACCTTTTTCAATTCAATCTCTCACTCTCTGATATATATATATATATATATATATATATATATATATATATATATATATATATATATATATATATATATATATATATATATATATATATATATATATATATTTTAATTTTAATTTTAATTTAAGATTAATAATAATAAGGGTATGTTAGCGAATGTTGTAAGTGTGTAAGTCAAAATTTTGTCCGTGTAACGCTACGCTATTATTAATCATTATAAGTTATGTTCAACCTTTTTAAATTAATGTCTCGTAGCTAAGTTATTATTATGCTTATTTAATGCCGAAGTAATCGTGATGTTGGGATAAATATTAAGATTGGGTAATTGGGCTTTGGACCATAATTGGGGTTTAGATAAAAGAACGACACTTGTGGAAATTAGACTATGGGCTATTAATGGGCTTTATATTAACTAAATGATACCTCGTTAATTTAATATATAGACTTATAATTTGACGTATTTATATATAACCACATACGCTTGACTGGGTACGGTGGGCGGGATATCTATAAATACCAATAATTATTCATTTTACCGGACACGGGAATGGATTAATAGTTAATTGACTCATTAAAACACGGTGGATTACATTCAAGGGTAATTGGTGTAATTATTAACAAAGTAGTAAAACCTTGGACTACACGCAGTCAATAACCTGGTGTATTCATTAAACAAAGTATTAAGACCTTGTTACAGTTCGAATCCCCAATTAGTTGGAATATTTGACTTCGGGTATAAGGATAATTTGACGAAGACTCTCGCACTTTATATTTATGACTGATAGACTATTATGGACAAAACCGTATGGACATATCGAATAATCCAGGACAAAGGATAATTAACCCATGGTAATAAATTAAAATCAACACGTCAAACATCATAATTATGGAAGTTTAAATAAGCATAATTCCTTTATTTCATATTTTATCGCACTTTTATTTACTGTCATTTTATTTATTGCACTTTTAATTAACTTACTTTTTAATTATCGCAATTTTATTTATCGTCATTTTATTTATCGCACTTTAATTTATCGCACTTTAATTATTGTCATTTACTTTACGCTTTAAATTAAGTTATATTTATTTTTAATATTTTACATTAGGTTTTAACTGCGACTTAAGACATAAAATCGACAAACCGGTCATTAAACGGTAAAAACCCCATTTTTATAATAATAATAATAATAATAATATTACTTATATATATATATATATATATATATATATATATATATATATATATATATATATATATATATATATATATTATTTATATTTATACAAATATAGTTTAAAAATATAGCGTTAAACTTAGCTAGTTCCCTGTGGAAGAACCGGACTTACTAAAAACTACACTACTGTACGATTAGGTACACTGCCTATAGTGTTGTAGCATGGTTTAGGTATATCCACTCTATGAATAAATAAATAACTTGTGTAAAATTGTATCGTATTTAATAGTATTTCGCAATAAAAATATAACTATTTTGTATACACCTCTACGCACATCACATTCCCTCTATTTTTTGTCGACACTTTCAGCTCCTGTTTAGCCTTTTTCAGTCGATCAAAACCCCTCATAGAACCTCCACTTGCGTAGACTAAAATCCCCACAAAAACCCTCATGCAAATTGACTTCAAACCCTCACAAAAAGCCTGCTGCAGTCGACTACAAGCAGCCTGTTTTTCTTGCTTTTTTCAGTCGACTAGAACCACCAAACAACCTGCATTCGATCTCCTGTTTTCTGCTGAATTCGTGACCCTCAACAGCCCTACAAATCATCCAAGTTGCTGCTGTACCTGCTGCTATGTTGCTGCGTTTTTCTGGTTATTATTGTTGCTGCTTCTGCGTATTTAAAACAGTCCAAGAACCTTCAATTGGGTCGTGATTGTTGCTGTCTTGTTGAGCCAAAACAGACCCAAGAACAAGTCTAGTTGATCGTGGGTTGCAGCTAGATTTATCTGTTTCCTGTTCGCATCACCATCATCATCCTATTCTTGATCCTAACTTCATAAGGTAGCCTAAACCCTAGTTTAATATTGTTCTTAATTTAATTACTTTTAAGTTATGCTTAAGTAGTTTATTGTTATAAGTGTGGTGATGTTAATAAAGATGGTTATGAATAAGGATTTCAAGTTCATTAATAAGTTTGTAATTAAGGAAAATTAAGTTTATGTATATGAAAAAGATTAAAAGTATTATGATTGTGAAGTATTAGTAAATTGATAATTAATAAGTATAAGATTATGATTATGATTATAGATAAAGAATATGATTATTAGTAATAATAGTTGTATGATTATGATTTTATGTAAGTGAATATAAACAAGTATGAATATGAGTTAAGTATGATTAAAATGATTAAGAATATAAAACTAGGTTAATAAGGATATGAATATGAATAATTATTGAGATTAATTATTAGGGTTATTGTTTAATAAGCTATTAAATATTAATAGTTCAAGATTTAGATTATGAATAAGATATTGAATTAGTTTATGATTATGATAAGTGATGTATTGTATTAAAGTTGTTAAGTTATGATTATAAAAGTAGTTTAATAAGTTAAAAGTTATGATTTTATGTTTAGTAAAGATTAATGATAATGATAATAATACATGTGCATGCATGCATGTATACGTACGTATGTGCATGTATAAATTGTAGGTATATGTGTGTGTGTGTATGTAAATATATACATACGTATATATGTATGTGTATATATGTATGTATATGTACGTGTGTGTGTATGTATGAATGTGTATTATGTAGTATATATGGTTAGTAAAACATAATAAGAAAAGTAATAAGTCTAATATATATATATATATATATATATATATATATATATATATATATATATATATATATATATATATATATATATATATATATATATATATATATATATATATATATATATCATCTTACACTTATGTATATATAACACTTACATATAATATATACATATATCATATAGTTATAAACGCATATATGTATAATAAAAATAAAGAATATATGTATGTATGTATCACATAGGCGTATATCTATATATGTAACATATAATGATAAGTATACATAATAGTTGATTAATTAAATAATAATACTATTATTAGTATAACTTATACACCTATCTATATGGTGACACCTAATTACACTAAGTATATTATCACTTATATATAACTAATAAGTATATAAATAATTGGTTATGTGTATACACTATTAACGTGAAGGTTATAATTAAAGATAGCGTACAAAGACTACAAACATCACCGCTACTTGTGGCCTAGGGTGATCCTTGTTGCCATTATGGGAATCGCTTGTAGATTTCGAATGTCATGACTTAGATTCTGGTCAAGAATCCTGGGCACCCGGTAACAATAGATCATTCGAGTGACTTGCATGTTAGCAACGATGTTTGATCGAGATTGTACAACATTTGTTGTTAAGAATTATAACCCGAACTTCTTAAATTAGAAGCTTACTATAAGTGGAAGCTTTCCATAAATAGTAGGTTTCCAAATATAGAAACTTTTGAGAAATAGTAACTTTTCTCGAAAACCGTCACTGTTAATATAGTTGCTATATTAATAAACAAACTTTATGTCTATCGGACTAAAATGATGGACTGAGAAGGTCGAATCTGTGTTTGCTATAAGCAAATGTGCTCAAGAATACAAGGTAAAGTACGCCACGCATACCTTCACAGGTACTGCGTTAACATGGTGGAACACCTATCTCGAACAGGTGGGACAAGATGCTGCTTACACACTATCGTGGTCAGCATTCAAACACTTGATGAATGAGCAGTACCGTCCCAGAAATGAAGTCAATAAGCTCAAAACAGAGCTTAGAAAATTACGAGCGCTGGGATTCGATATCACCACATACGAACGACAATTCACCGAGTTGTGATTATTGTGTCCAAGAGCGTTTGAAGATGAAGAAGAGCAGATCGATGCGTTTGTAAAGGGGTTACCAGAGAGAATTCAGGAGAATGTGAGTGCGAGCGCGCCCACTTTAATGCAAAAGGCAAGCCGAATGGCTCACAAACTTATAAACCAGATCGAGGGAAGGATTAAAGAGTAGGCGGCCGAGGAGGCCAAAATGAAACAAGTCAAGAGGAAGTGGGAAGAAAATAGTGACAAGGGTCACCAATATAACAACCGTCCCAATAACAACAACAAAAACTACAACAATCGTCCCAATAACAACAACAACTACAGCAACCGTCCCAAAAACTATAACAACCGTCCCAATAACAACAACAACCATCCCAACAACAACAATAATGACAGCAAAAGGCAAAAAAAACCAGATGCCTAAGGTGTGAGAAATATCATCCGGATAATTATTGTAGGGACTTATGCACAAAATGCAGCAGAACAGGTCACAGTGCTGCAAAGTGTGGAGTCTACGGACCAAAGGCCAACAGAATTAAAGGAACAAATAATGTTGGAACGTTTAATGCCACCATTACTTGTTTTGGGTGCGGAAATACGGGCCATTACAAAACTGGATGCCCAGACGAATTAAATAAGAATGGGCAAAACCGCAGAAGAGTCTTCAATATCAATGCGGTAGAAGCGCAGGAAGACATGGAGCTTGTTACGGGTATGTTTCTTATTGACGATAAACCTGCTTATGTTTTATTTGATTCTGGTGCGGATAGAAGCTATATGAGTAAAGATTTTTGTGTCAAATTAAGTTGTCCATTAACGCCATTGGATAATAAATTTTTACTTGAATTAGCAAACGGTAAATTAATTACAGCAGATAAAATATGTCGGAATCGAGAAATTAAACTGGTTGGCGAAACGTTTAAGATTAATTTGATACCAGTAGAGTTAGGGAGTTTTGACATGATAATTGGTATAGACTGGTTGAAAAAGGAGAGAGCAGAGGTCGTATGTTACAAAAACGCAATTCGCATCGTACGTGAAAAAGGAAAACCCTTAATGGTGTACGGAGAAAAGAGCAACGCGAAGTTAAATCTTATTAGTAACCTGAAGGAGCAAAAGCTAATAAGAAAAGGTTTCTATGCCGTTCTAGCATACGTTGAGAAAGTACAAACTGAAGAAAAGAACATCAATGATATTCCCGTCGCAAAAGAATTTTCCGATGTATTTTTGAAAGAATTACCGGGACTACCTCCACATCGATCCGTTGAATTTCAAATAGATCTTGTACCCGGAGCTGCACCAATAGCTTGTGCGCCATATAGACTCGCACCCAGCGAAATGAAAGAGTTGCAAAGCCAATTACAAGAACTTTTAGAGCGTGGTTTCATTCGACCAAGCACATCACCGTGGGGAGCTCCTGTTTTGTTTGTCAAAAAGAAGGATGGTACATTCAGGTTGTGTATCGACTACATAGAGTTGAACAAACTTACCATCAAGAACCGTTATCCACTACCAAGAATCGACGACTTATTTGATCAACTACAAGGTTCGTCGGTTTATTCGAAGATCGATTTACGATCCGGATATCATCAAATGCGGGTGAAGGAGGATGATATTCCAAAGGCTGCTTTTAGAACACGTTACGGTCATTATGAGTTTATGGTTATGCTGTTTGGATTAACTAACACACTAGCTGTGTTCATAGATCTCATGAACCGAGTGTGTGGACCATATATTGACAAGTTTGTCATTGTCTTCATCGATGACATACTTATTTACTCTAAAAATGATCAAGAGCACGAAGAACATTTGAGAAAAGTGCTAGAATTGTTAAGAAAAGAAAAATTGTACGCCAGGTTTTCAAAGTGTGCATTTTGGTTGAAAGAAGTTCAATTCCTCGATCACATAGTGAGCAAAGAAGGTATTCAGGTTGATCTGATAAAGATTGAAACCGTTTAGAAGTGGGAAACACCGAAAACCTCGACGCAAATACGCCAATTTTTGGGATTGGCTGGTTACTACAGAAGATTCATCCAAGATTTTTCCAAAATAGCAAAACCCTTGACTGCATTAACGCATAAAGGGAAGAAATTTGAATGGAAGGATGAGCAAGAAAGAGCATTTCAATTGTTAAAGAAAAAGTTAACTACGACATCTATATTTTCATTGCCTGAAGGGAATGATGATTTTGTGATTTATTGTGATGCCTCAAAGCAATGTCTCGGTTGTGTTTTAATGCAACGAAAGAAGGTAATTGCTTATGCATCCAGACAATTGAAGATTCATGAGCAGAATTATACGACTCATGATTTGGAATTGGGCGCTGTTGTTTTTGCATTAAAAATATGGAGGCACTATCTATATGGGGTCAAATGTACCATATATACCGACCACAAAAGTCTCCAACATATATTTGATCAAAAACAACTGAACATGAGGCAACATAGGTGGATTGAGCTGTTAAATGATTACGATTTTGAGATTCGTTACCACCCGGGGAAGGCAAATGTGGTAGCCGACGCCTTAAGTAGAAAGGACAGATAACCTATTCGAGTAAAAGCTATGAATATAATTATTCATACTAACCTTACTACTCGAATAAAAGAGGCGCAACAAGGAGTTTTAAAAGAAGGGAATTGGAAGAAGGAAATACCCAAAGGATCAGAGAAATATCTTAATATTCGAGAAGACGGAACCCGGTATAGGGCTGAAAGATTTTGGGTACCAAAGTTTGGAGATGTGAGAGAAATGGTACTTAGGGAAGCACATAAAACAAGATACTCTATACATCTCGGAGTGGGAAAGATGTACAAAGATCTCAAGAAACATTTTTGGTGGCCAGGTATGAAAGCCGATATTGCTAAATACGTAGGAGAATGTTTGACGTGTCCTAAGGTAAAAGCTGAACATCAGAAACCTTCAGGTCTACTTCAACAACCTGAAATCCCGGAATGGAAATGGGAAAACATTACCATGGATTTCATTACTAAATTGCCAAGGACTGCAAGTGGTTATGATACTATTTGGGTAATAGTCGATCGTCTTACAAAATCGGCACACTTTCTACCAATGCGAGAAGATGATAAAATGGAAAAGTTAGCACGACTATACTTGAATGAAGTCATCTCCAGACACGGAATACCAATCTCTATTATCTCTGATAGGGATGGTAGATTTGTTTCAAGATTTTGGCAGACGTTACAACAAGCATTGGGAACTCGTCTAGACATGAGTACTGCCTATCATCCACAAACTGATGGGAAGAGTGAAAGGACGATACAGACCCTTAAAGACATGCTACGAGCATGTGTTATTGATTTTGGAAACAGTTGGGATCGACATCTACTGTTAGCAGAATTTTCCTCGAGTGGCACCGTTTGAGGCACTTTATGGCAGAAAGTGCAGGTCTCCAATTTGTTGGAGTGAAGTGGGGGATAGACTAATTACGGGTCCGTAGATTATCCAAGAAACTACCGAGAAAATTATTCAAATTCAACAACTGTTGAAAACTGCCCAGAGTCGACAAAAGAGCTACGCTAACACTAAAAGAAAAGATATAGAATTTGAAATTGGCGACATGGTCATGCTTAAAGTATCACCTTGGAAAGGTGTTATTCGTTTTGGAAAACGGGGAAAACTAAATCCGAGATACATTGGGCCATTCAAGATTATTGATCGTGTCGGACCGGTAGCTTATCAACTTGAATTACCGCAACAATTTGCCGGCGTACATAATACCTTTCACATCTTGAATCTGAAGAGATTCTTAGCTAAAGAAGAACTCACGATTCCTTTAGACGAAATTAAGATCAACGAAAAACTACAATTCGTTAAAGAACCTGTCGAAATAATGGATCGTGAGGTTAAAGGACTTAAGCAAAATAAGATACCAATCGTTAAGGTTCTATGGAATGCTCGTAGAGGACCCAAGTTCACCTGGAAGCATGAAGATTAGATGAAGAAGAAATACCCGCACTTATTTCCAGATGATGCGTCAACACCTCCAACTGCTTAAAATTTCGGGACGAAATTTATTTAACGGGTAGGTACTGTAGTGACCCAAACTTTTCCATGATTATATATTACATGAGATTTATATTTACATGATTAAATGTTTCCAACATGTTAAGCAATCAAACTTGTTAAGACTTGATTGATTGAAACGGATTTTGTGTTAACGTTTGACCACCCAGTTTGTCCGATGATTCACGAACGTTATAACTTGTATATGACATGATACTATATATATGAACACATATATATATGTTTAACATGATGAAATGATAATTAATTATCTCATTATGTATATTAACAATGAACTTTATACATAAAACAAGACTACTAACTTAAGAAATTCAAAACAATATCTATACGTAACGATTATCGTTGTAATAACGTCTTAATATTTATATATCATATTAAGATATATTACCACACTATGATATCATGATAACATAAAAATTTAACATCTCATTAGGTATTATAACAATGGATTAATTACATTTAACCAAATCGTTAACTTATAGGTTCCGAAACAACATGTACATGTAACGACTAACAATGACTTAACGACTCAGTTAAAATGCATATACATGTAGTGTATTAAGATGTATTATTACACTTTTGAAAGACTTCATGACACATATCAAAGTACTTCTACTTAACAAAAATGCTTACAATTACATTCTCATTCATTTTCATCAACAATTCTACTCGTATGCACCCGTATTCATACTCGTACAATACACAGCTTTTAGATGTATATACTATTGGTATATACACTTCAATGATCAGCTCTTAGCAGCCCTCATTTAGTTAACAAACATGTGAAACCATCATTTGGCAACTAGCATGAAATATCTAACAAAAATACAAACTAAATGGAACCTTATATGGAAGGCCTCATTCACGTTTTTCACCATCACCATTATCACTTTCATTTTTCAAGTTCCATGCATCAAACTACTCTCTCTCAAGTTCTCTCTTAATGTTCTAAGTGTTCTTCATCATCCTCATCAAAATCTACATCAATCTAGTTCAAAAATGCTAACTTAGATCAACTTACAAAACAACTACTCAAGAACACATCAAGAACACTTTCAAGTTTGCAAGTCTACTTCCAAGCTTTCTAATCCATTCCAATCAATCATCTAAGATCAAGAAGCCTTTGTTATTTATAGTAGGTTATCTTTCTAATTCAAGATAATATTCATATTCAAGCTTTGATTCAATTTCTATAACTATAACTATCTTAATTCGAGTAGTAATCTTACTTGAACTTGTTTTCGTGTCATGATTCTACTTCAAGAACTTCCAAGCCATCAAAATCCTTTGAAGCTCAAGTTATTTTCTCATCATTTCCAGTAGGTTTACCTACTATACTTGAGGTAGTAATGGTGTTCATAACATCATTCGATTCATATATATAAAACTATCTTATTCGAAGATTATAACTTGTAATCACTAGAACATAGTTTAGTTAATTCTAAATTTGTTCGCAAACAAAGTTAATTCTTCTAACTTAAATTTTAAAATCAACTAAACACATGTTCCATATCTATATGATATGCTAACTTAATGATTTACAACCTGGAAACACGAAGAACACACTAAAACCGGACATACGCCGTTGTAGTAAAACCGGGGGCTGTTTTGGGTTGGAAAAATAAAAACTATCTTAATCTTTGAATTTGAAGTTTGTTTTCTGGAAAAATGATATTTCATATGAACATGATACTATACCAAAAATCATGGTTAAACTCAAAGTGAAAGTATGTTTTTCAAAATGGTCATCAAGATGTCGTTCTTTCGACGGAAATGACTATCTCTTTCAAAAATAACTAGTAACTTATATTTCTGACTATAAACTTATACTTTTTCTATTTAATTTCATAAATTTCAGTTCATTATGAAACCATAGCAACTTGATTCACTCAAAACGGATTTATAACGAAGAAATTATTGGTAAAACAAAATTGGTTAAATTTGCTAGCTTTAGCTACGAAAATTTTATAACAAATCTATACTAACCATAACTTAAATAACTTATAATGTATTATACATGTATTCTAACATATATTATGTAATCTTGATAGACCAAAGACACGTATACAATGTTTTGACATATCATATCGACGTCATCTATATATATTATTTGGAATAACCATAGACACTCTATATGCGGTAATGCTCGAGTTAGCTATACAGAGTTGAGGTTGATTCTACTTTGAGTTATGATCGAGTCTAAGACTTGTATACACTGAGTCATGGATTGATTCAAGATAATATATATTGATTTATTTCTGTACTACTAACTGTGGACAACTAATTGTGGACTACTAACATTGGACTGTTAACTTAACAAAATTTAAATCGTTAAAACGTAATAAAATATGTTGTGAATATATTTCGATCATACTTTGATATGTATGTATATATTTGTTATAGGTTCGTGAATCGACCCGTGGCCAAGTCTTATTTCCGACGAAGTAAAAATCTGTGAAAGTGAGTTATAGTCCCATTTTTACTATCGAATATTTTCGGGATGAGAATACATGCAGTTTTATTAATGTTTTACAAAATAGGCACAAGTACTTGAAACTATATTCTATGATTGAATCATTATACCGGATATCACCCTTTTAGCTTGGTAGCCTAAGAATTTGGGAACAGACCCCCAAATTGACGCGAATCCTGAAGATAGATCTATGGGCCTAACAAACCCCGTCCAGGTTATGGATGCTTTAGTACTTCGATTTTTATATACAGATGAGTGTACCTGTATATTTGGGGATATTCTAGATGCATTTTGTTAATGTCGGTTACCAGGTGTTCATCATACGAATGATTTTTATACACTTGCGAGTGTATGATTATTTATTAAATGAAATCTTGTAGCCTATTAATTACAATTTGATATATATAGGTTAAACCTATAACTCACCAACATTTTTGTTGACGTTTTAAGCATGTTTATTCTCAGGTGGTTATTAAGAGCTTCCGCTGTTGCATGCTAAATTAAGTACAAGATTTGGAGTCAGCATGCTTGTATGATAATGTTTAAAGAAAAACTGCATTCGAAAAATAAATTATTGTAATATATTATCGTAACCCATTATGTAATGGTCGTATGTAAACGTTGTACTTTAGATTACAATTATTTGGTAATCTACGCTATGTCTTTTAAACCTTTATCGATAAAGTAAAGGTTATGGTTTGTTTTAAAAATCGAATGCAGTCTTTGAAAAAACGTCTCATATAGAGGTCAAAACCTCGCAACGAAACCAATTAATATGAAACATTTATAATCGATATTAACGGGACATTTCAACTAAGACCATTTGTAATGGTTAGCGGTGTCACTTGTGGTGTCACTTGCATTTTTGCACTTTTTGAATGAGTAGGACGTGTTTCTTTGTTGAGTGGAATATTGGTGGTGTTACTTTTTGGTGTTAGTTAGGAGTATTGTGATGATGTGTTAAAATATAATTAAGTTAAGTATTAAATGAGGATATAAATAATATTTTTAAATCAATAAAAAAAAATAAAAAAACAAGAAACGGGTGTCATTTACCCCGTCTCTTTGTGACAAACGCCAAAGTGACACACCAAGTGACACAAGGGAGGAGGGTGGTGTCACTTTTGCCACATGTGCAAAGTGACGGTGTCACTTTATATAACGACCCGTCCTAATCCATCCGGACGAAGTCCATATCGATTATAAACGATTCATAATAGTTGATTACATCGCGAGGTACTTGACCTCTATATGAAACCTACTTGCTTTACATAGAAAGTTGACGGCATGCATACCATTTCATAATATATCCAACTATAATTGACTTAATAATAATCTTGGTGAACTCGACGACTCGAATGCAACGTCTTTTGAAATATGTCATGAATAACTCCAAGTAATATCTCTAAAATGAGCAAATACACAGCGGAAGATTTCTTTCATACCTGAGAATAAACATGCTTTAAAGTGTCAACCAAAAGGTTGGTTAGTTCATTAGTTTAACATAAATAATCATTTCCATCATTTTAATAGACCACAAGAATTTCATTTCTAGTTCTCATAAATATACGTCACATGCATAGAGACAAAAAAATCATTCATATGGTGAACACCTGGTAACCGACATTAACAAGATGCATATAAGAATATCCCCTATCATTCCGGGAAATCCTTCGGACATGATAAAAAAACATCGAAGTACTAAAGCATCCGGTACTTTGGATGGGGTTCGTTAGGCCCAATAGATCTATCTTTAGGATTCGTGTCAATTAGTAGATTGGTTTACTAATTCTTAGATTACCAAGTAAAAGGGGCATATTCGACTTCGATCATTCACCCATATAATGTAGTTTCAATTACTTTTGTCTATTTCGTAAAACATTTATAAAAATTGCGCATGTATTCTCAGCCCAAAAATATAAAGGGTAAAAAGGCAAATGAAACTCACCCTACAATATTTTGTAGTAAAAATATTTATACGACGGTACTTGAACAATGCAGAGTTGGCCTCGGATTCACGAACCTATATCATTTGTATATTTATTAATATATATAATGGCAAATGAACAAATTCATATATTATAACTTATGTTATATATATATTTAAATATATATATATATATATATATATATATATATATATATATATATATATATATATATATATATATATATATATATATATATATATATATATATATGAGTTGTATTCCTTTGAAACCAAAAATTTGCTTGAAATTCAATAGACCAATCAGAGCGCGACATATGGCGCGACAATCACATGTGATTGGAAAAAAATTAAAAAAAAAATTTAAAATTTTTTTTTTAATTTAAAAAAAAAAATTTTGAAATTTTTTTTTATGAAATTTTTTTTTTAAATTTAGAATGTAAAATCCAATCACATGTGATTATAAAACCCAATCACATGTGATTGTGGAACTCAATCACATGTGATTCTGCATATCAAATCCAATCAAATGTGATTAAAAAAATTACAATTTTTTAAAAAAAATTTCAACTGGAAACATACTTTAATTCGGTGATTTGATCAAGTTTGTTAGCGTTTCGTGATCATATCTTCAAAATTTTAGACGTTAATTCGGTGATTTGATCAAGTTTTGATCCAAAACTTGGTGTTTGAAGGTTTTAGCACAAATTTAGTGAAATTCGTCATTATTCGTCATTTTACTGAATTTTATTTTTCAATCACATATGATTGGATTTGGCATGCAATAATCACATGTGATTGGGTTTTACAATCACATGTGATTGGCATGCCCAATCACATGTGATTTACTGCATGTCAAATTTAATCACATGTGATTGAAAAAAAAATTGAAAAAAAAATTTCGAAAAAAAAATTTTTGAATTTTTTTTTTAAAAAAAAAAAATTTTTTTGAATTTTTTTTTTCCAATCACATGTGATTATCGCGCCACGTGTCGCAATCTGATTGGTCTCTTGAATCTCAACTTAAAACTTGGTCTCATTTGAATATTCCTCATATATATATATATATATATATATATATATATATATATATATATATATATATATATATATTATATATATTTAATTTGTGTATACAAAAATGATTAGTGTTTAGATAGTTATATTAATATATATTCAGTTAGTTTTATATTAAAAGTACCTGATTTGTTATATATGAATATTCGTATAAAATTCGTTAATATGATTAATACGTACTTTTATGTAATATCTCCTATAAATATATTTTTATATACATAATATTTATTTAGTAAAATAATATTAATAATGGTAAATAAAAGTTTTATTTGATTATAATAATAATATATAAAAAAATAACAACAATGTTAACAATAATAATTATGGTAATTTTACTTTTAATAATAGTTAGGATAATAGTTTTAATAGTAATAATAACGATACTCATAATATTGATAATAATACTTATAATAATCTGAATATACTAATATTAATGGTAATTTTAATAATACATAATAATAATAATAATACTTATACTTATAGATTGATGTTAATGTTAATATTTATGAAAATAATAATAATAACATTAATAACACTTCTTATAACAATAATAATAATAATAATAATAATAATAATAATAATAATAATAATAATAATAATAATAATAATAATAATAATAATAATAATAATAATAATAATAATAATAATAATAATAATAATAATAGTAATAGTAATAGTAATAGTAATAATAAAAATTTTGGTAATGAAATCTACCTTCCAAAGCTTTTCTAAAAAAAATATGTCCTGAACAGGGTTCGAACCCGAGACCTCTCGCTCACCCGCAAACACACTTAACCATTCCCTCTGTCTTGTTTATCTGATTTATAATATAACCCAAAGTATTTATCTAGTACATGTTTCAACCCACTTCATCTTCTTCACCAATATGTAATCGATCAAACAACTTCAT
Organism: Rutidosis leptorrhynchoides; assembly: GCF_046630445.1. Classification (NCBI taxonomy): domain Eukaryota; kingdom Viridiplantae; phylum Streptophyta; class Magnoliopsida; order Asterales; family Asteraceae; genus Rutidosis; species Rutidosis leptorrhynchoides. Next base: position 539,922,232 of record NC_092333.1, read on the forward strand.
TCTTATTAGTCAATCATCAAAATGGTTTTAGGAATTTTAAACAAACATGAACAAAACAAAAAAATAAGTGTTCTTGTAATTAAGAAAATTCAAAAAAAACTGAAAAAATCCTACTGCTGAAGCTAGTAGCTTCTTAAAAAAAAATGTTCTTCCATTTCGAATACGTTTTGGACAATTCTTACAACACGAATTTAGTTTCAAATCATTCCTAAAAACTATTGGAATCGTCAATTGAACTTGAAACATCAAAACGAGCTCTAATTTCTCGATGAACAAATTGGTTGACTTTTGACAAAATAACTTTGACTCGCAAATTCGAATTCGTTATTAAGAATTGGAACTTGAAATTTTACAGGAAGTTTAAGTAAATGATTCCTAACAACTCTGCATTTTTATTTTTTAAAATTTGTTTCGAATCTACGTTAGTGTATATCACTGTGAAGAACTCAAGAACTCAAAAATTGATTTTTAGATTTAGAGTGTTTTAGGTTATGATTACAACATGAATTGTGTTGCAAATCATTCCAATAATGTTTACGAATCATCAAATTAACTGGAGATATCAAAACAAACTCGAATTTAATTCAAGAACACTTAGTTGACTTTGAAAATCAAAACTTTGACTCTCAAATTAGAAATTAATAGAAAGAATTGAGGATTGAAAACTTACAGATAGTTTAGATAGGCGATTCCTAACAAGACTGCATTATTACATTTTAAAAATTCGTTTGAATTAGAAAAAATGGTCGAAAAGGTGAAGTACAGAGGTTTTTGTTTCCAGTTTGTTAATTTTCTGTGTTTTCCTTCATTCTATCTTCCCAAGTACTATATGAACGAATTTTTATTGGTTTGATAATGTCAATGACATAGATGTGTAACAAATTACCGACAGATACAAAACCCAGGAGCAGGAGATGGTACGAAAAATGAAGTAAAATAAATAAAGAGATCTCCTAAATATTATACTGTCCAATCTGTGATTTAATCCGTTTTTAACAGCATTAGAGATAGGAATAATCTTTAATTAAAGTTGATAGAAACCTCAAACAGAATTTGGACTCTTTCCTTGATATATATATATATATATATATATATATATATATATATATATATATATATATATATATATATATATATATATATATATATATATATATATATATATATATATATATTTATTTATTTTGTTTTCTTTTATAAAAGTTAATATTATTAATAATAATTCTATTAATAATAACAATACAAATAATAAGGGTAATAATAATAAATCACAATAATAATAACTTTAGTGAATTTGATGATAATTATAATAATGATAATAATTATATTAATATTGATATTAATATTTTTATATCAAATTTCATATTTGTATTTTTAACACAATAATAATAATATAACAAATCAATTATTTCAAATTAATTTAATAATACTGATATTAATAATATTTATGAGAGTAATAATATTAATATAACAATTATGTTTTAACTTGAGTCATATATTAATTATGTAATATTTAATAATCATATACTAATTTTTATTGAATGTTTATTATTTATAAATTTTATATATTTTACAATATACATATAATAATTATTATCTATAGAAATCATATATGTTTATATATGACTTATTTTAAAATACACATAATTATTTTATATCTTATTTTTACATATTTCATTTTAATGTTTAAGTTATATTTTATAATTTCAAATTACTATATATACTTACATTTATTTATATATATACATACAATTTTATTTACAATTCAATTGTTCGTGAATCGTCGGAAATAGTCAAAGGGTAAATGAATACATGAATATAGTTCAAAGTTTTTGAGATTTCAACATTACAGACTTTGCTTATCGTATCGAAATCAGTTAAAGATTAAGTTTAAATTTGGTCAGAAATTTCCGGGTCGTCACACTTTACACCGATACAAGTAGCCTAAGTACATGATTACCTTCGGCTCAGGTAACGCCCACTGTGATATCAGGTTTATGTTATTTACACACACGTTATAAAAGCACATTACAAATATTATGTTTTTGTTACAATCTGTCGTTTAATTTTATACTTTATACCACAAGATTATAATAATAAATCCACAAATTCAATTCTTATTCCAACAGGCATGATGAAGAAGACCTTACTATATGTGAAAAGTATCTGCAATGATAAGAAATTAAGAATATCTCAGGTTAAGAAGCCCTAACGAAGCTTTTTTAAAATGGCATTTTGGTAATTTTGAGTATCGTAGAACGTAAATGGAAGTATTGAAGCTGTTTATCAGGTTTCATTACATTTGTAACTGTAGAAGAATGTAACCCTGTCAGGCTATTATGTTTATTCATCTACTATTTATAGTGATTACAATAAACCTAATAAAACCCTACACCCATAAATGGGTTGGGCCTAATACTAATTTATTCTCTAACACTCCCCTGCAGTCCGAAAGGCAAAATCGCGAAAGTTCGGACTAAAAGGGAACACAAATATCAAATAAATAAATAAAACATAATATATTTTTTTCTTTATTTGTTGCGCTGAATAGAATGATATTCGCTGATTTGATTGCATTACTTGACTGCGTTTTCTTTTCCGTAGCGCTTTTTTTTACGTCGTGGCTTGCTTCGCCTAAGGATTGAACAGAACTTGGGCATAGAACTTTGTCGACGATAACAGTTATCTTTAACGCTGCAAACACGAATTTTGACTGTATTCTCTTTTTTCGGGTTTTGGAACCTAGTCAAGCTAGGCAGCTCATTCCCACGCCGATTAATTTATTGTTGGTAAACAAAAAAGTAATATAAAAAAGATGAAAGTAATATAAAAAAGATGGATACAGAAGAATCAAGTAGAAACAGAATAATCAAAGTAATTAAAAGATATAGTGCATTGTATTTGCTAATCAGTAAACGTGAATATAGTTGGTGGTAGTGGAGAAAAATGAGTTGCAGTCGGCGGCAATTGATACGTGGGGTTATGTATGAAAAGAAACAAAACCAAAACAGTCTAAACAAATAATCGGACTAGGATCCCTCCGATCATCGATAGGAAGTCACTGATCTCGGAGGATAGCAAACTTGAAGCGAAAACGGTTAGTCAGAGGGTCTAGAAAACCCAGTCTGATACCATGTAGAAGAATGTAATCCACATATCGGACTTGGGCCAAACCTATCATCTAACAGTAACTTCGTGTTTTTTTTTACAATATATCTGTATTTATAGGTTTGTTGAATTTGTTAAGGATTGTTAAATCAAATAAGGATTGTTGTATAGTTCAAATAAGGAAGATATTACAATCACAAGACGGTAAGTATAATGGAAACCGCAAATGGCTCTCGGATGATGTATTTGGACCGTTAGTAAGACCACATCCGGCAATACTTAGTGACCGGCTCCCGGGTCACGGTCTACGACAGTGTTTACACCCAAGCCCATTACAAGGTAGTGACGTCATATAAGTTGTGTCAATGAAAGTGTGCACATGTGTCATCATTGTGCCTCGTAAGACCAGCAAATAAGACCTAAGAGGCTTGAGCCCAACTACCAATGTTGGCCATCCTACAATGGAATGACACGTCAGCATGGTCAGGCTCATGAATAACACTAACCCTAGTGTTTGCCTATAAATATTCAACTGACCTATTGTCATTTCCAAGAAAGAGAAATGACTAGTCACATCACAATCATTAAATGAGAGCTGATACTTTCTCTCTTTAAAATATTTGTTCATTACTCAACTTACTAACTCACTCATTCGGTCCATATTTGAGTCGAATACATCCAGCTTGGTTGTGCGCCACCCCTTTGAGATCCTAATCATTAACTGGGTTATTTACGGTATCCGAACTAGAGAGCAAACAACCAATCCCCAAACATTCACCCAATGCTTTTTTCACTTGAGCATATAACAGCGAACCGTTCCCTAACCGGTTGACGAAAATAAGCTTGATTAAATTGTGCCATCCGTTACAAAGTAAGGAGCAAATATAGGGCATCCATTCATAGAACTACACACCTACAAACGTAAAAAAAAAAACACAAAATGGAGCCACCAACTACCGAGCGAGAGCAGCCGACAATTAACGTATCATCTGCAACAGATCAAAACATAACCCCACCTACAGTCACGAGGAACGTAAACCCCGAGCCTGATACTAATAAAGAAACACCACCACCTCCACCAAGGGTGACGTTGCAGAATTTGGTACCATAAGCACTTGTCGGACACCACCTGATACCAGATACAACATGAACTCACCACTGAGGTAGTAACGATTAAACTTCAATAACCTCATCTTCGGTAACCAATCGATGGTCCCCGTGGACAGTACCAAAATTACTCTAAAAGCCTTTATACATACAGGCATCGTATTGCCGGAGGTAGGCAATTCTTTGCTCGCAAGGTTTGGAGTGCGTGTGCCAAGGATCACACCAAGCAACCTTGTTGACTCGGAAACAAACAAGGGTGGGGAAATGCAGCTCAGACAACCAAACATGCAAACAATACCTGAAGACCCGAACAAGCTTGTAAGGCTACTCATCGGGAACACGCCCCCAATGGTCTTACATAACGAGGGAGTGGTTCACATCCCTGTTTCCAAGAAGCATAATTAGTGATCTTCGAGCAAAATTTCTCATGCAATACCAAAATCTCTAGGGCACAGGTTGACACATTTATATGCACATCAGATTCGCTAAATTTCGCGAGAGCCGTTAGTCGAGTTCCTCAACAGATACATGTTGGAGTTCCAGAAGATACCAAGAGTGCCGGAAACTCAACATATCTCATGATTCATCTCACTAAAAGGACCCGTCCTAATCCACCTGGACGAAGTCATCAACATTTGGTCCCATTGCGATGCTCGGCTCCAAGTAATGTCCTTATATTGAGCAAATGCACAGCGGAAGACTTAATTCGTACCTGAGAATAAACATGCTTTAAAGTATCAACCAAAAGGTTGGTGAGTTCATAGGTTTATCATAACAATTATTTCAATATGTTAATAGACCACAAGATTTTATAATCATAAACATAATACACTCGCAAGTGTATATATTTTTGGGCTGAGAATACATGCGCTGCTTTTATAAATGTTTACAAAATAGACACAAGTACTTAAAAATATATTCTACGTTGAGTTGTACCACTGGCATATTTCCCTGTAGCTTGGTAACTACTATTTACATGGGTATTGTAAACGCGAATCCTGTTGATAGATCTATTGGGCCTGACAACCCCAATCGGACTGGACGACCAGTATTCAACGGTTGCACAGTACTTCGTTTTGGTGACTACACTTGGTACGGTGTAGTGAGATTTCATAATAAAGGGAATATGCAACGTTGATTAAATGTTAAGTATGGTTACCAAGTGCTCTAACACTTAGAATTAGGTAAAAGTTTACATTGGACAATACCAACAACCCTTGGCGAAGACGTTGAGGTCACCAGAAAGTATATACGTTTAGGAGAAGATGCAAGCTTCGGAACAAGGGAGAAAATAATCCAGGACAATGACTGACGGGGACACGAAAGACACAATCAGGGGTACTATGGTATCCGGCACAATAAGAGAACATACGATACACCATACGAGAAACAAGACGATGGGCAAAGCGACCAAGGAAAGTCATTCACACGAAATGCGCTAGTTCAATCATTGACAAAAACTCCAAGAGAAATCTTGTTAACAGAGCGAATCAAGAACAAGTTTAATCTACCGGTACCAATGGAGAACAAAGACGAAACAAGCAAGTAATGGTGCGAATATCATGAAGATTTTGGGCATGAAACAAACAACTACCAAACACTAATGCGAGAAATACTAACCAAAATCAAATCCAGCGAGCCAAACCATCTCCTCTTGGGAAGGAGTTTCAGGAAAGCAAACCTAAATAAAAGTTTGGAGTGGTAGAAAGGAATAACAAGACGAGAAAGAGACAGCGAAAGGGACAATGATAGCAGACGACAAAGATACAAGGGGAAAGCAAACAAGGAATTGCAAATCGACATGATCAATACAAGAGAGGTAAACAGGGGTTACACGATAGGCAACTGGGAAGCATGGCAACTAGTCCCATCACATTCCCACCAATCACATATTTTGGCACTATGGAAGAGGTAGTAATTATAAAGGGTACCATAGAAAAACAACCTGTGAAGAAAATATTATATAAATACCGGGAGCGAAGCAGAAATCCTGTACAAACATTGTTTCCTGAACTTTCCTAGCAACGTCAGAGAAAGAATGAGGAGTACAATTACCAGGGTAAGCGGATTCGTAGGAGCGTCAGTAGCTCTAATGAGGAAGGTCGCATTGGAGGTGATCTTGGGAGAGTATCATGTGATGCAGTCAGAAATTATTGATTTTGTTGTCATAAATAGTACGTCTAGATACAATGGCTTGATTGGTCGAAGGACAATGAGGAAGTTCAGGACAATCACATCCACCATCCATGGCATGATGAAATTCCTAACACCAGGGGATTTCAACGATACATTCAGACCAGGTACAGCGGGCAGGGAGTCGTCCATATCAGCAGACATCAAGCCGCCACTGCAACAGGCAACCAGAAGATACCCGTGCACCGCCAGGAGGTAAGGAGGGCTGAAGCAACCGCATGAGCAGAGGCTACGAGTCCCGTTAAGGATAACACCGGCATAGTTTGAAACCAACAAGATGGCTAACAGGAAGTGGATGTATGAGTGGTACGGAGAACCATATCTGAAAGAATAACAACACTAATGAGCACAACATTACCACGTTACACTTATATATGCACACAAATCAATCTTTCAATAAAGAAGTACATGTAAACGAATACTAACTCTGTGAGGATTGATCACCCGCACATGAGCACTTAGTAGTAGGAATTTCATGTAAAATATTATTATCCAAAGCGTAATGAAAATACTTAAAAGTTTTAAAATATATTAAGTCATTATGTTTGACTTGAATTTTATTAATTGTAAATAACACAAGGCCACATCACGGTACGCCACCCTAAACATGACGTCTTCGAATGTTCGCAATTCGTACCCCCATAAGGGATGCATTGCAGCTCCCGCTGGTAGCGTTCCACCTTAAGAGTCACAAAATGACCACATAAGGATGGAGACCGGGATAAAACGGTTAGGCCGACCATAATTCCGCTGCATAAACCAGAATATCAACGTAGTCTACATTTCAACGAGCCATCGACAAAACTAAGAACTAGTTCTACAATAGATCTGTTTTGTAACCGGAAGCGATCATCAACAAAATACGTTGCCCAAAACTCACGCAAAGATAAGAATTTTACAAGAAAAAACTTTTAGTTAACAAAAAGATGACTGAATATAAAGTACAAAAAATAGAAGATATACAAAAGAATTTTGATTATTATAAAAGTACATAAACAAAGTTGGAATCCCTAACAACCTATGGCTTCAGTTTCAAGATGTCATCAACCAAGGAATCTTCACTATTATACAAGTTTTCAAAGGGTTTCTGTCTTAAGGGTATCAAAGAGTCTCATTAAACTTGAGGTTACGAGTTCAGTGGTGAATCTAGGATTGAAACTCAACGAGGTCCTATACTATTTGAGTGATACTTTGTAAAAAAAAATTCAAAATATAACTACTTACTTCAAAAAACCATTGATTTTAAATATATAGGATGTCCTATCTATAAACTTAGTGATGTCCAATAAAATTTCATTAGTAATTTACAAAAGGAAATCAAATTATTGTGGGGTCCATTGATCCCATACCATACAAGCTAGACTCGCCTCTGTATAAGTTCGATTATCATTAAACTTGAGGTTATGAGTTCGATTGTGTCATGAATATAAATGGGTGCGTGTTTGTCGTTAAAAAAAATCACACTAATAGCAACAAAAACGTACGTATCAATGGGTCAGTGCATCTCAAATAATAATATCCATTAAGGTCATAAACAACCAATCAGAATAAGTTCAATTAATTATATCCATTAATTATTACTCCCTCTGTCTCATTCCAATAGTCCACTTTCTTTTTTCAAAATCTTTTGTATGAGATATTCATTTGAATCCTAAAATTAAGTTGAGATTGAAGGGACGCATATGAACCATTGGATTGTTTATCATCAATGGCTAAGATTAAAACACAAAAACATAAGGAAAGTGTATTTTCGTCCATTCAGAAAAACAAAATTTTTACAGACACCGATCAGTATAGTTCCATTCTCTCTATCATTCTCTCTCAATCTCAATCTGCATTCTAGGGTTTCAAAACTATCTCTCGATCTCTCTCAATCTCTCTCGATCTCTCTCATTCATTCTCTCGATCTCAAAACTCTCTCACGATCATCTAATCCGCCATCAACAATCCTCAGTTTACAATATTCATCAACAATGGCAAAATCAAGCGATTCTAGGGTTTTGAAAGCATCTTCGGCTGAAAAATAAACTCCGGCCATTAAACAAGCTCCGGCCAAATCTATAGGTAATTTTACTATGTTGTATTGAACAATCAATCAATTGTTGTTCTATTCCATTGTTTTTTTTATTTTATTTTTAGGGTTTTGTGATATACTGATTCGTGTGTGTTGTTTCTCCAATCACAAGTGATTTGTTTGTGATTATTTTATACGTATATTTATTGCATTTTTGTTGTTGAACAATCAGATTGTAAGTATACAATTTTTGTGTTCAGAATGTAATTTTTACGGTTTTTAATCACATGTGATTTTTACAAGGAATCAGTTGGTAGTCACATTTAGATGTTAACAAATTGTATCACCTCTGATTGTATTTGGTTTAATGTCACATTTAGGGTTTTTTATACAATTTTTGTGATCAGATTGTAATTTTTATGGTTTTCAGTCACTTGTGATTAAACAGCATGTTCTGACATATGATGATGTATGACGTCTAGCTCATAATTCACCATGTATGTTTCTTGCTTTTATGTTACTTTTTTATTTTAAAATATATACATATTGTGATAAAGTGATATGTTTCATAACATTGAATAGAGTAAACGATTCTTGCAGTTTTCGTTAATGAAGTGGAGTCATTGCGTGAATTGTTTGATAACTTGAGCAATTCGATCACAAATGATGGACTGATACATAAGGTATGCTAAGGTTATTTTGTCAAAAGTTTTATGGTTAACTTGCTAGTTGCTAACGAAAGCATATAGACCAATGTAGCAAGACATATACAATACACATTAGGGATTTAAATTGATTAGCTAGGGGAATGTAGTATCTGGATAGTTGACAAAAAAGTGACATAAGTTACGTGGTTATGGAACTGCATCTTGTGATAAAGAAATGAGATCTTATGTATGTATTAAGAAGGATTTTTCCATTGTACACCAATACAAACTCCTAATTTTTTTTCTCATATCTTCATTGATTTTTATTTAAAGGAGGAGCTCCAACTGGCATTGCTCAAATCAGCAGGTAGGGAGCTCCAGTTGAATTCATCTCTTGCAACTAGCTGTGAAAGTTTCCAGAACAAACTCGTGGCGTTATGGTCTTCGGAACAATCCAAAATCATAAGGCGATATCTAAAAATGCAGATTTCAACTCGTGCAACTATTTGGGAAAGTTTCAGATCCTAACTTTGATCATGAATTTGAAGGTCAAAGTTAATGATAAAAAGTCAAACAAGCTTCAATGATAAAATTCGTAAGCTTTAGGTTGTTTCAGGCAACTTTCATGAAGGATTCAACTTAAAAAACGCATTGGATTTCAATTTCGAATTTCATGTTCATATGAAGGAGATGCTACTGTTCTTCAAAATAAATCCAATCACATGTGATTGTAAAAACTCCAAATTGTATTTATTTAAAGTAATCTCTTATGATTTAATATATATGTATTTTGGTACATGATATGCTAATGGTTTAACATATGTATTTTTTAATGGTTGGTAATATGTAAATGATATTGATAATGCTGAAAACGAACATATATTTCATAGCATTATCCCTCGAGAAAGACAAGCTTTTAGTTGCAATTGTTCTATTTACAAGTGATATTCGTTTAAATAATAAAAGGTGAAGATAAAAGACAGATTCGACGATTTGAAGACGCAAATGACCAAAAAGCTAAAAAGTACAAAGTACAATCAAAGTGGTTCAAATTATTGATGAGAAACGTCTAGAAATTACAAGAGTACGAGCCGCAAAACTCAAAGTACAAGATATTAAATTGTACGCAAGGACGTTCAAAAATCCGGAACCTGGACCAGAGTCAACTCTCAACGCGCGATGCAACGAACTAAAAATTACAAGTCAACTATGCACATGAATATAATATAATATATAATTAATTCTTAAAATTATATATATATATATATATATATATATATATATATATATATATATATATATATATATATATATATATATATATATATATATATATATTATATATTAAAACCGTCGGCAAACAAGAAAACAAAAGCATTTGGGATGGATCCAGTTGGCCATGCGATCGCATGGCCTGGAAGAACAAAACCCATGCGATCGCATGGTCCCAAAAGTTGGGTCAGGTCCTATAAATTTTGCGTGTTTTGGCCGAATTATATACACCTAATTCAATCTCTCTCTCTCACGATATATATATATATATATATATATATATATATATATATATATATATATATATATATATATATATAATTTTAAATTTAATTTTAATTTAATAATAATAAGGTTATAGTGGCGAATGTTGTAACTGTGTAAGTCAAAATTCTGTCCGTGTAACGCTACGCTATTATTAATCATTGTAAGTTATGTTCAACCTTTTTAAATTAATGTCTCGTAGCTAAGATATTATTATGCTTATTTAAGCCGAAGTAATCGTGATGTTAGACTAAATATTAAAGACGGGATTATTGGGCTTTGTACCATAATTGGAGTTTGGACAAAAGAACGACACTTGTGGAAATTAGACTATGGGCTATTAATAGGCTTTATATTAACTAAACGATACCTCGTCAATTTAATATAAAGGTTACAATTTGAAGTATCTATATATAACCACATACGCTTAATCGGGTACGGTGGGCGGGATATCTATAAATACGAATTATCGTTCATTTTACCGGACACGGGAATGGATTAATAGTTAATGGACTCATTAAAATAGGGGTGGATTACATTCAAGGGTAATTGGTGTAATTGTTAACAAAGTAGTAAAACATTGGATTACCCGCAGTCGATAACCTGGTGTATTCATTAAACAAAGTATTAAGACCTTGTTAAAGTTCGAATCCCCAATTAGTTGGAATATTTGACTTCGGGTATAAGGATAATTTGACGAAGACTCTCGCACTTTATATTTATGACTGATGGACTATTATGGACAAAACTGTATGGACATATCAAATAATCCAGGACAAAGGACAATTAACCCATGATAATAAATTAAAATCAACACGTCGAACATCATGATTATGGAAGTTTAAATAAGCATAATTCCTTTATTTTATATTTATCGCACTTTTAATTATCGTACTTTTTATTTATCGCAATTTTATTTATCGCATTTTAATTTACTTTACGCTTTAAATTAAGTTATATTTATTTTTAATATTTTACATTAGGTTTTAACTGCGACTTAAGACATAAAATCGACAAACCGGTCATTAAAAACCCCCTTTTTATAATAACAATAATACTACTTATAAATATATATATATATATATATATATATATATATATATATATATATATATATATATATATATATATATTTATATATTTATATACAAATTTAGTTTAAAAATATAGCGTTAAACTTGGGTAGTTCCCTGTGGACGAACCGAACTTATTAAAAACTACACTACTGTACGATTAGGTACACTGCCTATAAGTGTTGTAGCAAGGTTTAGGTATATCCACTCTATAAATAAATAAATAACTTGTGTAAAATTGAATCGTATTTAATAGTATTTCGCAATAAAAATATAACTATTTCATATACACCTCTATGTACATCAAGTATTTTTGGCGCCGCTGCCCGGGACCCGAAAGCGAAACGCTATAATAATAAAAAAAAAGATTTTTATTAAGCTTTAATTCATTTTTATAAAAAATACGTTTTATATAATACAATTAAAAATATAAAAGAAAAAGAAAAATATATATCTATATTTTTAAGTTTAGTTAAATTTAAAAAGTTTATATTTCTATTTATTGTGAAAAGTTATAAAAAACTAATAAGTAAATTTTTTTTATATAAGTTTTATATAAATATTTTACAAAAATATAAAACAGAAAAAAAAATTAATAGTAAAACGTAATCGGGCCGATCACTGTAGCAGCCCAACTTTCTGGCCTGGTATCTGTGACGCCCCGTACAAAACTATCATGTACGGATCACCAACAACAGGATCATTATAAGGTCAAACACTATATGCTATTTGAAAATCGATTTGCATTCATAGAAGATAACGTTTTACAAAAGATAAATAGGAAACATTAACATGAGTACATGATACTAAGGTCATTACGTACAAAGCTATCGTTTTGAAAATAACATAAGTTACGAATGCAAAGTAAAGTTCCATGCTTGAGACATCTCTAAGTAATGCAGCGGAAGTCTAACACAGCAGGTCTGTAACAGCAAGTCTAACACCAAGACTAGAACAGCAAGTTTAACAGCAAGACTAGAACAGCAAGTTTAACAGCGGAAGCAACATCGTCTAAGCACCTGAGAAATACATGCTTAAAAAGTCAACACGAATGTTGGTGAGCTATAGTTTGTTTGTATCAGTAATGTAACGTAGGCCACAAGATTTCAGTGCTGCAAACCGCGTATCAAAACAGTATGTTCAAATCAGTATGAATAAGTATATGTATAACCGTGGGCACCCGGTAACTAGACTTAACGTTTATAACCCCCTGAAAGTGCACTTGGCAAGTGCGTATGACTTACGAAGTATTAAACACCCGTTAAATGCTAGCGCGACTAGCCCGAGTGGGGATGTCAAACCCTATGGATCCATATCTAAGATTCGCGTTCACCGGTTCAAAAACCAATGACTAAACGTTACCGTGCTAAAGGGAATGTTTATGCCGTTATATAACCCACACACATATAAAGTTTAAGTACTCGTGCCTAACATGTAAAATGTAAAAAAGCGCATGTATTCTCAGTCCCAAAAAAGTTAAAGTAAAAAGGGATGCTATAACTCACAGTGATAAAAGTGGTAAAGTCGGTAATGAAAGTACGCAAGTAGTAAGTCGGTCCGAAAGGTCGTCAACCTAAATCAAAGGTTACTAGGTCAGTAGGTTGTCTTAATAAGTTCTAATAGTGCATAAAATAAGTTTAAGTGTCATCATCATCATCATTCATCATCATAAAAGCTAAGTGAGTTTGACAAGAATAGAGATCGAAACAATAGGCTGATTTCGGTCAGCTGCTACGACCTCTACGTAAATCGAAAAGATGCATGGTTAGTGGCTATGGCTCCGTATATGAGTCCCCTAACAGCTGACCAATTTTCAGGACCTAACTCATCTTCGTTTGACCGTGGCGACGGTTTAAGTACGAGTAGGTCAGAAATTTCAGCACAACATTAATAGGGTGTAGTGACTCTCGGAGGGCCATAAATCCTAAACCGTAACTCGGATTAAGACGAGGCCTAAACGGAAAATCATCTACTCGAACCAAACTAACTGAAAATATACTTTACAATAGCCCAGGTGGTTTGATCAGATACGAAAATCAGTGGACAAGTGCTCCGGTGGGGTTCTTGGTGCTCGATGCTCATCACGGTTTTCATCCTTGATGCTTGTAGCTTCAAGTGTACAACTCGTTGATGGTTTAGCATCACTTTTGACCAAGATTCACCATCAATACACAATATGTTAAGACCAAGTAAGAATACAACTCATTCATGAGTCTTAGATGGATGATGAACCAAGGTTACATCATATCCTTAGTCTTAACACTAATACAAGTCACAATAACAACTAAAGTTACAAACTTTACATCAATTTAACAAGTATGAACACAATCTAAGTCAAAAGAGGTGATGGAACCCTAAGCTAGAGAGCTTGGATCCATTTCACACAAGTTACAAGGTTACAAAGCTAGAAAGCTTGAACCTTTAAGTGTTCTTGAAGATCTTGAAGCATAAGGCTTGGATCTTTAAGATATATGAAGATAACAAACACAAGTTTGAATCTTTTTCACAAAACAACATGATCAAAGCAAAAAGAACTTAGATCTAACAAAAAGATATGAAGATTCAAGCTAGAAAGCTTGTATCTTGATTGTTCTTGAAGATCTTGAAGCATAAAGCTTGGATCTTGAAGATGCATGAAGATTACAAACAAAAGTTTGAATCTTTATCATAAAATAGAAAGATTAAAGTATAAAAGAAGTAGATCTACAAAAGTTATGAAGATTCAAGCTAAAAGCTTGAATCTTCCATGTTCTTGAAAGATTCATGCTTGAATCAACAAGATATAAGTAAGATCAAAGCTAAAAGGAACTTTGATCTCCATAAAATGATGATGATGATCATGAATTTGAAAAGGAAAAGAAGACTTACAAGTAATGCTAGAAAGGAAAGAAAGAGAGAAAGAACAAGTGTGTGAAAAAAAACTAAAATGATCAAGTGTGGAAATGAGAGGCTAAAGGCTAGTATTTATAAGCAAAGAGTGATCACATGGATTGATGACATGGCAAGATCTAGGGTGGTGGTGGTGGATGGTTTATGGAGGGGGAGGGGAAGGACAAAAAGTTTACTTTTTGGCTAATGGTGTCTAAAGTGTGTCCTTTTGCTAGAATCTTATGTAACAAAGTTAATTATCCTTATCCATAATGCTAGCATGACTCACTAATTATTTATTTATTTATTTATTTATTATTATGGGCCACTAGTAAATATATTTGGGCTAATTAATTGGGTCACTAGCTAGAGTAGGGTGGGCTTGAGCCCAACAAGGTAAAAAGTCCAAAAAGGCTAACTATTGGGCTTTAGCAATTAAATAAATAAAATTAAGCATCCAAAGGCCCAAGTAATTATTATTATAAAATAATAATTAATATTTCGCTGTCCAAAAGTTCCGGTTCCGACAAAAGTCAAACGTACGCGCAGTCCGTGTTTTAATCGTAACGGCAAGTAACGCTAACGGTTATAAAGCATCCAATGGACAAGTTAAGCATTCTAATCATACCAAGGCACGTTTTAAAGTATATATGAATATAAAACACGTGTGCCAAGGTTCCAGAGTAATAAATTAACGCAGTACGCACAAATACGCAGTTTCGCAAAAATACAAGGCACAAAAGCAAGTCGAAAAAGCCGGGTCGTTACATTACCCACCTGTTAATGGAAATTTCGTCCCAAAATTTGAGGAGTGACCAAAAAAATGGTACAGTATTTAAATAAGAAGTAGCGTATCAAAGTTTCGTGAGACTCGTGGGCTCAGAAGTGAGTTATTTGCCTCGAAGGGTACTTGGGCATATAAAAGTAAGGATAGGTATATGCCATTAATTAAGTCTCTTGTCCTAAGAGATCAATAAATTGATTTCGTCTCTGGTTAACATGAGTATGTCATTCAAATATATGTATTCACAGAGGGAAAGATGATGTTTTTAGCCTTACAGGCATCTTCAGTAAGCTGGATGCGTAAAATGCATCATGAATGTTACTAAACTCATCTAAAACATTGAGCGCTTATGTCGCAATACAAGGCTGACAGGTAGAACGGAAAACATAGTGATCACAACCATGTGATTTGATGTCTGGATAGTGTTAGCCACGGATTTTACTAACCCCTTGATTTCGGAAGGAGACCATAGGCATAATGAACCCGATATTTAAGAACGTTTCATTTGACTAAATGAATTGAAATGTTAGCTGGAAGTGACTAATCGGACTTATATACAATGCAAGCCATAATTATTTATAGTGTCTCCAAGGCGGTCTGAACGAACAATGAAGGATATCACCCAGTTTACCATACTGCAGGTGAACTTATCCTTAGATGAAATAAAAACACAGTTCCATAATGTAACTTTATCCTTTCAGTTACATGTTGAAGTTAGGGTTAACATTAACTAGAACAACATATAGTTGCAACCAACGAAAGAAGGAATGTGTAGAGTAACCATATCCGTGTTACAGACGTTTTAAGCAGTCCCTTCCAAGAGGATAACAAGATTCATAGATTCTTAAAGTATTTTATACTATATTTCCGAAAGAAATCGCACGAAGGGTATAATCTTGGAACGAGAGTGAACTCTTCGAGCGGGTTGTTCTGAATTTATCCTTATACTTAAGGGGATGCGCAGATGAGAAGATACGAGAACTCTTGGTCATAAAGAATGGTTTTCTCTTAGTGAAAAGAATCTCAAAAAAATGATTCTTGTACCTCAACATACTAATTGATAGAGATGATGTTTACGAGGGTGTTGCGATTAGTCGTGAAACATTGAGAGTAGAAACCCGTCTAATGCCTTTCCTACGATAGGGTGACCACTGGGTGGGTCCCAGAGAACTGATTTATCAGCCCGCGTTTTTGCCAAGTCTAACCTTAAGAGGAACATTTTACGAGCACAAAGACTTACTAATAAATTTATAAATCTGCCATCCAAAGTGGCTCAAGAGTTTTTAATAAAGATCTTAATAGTAAGCTTTTATCCCTAACGGGGGGCGAGAAGAAGTGTGATCCATACATGGTGTAGTTTAATACGAAAACCTTTAATAAAATCAACCGAGGAAGTTTTGAAAAGCCCTTAAACGTTTGATGCGACAACATAAATGGAACGAAGTTCTTGGTAAATTTAGAAGTATGTACAACGTGTATCATTTGCTCAAAACCATTTGACTTCAACTTAATAAAGGAGCAACTTTTAAATAATTTGGAGGTATAACTTGGAATGTACTAACCAAAATAAGTAAGGGTAAATTTATACATATATGCTTTTATAAATCGCATAAGTGACAGAAAATTTTTTAGTACTTTCATTTGTCCATAAATCTCGTGAGGACCGCACAAATAAACAACGTGTAAAAATCAACGTGTGAAATTTTTTGATAAACATAGTTTTTCGCATTTCAAAGGTTACGAGTTGAAAAAGATTGAGTGGAAAATCTTTGAATTATCGGTTGACATGTTACTAGGTAACGAAAACTAATGAATTAAATGTAGTTTTGATAACATCAGTCTTTGGGCAAAAATGTTCACGTGTGAAGTCGTTAAAAAGTGAGGTACGAAGGGTAAAGTGTGAGGATGAGAAGTTAATCGTTTCTTGACTTTGCAGAAAGCCAAACAGGTTATGACTAATATTAAAGTCGGAATACTAACGGTGTTAATATCGCTAGATGGGAATCTCTTGAAATAAGTCAGGACTTCGAGTTATGTAAGAAAGAGCATCGTTCCAACAGGCGTGGCAAATAAGATCCTTGGGGTAACGCAATAGCTTTGAATGGTTTAAGTGTTAGTGGATGCCCTAAGGCTCTGCATGGCGTGGTAGTAAGTGCCTTCATCACTTATACAAACATAAATCACTCAATTTCGACGGTTGTAAAGTCTTCATGATGACTTGGATACGAATAAGCAACGAAAAATTTTGTATAATAAGCAACGAAAGTTTTTATAGAAATCGTTTTAGGTGACAATGTAAGAAAAGAAACGAAGTTCTTTGTAATCTAGGGTTATGTACAACTTGTACCATTCAAGGTAAAATATCTTTTGAACAAAAGATTTGATTTGTAAAAGTAAAATTTCATATGTATCTGTCAAACTAAGTAATTATCTACTTTATCGTATATAACGTATATGATTTCAAAAATTCGCACGAACGGCAAATAAAATAAATTTACTTTCATAAAACTTTGAAAGGATCGCACAGTAAAATAGTGTAAGTAAAAATTTTTAGCAAACTAAATTTTCATATTTCAGAGGTTACAAGTTGGAAAAAGATCGAGTAAAATATTTTTTGAAAATTTCGGGTGACATTTGAGCAAAAATGTTACGAGGTAATGAAAACTGTTGGATCTAAATGTGGTTGATGACTATTAGTAGTGCATAAGTCCTTCGACCAAAAATATTTAAGTGTAAAGTTGTTGCTTATAAGTGAGATACGAAAGGGAGAGTATGAGGATGGGAATTAACTACCCATTGATTTTGGAAATCTCGAACTGATATGACTAATATCGAGGTAAGAAGGATGTTGGTGTGATTACCATCGTATAAGAATTCTTTCGGGATAAGTTAGGATTCAGAGTCGCGTAAGAATGAGCATTAAATAAGATTCTTGGGTAGTCCTTAAGATAGAATTTGAATTGCCGAAGTGACGGAAGCGGTTCCTACCAAAATTTCCTTTGAATCACTTCATATTCCTCATGTAGTAACGTTGGGACTTCTGTATGATTTACTTCAATATAATCACGCTGGCCTGGCGTCATTATATTGTACTAAATCGCACGTTCATTCCAATATCGCTCCATATGGTCAATGTAACGTGATCACTTCAAGTTCTACTCAGTTTCATATAACGTTGCTTTATCTATGCTATCTCAAAACATAATCTACATAGTTAATCTCACGGTTCCTCGGTGTGGGTGCGTATGTCCCGCAGATCATGCATCAATGCCTAAATGTCCCGAAATTTCTTCAAAATATTCGGGTTCCGGTAATGTCGTTAGGTTCCTTTCTAGAAATTCAATATGCATCTCGTGTCGAGTTATACGTGTAGCAAGTAGTAATACGATATGTTTCGAGGCGACTCCCAAGTCCTTGGGTATGGCTGAGCATCAGTGGAAGGCACTCTGACCTTGTGAAAGGAGATGTCCTCCCGACTTCTCCAATGCCTAAGAGTGTCAGGGACCTAAGTCCAGAAGTGTCGTTAGATCGTCGAGTAGTGGTGGAGAATGGAAGAGATAAGTGATGGTCACGAAAGTGTACGGGATACGGGTCATCTTGCAGAAACTGAACATCCTTCGAATGTTCATACGTTGTACGTGGCTAATTAGGGTGAGCTCGGGGTGCGGTTACTCCGACAAATCCTCCAATATCTCCTCCTCCGAGGATCGACTTTAGTGGGCGTGTAATCCGAGGGGTACTCCTCCTAGATTGCGTGAAGAATCGTTTCGATCTCTGGAACGGTGGAATAGTAGTAACAGGTGGATTACAATACTAATCCTTAGGGTTAGACGTGTGGGAAATGGGTTCAGAAGAACATCTGAACTAGGAAAGGTAAGTTTTTTTCAAGTCGGTGCAGCGAATAGCAGGCATGAAGCAAGCACGTAATCAGGCACTACAGCAACCTAGCTCGTTTACAGTAGTATATAGCATGGCAATATTAACAGTACTAAACAGAAGTAACATGCAATCGAAAGCAGATAGTAGCATGCAGTAGCTAGAATAAGCAAAAGCATGCAGCGAGTTTACATAGCAGTAAAAGGAAACGGTAGCATGCAGCATGTTCATACGGTAGTAAAAGTAAGCAGTGGCATGCAGTAGTAGTAAGCAGTAACATGTAGTAATATAACATAGTAGAATGCAGCAGGTTCCGCAGAAACAAGTAAACTAGCAAGTTGTAGATTAGTCCTATTAGTGAATCCTACTCGGGTCGGTCCTAGTCTCACTAATGCAACCTAATTCCCTACAACCAATGCTCT
Source organism: Rutidosis leptorrhynchoides (assembly GCF_046630445.1). Taxonomy (NCBI): domain Eukaryota; kingdom Viridiplantae; phylum Streptophyta; class Magnoliopsida; order Asterales; family Asteraceae; genus Rutidosis; species Rutidosis leptorrhynchoides. The sequence continues at coordinate 539,941,860 of NC_092333.1, forward strand.
GATACCAACTGTGACGCCCCGTACAAAACCATCGTGTACGGATCACCAACAACAGGATCATTATAAGGTCAAACACTATATGCTATTTGAAAATCGATTTGCATTCATAGAAGATAACGTTTTACAAAAGATAAATAGGAAACATTAACATGAGTACATGATACTAAGGTCATTACGTACAAAGCTATCGTTTTGAAAATAACATAAGTTGCGAATGCAAAGTAAAGTTCCATGCTTGAGACATCTCTAAGTAATGCAGGGGAAGTCTAACACAGCAGGTCTGTAACAGCAAGTCTAACACCAAGACTAGAACAGCAAGTTTAACAGCAAGACTAGAACAGCAAGTTTAACAGCGGAAGCAACATCGTCTAAGCACCTGAGAAATACATGCTTAAAAAGTCAACACGAATGTTGGTGAGCTATAGTTTGTTTGTATCAGTAATGTAACGTAGGCCACAAGATTTCAGTGCTGCAAACCGCGTATCAAAACAGTATGTTCAAATCAGTATGAATAAGTATATGTATAACCGTGGGCACCCGGTAACTAGACTTAACGTTTATAACCCCCTGAAAGTGCACTTGGCAAGTGCGTATGACTTAAGAAGTATTAAACACCCGTTAAATGCTAGCGCGACTAGCCCGAGTGGGGATGTCAAACCCTATGGATCCATATCTAAGATTCGCGTTCACCGGTTCAAAAACCAATGACTAAACGTTACCGTGCTAAAGGGAATGTTTATGTCGTTATATAATCCACACACATATAAAGTTTAAGTACTCGTGCCTAACATGTAAAATGTAAAAAAGCGCATGTATTCTCAGTCCCAAAATAGTTAAAGTAAAAAGGGATACTATAACTCATAGTGATAAAAGTGGTAAAGTCGGTAATGAAAGTACGCAAGTAGTAAGTCGGTCCGAAAGGTCGTCAACCTAAATCAAAGGTTACTAGGTCAGTAGGTTGTCTTAATAAGTTCTAATAGTGCATAAAATAAGTTTAAGTGTCATCATCATCATCATTCATCATCATAAAAGCTAAGTGAGTTTGACAAGAATAGAGATCGAAACAATAGTCTGATTTCGGTCAGCTACTACGACCTCTACGTAAATCGAAAAGACGCATGGTTAGTGGCTATGGCTCCGTATATGAGTCCCCTAACAGCTGACCAATTTTCAGGACCTAACTCGTCTTCGTTTGACCGTGGCGACGGTCTAAGTGCGAGTAGGTCAGAAATTTCAGCACAACATTAATAGGGTGTAGTGACTCTCGGAGGACCATAAATCCTAAACCGTAACTCGGATTAAGACGAGGCCTAAACGGAAAATCATCTACTCGAACCAAAATAACTGAAAATAAACTTTACAGTAGCCCAGGTGGTCTGATCAGATACGAAAATCAGTGGACAAGTGCTCCGATGGGGTTCTTGGTGCTCGATGCTCATCACGGTTCTCATCCTTGATGCTTGTAGCTTCAAGTGTACAACTCGTTGATGGTTTAGCATCACTTTTGACCAAGATTCACCATCAATACACAATATGTTAAGACCAAGTAAGAATGCAACTCATTCATGAGTCTTAGATGGATGATGAACCAAGGTTACATCATATCCTTAGTCTTAACACTAATACAAGTCACAATAACAACTAAAGTTACAAACTTTACATCAATTTAACAAGTATGAACACAATCTAAGTCAAAAGAGGTGATGGAACCCTAAGCTAGAGAGCTTGGATCCATTTCACACAAGTTACAAGGTTACAAAGCTAGAAAGCTTGAACCTTTAAGTGTTCTTGAAGATCTTGAAGCATAAGGCTTGGATCTTTAAGATATATGAAGATAACAAACACAAGTTTGAATCTTTTTCACAAAACAACATGATCAAAGCAAAAAGAACTTAGATCTAACAAAAAGATATGAAGATTCAAGCTAGAAAGCTTGTATCTTGATTGTTCTTGAAGATCTTGAAGCATAAAGCTTGGATCTTGAAGATGCATGAAGATTACAAACAAAAGTTTGAATCTTTATCATAAAATAGAAAGATTAAAGTATAAAAGAAGTAGATCTACAAAAGTTATGAAGATTCAAGCTAAAAGCTTGAATCTTCCATGTCCTTGAAAGATTCATGCTTGAATCAACAAGATATAAGTAAGATCAAAGCTAAAAGGAACTTTGATCTCCATAAAATGATGATGATGATCATGAATTTGAAAAGGAAAAGAAGAAGGAAAATAAGACTTACAAGTAATGCTAGGTTTGACCTGGTACTGCATGGTCCCTTCTGACACGCCAGGTTTGACCTGGTACTGCATTAATTACGGAGTATTATTAATTATTATAATTAACTAACCCTAATTAGGGTTTAATTAGTTAATGTTTAATATTAGTTTTATTTTATTATTTAAATTGTAATATTAAGTTTATTATAGTTTTAATTAATTATAAAATTAATACTTTTATAAAATAATAATATAAAAATAATATTTTTATAAAAAAATAAATTTTTTTTGTACTTTTATAACTTTAAGTTTTATTTTTATATTTGTATCTTTTTAATCGTTTAATTCATAATTTGTAATTTTTCGTTCGTAATTAGTTCGTAACTTAGTATTTTTCCGTAGTATTTTATATTTCTAGATTTTTAGGCTTTGTCGTAAAATCCCTTAAGTGCTTTTTCTTTAGACTAAGATTTAAGTGCTTTAGAATTTTGCGACGCCGTTTTAAGACTTTAGTACCTTTTTAAGTTATTACCGTTTTGGATATAGAATACCTTTTAAGCTTTAATACCTTTAGACGTAAGTTTTAATATTTAGTTTTTAGACTTTTAAGTTTCGACGCTGCATTTTTTTTTATTTTTTCGACCTTTTATTTTTCGACATTTTTCGACGCGCTCTTTTTCTTTCTTATTTCTCGACGCTCTAGTTTTTAGGACATAGAATTTTCTATTTCTTCTCTAAAATTTCTTTAAATTTCGATGAAAAATTATTTTAAGTGGTTAAATTGATAGACATCCAAAATTTTCTGGTTCGTAGTAATAGTTGGATTTGTTAGTGGTGAGTTGTGGGCTTCCGATTTAAGGGGTCCTGGCTACCTGCTGCATCTATTGGCTATTCGAAACGTGGGCAAAATCAGAAAAGTCTGTTAATTTGATAACTTATATAATTTTTATTTTTTTATAACTAATAGGATATTCAGTGAATGCACCGAGCAAAACGTTCACCACCTTTTATACGTTCACCACCTGTAACTCGATCAAGACATCTAGCCAATATTGCCGCCGTTGATTTTTCTTTAGAATCATCATCTAGTCGACCAAGTACTCCAATTCAAATTTTCGATAATCCATTTTTTGAACCCGACCTCACAATTGAGAATCCGGAGGATATTCAGGGACAATTCAGAGATCCTGAACCACTAATCATTCCTCCTGAACCACATATCACTCATCCAGAAATTGTCGAAGAAGAAACCATTAAGTCAGAATCCTTTAGCGATTCAGATTCAACAAATTCAATAATGGAAAATCTGGAACCTCTAAGTATGGAAGACCGAATGAGAGCTAAACGCACTGGCCAAGGTCACGCAATTACTCAACCAGACATTAATGCGCCAGATTATAAAATCAAAGGGAAAATCCTACAAATGGTAACTAATCAATGCCAATTTAGTGGTGTGCCGAAGGAAGATCCAAATGGACATCTTCGTACCTTTAATAGAATCTGTACTCTATTTAAAATCCGAGAAGTTGAGGATGAACAGATATATCTCATGTTATTTCCCTGGACTTTAAAGGGAGAAGCCAAAGATTGGTTAGAATCGTTACCTGAAGGGGCGATTGATACATGGGATGTTTTAGTTGAAAATTTTCTTAAACAATTCTTTCCGGCATCTAAAGCTTTGAAACTTCAAGAAGAAATTGTTAAGTTCACGCAAAAGCCAAATAAAACTTTATATGAAGCGTGGACAAGATTTGGAAAGTTATTAAGAGGATGTCCGCATCATGGTTTAGACACTTATCAAATAGTACAAATATTCTTCCAAGGATGCGACATCACTACACGCAAAGACATCGATATAGCAGCTGGTGGTTCCATTATGAAGAAAACCGCAACTGAAGCTTACAAAATTATTGATAACACTGCTTCCCACTCACATGAGTGGCATCAAGAAAAAGATATCGTTAGATCATCTAAAGCGGCTAGAGCCGATTCTTGCCATGACTTCGATTCCATTTCCGCAAAGATAGATGCTGTCGAGAGACGAATGGAAAAGATGACTAAAGATATTCACTCACTACGAATTAGTTGTGAGAAGTGTGGAGGACCACATTTGACAAAAGATTGTCTCAGTATTGAACAAACAATGGAACAAAGAGAGAATGTTTCATATATAAACCAAAGGCCTGGAAATAATTACCAAGGTAATTATCAACCGGCAAGATCAAACTACAATCAAAATCAGAATTATAACCGAAATGTTCCATACAACAACCAACAAGGTCCTAGCAATCAACAAGTATCTAATAATACTTACAATCAGCAAAGACCTATTTTTCAAATAAACCACCACAAACCGATGATAAAAAGTCAAATTTAGAAGACATGATGTCAAAGCTAGTTGAATCTCAAACTCAATTTTTCACATCTCATAAACAAACCAATGAACAAAATGCTTAAGCATTTAGAAATCAACAAGCTTCTATTCAAAATTTAGAACAAGAAGTAAGAAACCTAGCAAGGTTGATAGGTGAAAGAATACCGGGAGGTTTACCTAGCGATACAAATGCTAACCCCCGGAATGAAACAGCTAAAGCCATTACCACGAGAAGTGGTATTACACTTAAACCACCTGAAATACCTGTAATTTCTGATGACGCTATTCCTACTCCACAGGCACCACAACCTGAGCAAGATAAGGAAACAGAACCGGTAGTTGAAAAGGTTAATGAAGATAACACAGTTAAAGCCAAGCCTTATGTTAAACCATATCAACCACCACTTCCTTACTCAAGTAAAATGAGAAAAGAAAGACTTGAAGCCAAGCAATCCAAATTCTTGGATATGTTTAAACAAATAAATGTAAATCTTCCTTTCATTGATGTGATATTAGGAATGCCAAGATATGCCAAATTCTTGAAAGATCTAATCACAAATAGAAAAAAGTGGAAGAACTCTCGGCTATTACAATGAATGTTAATTGTTCTGCAGTGCTATTGAATAAGATACCAGAAAAATTATCAGATCCACGAAGTTTCACAATTCCATGTTTTCTGGGTAGTCTTAGTTCAATAGAAGCATTAGCAGACTTAGGTGCTAGTATAAATTTAATGCCATATTCACTATACGCTAAACTAGACCTTGGAGAATTGAAACCAACACGAATAAGCGTACAACTAGCCGATCGATCAGTAAAATATCCTAGAGGGATAATGGAGAACATGCTAGTTAAAGTTGGTACTTTAGTATTTCCAGTAGATTTTGTTATTCTGGACATGGAAGAAGATTCTCGAGTTTCTCTCATATTAAGAAGACCATTCTTAAACACGGCTAAAGGAATAATAGACGTGTTCGGTAAGAAACTGACCCTAAGTATAGAGGACGAGAGTGTTACCTTTTCTGTTGATAGAGCCATGCAACGACCGCAATCTGCAGATGATACATGTTATTATATTCAAACTATAGATTCACATGCAGAATTGTTAGAAGAATTTCCAGAATTACAAGGAACAGGAGAATGTTCTTTAGGAGAAGGAACTGAACCAGTTAATAAAGCTAAAATGTTAGCTACACTTATGGCTAATGAATATGAACCAACAACAGAAGAAATTCAAATGCTAAAAGAAGAAGACAGATATCGATACAAATCAACGATAGAAGAACCACCGACATTAGAGTTAAAGCCACTTCCAAACCATTTGGAATACGCTTATTTACATGGTGAATCTGAATTACCTTTAATAATATCGTCTTCTCTTACTGAAAATGAAAAATCTCAACTCATTTTTGTGTTAAAAGCTCATAAACCAGCTATTACATGGAAGATTCATGATATTAAAGGCATAAGTCCTTCGTATTGCACACATAAAATCCTTATGGAAGAAGGTCATAAAACGTATGTGCAACGCCAACGAAGACTAAATCCAAATATGCAAGATGTTGTTAAGAAAGAAATTATTAAACTGCTTGATGCAGGTTTAATTTATCCAATCTCTGACAGTCCATGGGTAAGCCCAGTTCAATGCGTACCTAAGAAGGGTGGCATGACTGTCATCACAAATGAAAAAAATGAGCTTATTCCTACTAGGACTGTAACAGGATGGCGTGTTTGTATTAATTATAGAAAATTAAATGACGCCACCAGAAAAGATCACTTTCCCTTACCTTTCATTGATCAAATGTTGGAAAGATTAGCCGGGAACATTTACTATTGTTTTCTTGATGGTTTTTCCGGATACTTTCAAATTCCAATCGCACCCGAGGACCAAGAGAAAACCACGTTCACGTGCCCTTATGGTACTTTTGCTTATAAACGCATGCCATTTGGACTTTACAACGCCCCTGCAACCTTTCAAAGGTGCACGATGGTGATTTTTCATGACATGATAGAAGAATGCATGGAAGTTTTCATGGATGACTTTTCAGTCTTCGGTGATACTTTTGAATCATGTCTAGTTAATCTTGAACGAATGCTTATTAGATGCGAGCAATCAAATCTAGTTCTTAATTGGGAGAAATGTCATTTCATGGTTAGAGAAGGCATCGTTCTTGGTCATAAAATTTCAAAAGAATGAATTGAAGTGGATAGAGCTAAAGTAGATGTAATTGCTAAACTTCCACATCCCACCAATGTTAGAGGAGTTAGGAGTTTTCTAGGGCATGCCGGTTTTTACCGACGTTTCATAAAAGATTTTTCTAAAATTGCCACTCCTATGAATAAACTCCTAGAAAAAGATGCTCCATTCATCTTTTCAGATGAATGCATCAAATATTTTAATATTCTTAAAGAAAAACTCACTAATGCGCCGATCATGATAACTCCAAATTGGAATCTACCGTTTGAACTCTTGTGCGATGCAAGTGATTTTGCAATGGGAGCCGTTTTAGGATAAAGGATTGAAAAACGATTTCAACCTAATTATTACGCTAGTAAGACGTTACAAGGAGCATACACGAATTACACAACTACTGAAAAAGAACTCCTTGCTATTGTCTTTGCTTTTGACAAATTTCGTTCATATCTCGTTCTAGCTAAAACAGTGGTCTATACCGACCATTATGCTCTTAGATACCTATTTTTGAAACAAGAAACCAAACCACAATTAATCCGTTGGATCTTACTCTTACAAGAGTTCGATATTGAAATCCGAGACAAAAAGGGAGCAGAAAATCTCGCCGCTGATCATCTTTCTCGTCTTGAAAATCCCGAATTAGAAGTTCTAAATGAATCAGCCATACAAGATAACTTTCCTGATGAATATCTATTGAAGATAGATATTAATGAAATTCCATGGTTTGTAGACTATGCAAACTACTTAGTATGTGGATTCCTTGAAAAAAGGTTGTCGTACCAAAAACGAAAAAAATTCTTTAGTGATATAAAACACTATTTCTAGGAAGATCCACATTTGTTTAAAAGTTGTCCCGATGAAATAATACGCCGATGTGTATTCGGAGATGAAGCTAGTCAAATCTTAAACCATTGTCACACAAGACCAACAGGAGGACATTATGGGCCTCAACTCACAGCAAGAAAAGTTTACGATGCTGGATTCTATTGGCCTACATTTTTCAAAGACGCACACCTTCTTTGTAAATCCTGTAATGCTTGTCAAAGGGCCGGAAAAATAAGTCAACGTGATGAAATGCCACAAAATGTCATTCAAGTATGTGAAGCATTTGACGTTTGGGGTATTGACTTTATGGGTCCATTTCCAAAATATCATAATAATCTCTACATTCTCGTTGCCAATGATTATGTATCTAAATGGGCGGAAGCACAAGCTCTCCCAACTAACGATGCACGAGTTGTAGTCAACTTCTTAAAACGTCTTTTTGCAAGGTTTGGAACACCGAAAGCTTTAATAAGTGATCGGGGTACTCATTTTTGTAATAATCAACTTGAGAAAGTTCTCAAAAGATATGGAGTAACACATAAAATCTTAACCGCGTATCATCCATAGACAAGTGGACAAGTTAAAAATACCAACCGAGCATTAAAACGTATTCTAGAGAAAACCGTAGGATCAAATCCGAAGGAATGGTCCATGAAATTGGAGGATGCACTCTGGGATTTTAGAACAGCCTACAAAACTCCAATTGGAGCCACACCTTTCAAACTCGTTTACGAAAAAGCATGTCACCTTCCAGTGGAAATTGAGCACAAAGCATTTTGGGCTTTGAAAACATGTAATCTTGATTTACATGAAGCCGGACGTCTGCGGTTAAGTCAATTAAAAGAATTATAAGAATTAAGACATGAAGCATACGAAAATTCATTAATCTATAAGGAAAGAACAAAGAAATGGCATGATAAAAGAATCAGAAGTTCAAAAGAATTTAAGGAAGGAGACCGAGTTCTTCTTTTCAATTCATGATTCAAGCTATTTCCTGGAAAATTGAAATCAAGATGGTCTGGACCATTCATAGTCAAAAGAGTTTTCCCATATGGAACAATAGAGTTAATAAATTCAAATGGGATTGAATTTAATGTTAATGGTCACAGAGTTAAACATTACATACATGGTCCGATGGAAGTTGACAATGAAGTCAATCATAATTTCACCACCCAAGAAAACCCTCAGAATGAAAACATAAATATGTTATCAACAACATATGAAAAACCAAAATTGGAAGACAAGGAAGCTTTAAATTAGAGTGATGAAGAAGAATTCCTATACAAACCTCTCATTCCAAGAAACGAAGAAAAATGTGAATAAGAAGTTCAAGTAGAAGTGAAAGAACCAAGAAAAGATCACTTAAAAAAGGTTAACAAACCAACTCTACTTACTAAAGTAGGAGACCCAGGTGAATTTATCATTTCTTGCTTGCTTAACGATGATGCTATGTATAATGGACTCGCAGATTTAGGAGCAAGTGCAAATGTTACGCCTCTTTCCTTATACAAAAGATTAGGTGTGGGTAGATTAAGACCAACCAGAATAGGTGTTCAATTATTTGATCAAACCATTAAACACCCAGTTAGAATAGCAAACAATTTACTTGTTAAAGTGGGAAGTTTGACCTTTGTTGCAAACTTCATAGTTATTAATATGGAGGAAGATCTTAATATTCCTCTAATTTTAGGTCGCCCATTTTTAGCAACCACCCAAGCGTTCATTGATGTAAGAGAATGTAGAATGACACTTAGGGATGGTAAAAAATCGGTTACCTTTGTGAACCGAAAATTTAGATCTCCACCAACCAAAACTGTTGAACCAATAAAAACGCCTAAGTGTGAGGAAGATGAAGCAACAACCAATGATGACCTGATAACAAAGAACCCCGTTGTTGACACAAAATTAGATGAACCCGTTTTTAACAGTTCAATGAAGAAACTTTATAAACGGATTCAAGATACTAGGATTAAGGGGAACTTTAAGTTATGTAACCTATTAGTATCCAATTTTCCGCCTAAAGAAAAGGCAATGTTAGTTGAATTTGTGAAAGTTACAGAGGAAATCAACAATTGGCTTGAAGCAAAAGTCAGAGATATACAAGTTGTTGATAGTCCAATTAAAAACGAAGTTAATCACAATCTCGACACCACAGCTAACTAAGTGTGGCAAGATTCGAATCTTTTTAGGGTAATATGTATTTCTGTTAGAGTTAGATATTCTGTTCTCGTGTAGTTCTCAAGAATGGAATCCGAATGGTCTTTCCCTAGCAGACCCTAAAGAACTAGTCTTCTCCCTCCATTCTGAATTTTTATTTTTTTTTAGGTTTTACGAGATGAAGAATTCCTTTTATCTGAACCATGGTCTACTACTACACGCTATGATTACTAAACGTAATAATAACATCTTCTCGAGTGAACTGGTATCATTCGTAAGAGGAAAAATGGACGAAGTAAGGAAAGAACTCAGGAAAGATCATCATAAGACACATTTTGGTAAAGGAAAATCAAAATCCGCAACAAAAAGAAGAGCATGACACCTTGAAAGATGTTATAAATGCGGAAAATGGTCACACGAAGGTAAATGTTCAAACAATCAAACATATTCAAATACCGAATTTGTTACTCTATGCAGAGAAGGACCGTTCATATGTTTAGAAAAAAAAGATATTGAAGAATCGAGGTTACGCTTACGTAGCTATGGAGAACCAAATCACACGACTCTCCTATGAGTCAGCTAAAGCAGGTCTCTGAGAATTCTATCTCACAGGTAAGTATGTACAGTTTTTATTTTTTTATTTTATTTTTTAACCTTTTGATAATAAACGCTGAATCGTTCGCTATAAAGTATTAAATTGGTATTCAATAAAATTAGGTATGCGTAACCGAAATTATTGATATCATACAAAAATTTATTACATCATTGTGAAATTTACCGTTTATTCTTAAGGTATAAATATCTTTAATCAATCAACCCAAAATATTTCAAAAATTCGTCAGGAGTAAAACTAGGTTATGGAACCGAAATTACTTTACCGAAAAGAGGGGCGTATATTTTTAATAATATTTGATTGATTACAGTGAAAAAAAAAGACCAAAAAGATTTTTAATTTTAATTTTTACATTGTTTTTAAAATTAATATATAAATATTAAATTATTAGTGTAAATTTTTAAAATCAATATATTTAAGTTTTTAAATATTTTAAAAATTAATATTTTTAATATAAGTTTGTAAAATTAATGTATAAAAGTATTAATGATATTTATATGAATTTTAAATTTTATGCATTTTAAATTTAAGTTTGGTGTGAATTTAAAAATAAAAATTTACTTTATTTCATTAAGTTAAAAATTTGATATTTAAAATTCGTCGTAAGTTGAAGACTAGGTCATTGAACCGAAATTGCTTTACCCGAGGGCGGGACGAGAAATTTTATTATCATTATTTTTAATTTTATTGATCTAAAGTATACAAAAAAAAACCAAAAATCTTTGCTTTTAAAACAATCGCTTTAACGACAAATTTTAAATTTTGTCGAGGGACGGACTAGGTAAACATACCGAAACTACCTAAAGTAAAAGGTTACAAAATTTTAAAAAATTATTCATTTAAATTGTTTTAATAAATAAAGATTTTATAAAAAAATTATAATAAAAATATTATGTATATTTGTAGTTTATCTTATGTACAAAACAGGGTAAAACAGAGCATTTTCAAAGACTGGCATTAAGTTCAGCAAAAGCTACTAATTTTGACGACAAAACGAAAAACAAATGTGATGTAACAATAAGACGGAATGACCAAATGATGTGCACCATTTATCATTCAACAAAAAAATGCCAATATGTTTGAAAACTTTGGTAAAATTTAATCATTTTTCTACGCTAATCACCCTCAATAATTTAAATTGTTACTGATTTCTTGCAAATGAGGGCATTGCAAGATCTTAAGTGTGGGAAGAGGTTAAATTATTTCGGATTTTTAAAATTTTTAACACTTGGTTACCATTAAAAATACTAGTAACGCAGTAGTTGTATTAGAATCTAGTGCTCTCTGATAATAAAGAACAGCCCTAGTCTTATATACTGACTACCCAATTCTAGTAAAAATTTTCAAAATTTTCAACTAAATGAGCTCAAAATCATGTTTATACATATTTATAAACGATAAAACTAGGTGTTAACACTGAAATTATTGTTACCTCAGAAAGGACATAAATTGAGAAACAACCTAAAATGTTAGAATTCATTTAAAATGGAATAGAGGAAAATAAAAAGGCAAAGAAAGGAAAATAAAAGCCAAGTGTGGGAAAAATTTACCAAGTTGTTTAGAACATATGTCACATATTTTTTTGTACAAATAATTGAAGATACTTTTGTTTTGGATAAAATTAACTGTTTTACCCGGTAAATTGTAATATATTTGAAAGAAAGATGGATTTACACGATGAATCAATTCCATCATTAAAAGGAAGTAAAGTCTCCTGAAAAAGACACGTACTTCTTGATTTAGGTCAGGAAGTTGTCGTCCAGACCAGTTGTAGAGTCTATGAAAAACCTTGAAAAGTTTTCTCAAAAATCAGCTAGAAATCCACAGACCTCAGCATCAAACAGGGTCGCCAAGTGGTCAGACTTATCCTAAATATGAGAGGATCTGTCTCGTACAATAGGGGGCACCGTGCAAATTAGCTTATAAGACTAATGAATCAGATCCCCAGAAAGGATAATCTCCTTAAAGATCAAAAATCAGCTTTTAAGCCTATTATTACTCAATCCTTGAGATTGACCTTAAAGAATGAGAATTCAAACTCATGAAATTCAATGATATCTAAACTCGAGCTTGAACGAGAAAATATTTTTGATCAAATTAAAACCGATTTGTTTTCTGAAAACCCATTTTCAATGCGTTCATTACCATTGAATGTAAAATCCTAAAAATTCACCTAGAATTCATTAGGTCACCTGAACCAAATCGGGTGTCAACCATAAGAACGGTGGTTGCATAGCATGGTCGAAGACAGGACCTTGTGCCAGACCGAAAAACTATAGGGTGATCTTTACTATTGCTCTTACAAAGGATAGTAATTGCATCCGACACGATATAGACCATAATTAAAAGCATGTCACGGGACATTGCCTCAACAGTTGCTTGTTCAACGCTTTCCTTTACAACTGGACGGTAGTTTACTGAAAGGTAATATACGGAGCAAGTATACTGGACGTGTTGCTTTCCTAATACAAGGTTAGCAAGTAGGTGACACAAAACCGCAAGTTTTGAGCTAAAATTTTTAAATCTGAAACCCACAAAACCCACAAAAACAATTTGCAAACACCGGTGAAGGGTTATTCCGAAAAACTTATCTAGGGTAAAAACTAGATTGAATTTTCAAAAGATCAAATATTTTCATAAAGATCCAATTTCCTAAAAAGATCTAAATTTTCATAGTCATGTGGGACTGTAAACCACAACGTTACTATCATTGTTCATACTGCCAAATCGAAATCACTGATGTACATAGTGTGAAGAATAAAGAAGTGATTCTAGTATTTTTATTTCAAGACTATATTGCTTGAGGACAAGCAACGCTCAAGTGTGGGAATATTTGATAATGCTAAAAACGAACATATATTTCATAGCATTATCCCTCGAGAAAGACAAGCTTTTAGTTACAATTTTTCTATTTACAAGTGATATTCGTTTAAATAATAAAAGGTGAAGACAAAAGACAGATTCGACGATTTGAAGACGCAAATGACCAAAAAGCTAAAAAGTACAAAGTACAATCAAAGTGGTTCAAATTATTGATGAGAAACGTCTAGAAATTACAAGAGTACGAGCCGCAAAACGCAAAGTACAAGATATTAAATTGTACGCAAGGACGTTCGAAAATTCGGAATCGATACCAGAGTCAACTCTCAACGCATGACGCAACGGACTAAAAATTACAAGTCAACTATGCACATGAATATAATATAATATATAATTAATTCTTAAAATTATATATATATATATATTATATTATATATTAAAACTGTCGGCAAACAAGAAAACAAAAGCATTTGGGCTGGATCCAGCTGGCCATGCGATCGCATGGCCTGGAAGAACAAAACCCATGCGATCGCATGGCCCCAAAAGTTGGGACAAGTACTATAAATTTCGCGTGTTTTGGCCGAATTATATACACCTAATTCAATCTCTCTCTCTCTCTCACGATATATATATATATAATTTATAGTTTTAATTTTAATTTTAATTTAATAATAATAAGGTTATAGTGGCGAATGTTGTAAGTGTGTAAGTCGAAATTCTGTCCGTGTAACGCTACGCTATTATTAATCATTGTAAGTTATGTTCAACCTTTTTAAATTAATGTCTCGTAGCTAAGTTATTATTATGCTTATTTAAGCCGAAGTAATCGTGATGTTAGACTAAATATTAAAGACGGGGTTATTGGGCTTTGTACCATAATTGGGGTTTGGACAAAAGAACGACACTTGTAGAAATTAGACTATGGGCTATTAATGGGCTTTATATTAACTAAACGATACCTCATCAATTTAATATAAAGGTTACAATTTGACGTATCTATATATAACCACATACGCTTAATCGGGTACGGTGGGCGGGATATCTATAAATACGAATTATCGCTCATTTTACCGGATACGGGAATGGATTAATAGTTAATGGACTCATTAAAATAGGGGTGGATTACATTCAAGGGTAATTGGTGTAATTGTTAACAAAGTAGTAAAACCTTGGATTAAACGTAGTCGATAACCTGGTGTATTCATTAAACAAAGTATTAAGACCTTGTTACAGTTCGAATCCCCAATTAGTTGGAATATTTGACTTCGGGTATAAGGATAATTTGACGAAGACTCTCGCACTTTATATTAATGACTGATGGACTATTATGGACAAAACTGTATGGACATATCAAATAATCCAGGACAAAGGACAATTAACCCATGGTAATAAATTAAAATCAACACGTCGAACATCATGATTATGGAAGTTTAAATAAGCATAATTCCTTTATTTTATATTTATCGCACTTTTAATTATCGTACTTTTTAATTATCGCAATTTTATTTATCGTCATTTTATTTATCGCAATTTTATTTATCGCATTTTAATTTACTTTACGCTTTAAATTAAGTTATATTTATTTTTAATATTTTACATTAGGTTTTAACTGCGACTTAAGACATAAAATCGACAAACCGGTCATTAAACGGTAAAAACCCCCTTTTATAATAATAATAATACTACTTATAAATATATATATATATTTATATACAAATTTAGTTTAGAAAATATAGCGTTAAACTTGGCTAGTTCCCTGTGGACGAACCGGACTTATTAAAAACTACACTACTGTATGATTAGGTACACTGCCTATAAGTGTTGTAGCAAGGTTTAGGTATATCCACTCTATAAATAAATAAATAACTTGTGTAAAATTGTATCGTATTTAATAGTATTTCGCAATAAAAATATAACAATTTCATATACACCTTTACGCACATCAGATATGCTAATGGTTTAGATGTGAATATATGTATTTTTTGTTTTATGTACTATGGTGGATGGTTGATTGAAATTATTAACAGCTGTAGGTGATTCTGCAAGTCAATCACATGTGATTCTGCATGCTAATCACATGTGACTCTGCATGCCAATCACATGGGATTCTGCAAGCAAATCACATGTGATGCATGCTAATCACATGTGATTCGACATGCCAATCACATGTGATTGTGATTCTGCAAGTCAATCACATGTGATTGTGAGGACCCATCAAATGTGATTGTGAATATCCATCACATGGTTTTGGGTTTAGGGACTAAATGATTCTACAAAAATGATATAGGATTTTAGGGTTTAGATTTTAGGGTTTAAGGTTTAGATTTTAGGCTTTAGGGTTTAGAATGAGTTTTTTACACGAACGGTTTAGAGTTTAGGGTTTGGGGTTTAGGGTTTTAGGCTTATCTAATCACATGTGCTTGGCTTATCCAACCCTATAGATCATATACACAACTGTTGATTAACATTCTATACTATGGTTGATTGAATCTATTAAATAGCGACAAGTGATTCTGCAATTCAATCACTGGTGATTGTGACAGCCAATCACTTGTGATTGTGAAGGCCAACCCGTGTGATTAAATAGCCTAAACACATGCAATTTTGAAAGCCAATCTTGTTGTGATTATATAACAAAGGCAATCAAAAGATTCTACCAATCAATCAAATATGATTCATAAGCCAAGCACATTATAAGTATTTAATAATAAAGATGATTTTAAAAATGTTGGCTTTTCGCATAAATCATTAACACAACCGTCGTCTCACCAATCATGTAGTAACCTGAAATTTTCCATGTTTATATATATATTAAATGAAATTGTTATTTACATGATTAAGTGTTTCCAACATGTTAAGCAATCAAACTTGTTAAGACTTGATTAATTGAAATAGGTTTCATATAGACAATTGACCACCCAAGTTGACCGGTGATTCACGAACATAAAACTTGTAAAAACTATACGATGACATATATTTGGTTATATATATAGTTAACATGATTTTATTATAAGTATGTATCTCATTAGGTATTTTAACAATGAGTTATATACATAAAAATGAGACTATTAATTTAAGAAACTCGAAAACGATATATATAACGATTATCGTTATAACAATGTCTTACTAGGTACATATGAATCATATTAAGATATTGATACACTTGGTTAATTATGTTAAATGATAATTAAATATATTATTAAGTGTATTAACAATGAAATACATATGTAAAAATAAGACTACTAACTTAATGATTTCGAAACGAGACATATATGTAACGATTATCGTTTTAACGACATTTAACTGTATATATATCATACTAAGATATATTATATATCTTAATATCATGATAATATAATAATTTAACATCTCATTTGTTATAATAAACAATGGTTTAACAACATTCAACAAGATCGTTAACCTAAAGGTTTCAAAACAACATTTACATGTAACGACTAACGATGACTTAACGACTCAGTTAAAATGTATATACATGTAGTGTTTTAATATGTATTCATACACTTTTGAAAGACTTCAAGACACTTATCAAAATACTTCTACTTAACAAAAATGCTTACAATTACATCCTCGTTCAGTTTTATCAACAATTCTACTCGTATGCACCAGTATTCGTACTCGTACAATACACAGCTTTTAGATGTATGTACTATTGGTATATACACTCCAATGATCAGCTCTTAGCAGCCCATGTGAGTCACCTAACACATGTGGGAACCATCATTTGGCAACTAGCATGAAATATCTCATAAAATTACAAAAATATGAGTAATCATTCATGACTTATTTACATGAAAACAAAATTACATATCCTTTATATCTAATCCATACACCAATGACCAAAAACACCTACAAACACTTTCATTCTTCAATTTTCTTCATCTAATTGATCTCTCTCAAGTTCTATCTTCAAGTTCTAAGTGTTCTTCATAAATTCTAAAAGTTCTAGTTTCATAAAATCAAGAATACTTCCAAGATTGCAAGTTTACTTCCAAGTTTTCTAAATCCATTCCAAGTAATCATCCAAGATCAAGAAACCTTTGTTACTTACAGTAGGTTATCTTTCTAATACAAGATAATATTCATATTCAAACTTTAATTCAATTTCTATAACTATAACAATCTTATTTTGAGTGGAAATCTTACTTGAAATTGTTTTCGTGTCATGATTCTGCTTCAAGAACTTTCAAGCCATCCAAGGATCCTTTGAAGCTAGATCTATTTTTCTCATTTCCAGTAGGTTTATCCAAGGAACTTGAGGTAGTAATTATGTTCATAACATCATTCAATTCATACATATAAAGCTATCTTATTCGAAGGTTTAAACTTGTAATCACTAGAACATAGTTTAGTTAATTCTAAACTTGTTCGCAAATAAAAGTTAATCCTTCTAACTTGACTTTTAAAATCAACTAAACACATGTTCTATATCTATATGATATGCTAACTTAATGATTTAAAACCTGGAAACATGAAAAACACTGTAAAACCGGATTTACGCCGTCGTAGTAACACCGCGGGCTGTTTTGGATTAGTTAATTAAAAACTATGATAAACTTTGATTTAAAAGTTATTATTCTGGGAAAATGATTTTTATTATGAACATGAAACTATATCCAAAAATTATGGTTAAACTCAAAGTGGAAGTATGTTTTCTAAAATGGTCATCTAGACGTCGTTCTTTCGACTAAAATGACTACCTTTACAAAAATGACTTGTAACTTTTTTTTATGACTATAAACCTATACTTTTTCTGTTTAGATTCATAAAATAGAGTTCAATATGAAACCATAGCAATTTGATTCACTCAAAACGGATTTAAAATGAAGAAGTTATGGGTAAAACAAGATTGGATAATTTTTCTCATTTTAGCTACGTGAAAATTGGTAACAAATCTATTCCAACCATAACTTAATCAACTTGTATTGTATATTATGTAATCTTGAGATACCATAGACATGTATACAATGTTTCGACCTATCATTTCGACACATCTATATATATTTCGGAACAACTATAGACACTCTATATGTGAATGTTGGAGTTAGCTATACAGGGTTGAGGTTGATTCCAAAATATATATAGTTTGAGTTGTGATCAATACTGAGATACCTATACACTGGGTCGTGGATTGATTCAAGATAATATTTATCGATTTATTTCTGTACATCTAACTGTGGACAACTAGTAGTACGTTACTAACGAGGACAGCTGACTTAATAAACTTAAACCATCAAAATATATTAAAAGCGTTGTAAATATATTTTGAACATACTTTGATATATATGTATATATTGTTATAGGTTCGTGAATCAACCAGTGGCCAAGTCTTACTTCCCGACGAAGTAAAAATCTGTGAAAGTGAGTTATAATCCCACTTTTAAAATCTAATATTTTTGGGATGAGAATACATGCAGGTTTTATAAATGATTTACAAAATAGACACAAGTACGTGAAACTACATTCTATGGTTGAATTATCGAAATCGAATATGCCCCTTTTTATTAAGTCTGGTAATCTAAGAATTAGGGAACAGACACCCTAATTGACGTGAATCCTAAAGATAGATCTATTGGGCCTAACAAACCCCATCCAAAGTACCAGATGCTTTAGTACTTCGAAATTTATATCATATCCGAAGGGTGTCCCGGAATGATGGGGATATTCTTATATATGCATCTTGTTAATGTCGGTTACCAGGTGTTCACCATATGAATGATTTTTATCTCTATGTATGGGATGTGTATTGAAATATGAAATCTTGTGGTCTATTGTTACGATTTGATATATATAGGTTAAACCTATAACTCACCAACATTTTTGTTGACGTTTAAAGCATGTTTATTCTCAGGTGAATACTAAGAGCTTCCGCTGTTGCATACTAAAATAAGGACAAGATTTGGAGTCCATGTTTGTATGATATTGTGTAAAAACTGCATTCAAGAAACTGATTTCGATGTAACATATTTGTATTGTAAACCATTATGTAATAGTCGTGTGTAAACAGGATATTTTAGATTATCATTATTTGATAATCTACGTAAAGCTTTTTAAACCTTTATTTATGAAATAAAGGTTATGGTTTGTTTTAAAAATGAATGAAGTCTTTGAAAAACATCTCATATAGAGGTCAAAACCTCGCAACGAAATCAATTAATATGGAACGTTTTTAATCAATAAGAACGGGACATTTCAGTTGGTATCCGAGCGTTGGTCTTAGAGAACCAGAAATTTGCATTAGTGTGTCTTATCGAGTTTGTTAGGATGCATTAGTGAGTCTGGACTTCGACCGTGTTTTCTTTAAAAATGATTGCTTAACATTTTTGTTGGAAACTATATATTATTAACATGTATATATTATGTGATATATTAATCTCTTAACATGTTTGATATTGTGTGATAGATGTCTACCTCTAGCACAAATCCCATTGACTCACCTAATAATAACGAAGAGTCGAATATATATTGGACTGATTCACAAGTTCCCGAAGAAGAACCGGAAGAAGAATCAGAACCGGAAGAAGAATCAGAACCGGAAGAGGAGGAACCGGAGGAGGAAATAGAACCGGTGGGGGAAATAATAAAACGGTTAAGTAAAAGAAAATCCTCAACCAAACGACCAAGGTTAATTATGGTCAATGGTGTTTCCGCCAAGGAAGCAAAATATTGGGAGGATTACCAATTCTCCGATGAATCGGATTCCGACGAGAATTCAGATGATGTTATAGAAATTACCCCAACTGAATTTAAAAAGGCAAAAGAAAATAATAAGGGAAAGGGCATAAAAATAGAGAAATCTAATTCCAACCCCGATGAACTTTATATGTATCGTCAAACCCCGAAGCCCTTAAGTTGTAACAATGACCCGGGAACCTCTAAACCACCAGGTTTTTCTAAACCGTTGTGGAAAACTACAACTCGTATTAGGGGAACATCATATATCCCTAGAAACTTAGCAAAACGAACCAAAACTGAAGAAGAAGAAACGAGCGAGTCGGAATAAGATAGTTGTATTCGTGTGGTGTAATATATGTAATATAGTGTGCTTATGCTTTATGATATATGTAAAAATTGCTTGTATTAATAAGTAATTTTTTTTATGAATCTAACTCTTGTCTATTTTACAGTATAAAAACACAAAATGGATAGACAACCCAATATTTTAAGAGACCTACCCGGAGACATGATTGATGAAATCTTGTCTAGAGTCGGTCAGAATTCTTTGGCACAACTATTTACGGCGAAATCAGTTTGTAAGACATTCGAAGAACGTTCCAAGAATGTCTTGGTTTATAAGAGACTTTCGTTTGAAAGATGGGGGATATCACATTGGGAAACCCATAAGTTACGATGTGTTTACTTTGACGCATATATTACGGGGAACCCAAATGCTATTTTACGCAACGGGTTAAGAAATTATTTTGACTCAATGTATTCGAATATAGGACTTCATGATTTAGAAAAAGCGGCTAACATGCAACATAAAGAAGCATGCTATGCTTACGGGTTAGTAATGTTCGCTTCTCACCAAAGTGAGAAAAAGAACATCGGGCTACAACTATTAAACAAAACGTTCCCACAAGTGACCGAGTCGGTAGTTGGGGTAAGAAATGAGGTTTTTAGGTTATTACGAGACTGTTGGTCATTATGTAACCCTCGTCCCTTTGACGACGTTACAACACGCTGTCTTATCAACGGCCATAACTGTTATGTTCCACAAGACCAAGGATGGGAAGTAGTCCTAGTAAAACCGGAATGCATGACTTGTTTCTGGACGTATGAATTACGTGTCTTTATTGCCTTTGCTGAACGACTTGTGTACTAGCTAGAATTATCTTCACAACTATCTTGTATCAAAGTTATTGTGTGCTATATTTCATGCTTTATGTAAAATAAGCGGTATTGTAAGTTTGTAAAATATTGTATAAAAGTTTGAACGCGAAATATTATTATAATCAGTTTTTCATATAGAATTGTAGTAGTTGAATTGTATATTAGCTACTAAGTATGAATTTAACGGGTAGGTACTACCCGAATTTAAACTTATAAAACGCTAATATGAAGAAAAAGCTTTTATAAATGAGTTCATATTATGCTACGAAATACTATTAACTACTCTTAATATTCTGTATGATTAACTTGTTCCATTTGACTATTTTGAAGGAAATGGCACCGACTACTCGACACACCGTGAATATGAATGAAGAGGAATTCCGTACTTTTCTAGCTTCAAACATAGCCGCAGTATAGGCTGCGCTACATACCAACAATACCCTTGATCTAGCAGTACAGGAAATCGTGTAGGATGCACCTACAAAGAATTCACTGCCTGCAAACCTTTGGAATTTGATGGAACCGAAGGACCGATCGGATTGAAACGGTGGATCGAGAAGGTCGAATCGGTGTTTTCCATAAGTAAGTGTACTGAAGAGGACAAAGTGAAGTACGCTACGCATACCTTCACAGGTTCTGCGTTAACATGGTGGAATACCTATCTAGAGCAAGTGGGACAAGATGATGCGTACGCACTACCGTGGTCAGCATTCAAGCAATTGATGAACGAGAAGTACCGTCCCAGAACCGAGGTCAATAAGCTCAAGACAGAACTTAGAGGGTTACGAACCCAAGGATTTGATATTACCACGTACGAAAGACGATTCACAGAATTGTGCCTATTGTGTCCGGGAGCGTTCGAAGATGAGGAAGAGAAGATCGACGCGTTTGTGAAAGGATTACCGGAAAGAATCCAAGAAGATATAAGTTCACACGAGCCCGCCTCCATACAACAGGCATGTAGAATGGCTCACAAACTAGTGAACCAGATTAAGGAAAGAATTAAAGAACAGACGGCTGAAGAGGCCAATGTGAAGCAAGTCAAAAGAAAGTGGGAGGAAAATGGTGACAAGAATCACCAATACAACAACAACAGCAATTACAATAATAATCGCAACAATTATTCCAACAATCGCAACATCAATCGCAACTACAACAAACGGCCCAACAACAACAACAACAACAACAACAACAACAACTACAACAATCATCCCAACAACAATAACAACCGCAACAACAACAACAATCAGAAGCAGCTATGCCAAAGGTGTGAAAAGTATCACTCGGGGTTCTGCACCAAATTTTGCAACAAGTGTAAAAGAAATGGTCATAGCGCGGCAAAGTGTGAGGTCTACGGACCAGGGGTTAACAGAACGAAAGGAACAAATGGTGTCGAAACGAGTAATGGCGGAGCAAGTAGTGTCGGAGCAAGTTATGCCAATGTAGTTTGTTATAAATGTGGAAAACCGGGCCACATTATTAGAAATTGCCCGAACCAGGAGAACACGAATGGACAAGGCCGCGGAAGAGTTTTCAATATTAATGCAGCAGAGGCACAGGAAGACCCGGAGCTTGTTACGGGTACGTTTCTTATTGACAATAAATCTGCTTACGTTTTATTTGATTCGGGTGCGGATAGAAGCTATATGAGTAGAGATTTTTGTGCTAAATTAAGTTGTCCATTGACGCCATTGGATAGTAAATTTTTACTCGAATTAGCAAACGGTAAATTAATTTCAGCAGATAATATATGCCAGAATCGAGAAATTAAACTAGGTAGCGAAATATTTAAGATTGATTTGATACCAGTAGAGTTAGGGAGTTTTGATGTAATAGTTGGCATGGACTGGCTGAAGAAGGTGAAAGCAGAGATCGTATGTTATAAAAATGCAATTCGCATTGTACGAGAAGAAGGAGAACCCTTAATGGTGTACGGAGAAAAGGGCAACATGAAGCTACATCTTATTAGTAATTTGAAGGCACAAAAACTAATAAGAAAAGGTTGCTATGCTGTTCTAGCACACGTCGAGAAAGTACAAACTGAAGAAAAGAGCATCAATGATGTTCCCGTCGCAAAAGAATTTCCCGATGTATTTCCGAAAGAATTATCGGGACTACCTCCACATCGATCTGTTGAATTTCAAATAGATCTTGTACCAGGAGCTGCACCAATAGCTCGTGCTCCTTATAGACTCGCACCCAGCGAGATGAAATAACTGCAAAGCCAACTGCAAGAACTATTAGAACGTGGTTTCATTCGACCAAGCACATCACCATGGGGAGCTCCTGTTTTGTTTGTCAAGAAGAAGGATGGTACATTTAGGTTATGTATTGACTACAGAGAGTTGAACAAACTTACCATCAAAAACCGTTATCTACTGCCGAGAATTGACGACTTATTTGATCAACTACAAGGCTCGTCGGTTTATTCGAAGATCGATTTACGTTCTGGATATCATCAAATGCGAGTAAAGGAGGATGATATTCCAAAAACTGCTTTTAGGACGCTTTATGGTCATTACGAGTTTATGGTTATGCCGTTTGGATTGACTAACGCACCAGCTGTGTTCATGGACCTTATGAACCGAGTGTGTGGGCCATATCTTGTCAAGTTTTCCATTGTTTTCATCGATGACATACTTATTTACTCAAAGAATGATCAAGAGCACGAAGAACATTTGAGAAAAGTGCTAGAAGTATTGAGGAAAGAAAAACTGTACGCTAAGTTTTCAAAGTGTGCATTTTGGTTGGAAGAAGTTCAATTCCTCGGTCACATAGTGAACAAAGAAGGTATCCAGGTGGACCCGACAAAGATCGAAACCGTTGAAAAGTGGGAAACCCCAAAAACTCCGAAGCATATACGTCAATTTTTAGGATTGGCTGGTTACTACAGAAGATTCATCCAAGATTTCTCCAAAATAGCAAAACCCTTGACTGCATTAACGCATAAAGGGAAGAAATTTGAATGGAAGGATGAACAAGAGAAGGCGTTTCAATTATTGAAGAAAAAGCTAACTACGGCACCTATATTGTCATTGCCTGAAGGGAATGATGATTTTGTGATTTATTGTGACGCATCAAAGCAAGGTTTCGGTTGTGTATTAATGCAACGGACGAAGGTGATTGCTTATACGTCTAGACAATTGAAGATTCACGAGCAAAATTATACGACGCATGATTTGGAATTAGGCGCGGTTGTTTTTGCATTAAAGACTTGGAGGCACTACTTATATGGGGTCAAAAGTATTATATATACCGACCAAAAAAGTCTTCAACACATATTTAATCAGAAACAACTGAATATGAGGCAGCGTAGGTGGATTGAATTGTTGAATGATTACGACTTTGAGATTCGTTACCACCCGGGGAAGGCAAATGTGGTAGCCGACGCTTTGAGCAGAAAGGACAGAGAACCCATTCGAGTAAAATCTATGAATATAATGATTCACACTAAACTTACTACTCAAATAAAGGAGGCGCAACAAGGAGTTTTAAAAGAGGAAAATTAAAAGGATGAAATACCCAAAGGATCGGAGAAGCATCTTAATATTCGGGAAGACGAAACCCGGTATAGGGCTGAAAGAATTTGGGTACCAAAATTTGGAGATATGAGAGAAATGGTACTTAGAGAAGCTCATAAAACCAGATACTCAATACATCCTGGAACGGGGAAGATGTACAAGGATCTTAAGAAACATTTTTGGTGGCCAGGTATGAAAGCCGATATTGCTAAATATGTAGGAGAATGTTTGACGTGTTCTAAGGTCAAAGCTGAACATCAGAAACCATCAGGTCTACTACAACAACCTGAAATCCCGGAATGGAAATGGGAAAACATTGCCATGGATTTCATTACTAAATTGCCAAGGACTGCAAGTGGTTATGATACTATTTGGGTAATAGTTGATCGTCTCACCAAGTCAGCACACTTCCTACCAATAAGAGAAGATGACAAGATGGAGAAGTTAGCACGACTGTATTTGAAGGAAGTCATCTCCAGACATGGAATACCAATCTCTATTATCTCTGATAGGGATGGCAGATTTATTTCAAGATTCTGGCAGACATTACAGCAAGCATTGGGAACTCGTCTAGACATGAGTACTGCCTATCATCCACAAACTAATGGGAAGAGCGAAAGGACGATACAAATGCTTGAAGACATGCTACGAGCTTGTGTTATTGATTTCGGAAACAGTTGGGATCGACATCTACCGTTAGCAGAATTTTCCTACAACAACAGCTACCATTCAAGCATTGAGATGGCGCCGTTTGAAGCACTTTATGGTAGAAAGTGCAGGTCTCCGATTTGTTGGAGTGAAGTGGGGGATAGACAGATTACGGGTCCGGAGATAATACAAGAAACTACCGAAAAAATCATCCAAATTCAACAAAGATTGAAAACCGCCCAGAGTCGACAAAAGAGCTACGCGGACAGTAAAAGAAAAGATATAGAGTTTGAAATTGGAGAAATGGTCATGCTTAAGGTTTCACCTTGGAAAGACGTTGTTCGATTTGGTAAACGGGGGAAACTAAATCCAAGGTACATTGGACCATTCAAGATTATAGATCGTGTCGGACCAGTAGCTTACCAACTGGAGCTACCTCAACAACTCGCAGCTGTACATAACACTTTCCACGTCTCAAATTTAAAGAAATGTTTTGCTAAAGAAGATCTCACTATTCCGTTGGACGAAATCCAAATCAATGAAAAACTTCAATTCATTGAAGAACCCGTCGAAATAATGGATCGTGAGGTTAAGAGACTTAAACAAAACAAGATACCGATTGTTAAGGTTCGATGGAATGCTCGTAGAGGACCCGAGTTCACCTGGGAGCGTGAAGATCAGATGAAGAAGAAATACCCGCATTTATTTCCAGAAGATACGTCAACACCTCCAACTGCTTAAAATTTCGGGACGAAATTTATTTAACGGGTAGGTACTGTAGTGACCCGAACTTTTCCATGTTTATATATATATTAAATGAAATTGTTATTTACATGATTAAGTGTTTCCAACATGTTAAGCAATCAAACTTGTTAAGAATTGATTAATTGAAATAGGTTTCATATAGACAATTGACCACCCAAGTTGACCGGTAATTCACGAACGTTAAAACTTGTAAAAACTATACGATGACATATATATGGTTATATATATAGTTAACATGATTTTATTATAAGTATTTATCTCATTAGGTATTTTAACAATGAGTTATATACATAAAAATGAGACTATTAATTTAAGAAACTCGAAAACGATATATATAACGATTATCGTTATAACAACGTCTTACTAGGTACATATGAATCATATTAAGATATTGATACACTTGGTTAATTATGTTAAATGATAAGTAAATATATTATTAAGTGTATTAACAATGAAATACATATGTAAAAATAAGACTACTAACTTAATGATTTTGAAACGAGACATATATGTAACGATTATCGTTGTAACGACATTTAACTGTATATATATCATACTAAGATATATTATATATCATAATATCATGATAATATAACAATTTAACATCTCATTTGTTATAATAAACAATGGTTTAACAACATTCAACAAGATCGTTAACCTAAAGGTTTCAAAACAACATTTACATGTAACGACTAACGATGACTTAATGACTCAGTTAAAATGTATATACATGTAGTGTTTTAATATATATTCATACACTTTTGAAAGACTTCAAGACACTTATCAAAATACTTCTACATAACAAAAATGCTTACAATTACATCCTCGTTCAGTTTCATCAACAATTCTACTCGTATGCACCCGTATTCGTACTCGTACAATACACAGCTTTTAGATGTATGTACTATTGGTATATACACTCCAATGATCAGCTCTTATCAGCCCATGTGAGTCACCTAACACATGTGGGAACCATAATTTGGCAACTAGCATGAAATATCTCATAAAATTACAAAAATATGAGTAATCATTCATGACTTATTTACATGAAAACAAAATTACATATCCTTTATATCTAATCCATACACCAATGACCAAAAACACCTACAAACACTTTAATTCTTCAATTTTCTTCATCTAATTGATCTCTCTCAAGTTCTATCTTCAAGTTCTAAGTATTCTTCATAAATTCTAAAAGTTCTAGTTTCATAAAATCAAGAATACTTCTAAGATTGCAAGTTTACTTCCAAGTTTTCTAAATCCATTCCAAGTAATCATCCAAGATCAAGAAACCTTTGTTACTTACAGTAGGTTATCTTTCTAATACAAGGTAATAATCATATTCAAACTTTAATTCAATTTCTATAACTATAACAATCTTATTTCGAGTGGAAATCTTACATGAAATTGTTTTCGTGTCATGATTCTGCTTCAAGAACTTTCAAGCCATCCAAGGATCCTTTGAAGCTAGATCTATTTTTCTCATTTCCAGTAGGTTTATCCAAGGAACTTGAGGTAGTAATGATGTTCATAACATCATTCAATTCATACATATAAAGCTATCTTATTCGAAGGTTTAAACTTGTAATCACTAGAACATAGTTTAGTTAATTCTAAACTTGTTCGCAAATAAAAGTTAATCCTTCTAACTTGACTTTTAAAATCAACTAAACACATGTTCTATATCTATATGATATGCTAATTTAATGATTTAAAACCTAGAAACACGAAAAACACTGTAAAACCGGATTTACGCCGTCGTAGTAACACTGCGGGCTGTTTTGTGTTAGTTAATTAAAAACTATGATAAACTTTGATTTAAAAGTTATTATTCTGGGAAAATGATTTTTATTATGAACATGAAACTATATCCAAAAATTATGGTTAAACTCAAAGTGGAAGTATGTTTTCTAAAATGGTCATCTAGACGTCGTTCTTTCGACTGAAATGACTACCTTTACAAAAATGACTTGTAACTTATTTTTCCGACTATAAACCTATACTTTTTCTGTTTAGATTCATAAAATAGAGTTCAATATGAAACCATAGCAATTTGATTCACTCAAAACAGATTTAAAATGAAGAAGTTATGGGTAAAACAAGATTGGATAATTTTTCTCATTTTAGCTACGTGAAAATTGGTAACAAATCTATTCCAACAATAACTTAATCAACTTGTATTGTATATTATGTAATCATGAGATACCATAGACACGTATACAATGTTTCGACCTATCATGTCGACACATCTATATATATTTCGGAACAACCATAGACACTCTATATGTGAATGTTGGAGTTAGCTATACAGGGTTGAGGTTGATTCCAAAATATATATAGTTTGAGTTGTGATCAATACTGAGATACGTATACACTGGGTTGTGGATTGATTCAAGATAATATTTATCGATTTATTTCTGTACATCTAACTGTGGACAAATAGTTGTACGTTACTAACGAGGACAGCTGACTTAATAAGCTTAAAACATCAAAATATATTAAAAGTGTTGTAAATATATTTTGAACATACTTTGATATATATGTATATATTGTTATAGGTTCATGAATCAACCAGTGGCCAAGTCTTACTTCCCGACGAAGTAAAAATCTGTGAAAGTGAGTTATAGTCCCACTTTTAAAATCTAATATTTTTGGGATGAGAATACATGCAGGTTTTATAAATGATTTACAAAATAGACACAAGTACGTGAAACTACATTCTATGGTTGAATTATCGAAATCGAATATGCCCCTTTTTATTAAGTCTGGTAATCTAAGAATTAGGGAATAGACACCCTAATTGACGCGAATCCTAAAGATAGATCTATTGGGCCTAACAAACCCCATCCAAAGTACCGGATGCTTTAGTACTTCGAAATTTATATCATATCCGAAGGGTGTCCCGGAATGATGGGGATATTCTTATATATGCATCTTGTTAATGTCGGTTACCAGGTGTTCACCATATGAATGATTTTTATCTCTATGTATGGGATGTGTATTGAAATATGAAATCTTGTGGTCTATTGTTACGATTTGATATATATAGGTTAAACCTATAACTCACCAACATTTTTGTTGACGTTTAAAGCATGTTTATTCTCAGGTGAATACTAAGAGCTTCCGCTGTTGCATACTAAAATAAGGACAAGATTTGAAGTCCATGTTTGTATGATATTGTGTAAAAACTGCATTCAAGAAACTGATTTTGATGTAACATATTTGTATTGTAAACCATTATGTAATGGTCGTGTGTAAACAGGATATTTTAGATTATCATTATTTGATAATCTACGTAAAGCTTTTTAAACCTTTATTTATGAAATAAAGGTTATGGTTTGTTTTAAAAATGAATACAGTCTTTGAAAAACGTCTCATATAGAGGTCAAAACCTCGCAACGAAATCAATTAATATGGAACGTTTTTAATCAATAAGAACGGGACATTTCAAATCACATGTGATTGAATTATCGAATCACATGTGATTGGATTATCTGATCACATGTGATTAGCTTATTTAATCACATGTGATTAGCTTATCTAATCACATGTGATTGGCTTATCCAACGCCATAGATCATATACATAACTGTTGATTAACATTTTGTGAAACAATAATAAAAATTAAAGAATGTTTCTCTCATTAACAACTTTTGCAACTACATACAACCAAATCACATAACATAATCACCAACAAATCAAACAATTTGCAATTGCATGCTTCTAAATCCTAAGATATATCAATGATGACAATAAAAGAAGAAAATTGAATTAACAACCATTGAAACCATCAAATTTGGTTCAAAATTAGTAGAACATACTAGCAATATGAAATATCGTGCAAGCCAAACTGAGAATATAACGACTCATCAAGTATGATTTCAACAAAATAGAGTGAAACTCAACATCTATTAAGACCATAATCTAACAGTATCCATCAAACCAAATCTAAGCAGTAAGCAAATCAGCACAACTAGCCTCCTTAATCTTCTTCTCTGCAGTTTCTGAAATAAGTTTTGCCTTAACAACCATTTGTTGTGAAAGTGGAACCATTCCATTTCCCAAAACTTTAAAGTAACCAAACTGAGTAACATCAACAACCGGTACCTTATCACCAGAAGCTTTCTCTTTCACATCTTGTGGGACCATTTACCAAGCTTATCGACATTAATCCAACGCAAGCCAAACAATTTTCAAATCATTAGTTCAACCAGCACATCAGTGTCACATCTAATAAATGATGAACACAAATTAGGTTTCTAAACAACTAAATATGTAAAAAAAAAATAAAGGCATCATGAGTTTGATCAACTACATCAGATAAATACAAAAATATAATTTCAGAACTCCTACAAATAACATCAAATGCAATCACATGTGATTGAAAAGGAAAACAAATTAACATACCTTCAGTAGTTTCGTCTTCATTAATTTTTTTCATCACTCATATCGTCTTCATCTTTGCTCCAGCTTTTGCTATGCCATTTGTGACGACCCGGAAATTTCAGACCAAATTTAAACTTAATCTTTATATGTTTCCGACACGATAAGCAAAGTCTGTAATATTGATTCTCAAAAATTTTGAACTAATGTTATATATTCAGTTAACCATTGACTATTGACCGATGATTCACGGACATTTATTTGTATATATATATATATATATATAATAAGTTGGAATATTAAGTATTCATAAATAACTTGCAATGCATATTTAAAAAATGATTTATGTATATTAAATAAAGATATATACATATATATAATTTCAAGTTATTTAGTAAACGATAGTAACATTCGTTTATTGATTCGATTGATATTTAGATAAGTTAACTAAAACATTTAAGATGAACAAGTAAAATACTATTTGTTACAGTAAAACACTATTTGCTACAGTAAAAACGACTTTGCTACAGTAAAACACTATTTGCTACATTAAAATGACTTTGCTACAGTAAAACACTATTTGCTATTGTAAAAACGACTTGCTACAGTAGATACTATTTGCTACAGTAAAACACTATTTGCTACAATAAACACTATTTGCTACAGTGGATAATATGTCGACAAACGAGAAAACAAAACATATTGGGTGCGTACCAGCTGGCCGTGCGATCGCATGGCAAATGGGCATGAAACCCATGTGATCGCATGGGGATCAATCTCAGCAAACATCTATAAACTCGCACATTTCTGCTTCGACACACACACACACATAAATTATTCCGTATTATATTTATTATTATTCTTATTATTATTATAATTATTATTATTATTAAGATTAATATTATTATTAATCTTATTATTATTATCAGTAGTATTAATATCATTATTATTAGTATTATACATAAAATACTACGACAAAATACTGCTCAAATGATTTCAAACCGAGTTTTCAAATGAGTCAAAGCTAAGGAAACTATGGGTTATAGCTATGGAGGTTATGGGTAATGTTCATGGGTAATGTTCATGGGTATTGTTCGCAAGTCAAACCTAATGTTTATCATCTCCATTGCGTCTACATACTTTCCTACAATATTGAATTACAATATTGATACGTGAGCATTCATATCTTATCTTTTATACATTAATAGTGTATCCAAGTCTAGTGCTCGAGTATATATGTTTATACATGCTTGTATGCTTTAATTTTGTCGTTAGAGAGTTTATGATGAATCACGAATTTGATATATATGCTACTGATATAAAGTATATGATATGCATGTCGTTGGAAAGCTATCGAAAAATTAATAACTTTTCAATTAGAAATCGCGTGATTTCGATGAACGGATTAAAAGATATGATCAACTGAATTATGTTTGACGTTAATTGAAATTGTGTTTGAAACTGTAAACTAATATTTAAACAACTTGTCTATGAGATTAATAAATTGGATTTTTAGATATTACTAATCGAATAAATGAATTTCTATATAAGGCACGTCTCGTTTTGTTGAACAATTGTCAAAGTTGGCCATTTTATCATGTTTTAAAGCTTTATAAACGCTATAATCTGATTCTACAAGTATTGGAAAAACTATGTGAAATAATAAAATATTTTCGATTGCCATGATAATCAAATATAATATAACTCCTGAAATAAGTAATATTTTGAGTTTGATAAACTATAAATTCGTTCAATTATCAAGACTTATACTATGTTAATAAACATGTATAGATTTAAAGATCATATTGGGTCAGGTTGACTTTTGAGATGACTTTTGTTAACTTTTGCATGTCGGTTTCGAGCATTAGGATTGTGATACACTATGACCTGATCTAGCTTGTTAGACACGTATTGACCAACATATGTTCTCTAGGTTGAGATCTACGGTTATTTTGCATTCCAAGTTTCGGTCACATTTCGGTGAATGACCTTATGTGCTGCTAAGGTGAGTTTCATTTGCTCCCTTTTTAATTGCTTTTGCAATCTATATTTTTGGGCTGAGAATACATGCACTTTATTTTAAACGCAATGGATACAAGTACATACTAAATTCTACACGGATTTTAAACCGAAAATCCCTTAGCTTTGGTAACTAGTAGCTGCCGGTTATAAGAACTGGTGGGTGCGAATAGTTGTATATGTATCCATAGGGCTTGACATTCCAGTCTGTTCCAGGTATAGAAATCCTAGCCTGAACTATAAAACAGACGTATGCTATTTGAGTTTAGTGCACGTTGGATTGCGTGTATTGTACATGTTGGTTGCATGTATGTTAAAACAGGGGTACTTATTATAACGTTAAAGTTTATTTACCAGGGTGCTCAATTTCGTAGAATCTTTTGATAAACGTTTCAGATGAAACAACTAAAATCTTGTGATCCACCTTTATATACAGATTATGTGCAACATTAAAACTATGGACTCACCAACCTTTGTGTTGACACTTTTAACCATGTTTATTCTCAAGTTCCTAGAAGTCTTCCGCTGTTTGCTTATACATTATACAAGCTATGTGCATGGACTCATACATGCTTTATTCGAGAAAATTTTGCATTCACAAAATCATCACCATGTATCTTATTTTGACTGCATTGTCAACATATGTAGTATTGTAAACTATTATTTACGGTGATTGTCTATATGTAGAAATCATCAGATGTCAAAGACCTTGGAATTAGATATTCATTTATGGTGTGCCTTTTCAAAAGAATGCAATGTTTATAAAACGTATCATATAGAGGTCAAAACCTTACTATGAAATCAATGAATGATGTATTCGTCCAAATTTATTTGGACAGATCATCACAGTTGGCATCAGAGCTTGTGGTCATAGGGAACCAGAATTTGCATTAGTGTGTTTAACTGGTAATTGTTAGGATGCATTAGTGAATCTGGACTATGACCGTATCTGTTTTTACCGAGTTTTACTTATCATTTCTTGTCGAAAATTACATGCTTATCATTCTTAAGTCTAGACATGTTTCCTGCATTTATTGCATACATAGTGTACAGACGAATTCATATCTTAGCATATATATTACTGTAAACTTTGCTTGACATCTTCCGAAAATTCCTCCGTGATTTATGGAATTTTAGTATTATATATACATATGTAAATTATGTATTGAAGAGTACCAATCTAAATTCTATAATCTATTTCATATCAAAAATCATCTCTCTAATTATACAAGATGGATCTCGTATCTAGTTCATATTCCTTAAACTCCGACAGCTATTTCGATATGGATATTCACCTGAACTCCGAAGACAGTGTAACCAGAATGGATCAACCAATCAGCCATCACCTATTCTGGATGAATTGGGGATGGGTTCGTAGCCTACTTAGTCATTGGAGACAAGAAGAAGGTGATCCCTTCCATCCACCACATTCCCCGCTTGGCGAAGAACCTGAAGCACTTACCGGCGAACCTGTTCGTAATACCATTTTCTCTCTCATTTCCAGAGTATCTCGTCATGATTATATACTATCTCAAATTATGGATCTTATTCATCCGCTCGTCCGAACCGCCAATCATCCCGGTGTAGTAGAAGAAGTCAACGAGCTTCGCGCTCGGGTAGTGGCTTTGGAGAATATGGTGCAAAGATTACAAGCACCAGCAGCATCACCGGCATCAATAGTACCACCATCATCAACACCAACAGTACCATTACCACCATCAACAACATCTACATCCCATGATTCAACATCACAAGATGTTCCACGAGCATCAACGTCATACGCACCACAGATACCTAGGAATACCAACAACAACAAACGATGAAGTATTGATTCTTAACTTCATCGAAGAAATATTCTTCAGAGAATATGTAGTTTCTAAAAGTTTTAGAGATTACTTATTCTAGTTCTAATTGTAAACCAGATGAGTGAGCGAATAGAAATGATGAAATAAAACCCTGATCGGAATGATGCACGATTTACAAGTTAGATATATTTTACCAGCATCATCAACAGTACCGTCAGCATCACCATTACCGTCAGTACCGTCAGCATCGTCAGCATCAGCAGCATCTACAACATCACAAGCTCTGCCAGATCCATAATCACCGCAAACATCATCACTAATCAACAACGCGTATATCGTATCAACGAGTTATGAAGTATTAACTCATTCCCTCTGAAGAAATTATATGTATATTTTATATATATATATGAATTTTGAGATCAAAATAAATCTTTTCGTACTAAGTTATTACGTGTGAATCTTAACTACTCGGTTAGTTCATGTTATTAATATGCTATGATGTACATCCTTCGTTAATGACTTAACAATCGTTAACTATAATCTCTGCTTCGACTTAATAGATTCCATTTCATAATAAATCAAGTGTATTATTCAAATACATGTTTGATTTTACAGTTTCATTTTCGATGTACTTGAAACTTTCCAGAAAACATCATTCGTACCTTGCGAAGTTAGCAAGAATTGCATAAGCACCAACATGATTCACTGAGGAAATATCAATAAAACTGAATAATGAAGTATTGATTACATTAGTGAAATACTCCGCGAAGATTATGAAATCTTTAATGTTTTAGAGATTATTCATTTCTAATCCAGTCGAAAATCAAATGAGCTTAATATGATATTAACTCATTAAATCTGTATTACATCTGAAGAAAATATACATACAAATATTTTCATAAAGACTGTAATAAAATTCTCTGCTACAAAATATTACTTGTGAAACTTTTAACGGGTAGGTAATACCCGAAAGATATATAAATTTACAATTAATATGTTACATTCTTCGATTCTGATTCAACAAATCATAAACTATACTCACTACTTTCACAACGATATACATTCTTTCATAGAAATCAAAACAACCATTCTCACCCAAATTTGATTACATATTCTGATTTTGACAAATTCGAATCCAAGTTAAGATTTAACAGAAGATATCACTCTTAGATCCCTATATCTTTCAAAGTTATATTTTGACTTCAAAACTGTGCTAGAACATCACTTCTAAACCTCGGAAAAATATTTGTATCATTCAAAATTCTAGAACATCATATGTATCTTGACAATTGCAATCTTCATTCAAACTCTTCGAACTCTTGAAAATACCTCGGATTGATAACCGACGATTCGATTATGATAACTTTGAATGCTGATGAAGCAGCAAAACTGTAAATGGTCTTAATGGCCAAAAGTTTGATAATAAAGAGTGGTGTGTTGAAAAAGCTCAGATTTGGAACTGAAAAACGGATTGAGCAAACTATGAAGGAGACTGTTGACAAATCACAAAGACTAAACCTGCCTTCAAAGAATCTAAATGATTCAGTGTCTGCTGAAGTCTTTAGCAAATACCTTGCTCCTTACTCTAAACCTTTGCAGGCAAATCTTCTTCATCATCCTTCGATCTTAGAAATTCTAAGATATCATCGTATCTTTTATTATAAATATCCTCGATATTTCTGAAGATATTTTCATAACTATTCTTATCTGAAATCATTTATCTCTTCGCGATATCAGTGTTACATCAGAAAGGAAACTGTTTTAGTTTCTCAATTCTAAAAAGTTTGAACTTAAATTATGAATGTTTTTGAAGAAGTGTTGGGAATTGAAGCATGAGTTAGTATAATATAATGACACTTGATCAACGTGATTATATTACAGTAAGTCATGTTGAGTTTCTAATAGAACATGATAAAGTTTCACTGATCATACCATCATCATGAACCATGTTACATAACTCTTTCATTCTATTTAACCTCTAAACATATCAAGAAAATATTTTTTTCTTGATGATTCGGTCTTTTCCAGATATTCTGGTAATTTGAGAAATCAAATTGTGCTATTACCTTTCCTTTCTGCTTTGTATATTATGATCATTCGAAACTCGATACCTACGAATTCTGAACCATTATTCGCTTGACTTGAAGTAGGGAAGAAGAAAACAAAAGCATGAAGCTCCGAAATAGAAATGGGAGTATAAATCGCAGTAAATAAGAAAGAGCGTTCACTGTGGATGTCAATGATTATAGAAAGACATAAGCAGAGACATCGAAATATAAGAGGAGATATAAAACCCAACAATAACCCAGAAATTACAAACCGTATATATCGATACATATAGCAATATAAAGACAGAGGAGGACTAAAAACACTATAAAACCAAGAGTATAGTAGAAGTAAATAGATTCTTTCGGCAGTAGATGAAAAAGAAGAATGACAGATATGAAAGTTAGAAGTATATCAAGAACCAGAACTGGATGGAGCATATTAACGAATACTTTAAAGTATGAATTGAGGGAGAGAGAATAGAAAGTGTGAGCTATGGAAATAAGGAAACGAAGGGAGTAGATTTATAGTAAAATATCCGACAGAGCAATCGAAACAGATTATTGCATTTAACTAAAGAAGATCCTAATTTCCTTAACTACCGAAGAATCAAATCTTATTACGAAGATTTTCCTCTAAATCCCTTGAAATCCGGAAATCCACCGTGACTACGTCCAAAGTTAAATCTCTATCTCAACCTTTTGTGACAGCTTCACTCGTACGCTTCACATAATCGAATCGTTTTATCTATATTAGTCAGTAATGATAAAACTCTATTTATCCACTCATATTCGTCATAAAAACATTTTTATTGTTAGCCATGACGACCTCACTCAAATTTCGGGACGAAATTTATTTAACGGGTAGGTACTGTGACAACCCGGAAATTTCCGACCAAATTTAAACTTAATCTTTATATGTTTCCGACACGATAAGCAAAGTCTGTAATATTGATTCTCAAAATTTTTGAACTAATGTTATATATTCAGTTAACCTTTGACTATTGACCGACGATTCACTAACATCTATTTGTGTATATATATATATATATATATATATATATATATATATATATATATATATATATATACAATAAGTAGGAATATTAAGTATTCATAAATAACTTGCAATGCGTATTTAAAAACTGATTTATGTATATTAAATAAAGATATATACATATATATATAATTTCAAGTTATTTAGTAAACGATAGTAACATTCGTTTATTGATTCGATTGATATTTAGATAAGTTAACTAAAACATTTAAGATGAAGAAGTAAAACACTATTTGTTACAGTAAAACACTATTTGCTACAGTAAAAATGACTTTGCTACAGTAAACTACTATTTGCTACAGTAAAAACGACTTGCTACAGCAAATACTATTTGCTACAGTAAACACTATTTGCTACCGTAAAACACTATTTGCTACAGTAAATAATATGTCGACAAACAAGAAAATAAAACATATTGGGTGCGTACCAGCTGGCCATGCTGTAACGACCCTGGTTTTTCCAACGTTATTTATTAATAATTATTATTATTAATACGCTTGATTAAACGAATGTATGTTATTACATTTACATGTTGCTTTGATTGCCCGTACTTGACTTTTATGGCCCGGAACGTCTCTGCGACACACGAAACTTCACGAATAATATATTTAAATATTATTTGCATTCATGATTAAGTTTATTAATCATTTTAATTAACTAAGGTTGTTGGTTAATTACTTGGGCTTTAATTGGACTTTTATTGGATTACTTGTAAATTACATACATACTTGGGCTTTATTTTTGTACATGGGCTTAGAAGCCCACCCTACACACTTAATTGGATTAGTTGGCCCATCTTTCATGTAAGTATTACATTATGTAACAACTAGATTAGTTAACTAAGTAAAGAATCTTGTTACTTGCACCCTTCCCATGTAAACCCTTCTATTATCCAACTTTTGTGACTTTAACATGCATGTAACCACAAAACAAACCTTTCCCCCCTTTATTTGCTGCAGAAAAACGTGGGGTTTGTGGCTTCAAAGGAGTCCACACTTCATCATTTCTTCATTACTTGTTCATTTGAAATCTCCCACTCAAACACACACACACATTACTTGCAATTTTCTTCTCTCTTTTTCTCTCAAGTTCTTCTTTCTTTCTTGTAAGTAACAACTTCTTTTCTTCTTTTCTTTGTTGGTAAAAACTGATTTCTACATGAACATAATCATCATCAATCTTTGTTGTTAAAACTTTTGTTACTTGTTCTTGTTTAAAGTTAATTACTTGTAGGTTACTAAGTTGTTTACTTACTTACTTTCATGTTACAAGATCAAACTTCTTAGTTTGATTCTTCATTTATATCTTGTATTTAACAAGAACATCAAGAACATAATCTCTCTAGTTATGTTCTACATATTTTGTTTCAAAAGATTTAAAGTTTATAATCTTTAATTTTTGTTACTTGTGTTCTTGTTTGTTGTATGTTACTAGAATACCACCTTCATGGTTGGTTTAGGCTTATCTTTCATTTTCTTTATTTCTTATCGTTAAGTTGCTTACTAAACATTTGAACAAGGACATGAAACCAACAAGAGCTTACACTTTGGTGCAAGTATCATGGATCCAACACTTGGTTGTGATCTTTCTTAGTGTTCATGAACTTGTTCATAAACTTACATGTAACCTTGGTTCATCAAACACTTACAACACTTGCACTTGAGTTATGATGGACAAACCTTGGTCAAAATGATGTTAACACATCAACGAGTTGTACACTTGAAGCTATACGCATCAAGGATGAGAACCATGATGAGCATCAAGCACCAAGACACCGGAACTCACCTAAAACCCACTGTTTCTGTCCAAAAGTTTCTGTTCAGCTATTTCTGGAACAGACCAGTAGACCTGGGCTGTTCTAACCTTGATTTTTAGATAGAACTTTTCGAGTAGATAACTTTTCATATAGGACTCGTCTTAATCCGAGTTACGGTTTAGGATTTACGGCCCTCCGATCGTTACCATGTCCTTTAACGTTGTGCAGAAATTTCTGACCTACTCGCACTTAGACCGTCGCCACGGTCAAACCAAGACGAGTTTGCTTCTGTAAATTTTACCACACTTAAGGGACTCATAGACGGAGCCATGACCACTGGTCTCACCTTAATTCAGTAAGGGTAGAGGCCGTGGTGACTGACCGAAGTCAGCCTTTGTTTTAAACGACTTTCATAAACGAGTCTTACTTGTTACCTTTTGTTTAATGATGATTGATGATGACCCTTATGACCTTAATTACGTACTTGTAAACCTTTTGAGACGACTTATTGACTTAGTGCTATTTGACTTAGGTTGAGGACGTTTGGACCGTTACTTGCACACCACTTTCCGACTACTACCTTACCATTACTACTAATCATTGTGAGTTATAGCATTCCCTTTTTACTTTAACTTATTTTGGGAACTGAGAATACATGCGGATTTTATGTTTTACATACTAGGCACGAGTACTTAAACTTATATATGTGTGGGTTATATAACGGCAGAAACATTCCCTTTAGCTCGGTAACGTTTAATCATTGGTTTTTGAACCGTGAACGCGAATCTTAGATATGGATCCATAGGGTTTGACATCCCCACTCGGGCTAGTAGCGCTAGCATTTAACGAGTGTTTAATACTTCGAGGTTATACGCACTTGCCAAGTGCACTTTAAGGGGGTACATTAAACGTTAAGTTAGTTACCGGGTGCCCACGGTTAAGCATATACTTTTACATACTTTTGAAACGCTCGTTGTAGCACTGAAATCTCGTGGCCTACTTACATTACTGTTATACTTAAACTATAGCTCACCAACCTTTGTGTTGACCTTTTTAAGCATGTATTTTCTCAGGTGCTTGAAGTCGCTTCCGCTATCTTACTAGTCGTGCTGTAGAACCCGCTGCCTAGAGTTGTATCGCATGACTACTTATGTTGCATTCAAACTTTTTCTTATGAACTTATGTTATGTAACGACCATTATGGTCACGTACACTTATTTAATGCTTCTACTTAGTGAAGCATACTTTGATTTGTAAAACAATTGACGTATGTTATGACGTCACTTTTATTAATGAATGCAAACTCTGTTTTGAAAACGCATATAGTACTTAACCTTGTAATGATCCTGTTGATGATGGTCCGTACATGATGATTTAGTACGGGGCGTCACATTTGGTATCAGAGCATTGGTTGTAGGGAATTAGGATGCATTAGTGAGTCTAAGACCGACCCGAGTAGGATTCACTAATAGGGCTAATCTACAACTTGTTAGTTTACTTGTTTCCGCTGAACTTACTGCATGCTGCTGCTTACTGTTACTGCTATATGCCGTATGCTACTACGTGATTTCACTACTGCATGCTATTACTTGCTTTCGATTGCATGCTAGTTTCGTACGATTACTGATATTGCCATGCTACTTATTGTTATACATGATTTAAACTGTTGGCCTATCATTTGCTTGCTTTATGACATACTGACATGGAAAATTTATTTTTCCTTGTTCAGATGTCGGACGTTCCACCTACTGACATCCCGAGCGGCTCAGGCCCCGTTGTTCCTCCCACTGCTGCACCTGTTGCTGCTGCTGCTGCTGACATTCCGGCCCCGACACCTACTGGCGACCCCGGCGCCTCTGGTTCTGGAGCTAGCTCTAGTGTGCCTATCCCGGCGTCTTCTTCCAGACCCCTGAGGCAACTGGCTCGCATTGGTGGCATGGAGATCCCCGCGGAGTTCGGGGAAGGACCCTTCCGTAATCACTTTCGCACACCTTGCCGACGCACTGCCGACGGCCGCTTAGCCGTTATTACGCCAGGCCGACACCGACAGATGTTGGCCGCTTTCGGATACGTTGAGCCACCCGCGCCACCACCGCATGATTCAGACGACGGTTCTTCCACCGATGCTTCTTCAGACGACACCTCATCTGACGACTCCAGTGATGAGGAGGATCCCGCTGACCGACCGATTCAGGCACCTTCTACCCCGCCGAAGAAGCGGTATCGCTTCGCTGGCATAATTCCTGGTCGTACTGTCACTGACGCTTATGGTCGGCGTCGTAGGATCACTGCTCGCAAACGGCTAGTGCCGTACCCCGCCGACCCACTGATATTACCGTCTCCACCCAGAGCCGGACCATCCACTTCAGCACCACCGGCTCCACCTGCACCGCCAGCACCACCTGCCCCATCACCTTCCTCTAATGAGGAAATGAGGCGGGAGATTGAGATTCTCCAGACTCGAGTTACTGAGCTCGAGGAGCAGTTGGCTCATGTTTTGGACATCTTGTACCCACCATCGCCGTAGGACTTTGTACTAGATTCTGTATTGTAATCTCTTTTTGTAATTTCATATTTCACTTATGTAATGTACGAACTTATTGTAATGTATGAACTTATTATCATTAATGAATGGAATTTGTGTTGTTACTTTGTGCGCAAGTGTTCTATTTACGTTATCATATCATGGTTTTGTGGTACTTATATATGCTTGCATTACTTAATCAACATGTGTTGTGCTGTTTTCATGTTGGTTGTTATATACTATACTATTATTATTTGCATAATGGATTTTGACTTGAGTCAAAATGTTTGTATAGAACATCATGGCCAACGGAAGAACCACACCTACCGCCGCCCAGATTGAGGACATGATTAACGAACGTGTCGCTGCTGCACTAGCTGAAAGACAACCCCAAGTTCCACCACCACCGCCTGTCAATCCACCTGTCGTTCGAGATGGGTGTACTTACAAGGAATTCCAAAACTGCAAGCCACACTACTTCAGTGGCACTGAGGGACCCGTCGGTCTCACCAGATGGTTCGAAAAGTTGGAATCGGTATTCAGGGTTAGCAATTGTTCTGAGGCTAACAAAACGAAATTTGCATCTTGCACGCTGTCTGATGGCGCGCTCACATGGTGGAATACCATGGCCCAAGCGAAAGGAATTGATGAGGCGTATGCTACGCCTTGGGAAGAATTTAAATGTGCT
Source organism: Rutidosis leptorrhynchoides (assembly GCF_046630445.1). Classification (NCBI taxonomy): domain Eukaryota; kingdom Viridiplantae; phylum Streptophyta; class Magnoliopsida; order Asterales; family Asteraceae; genus Rutidosis; species Rutidosis leptorrhynchoides. The sequence goes on from NC_092333.1 coordinate 539,984,118, forward strand.
ATGATCGAGGAATACTGTCCGAGAACCGAGATTCAAAAGATGGAAATCGAATTTATGCAATTAAAAACCGTAGGGAACGACCTTAACAGCTACAACCGTAGGTTTTTGGAATTGGCTCTTATGTGTCCAACCATGGTCACCCCCGAATTTAAGCGTTTGGAGAAATACTTCTCGGGACTTCCTAAGTCCATCAAGGGTAATGTTACCTCATCCAAGCCACCAAGTGTTCCCGAAGCAATGCGCATGGCGCATACTCTCTTGAATCAAATCATCCTGGACGAGCCGGAGAAGGCTAAGTTTGAAACTGTTAGTGGTGAAAAGAGGAAATGGGACAACAACCACAACAACAACAGGGGTAGGAACTATGATCAAAACCCGGCAAAACGACATGAAGGGTTCAGGCAAAACAACAACATGCACAACAACAACACCAACCCCAACAACAACAACCGCACCAATCCGAACTACAAAGGAACCTTACCACAATGCAATAGGTGCTACAAGCACCACACTGGGTATTGCAATGTTATCTGTGAGAAGTGCCAACGATCTGGACATGTTGGCAAGGATTGCAAGGTTACCACTTTGAATGTGAAGCCAAACCACAACAACAATGGGCCTAAGAAGTGTTATGAATGTGGAAAGACGGGCCATTTCAGAAACGAGTGTCCTAACAAGCGTAAGGATGGCGGACCACCACGTGCTAGAGCCTTCAATGTTAATGCAAGGGACGCTCGCGACAACCCCGACTTGGTGACAGGTATATTCAAGATCAACAATCTTTTAGCTTCTGTCCTATTTGATACTGGTGCCGATAGGAGCTATGTGTGTAGACATTTTTGTGATAAGTTAGATTGGTCGTTAGTTCCTTTGAAGGAAAGTATGCTTGTCGAGGTCGCCAATGGAAAACTTGAAAAGGTTGACCATATTAGTCGTGGAGCTATTATCAACATAGCTGGTGCAGATTTCGAAATTGATTTGATACCTATCAAACTGGGAAGTTTTGACGCGATTGTCGGTATGGATTGGTTGAGCAAGATAAAGGCCGAAGTTATCTGTGGAGATAAAGCACTTCGCATACCACAAGGAGATGGCGAACCACTGGTTATCTATGGAGAGAGATGTACCTCGAAGTTGAACCTCATTAGTTGCGTGAAAGCGCAAAAGATTATGAAGAAGGGACGCTTTGCTGTCCTAGCACATGTGAAAGCGGTAGAAACTGAGGTGAAGAACGTGAACGATGTGCGTATTGTGAACGAGTTTTCCGATGTCTTTCCCGAAGAACTGCCTGGATTACCGCCACCGAGGGCAGTAGAGTTTCAGATTGACTTAGTGCCAGGAGCTGCACCTGTAGCTCGCGCACCTTATAGACTCGCACCTTCCGAGATGCAAGAATTACAGAGTCAACTACAAGAGCTATTAGATCGAGGGTTTATCCAACCAAGCTTCTCGCCTTGGGGCGCACCTGTGTTGTTTGTAAAGAAGAAGGATGGATCCTTCCGTATGTGTATCGACTACCGTGAACTCAACAAATTGACTATCAAGAATCGATATCCTCTTCCACGAATTGATGATCTTTTTGATCAACTACAAGGATCGAGCGTTTATTCAAAGATCGATTTGCGATCCGGATATCACCAGCTGAGGGTGAAGGAAAGTGACGTGATGAAAACTGCATTCAGGACCCGTTATGGTCATTATGAGTTCCTCGTGATGCCATTCGGTTTGACAAATGCCCCTGCCGTATTCATGGATCTCATGAATCGTGTCTGCAAGCCTTACTTGGATAAGTTTGTTATCGTCTTCATAGATGATATCCTCATCTACTCTAAGAGCGAAGAAGAACATGAGCAACACCTTCGACTAGTGCTTGAACTCTTAAGACAAGAGCAACTTTACGCCAAATTCTCCAAGTGCGAATTTTGGTTGAAGGAAGTACAGTTTTTGGGTCATGTTGTGAGCGACCAGGGTATCAAAGTTGATCCCGCCAAGATTGAAGCCATCAGCAAGTGGGAGACCCCCACTACTCCAACGCATATTCGCCAATTTCTAGGTCTCGCCGGTTATTATCGAAGGTTTATCGAAGGATTTTCTCTGATTGCGCGTCCTTTGACCGCACTGACTCACAAGGGCAAGAAGTTCATTTGGGAACCCACACACGAATCAGCATTCCAAACTTTGAAGAAGAAGTTAACCTCCGCACCTATCCTATCACTTCCTGAAGGCAGTGACGACTTTGTTGTTTATTGCGATGCATCGAAGAGTGGTTTTGGTTGTGTACTGATGCAACGATCTAAGGTTATTGCCTATGCCTCCCGCCAATTGAAGATTCACGAGCGGAACTACACTACACATGATCTTGAACTTGGAGCCGTTGTCTTTGCACTCAAATTGTGGAGACATTATTTGTATGGAACTAAGAGCACTATCTTCACCGATCACAAGAGTCTCCAGCACATCTTCGATCAGAAGCAATTGAATATGAGACAGCGTCGATGGATCGAGACGCTCAACGACTACGATTGTGAACTCCGTTATCACCCTGGCAAGGCCAATGTTGTAGCTGACGCTTTAAGCCGAAAGGAGAGGACGGCACCTCTCCGTGTTAGGGCTCTGAACATCACCATCCATTCGAACCTCAACAACCAGATCAGAGTAGCCCAAGTTGAGGCTCTCAAGGAGGAGAACATATCTCACGAGCATTTGAACATACTTGTCTCTCGATTCGAGGTTAGAGAGTCTGGACTCCGATGTTATGCCGGAAGAATTTGGGTACCTTACTATGGAGATCTGCGAAGCCTGATACTTGATGAAGCACACAAATCGAGATATTCGATTCACCCCGGTGCAGGTAAGATGTACCACGACCTTAAAGAACAGTATTGGTGGCCGAATCTTAAGAAGGACGTTGCGACTTATGTTGGTAAGTGTTTGACTTGCTCGAAGGTTAAAGCCGAGCATCAGAGACCTTCTGGGTTACTTCAACAGCCAGAAATCCCACAATGGAAGTGGGAAAGGATCACAATGGATTTCATTACTAAGCTGCCGAAGACGGTGGGCGGATGCGATACTATTTGGGTTATTGTTGACCGCCTCACCAAATCTGCACACTTCCTAGCGATGAAGGAAACTGATACAATGGAAAGACTTGCTCAGCTGTACATCAAAGAGGTTGTATCTCGTCATGGTGTACCCTTATCAATCATCTCCGATCGCGATCCCCGTTTTGCTTCCAGATTTTGGCGTTCTTTGCAAGAAGCCATGGGAACTCGTCTTGACATGAGTACTGCTTATCATCCTCAGACTGACGGGCAAAGTGAACGAACGATTCAGACCTTGGAGGACATGCTGCGTGCATGTGTCATTGATTTTGGAAAGGCCTGGGAAAGGCATTTGCCACTCGCCGAATTCTCGTACAATAACAGTTATCACTCTAGCATTAATGCTGCACCTTTTGAAGCATTGTATGGTCGTAAGTGCCGATCTCCTATTTGTTGGGCCGAAGTAGGCGAAAAGCAAATCACCGGACCCGAGGTAGTTCACGAAACCACGGAGAAGATTGCTCAGATCCAAGCTAGACTTAAGACTGCCCGTGATCGCCAAAAGAGCTATGCCGATCTTAAACGGAAAGACTTTGAATTTAAGGTTGGTGATCGTGTAATGTTGAAGGTTGCACCTTGGAAAGGTGTGATCCGTTTTGGAAAACGTGGAAAGTTGAACCCACGATACATTGGTCCATTTGAAATTTTGGAACGTGTTGGACCAGTTGCTTATCGTCTTGATCTTCCAGCACAATTGAGCTCAGTTCATCCTACCTTCCATGTGTCAAACTTGAAGAAGTGTCTTGCTGCACCCGAACTCATCATACCTTTGGAAGAACTTACTATTGATGACAAACTCCACTTTGTGGAGGAACCTGTTGAGATTATGGATCGTGAGATCAAAACTTTGAAACGCAACAAGATTCCGATTGTACGAGTACGATGGAATGCCAAACGAGGACCTGAGTTTACTTGGGAGCGAGAGGATCAAATGATGCGGAAATATCCTCATCTTTTCCCGACTCCTCCATCTACTTCAGCTTAAATTTCGGGACGAAATTTTCTTTAACAGGTGGGTAATGTAACGACCCTGGTTTTTCCAACGTTATTTATTAATAATTATTATTATTAATACGCTTGATTAAACGAATGTATGTTATTACATTTACATGTTGCTTTGATTGCCCGTACTTGACTTTTATGGCCCGGAACGTCTCTGCGACACACGAAACTTCACGAATAATATATTTAAATATTATTTGCATTCATGATTAAGTTTATTAATCATTTTAATTAACTAAGGTTGTTGGTTAATTACTTGGGCTTTAATTGGACTTTTATTGGATTACTTGTAAATTACATACATACTTGGGCTTTATTTTTGTACATGGGCTTAGAAGCCCACCCTACACACTTAATTGGATTAGTTGGCCCATCTTTCATGTAAGTATTACATTATGTAACAACTAGATTAGTTAACTAAGTAAAGAATCTTGTTACTTGCACCCTTCCCATGTAAACCCTTCTATTATCCAACTTTTGTGACTTTAACATGCATGTAACCACAAAACAAACCTTTCCCCCCTTTATTTGCTGCAGAAAAACGTGGGGTTTGTGGCTTCAAAGGAGTCCACACTTCATCATTTCTTCATTACTTGTTCATTTGAAATCTCCCACTCAAACACACACACACATTACTTGCAATTTTCTTCTCTCTTTTTCTCTCAAGTTCTTCTTTCTTTCTTGTAAGTAACAACTTCTTTTCTTCTTTTCTTTGTTGGTAAAAACTGATTTCTACATGAACATAATCATCATCAATCTTTGTTGTTAAAACTTTTGTTACTTGTTCTTGTTTAAAGTTAATTACTTGTAGGTTACTAAGTTGTTTACTTACTTACTTTCATGTTACAAGATCAAACTTCTTAGTTTGATTCTTCATTTATATCTTGTATTTAACAAGAACATCAAGAACATAATCTCTCTAGTTATGTTCTACATATTTTGTTTCAAAAGATTTAAAGTTTATAATCTTTAATTTTTGTTACTTGTGTTCTTGTTTGTTGTATGTTACTAGAATACCACCTTCATGGTTGGTTTAGGCTTATCTTTCATTTTCTTTATTTCTTATCGTTAAGTTGCTTACTAAACATTTGAACAAGGACATGAAACCAACAAGAGCTTACACTTTGGTGCAAGTATCATGGATCCAACACTTGGTTGTGATCTTTCTTAGTGTTCATGAACTTGTTCATAAACTTACATGTAACCTTGGTTCATCAAACACTTACAACACTTGCACTTGAGTTATGATGGACAAACCTTGGTCAAAATGATGTTAACACATCAACGAGTTGTACACTTGAAGCTATACGCATCAAGGATGAGAACCATGATGAGCATCAAGCACCAAGACACCGGAACTCACCTAAAACCCACTGTTTCTGTCCAAAAGTTTCTGTTCAGCTATTTCTGGAACAGACCAGTAGACCTGGGCTGTTCTAACCTTGATTTTTAGATAGAACTTTTCGAGTAGATAACTTTTCATATAGGACTCGTCTTAATCCGAGTTACGGTTTAGGATTTACGGCCCTCCGATCGTTACCATGTCCTTTAACGTTGTGCAGAAATTTCTGACCTACTCGCACTTAGACCGTCGCCACGGTCAAACCAAGACGAGTTTGCTTCTGTAAATTTTACCACACTTAAGGGACTCATAGACGGAGCCATGACCACTGGTCTCACCTTAATTCAGTAAGGGTAGAGGCCGTGGTGACTGACCGAAGTCAGCCTTTGTTTTAAACGACTTTCATAAACGAGTCTTACTTGTTACCTTTTGTTTAATGATGATTGATGATGACCCTTATGACCTTAATTACGTACTTGTAAACCTTTTGAGACGACTTATTGACTTAGTGCTATTTGACTTAGGTTGAGGACGTTTGGACCGTTACTTGCACACCACTTTCCGACTACTACCTTACCATTACTACTAATCATTGTGAGTTATAGCATTCCCTTTTTACTTTAACTTATTTTGGGAACTGAGAATACATGCGGATTTTATGTTTTACATACTAGGCACGAGTACTTAAACTTATATATGTGTGGGTTATATAACGGCAGAAACATTCCCTTTAGCTCGGTAACGTTTAATCATTGGTTTTTGAACCGTGAACGCGAATCTTAGATATGGATCCATAGGGTTTGACATCCCCACTCGGGCTAGTAGCGCTAGCATTTAACGAGTGTTTAATACTTCGAGGTTATACGCACTTGCCAAGTGCACTTTAAGGGGGTACATTAAACGTTAAGTTAGTTACCGGGTGCCCACGGTTAAGCATATACTTTTACATACTTTTGAAACGCTCGTTGTAGCACTGAAATCTCGTGGCCTACTTACATTACTGTTATACTTAAACTATAGCTCACCAACCTTTGTGTTGACCTTTTTAAGCATGTATTTTCTCAGGTGCTTGAAGTCGCTTCCGCTATCTTACTAGTCGTGCTGTAGAACCCGCTGCCTAGAGTTGTATCGCATGACTACTTATGTTGCATTCAAACTTTTTCTTATGAACTTATGTTATGTAACGACCATTATGGTCACGTACACTTATTTAATGCTTCTACTTAGTGAAGCATACTTTGATTTGTAAAACAATTGACGTATGTTATGACGTCACTTTTATTAATGAATGCAAACTCTGTTTTGAAAACGCATATAGTACTTAACCTTGTAATGATCCTGTTGATGATGGTCCGTACATGATGATTTAGTACGGGGCGTCACACATGCGATCGCATGGCAAATGGGCATGAAACCCATGCGATCACATGGGGATCAATCTCAGCAAACATCTATAAAGCTCGCACATTTCTGCTTCGACACACACACACACATAAATTACTCCGTATTATATTTATTATTATTATTATTATTATTATTATTATTATTATTATTATTATTATTATTATTATTATTATTATTATTATTAAGATTAATATTATTATTAATCTTATTATTATTATTATCAGTAGTATTAAAATTATTATTATTAGTATTATACATAAAATACTACGACGAAATACTGCTCAAATGATTTCAAACCGAGTTTTCAAATGAGTCAAAGCTAAGGAAACTATGGGTTATAGCTATGGAGGTTATGGGTAATGTTCATGGATATTGTTCTCCAAGTCAAACCTAGTGTTTATCATCTCCGTTGCGTCTACGTACTTTCCTACAATATTAAATCACAATATTGATACGTGAGCATTCATATCTTATCTTTTATACATTAATAGTGTATCCAGGTCTAGTGCTCGAGTATATATGTTTATACATGCTTGTATGCTTTAATTTTGTCGTTAGATAGTTTATGATGAATCACGAATTTGATACATATGCTACTAATATAAAGTATATGATATGCATGTCGTTGGAAAGCTATCGAAAAATTAATAACTTTTCATTTAGAAATCACGTGATTTCGATGAACGGATTAAAAGATATGGTCAACTGAATTATGTTTGACGTTAATTGAAATTGTGTTTGAAACTGTAAACTAATATTTACACAACTTGTCTATGAGATTGATAAATTGAATTTTTAGATATTACTAATCGAATAAATGAATTTCTATATAAGACACGTCTCGTTTTGTTGAACAATTGTCAAAGTTGACCATTCTATCATGTTTTAAAGCTTTATAAACACTATAATCTGATTCTACAAGTATTGGAAAAACTATGTGAAATAATAAAATATTTTCGATTGCCATGATAATTTAAATATAATATAACTCCTGAAATAAGTAATATTTTGAGTTTGATAAACTATAAATTCGTTCAATTATCGAGACTTATACTATGTTAATAAACATGTATAGATTTAAAGATCATATTGGGTCAGGTTGACTTTTGAGATGACTTTTGTTAACTTTTGCATGTCGGTCTCGAGCATTAGGATTGTGATACACTATGACCTGATCTAGCTTGTTAGACATGTATTGACCAACATATGTTCTCTAGGTTGAGATCTACGGTTATTTTGCATTCCAAGTTTCGGTCACATTTCGGTGAATGACCTTATGTGCTGCTAAGGTGAGTTTCATTTGCTTCCTTTTTAATTGCTTTTACAATCTATATTTTTGGGCTGAGAATACATGCACTTTATTTTAAACGCAATGGATACAAGTACATACTAAATTCTACACAGAGTTTGAATCGAAAATCCCTTAGCTTTGGTAACTAGTAGCTGCCGGTTATAAGAACTGGTGGGCGCGAATAGTTGTATATGGATCCATAGGGCTTGACATCCCCGTCTGTTCCAGATATAGAAACCCTAGCCTGAACTATAAAATAGACGTATGCTATTTGAGTTTAGTACACGTTGGATTGCGTGTATTGTACATGTTGGTTGCATGTATGTTAAAACAGGGGTACTTATTATAACGTTAAAGTTTAGTTACCAGGGTGCTCAATTTCGTAGAATTTTTTGATAAACGTTTCGGATGAAACAACTGAAATCTTCTGATCCACCTTTATATACAGATTATGTGCAACATTAAAACTATGAACTCACCAACCTTTGTGTTGACACTTTTAAGCATGTTTATTCTCAGGTTCCTAGAAGTCTTCCGCTGTTTGCTTATACGTTATACAAGCTATGTGTATGGAGTCATACATGCTTTATTCGAGAAAACTTTGCATTCACAAAATCATCACCATATATCTTATTTTGACTGCATTGTCAACAGATGTAGTATTGTAAACTATTATTTACGGTGATTGTCTATATGTAGAAATCATCAGATGTCAAAGACCTTGGAATTAGATATTCATTTATGGTGTGCCTTTTCAAAAGAATGCAATGTTTATAAAACGTATCATATAGAGGTCAAAACCTCACTATGAAATCAATGAATGATGTATTCGTCAAAATGGATTTGGACGGATCATCACACCATTGGCCTCAGATTTTGATCCCACCTATTACATGAACAAAATTTTTATATTACCGTACCCATCCATTCATTATCTCACATTGCATGAAGACTCAACAATATAAGAAGCATAGTATGGCAACAAACTCCGAGTCATTTTATTATACATCAATCGAGCAAGATGGAATAAATTTGATACTGGTTGAACCTCTAAAATCCTTATAAAGACAATATGTGGGTTTCAATACATATAGACGTCAAAGAAATACCATCAGAATGGTAGCTTAGCTTTCCAAATCTTAAAAGTATCTTCAACATTTACTGATCAAATATTGGGCAGTTTTTCCCCAAGCATAGGGAAACTATAATAAGGCTTCAACTTTGCACATAACACATCATACTTGTAAGTTGAAAAATGAAAACTAAGGTGAAAACATAAGAACCATCAGTCTTTTCAGATAACTAGTACTCAATTTCATGGTTGACCAATTAAAAAGAATGCAAGAATGTCATATAACTGTCAAAAGACTAATCTATCGGCAATAAACAATCACATGTGATTGGATACATGAGAATCACATGTGATTGGGTTTACAATCACTGATTGGCATGCAGAATCACATCTTCATATTCATACGAAGCATGAACATGAATTTAAACAAAACCTTCAATCAATGAAATTACAATTTAAAGGTGATCGAATATTGATCTACAAGAAGTAGCTAAACCTTCTTATGAAGATTCATAGCCAAAAACATCTCATAATTCCAGAATCATACGCAATCAGTACGATGCTCATATGAACTTGAAAATATGAAATCGAGTTACATTGAATTTTAGATGATGAATCCAATATCAAAGTTGCTTCAAAACAGTCATAGAGTGCTCACGAATCATTAACACAACCTGAATCATCATAAATTTGCAGCAATCATTGATGAACATTAGCATCGAGTGAATATGGACCAAAAATTCAAAATCATTATCTATATGTTTTTAGGTCATGAATTCTGCACAAAACTAATTGGAAATCACTTCTACAATGCTTGAAAATTATCATCATCTCTTGAAAATCACTGAATCAAGCTAATTGAAATATTGACCAAATTTGAGCGAACTTTAACCTTGAGATTTTGAGATCTGAGATGTTTATCAATGCGAATTGCAGCATCTCGTAGCTTCACGAAAGTATCATGAATCTGAAAATGCCTTCAATTCGTTCTTAGAGCAACTAGATTGTTCCAAGGGCCACAACTCCTCAAGTTTAGGTCACGATGAAGAAGAGGATCAAATTAATCTAGATTTGTTGATTGATAATCTGAATTGAAGATGAACGAAGCTTCATATTGTGAATAGAAACGAGTTACTGAGCTCAATTCGTGATGAATAACATCAATTGTTGATTTCAAATTTTGAGGATGAGATGAAGAACATGTTACTGTATGTAGAGATCGGAAATTTGAAAAATGACCAGAATAGCCTCCCTGTATTATTTGGTGTTTTAATCTGGTTCATTGATCAAAAATGATCCAAGGGCTGAGAAGCGCCCCTTGGATTTCAACCTTTTTAATGGTTTCTTTGGATTACATCTCTCAACTTTGACTCAAAATATTTTTGTTTGTGTTGTATATTATTCGATTAAATTTATATGAATAAATTAATGTTCAAATGTGTTTTCATTGGTATAATTTTCATCAAAAAATATATATAACCGAAATAAAGTTATTTTAAGTCAAAGTTGAGCAAAAAAGACCTTAAAAGTCAAAAATAGACTATTGAAATGAGACGGAGGAAGTAATTAGTTGCTTGCAGAAGCATCAATTTTATTTAAATATCCTCCATATGCCAAGACAAACCTTTCAGGATCTGCGTGTACTCATCCCTCTACATATATCTTTATCTTCCGCTATTAGTTTAAGACAATAAAAAAACTTGTATCTTGAAAGTAGTTATTTGTTATAAATGATGAACAAGTATTACTTTTTTGTTAAAGTGTTCTGCAGTTCAATTTACGGTTTTTTTTTTTCTTTTTAAAGACGGTATTAATGTCATTGACAGAATATTACACCAAGGAAAACCCCTTGAGAAGACCTTGCTAGATATGGACAGAACCAATGCAAGAAACTTCGAAAGACTCCATAACCAATTGCAAAACCAATTGCAAAACGATTTACACTATGAAAATTTTCAAATGAACCTCGAACTCCGAACACCCGGAAAAGAGCGGTAACCACACAACTGAATATTAGCATATATTAGCATTGCTAATTTCTCGAACTTCTGAAATGCGTCTTTACAAACACAACCACTTCTCAGTTGGATGATCATGATTCATGCTTTCATCTTCATATGCAATAAAAACATATACTTTACAAAAACTAAAATTAGAAAAGGAAAAAAAGCTGTACATAAAATTGAGGGTTTATAAATAAGTTTGGAAGCAGGGAGTGTCAGGTGTGACGTGTGAGGATATGGATTGATTCCGAATAAAGTGTATATAGAAGATGATCACGATGGATATGGATTATGCTAACATTTGCTCTAAGACACATGTTAAGAAGTATTAATATAATCTATAACTCCCATTCAAATATAAAAATACATTTAACATTAACACATGTTTTATTGTAGAAACTTTTAACCTTCTATTAATCCATTTTTAATTTATTTAAAAAAGATTTATCATGAAAGACAAGTACTTGTTAACGTGTATAATCTGGGCACATTTCAGAGAAATCCTAATAGTAATCACAAATGTTCTTAGACCAATACGTAAAAATGACGTTTATTTTCTTTTTTATCTTTTTTTTTTTTTTTCAAAAAACGAAAAATTAAATTAAAATAGATTAGGAAGATCTAAGGTGTTACAGTTGATCAGACCCACTCTCTATTTGACATGAGCTATGTTATTGTCAATATATTATTTTAGCTATATCGGTACCGTCTTGAAGCCGTCCTCACACTTAGCCCTCGAGGACATCAATATTAGAAAACGTGCTATGGTTAGTCCTAACTTAGTCCTCGAGGGCATTCCTCACATAGCACAATTGAGCATATAAGTTTTTGTTTTAATTATTTGTACTTTTTGCTTCCGTACTTGTAAATTGGTATATTTAATTTATTTGATGGGTCTATGTAATGGTGAAAGATTATGTTATGAATATTAGTGTTCGTGTTTTGGGGATGAAGTAGGGAGAAATTGCTGATAGGACGCTGATGTGATAATCAGTCCTGGTAAAGAAATATCTCATTGATGGATGTAGTGTCATTAGCGCGCAGTTAGTATCCGACAAAGATGATTCATAAGACCACTCCCAACGGGCTCCGCCCTCACACCCGCCCTCGGCCGCCCTCGAGGGTGCCGTTGGCATTCCACCAGCCCTCGGCCGCCCTCGATTCTCTTTCTTCCTTCCGTGCTGGTGTCTGTTATGGGTATAATATTTCGAGGACGGGTAATTAAATGAATGTAGCCGTTGCCCAGCATTTTGTATCCGTTGCACTTCAACGGCTTTCATTTTTTTTTTTTCCTTCTTCTCCTATATATATACACTCCAATCTTCCATATCTCAACACATTCTTCCATATATCAAATTTCTCCCAAATCAAACAATCTTCAAACAATCACTCAAAATGGCACCCACTCTCGTCCCAATTTATGTTTACTTCAACGGTGAGTTTTCGGATGATTGGAAATCGTGTACAGTTGGCGAAAGAAGAACGTTCGAAAACGTTGACGCTAGTGAAATGGATTTTTCGAAGTTGTTGAAGTTTGTCAAAGAAAAAGTGGACTTCAAACACTCGGACTTCGTGTATTACAATGACGATGAGAAAATATACAAGTTTCTTGATACGGATGAAGATTGAGATGCCGTTAAAAATAAAGCAATTACGGCAAATGAACCCATAAACGTGCAACTTCTTTTCATTGATTACGATTATCGTCCACCAAGAGAGAGTAGCGATGAGGAAGGATGTGTTAGCGATGATACGATTGACAAAAAATATTGATAGTCTTAATATTATGTGTTCGTATTTATATGCTTAATTGTGTACTTTAAAAAAAAAAAAAATGTAATCGTATCTTTGTTTATCAATAAAAGTGTTGTTTAAAAATTTTGTAATAATAATAAAAGGGTTTTTACTGGGGATATTTTCGGGGATCACGCGGTGTCTTGTGCTGGTATGGTGGGTATTAAGCATCGACATAATGTTGTTCGGGATTCCCTTGTTGATGTTTGTTATCGATCTGGGATTTCAGCGAGAAAGGAGGTTGACATTGGGTTGTCTGGAGGGAACGACAGGGCCCTCAGACCTGCAGATGTGTTACTTTATTCCTGAGATTGTGGTCGAGATGTTTGTGTTGACTTGACAGGGTCTTCTCCTTTGACACAGTCTGGGCTTTCTGACTTTGTCCCTGGACGTGCTGTGGTTGATGCGGCTCGTCGGAAGCGGGTCAAGTACGAATCTAGCTGTCAGGCGATTGGTTATGGTTTCATTCCTTTCTCATTTTCTTCTCTTGGGGAATTAGAAAAGGATGCTGTTTCTTTGCTAAAGCGGGTTCAGAAGAGTTCGATGGCGCAAGATATTGGTGCCGGTGCTGCTGCTCATATTTTTACTAGGATAGGTTTTGCTATTCCTAGAGGTGTGGGGGCCCAGATTGTCTCTAGGCTTCCCACTAATTATTTGTAAGTTTTAATACTTTTAAGTTTATAATAATAATAATAATAATAATAATAATAATAATAATAATAATAATAATAATAATAATAATAATAATAATAATAATAATAATAATAATAATAATAATATTAATATTAATAATAATAAAAATAAAAATAAAAATAATGATAATAATAGTAGTAATAGTAGTAGTAGTAATAAATATTAATAAAATATGTGGGGCCATGTGATGGGGAGGGACGATGTCATGGTTGGTAGTGGTGTGTGATGGAGAGGAAGTGAAAAATAAATGGAGAGAGAAAGCTGATGTGGCGCTGATGTGGCGGTGTATCCTGGGGAGGAAGTACGTTATGGTTGGGAGTGGTCTAATAACAACTTCATGCACTTATGATATTAATTTTTATTTTTATACTTCAATCATAGACCACTTTATATATATATATATATATATATATATATATATATATTGGTAGGATCAAGAGGGAAGTAACCAATCGGGGGAAGCGGGAGGAAGCAAAAAAAATTTTTTTTTTTCGTTTTTTGAAAAAACTTTGTTCATGAACATTATAGATGAGATGAAAATATGAACATTTAGTATAGACACTTTGTGATAAATGTTTTTATTTTGGCGGGAAACCGTGCGAAAAAGTAATATATAACAATTATCGTGTTTTTCGAGCGTATTTTGAGGTTTTAGCTATTGGGGTTTAGATATTAGGGTTTAGATATTAGGGTTTAGAAATTTAGGGTTTAGGGTTTAGATTTAGGGTTTAGATTTAGGATTTAGATTGAGTTTTTAACACGAACGGTTTAGAGTTTAGGGTTTAGGGTTTAGGGTTTAGGGTTTGGTGTTTTGGGTTTATTGAATAAACCCAAAACACCAAACCCTAAACCCTAAACCCTAAACCCTAAACTCTAAATCGGGCTAAATTTTACTTCACAAAACATGAAAAAAAAACGTTCATATTCTTCACGAACAATATTATCTTGAATGTTATTTTTGTTGATCGTTTTCCTGCCTAAATAATAACATTCATCACGAAGTGTCTCTTCTAAATGTTCATATTTTCGTGTGATCTTGATGTCGGAAAAAAAATTCAAAAAAAAACGAAAATACAAAATTTTTTTTGCTTCCCCCCGATTGGTTACTTCCCAATTGATCCTGCCCCTATATATATATATATATATATATATATATATATATATATATATATATATATATATATATATATATATATATATATATATATATGAATAGATAGATTGTCAATTTCATCCAGAAAAAGATCATCTTCACTCAACCATTAATGGAGTCTCTTAAATGGCTTTTAGTTGCAACTGCAATCACCCTACTGCTCTTCAAATTACTAAACCGCCCTCATGCTAAAAAAAAACCTTCCTCCGGGTCCAAAACCATGGCCTATCATCGCCTCATCGGCAACTTTAACCTCATCGGTCCTCTTCCACACCAATCTCTTCAAAAATTGTCACAAACCTATGCCGAACTCGTGTACCTAAAGTTCGGGTCAGTCCCAGTCGTAGTTGCATCGTCCCCAAACATGGTCAAAACTTTTTTTAAGGACCCATGACCAAATTTTTGCTTCCCGGCCATCAACAGCAGCCGGTAAGCACACTAGGTACAACTACAAGGATCTCACGTGGGCCCCATACGGGCCATATTGGAGCCAAGCTAGAAAAATCTACCTTAACGAGCTTTTCATCTCGAAAAGAATTGGGTCCTTTGAGTACATCCGTGTTGAGGAAAGGAAAATTTCCCTCTCGCGTATACACAAATTGTCAGGAAAACCGTTCGTGTTAAAAGAGAAACTTTCACGCACAACTTTAAGTGTGATTAGCAGGATTGTATTGGGCCGTAAGTACTTTAGCGAATCAAAAGATGAGGAGGAGATTGTGACACTTGAAGAGTTTCAAGAAATATTGGATGAGTTGTTCTTGCTTAATGGTGTGTTAAATATTGGGGACTGGATCCCTTGGTTGGATTTTACGGATTTACATGGGTATGTGAAAAGGATGAAGGCTTTGTGCAAGAGACTAGATAAGTTTCATGAACATGTGCTTGCGGAGCATAGGGCTCGAATGATAGCCGAAGGAGATGCGTTTGTGGCCAAAGATATGGTTGATTCGTTGATAAAGTTAGCCGATGATCCTGATCTTCAGGTTAAGCTTGGTTCTGATGGCGTCAAGGGTCTTATGCAGGTATATACGCTTACATATTATGTGTTCAAATTAACAGTTTACTAGACAAGTGCCAAAATCTACCTTTTTTTTTTCTGTTAAAAACTTTAAAGTATGATTGTTTCAGTGACTACATATGATAATACCACCAAACACTCAGTAGCTAGAGAGTTGCTATCAATGACCAAATGGGACAAATACAAACAACTGAATAAGTCTAAACTCCAACAATAAATGGTTTTCTAAGAATAATAATATATATAATTATAAATATATAATATTTATTATAATATATACATATAATATATAATACTCCGTAATAATTTTACATAAATAAGGAATAGAAGCCAATTGCGGTCCATTTGATTTGCATAGTTTAATATTTTTTTAGAAATACACAACAACAACAACAACAAAACCCAATATTACACAAGTGCTGTATGGGGAGGTGAGATGTAGACAATCCTTCTCCTAACCTAGAATAAAGACAAGTCATTTCTCCACTCGGAGTGAAAACACTCTCAAAAGAGGAGAAGGTATCCCTCTCTCTATTCGGCGGATAGAGAGATTGCTTCCGAGTGGACCTCCGGCCAATAAGTAGTAAAAATTTTGAAAAAAAAAAACAAATAAAATTGAGACGCCATGAAAATGGTAAAATCAAATTTCCATGGATTTTAAATCATGCCGGCTCTAAGAGTCTGTCAAGTCGCCAATAAATCGACGCTTGCTGTTGCATCAATATATAGAGCCAATTTTTTTTTCAAAAATAAAGATATTATACTTTGTTTTTGAAATGCAAACTCACATACACAATAATACGAATCATACACGAAATATATATACAAACTATCCTAAGCAGGAGTCGAACTCACAATCTTCTGATCGAATGGACACCTCGATACCTCGATACTGCTGGGCCAATTGCCTTCGGTAAAGATATCTTAATAATTTATATATTATACTTAAGTTTGACTTCAAAATATTAAGATATTAAAAATGGGACCAAGGGTTATCAACTATGTACAATATGTGTATATAGTAATAGTATAAGTATACCCAAATATTAACAGACTTATACATTAAATAGACTTGTACATTAAATGGTTGTCAACAACAGGATCTGATAGCAGGTGGAACTGATACATCTGCAACAACCCTAGAATGGGCGATGTCGGAGCTTATCAAACAACCCGATCTAATCAATAAGGCGACAGAAGAACTCGATAGGGTGATTGGTAAAGACCGATGGGTTGAAGAGAGCGATTTTCCTAACCTTCCATTCGTAGAATCAATTCTAAAAGAAACAATAAGGTTGCATCCTGTAGCTGTTTTATTAGCACCACATTTAGCCCTGCAAGATTGTACTGTAGCTGGGTATGATATCAGAAAAGGAACAGCTATTATTATCAACTCATGGAGCATTGGTCGTCAACCGGATATAGATGTGAAAGGGCAACATTTTGAGTTACTACCATTTGGGTCGGGTCGGAGGATGTGCCCCGGGTATAATCTTGGATTAAAGATGATGAGGTCATTATTGGGGAATATGTTGCATGGGTTCAATTGGAAATTTCCTGAAAATCAAATGGGTCATGACATGGATATGACTGAAGTATATGGTTTATCTACACAGAGAAAGTTCCCCTTAATCACTATCTCTGAACCTAGATTGCCTGATCATATGTACCATTAGGTGCTACATGCATGGTTAATTTCAGGCTAAAATGATCAAATGATCACTACTTAATTGTGATATGGTATTATGAACATGAAATGTTGTATAATAACTGTACTACTACTTAATTGTGATGCTAATCTATGTATAATAAACAATGCTATCTACCATCACAAGAATGCATGGTACTATAGTATTGTGTGTACCTCGTACGAAGTATATTCGTGTAATATGCTTAAGTAATTGAGGGGCGAAGTCAGAAGTTCGGTTAACTGGCGACGCAAAACAATAGAAAATTAGTATTTCGTTAACGACAACCTTAAGGCTTGTCATTAACGTACTTTATATTGTTATACGCGATTATCAGTTATAGTTTAGCTAGTTATAGTTCAGCTGATGATTATCAAATTGTACAACAATATAATATAGAACACGTTAACGACAACTCTTTGTCAAAACTAACTTTGTCATTTTTCAATAATCCTTGAGTGGTTATGTCATATGTAACCGCCTTTATCACTTGTAAAAGCAACACATCCTCCTCTGATAAGTTAAACGTTTGAAAGGACAGATAGTCAACCAGACATGTGCCGGGACGCATCACTATCCACGATCCAGTTGTTACTTGCACCCTGGCAACCTGCATACACATGAATTTGAGATAATTTGTTATTGACGAGAATATGTTTCTTAGGCTATATATATGTACCGATGCATATGTTTGTATCTATATATGTATCTAGGTATCTAAGTGCTTGTTTTGGTGTTTGTCTGTCTTGTATCTGTACCTAGGTATATATATATCTACGAATGTTTCTTTATGTTTATATGTTTAAGCATGTGTTTTTATCCAGGCTTATGTGTGGTGCGGGTTTATATATATATATATATATATATATATATATATATATATATATATATATATATATATATATATATATATGTGTGTGTGTGTGTGTGTGTGTGTGTGTGTGTGTGTGTGTGTATACATATATATGTATTTATTTTGTTTGTCTGTATGTCTACTTGAGGTTAAATGGTTATGTGCTCTATATGATTCATGCTATTTGCCCTACTGTTGTGCATTACTGCTATATGTGTTTTCTTTTTTATTACTGTGTATGGTTGCATCTTGCTAGACGCACATAACTCTTACAGGTACGTATCATTTGCCCTACCTATTTCGTTTTTATGAGCATTTCTGGCCGGAGGTCCTTTTGGAAGCAATCTCTTTTGCTCTAGAGTAAGGGACGACCTTATCTAGGCGCGGGTTCTATACCCGCGGGTGAAGTAGTGACTTCCTTTTAATCTAGGGTACGAGAAATGATTGTCTACACCCACCTCTCCCATACCCCACTTTTGTGGAATTGGGTATTGTTGTTGTTGTTGTTATTGACGAGAACCCACACCCGAATGACAGTAGGTTTTCCATCAACACCTAAAGCTTGAAATTAGCGTTGTCATTAACAAGGTTTTTAAAAATAAGATACACTAATTAAAATGAATATTGCCTTTTTAGTATATAAGCAGTAAATCATAATTCATAAGTTATCGCTTAATACATGCAATTTATTCGAACATATTAAACCTACACACCAAGCAATCAATTTTTTATGGAGTGCCGCACGAAATTCATTATAAAATATAACCAATTAAGAATTCGAATACTTAAAATAAAAATTAGATATAAACCAACGGTATATTACAAACTAGGTTTTGAGCCCATGCGTTGCACGTCAACTCAAAAACCGTTCCAAAATCCTATATATAAACATGCATAGATATATATGACAGCCAAGTTATCGATATGGGTTGGATAGATATAGATTACAAACATGAAGAGATATATGTATTAGAGTTAATATTATCAATGCCAAGTTATATGATGATGCATTTGGATGTTAATTTGATTACAACCTTCAATTTTTTTAGCACATTTAATCAAAACCTTTGATAATCCATTGATAATTGATGGGACCGTTATTTTAGAGCTAGATTGTGATAATAAAGAAGTGTTATATTTTTTAATTAGTTCTTATTAATACGTTTCATTGATTGATATATTTTTTAACATCAATATAATTTTTAGTCATTCTAATTAAATTTAATTTTCTTCTCGGTTATTGTTTTTTTATTAACTTGTTATAAAAAATTATGAGGATATAACATATGTAAATTTCACTTGTCATTAATTCCTATTAATACTCTCCTAATGACACATATGTTAATTTAAACTCTCTTTTATATAAGTATATAGATATAGATATAGATATAGATATAGATATAGATATAGATAGATGATGACACTACAATCAAACAATAGACCGAACTTATTGATTAATATTGTAACTTAATTATAAGGGCTTGTGTATTACCTATAACATTTTATGGGCTTCTTTTATGGGTTTCTTTTAGCATTTAATTAATTAATAACTTATAAGGGTCTGTGTATTACCTATAACATTTTATGGGCTTCTTTAATATATAATGGGCTTGGGCACTGGTGGCATGTGCCACCATATTGATCAATGTGGCTACGCCTTTGAGTCTCAATTATCAGTGAATGAGCCGAGCTCGGCTAGGTTCAAGCTCTACGCGTTTAAATTTTAAAGAGCTCGAGCTCGACTCGGTTCGATCTTACTATATTAACTCGAGCTTGACTTGTTAAAATTTTTAAAATTTAAGTTTTGTTGTTAATATAATATAACAATAATACATTATTTTTTATAATTTTTAGTCGCATATAATATAATATTACATTAAGTATTATACATATAAATTATTGTTACTATTGTATAATAATATGTAAAATATAATGTAATATATAATATATTATAAAAAATTTAATCTATATAAATGAAAAAGCTCGTTTAAGCTCGCAACATGTTCGAGCTCGATATTGAAAGCTTGTGCTAGAGCTCGTTTATTAAATGATCTTTTAAATGTGTTCAAGCTCGGTTCATTTAGGCTTGTTCACTGCCCAAAAGCCGCGCAAATTTGGGAGCTTGTTCTCGACTGGTGGAACCAAAACAACTTCTTGATCTCATGCATCGACGACGCCATCACCGTTAACCAAACATTCGCACACAACATCACCGGAATCTCAATATGGAAAGCAACAAAATGGATCATTTGCTACACAATTTGGAAACATAGAAATTTAAAAGTCTTCTCCAGAAAAGAGTGGATCCCCGCAACAATTTTATCTGAGATACAATCTTAATCATTTAGTTAGATTTCCAAAAGATTTAAAAAGATACGTACTGAATGGCATCAATGGCTAATCAACCCCTCATTTTGAAACGACTCGTCCTAATCCATAAGGAGGAATACAATAACATATGATTACATCGCGAGGTATTGGACCTCTATATGATATATTTTACAAACATTGCATTCGTTTTTAAAAGACAAACTTTCTTTACATCGAAAGTTGACGGCATGCATACCATTTCATAATATATCCAACTATAATTGACCTAATAATGATCTTGATGAACTCAAAGACTAGAATGCAACGTCTTTTGAAATATGTCATGAATGACTCCAAGTAATATCTCTAAAATGAGCAAATGCACAGCGGAAGATTTCTTTCATACCTGAGAATAAACATGCTTTCAAGTGTCAACCAAAAGGTTGGTGAGTTCATTAGTTTATCATAATCATTCATTTTCATCATTTTAATAGACCACAAGATTTTCATATTTCATAAACATCATTATCATATCAGGCATTTCGCAAACTGCATAGAGATAAAAATCATTCATATGGATTGAACACCTGGTAACCGACCTTAACAAGATGCATATAGAATATCCCCCAGTAAACAGCGCGCAGCTAATATACTAAATAATACCTCGAAGTACTAAAGCATCCACACCCTGGATGGGGCTCGTTGGGCCCGATAGATCTACCTTTAGGATTCGCGTCAATTAGGGGCCATTTCCCTAATTCTTAGGTTACCAGACTTAAAGGGGCGATATTCGGTTTAATAATCCAACCATATAATGTAGTTTTAAGTACTTGTGTCTATTTCGTAAAACATTTATAAAAGCAGCGCATGTATTCTCAGTCCCAAAAATATATATAAAAAGGGAGTAAATGAAACTCACTGTATTGTATTTTGTAGTAAAAATACATATGACGACATTGAACAAATGTAGGACTGGCCTTGGATTCACGAACCTATATAATTTGTATATATATTAATACACATACTTGTAATCGAACAGTTTTGTATATATTATTAGTGATATAATTTTTATATTAATAACTTATATTCATTTTGTATATTTAAGTAAAGTGTTTATATATTTAAGTTATCGTTATTATACATATTTTTATTTACTTAATCTTTTGTTTACAAAATATTCGTTATAGTAATACTAGAGTAATATTAATAATAATAAAATGATAATAGTTATACTACTTAATATTACTAATTAGGATACTAATGGTTATGATTTCATTAGTGATAAAAATAATGATAATAATAATAATAATATACTTATATTAATAAAAATGGTTCTAACATTTATAAAGTGATAATAATACTAATTTTTATGAAAATAATAATAATTTGTACCATTTTCATAATAATAACAATAATAATAATAATAATAATAATAATAATAATAATAATAATAATAATAATAATAATAATAATAATAATAATAATAATAATAATAATAATAATAATAATAATAACAATCCTATTATGTTAATATCAATAATTATCCTATTTAATACTATTAAAGATAATAATATTAGTAGTAACATCAATAATAATATCAATCATACTTGTAATTATAATCATGATAATAATAATAAATGAATACTAATACTTACATTAGTAACAATAATAATAATAATAATAATAATAATAATAATAATAATAATAATAATAATAATAATAATAATAATAATAATAATAATAATAATAATAATAATAATAATAATAATAATAATAATAATAATAATAATAATAATAATAATAAAATTAGAAAGACTACCTCAAAGGAAATGAGTTTAAAAAAAAATCAGTCCACGCCTGGATTCGAACACACAACCTCTCGCTAACCCAACACCATACACAACCATCGATCTGTTTCTACTTTTCTGTTTTAAACCTACATGAATTTATTTATAACCCATTTTATATTTCTGCTAAACCCTTCTTCTGCAGCCACTCGACAGATAGTTTAATCAATCACAGCAACAAATTTCATTTTAGTTTATAATCCACACTTGATACAGAACAACTGCTCATGGGCGTTTGGGTTAATCAGAATTGAGTTAAACAGAGATAAAAACTGGAAAACAGTCGCTAAAATAAAAATGGAGTCCAACCTTGATTTTTGATTTTTACACGGTTTTTGACCAAAGTCATAACACAAATTGTGTTGCAAATGATTCATGGAAACTATATGAATCATTAATTTTAACTTAAAAGATACCTGGAACTCCAATTTGAACTTTGAAAATTCGTTTGACTTTTAGTTCAACAACTTTGACTCAGAAATTAAGAGTCGATAAAAAGAATTGGAAGCCAATATTTTGCAGACAAATCAAATATAAGATTCCTAACAAAACTGTTTTTATGGATTTTGAAATGGGATTGGAATTCTAGTTTTTGGAAAAATATACCAAGGACAGGGGAGTAGGATCGTATTCTTGGTACTTCTGCTTGATTTCGTTCAACTTGCAGGTTACAGTATATAATGTGAATTGGAGTAGGTTAATAATTAATCAAAAGCTATTTCTAATATGACAATTGAGATTGACATTTATCAATTTATCGACAAGAAGTGCAAGAGATTTAAATCAGGAGAAAAAAATAAAAAAATATATATATAAAAGTCGATTGAGACCTACAACAGAAATTGTTTGTTTATGTGGAGTAGATTTGACTGGTATCCAGTTTAACAACAAGAATCAAAATTACAAATAGTTCGATAGCTATGTGTAACGGGTTCATACCCCTTTTTCCTGATTTTTTTTATAGTTTATATAATAATTAATAATTAATAATAATAATAATTATTTTAATAAATAATAATAATAATAATAATAATACTGATAATTATAATTACTAATAATAATCTTCACAGCAATATTAGATAATAATGATAATATTGATAAAGTTATCAATAATAAAAATACTAATACTAATAATTGGAATAATGTAAAGACCCGTCCTTATCCATCCGGACGATATCTTCAACATTTGGTCCCATTGCGATGGTCGACTCCAAGTAATGTCCTTAAATTGAGCAAATGCACAGCGGAAGACTTAATTTGTACCTGAGAATAACATGTTTTAAAACGTCAACATAAAGTTGGTGAGATATATAGGTTTGTTGCTAGCAGCGTTATAACTATGGACCACAAGATTTCATATGTAAACATTTTAATAAAAATATTCTAAGTGGTTGAGCACTTGGTAACCATACTTAACAATTAATCACGTCGCATATTCCCTTTATTATGAAATCTTACTACACCGTACCAAGTGTAGTCACGAAACGAAGTACTGTGCAACCGTTGAATACTGGTCGTCCAGTCCGGTTGGGGTTGTCAGGCCCGATAGATCTATCAACAGGATTCGCGTTTACAATACCGCTGTAAATAATAGTTACCAAGCTACAGGGAAGTATGCCAGTGGTACAACTCAACGTAGAATATATTTTTCAGTTACTTGTGTCCATAACGTAAATCATTTATAAAAACAGCGCATGTATTCTCAGCCCAAAAATATTTAAAGTTTAAAAGGGACTATATACTCACCTAATGTATTTTGTAGTAAAAATACATATAACATCATTTAACATGTGCAAGGTTGGCATTGGATTCACGAACCTATATTATTCATATATATATATTAATACATAGAATTGTAATCGAATAAGTTTACATATTTTTATTAATGATATACTTGTTATATTTAATAATTTATAGTTTTATTAATTAATTAAATATATTTATTTTATATACACTTTTTAATGAATAATTAATAAAAATTTTAATATAGTTATGTGTATTAAATATATTCTTAAGTAACTAATATTTATAAAATAATATTGATAATACTTATAATTTTAGTGAAAATTCTAAATAAAAACACAATTTTAACAAAATAATGAGTCTTTTAATAATAATAATAATAATAATAATAATAATAATAATAATAATAATAATAATAATAATAATAATAATAATAATAATAATAATAATAATAATTTTGAAAATAAAGACTACCTTTGAAGAGCTATTTTAAAAAGAATTGCACCAAACCGGGATTGAACCCGAGACCTCTCGACACCACACAAACGCCCTAACCATTGATCTGTTTCCATTTTTCTGATATAGCATAGGTTAATTTAAATATAACCGTTTCTTAGCAGCGACCACAAATGGGTCTCGGCCCATTCGAAATTATTTAGAAGCCCAGTACTTAAAACAAATCCCACGGCCCAAAATTAAACCTAGTGTTCCCTTGTTAACAGTCTGCTACCGAAAAAAATAATAATACGTCCATGATGTTTTGAATATTAACAGCTGGAGGATAACAATTATTTGTGGGGTCTTTGGTCCATTATCTAACATCTTAATTGATTTAAATCATCATCATTCCATTTCCCTTTTAGTTTGAATGACACCATGATCATTTCCTTCCAGCATCAATTCTTATTTCATCATCATCACACGTTATCATTCAACACATTTTTTTTTATTCGAACTGGAGTAGAAATAGAGAGCATCTAGCGAATAGTAGCGGTTAGTGAATATGGTTTCAAAGAGTGTGGTGGTGATGGGTGTTTAATGGTGTTCAAGATAAAAAGGTGAGGGTGTTGCGGTTATGATAGCCGAAGGTGGTGAAAATTAATGGGTAGAAGGGTGGCGGTTTAGGTTTAGCTAGGTGGTAGTTTTGATCGTGGTAGCGTGATAGGGTGGTGTTGGAGGTTGTTTACGATGGTGGAAGTGGTGATTGTGATGATTGGTTGTTCACGATGGAGGAGGTTGTGCGAAGGTAGTGACGGTGCAAGTATGGTGGTTGGCAATAGTTTATGACGATTGTAGTTGATGTTGTTTGAACGAAAATAGAGAAATATAGAAACGGTTTACGGTTCAAGTGGGTTTCCGTTGGGTGGTTTGTGGTTGCAAAAATGATGGCTTAAATGGTGATTGTTTAGGGTGGTTGTGACCGATGGTTCATGATGATCTTAGGATGATAGTCGATTGGGTTCTACGACGGTGGTTCGGTTTTGTGAACACGTACAGTAGCCAGCTCGGTTTAGCCGAAGTGAGTGGGTTTCAATGATGGAGGTAAACCGATCAAGATGGTGGTTTGGGTCTTCGAGTTAAATAGTAGCAGTAGGATAAAATAAAAACAATAGTAATAAGTGGCGACTTTAGTGGGGGTTTTCCAGCTGCAAATAGCAACAAAAGGTGGCGGTGTTTGTGATGATTCTTGCGATTGATCGAGAAAGAATATGAGGTAAATAGATGCAGTAGTTTGAAGGTGATGGTGTGGTTGTGGTTTATGATTATGGTGTGATGGCGGTTGTAGGAAACCGGTGGTGAACGATGGAGTTAAAGGTGGTGATCGGTTGATGAAGATGATCATGGTGGTGGTGGAAGTCGAAGCAGGAGAGTAGAGAAGATAGATGGTGATTGTCATAGGTGGTGAATCATGGTTGTCGAATGGTGGTTTGCCGGAACTCGATGGTGAGTGTTGGGGTGATGAAGTAGCCGTCGGTTACAGTTGAAAGAGTGGGTTTGGTTGTGAGGTTCTCAAGTATATAACTCATCTTTATATAAAATAATAATAATAATAATAATAATAATATGATATTATGTATTGATTGGAGTCAAGTAAATGATAGTGGTGTCCGATCAAAACAACAAAAAGAAACAAAATGTAATAGTGATCAAATAGTAGTTTGATTATTGGTTGTAGTTGAAACTAAGCAGATATATGTATATTATATACAATTAAAATAGTGGGAATGGTGATGGATGAAATGGCGTAAGTTATCTATCTATCATAATCGTTATATATGTATACACAGCTGTAAAGTTGAGCAAACATACATATTCAATCATCCTATTCAATTCACGAATTAAATGAAATCAGAAAATATATATAATTATATTAATAATATAATTTAAAATAAAAACGGGTGAATATATTAGTCGTCGTCTTATACCGACTGAATTTCGTACTTCATGGTTAATCAGTGGTGGATAAAAAAAATACTCAGATAAATTCCAAATTTTTAATTAGTTTTCTTTATTTAATTTGGTCATTATTTATTTTACAATATAAATTCTAATAATTAAATTATATAATATTCCAGATTATATTTCAAATTATAAATACCTATTTATATATATCATCTATTTACAAATAGTTGTTCGTGAATCGTCGGGAATGGTCATAGGGTATCTAATTATCTGAATATAGATTCCAAACTTTCTAGACTCAACATTACAGATTTTGCTTATCGTGTCGAAAACATATAGAGATTAGAGTTTAAATTTGGTTGAAAATTTCCGGGTCATTACAGTACCTACCCGTTAAAGAAATTTCGTCCCCGAAATTTGGTAGAGGTTGTCATAGATAACAATAGGAATGTTTTCATGACGAATATGAGGTAATAATGGAGTTTATCTTTATTGGAAGATATAGATAAAACGATTCGATCATGTGAAGCGCACGAGTGAAGTTATCACAAAAGAATGAAATGAGTAGGTAAATATATTTGTTTTAACCGATGACGTAGTTACTATTGACTTCCGAGATTTAAGGGACTTTAAGAAAATCTTACGTATTCAGATTTGGTTTTTCGGCGATTTAGAAAAATCAGCATCTTCTTTGATTTAATGCGGCATTCTGTTTTGATTTCTCTGTCGGATATTTCACTATAAATCTACCCCTTCGTTTCCTTATTTTCCACAACTCACATCTTCTATTATTTTTTTTTTTTTTTTTTTAATTTCTACTTTAAGACATTCGTCAATATGCTCCATCCCATTCTGATTCTTGATATACTCCTAACTTTCGTATCTATAATTCTTCTTTTTCGTCTATCACCAGAAGAATCTATTTACTTCTACTATACTCTTGTGTTTATAGTGTTTCTAGTTCTCCCGTGTCTTTATATTGCTATATGCATTGATATACACGGTTTGTAATTTCTGGGTGGTTGTTGGGTTTTATATCTTCCCTTATGCTTCGATGTCCCTGTTTCTTTCTTCTATAATCATTGTCATCCACAGTTAATGCTCTCTCCTATTTGCTGCGATTTATACTCCAATTTCTATTTTTGGAGCTTTATTCTTTCGTTTCCTCTTCCCGTCCTCGAGTCAAGCGAGCAATGGTCCGGAATTCGTAGGTATGAAATTCGGAATGAACATAGCTAATGCTCTAAGAAAGAAATGGTAATGGCACGATTTTTGACTTGTCAAATTACCAGAATATCCTGGAAAGATAGAACTATCAAGATGATATGTTCTTAATATATTTGGAGATTGAATAGAATGTAAGAGTCGTGTAACATGGCACATGATGATGGTACTGTGAATCATCACATTCCATTAGAAACTTAACATGACTTACTGTAATATAATGAAGTTGATCAAGTTTCATTATATTATACTAATTCACGCATCAGTTCCCAACACTGCTTCAAAACATTCATATTTTAAACTTGAAGATTTCAGAATTTAGAAACTAACACAGTTTCTTTTATGTTGTAACGCAGATATTACGGGGAGATAGATGATTGCAGATGGGAATAGTTGTGAAAATATCTTTAGAAATATGGAGAATATGTATAGCGGAGAATATGAAGATATCTTATAATATCTAAGATAAGATGATGATGAATAATATCATCTGAAAAAGTTTAGAATAAGGAGTAGGGTTCATACTGACGGTTTCAACAGACACTGAATCATTTGCATTATTTGAAGGCAGGTTCATTCCTTGTATTTGTTCTTTGTTTCCTTCACGGTTAGCCCAATCCATTTTTCAGCACTAAATTTTCTATCGAGCGTTCCTAACATTCCCTTCTTTATCATCAAACTTTTGGCCATTTAGGCCATCTAAAATTTTACTGTTTCCTCTACATTTAATGCAGTCATATCTGAATCGTCGATTATCAATCCGAGGTGTTTTTGGGCGAATTGTGTTTTTAGATGATTAAATGCTGATGATAAAATGGCGGAGTATGAAAGGTTTCCCGGTAACGATGAGGAAAACCAATCGTATATATCAAAGTTATAATAAGACTTTTTCGAATGAAAGGTCGAAGTTGTTCTGCTGAAGCTGTGACAAAATTGGCTACTTTGAAAAGGAATCGTAAGGTTGTTTTTGCTAATAAATGCTAAAGAATTAGTCGCGGTACGTGTTAAACTATGACTTTGGGTTCAAGAGTTTTTCATGTGTATAGATCTTTTCTTCTGTAGTTGAAGTGCGGTCGGTTCAACTTCTCGATTGAGGTATTTTCAAGAATCCTGATAGGTTTGTACGCGGATTGTAAACGTTGAGATACAAATGAGGTTTAAGATAGAATCAAGTGGCAAACTTGAAGATTAGTTTAGTTTCATATGTTATAATCAATATTTTAATTCATTTTACTTGTCCATAGTTAGCAGTCTATCAGTCCGATTGTCCAATGGTCCAATAGTTCAACAGTTCAATATATTCATATATAATTTAATATATATAATTAATACGTATCGTGACCCGTGTACCGGTCTCAGTGTCGATCACAACTCAAGGTATATATATATTTTGGAATCAACCTCAACCCTGTATAGCCAACTCCAACATTCACATATAGAGTGTCTATGGTTGTTCCGAAATATATATATAGATGGGTCGATATGATAGGTCGAAACCTTGTGTACGTGTCCCGTTATTTAAAGTGCGTAAAATAAATAACAGAACTTAAATGACAATAAATTAAATTGCGATAAAATGTAATACGGAATTAATAGTTAGCTGGGAACAGTTAACTAGGAACAGTTAGCGTGGATTCCTAACAGAATTTCTCATAATTAATTTGTTTGTTTCTAGCACTTTTTATTTTGTCCAATGTTTTTTTCATTATGCCACTTGTTGGATTCTGATAGATAAAAATCCAAATATGAAATTTGAATAAAAATGGTTATTCGGTGGTGAACAGATACGAATATCGGTAGTTGTAAGCAAGATAGCAAATGATCGTTGAATCAGATTCGAAAAATGTACAATGTAACTTATTAATGTAAATTCTAAATATTCCTCGGGTACTACCCACCCGTTAAAATATTTTCAACATTAACAGTTTGTACGAAAGAATTTTTAATTACAATCTTTATGAAAATATACTTGCATATATATTTTCTTCGGATGTAATCATAGATTTAATGAGTCAATAAGATATTATACTCATTTGATTTATTGTTGGCACTTGATTATATGACCTCTAGAACATTAGAGACTACATAATTGCCATGTCGAACGAAAATAAATGAGATAGAACGATAAGTAAAGCGAAGATAATCGATATAGAATGATATGTAAAACGAAGATCATACTCGAAGTACAGATAGTGATATTGAGGTGAGTGATGTTGATATCCGAGGTACAAATTGTGATGTTGAGGTTTACGACGCGGTTGTGGTTGAGGGTGATATGGGTACTGTCGGTGTTGATGATGGTGGTACGGATTATGCTGCTGGTGCTGCTGCTGGTGTTTGTAACCTTCGCACCGTATTCTCCAAAGCCGTCACGCGAGCGCGAAGTTCGTTAACTTCTGCTAGTATACCGGGATGATTGGTGGTTGGAGCAAGCGGATGAATAAGATTCGTGATATGAGATAGTATATAATCGTGACGGGATGTTCTAGATATGAGAGTGAAAATGGTTTCTCGAACAGGTTTGCCGGTAAATGCTTCAGGTTCATCGTCAAGAGAGCAATTTGGTGGCTGGAGAGAATCTTCGATGGGAAATGATTTTCAGATATCGGAGGATATTCTAACTATATAGAATATCTATATATATAATACTAAAGATTTCGTAGACTACAGAGGAACCTACGGCATATGTCAAGCAAGTCTACAGATGCACTAAGATATGAATTATCAGATACGCTTAAGATATGAATTTTGTCTTGATAATGCTAAAAACGAACATATATTTCATAGCATTATTCCTCAAGAAAGACAAGCTTTTAGTTGAAATTGTTCTATTTACAAGTGATATTCGTTTAAATAATAAAAGGTGAAGACAAAAGACAGATTCGACGAATTGAAGACGCAAACGACCAAAAAGCTCAAAAGTACAAAAGACAATCAAAAAGGTTCCAATTATTGATAAGAAACGTCTCGAAATCACAGAAGTACAAGATTCAAAACGCAAAGTACAAGATATTAAATTGTACGCAAGGACGTTCGAAAATCCGGAACCGGGACCAGAGTCAATTCTTAACGCTCGACGCAACGGACTAAAAATTACAAGTTAACTATATATATAAATATAATATAATATATAATTAATTATATTAATTATATATATATTATATATATATATTTAAAACCGTCGGCAGCAGGAAACTCCAAGGGTGTAAACTGTAAATACCTCTCCGCGACTCGCGGAGTTTTAAGGGTATTTGGCCGCGAGTCGCGGAGCCCCAAATTTCACTTCTGGCTATAAAGCCAACCGAATTCTGATCGAATTTATCATATCATTTTTTCTTCTCATTCATACGAAGTAATATATATTTATAATTTATATTTTAATTTTAATTATAATTCTAATAATAAGGGTATGTTAGCGAATGTTGTAAGGGTGTAAGTCGAAATTCTGTCCGTGTAACGCTACGCTATTTTTAATCATTGTAAGTTATGTTCAACCTTTTTATATTAATGTCTCGTAGCTAAGTTATTATTATGCTTGTTTAAAACGAAGTAATCATGATGTTGGGCTAATTACTAAAATTGGGTAATTGGGCTTTGTACCATAATTGGGGTTTGGACAAAAGAACGACACTTGTGGAAATTAGACTATGGGCTATTAATGGGCTTTATATTTGTTTAACTAAATGAAAGTTTGTTAATGTTAATATAAAGATTTACAATTGGGCGTCCCTATAAATTACCATATACACTCGATCGGACACGATGGGCGGGGTATTTATATGTACGAATAATCGTTCATTTAACCGGACACGGGAATGGATTAATAGCCACTAGAATAATTAAAACAGGGGTGAAATTACATTCAAGGGTAATTGGTGTAATTGTTAA
Organism: Rutidosis leptorrhynchoides; assembly: GCF_046630445.1. Lineage (NCBI taxonomy): Eukaryota > Viridiplantae > Streptophyta > Magnoliopsida > Asterales > Asteraceae > Rutidosis > Rutidosis leptorrhynchoides. Next base: position 540,015,947 of record NC_092333.1, read on the forward strand.
CAAAGTAGTAAAACCTTGGTTTACACGCAGTCGATAACCTGGTGTATTCATTAAACAAAGTATTAAAACCTTGTTACAATTCGAATCCCCAATTAGTTGGAATATTTATCTTCGGGTATAATAATAATTTGACAAGGACACTTGCAATTTATATTTATGACTGATGGACTGTTATGGACAAAAACCAGACGGACATATTGAATAATCCAGGACAAAGGACAATTAACCCATGGGCATAAAACTAAAATCAACACGTCAAACATCATGATTACGGAAGTTTAAATAAGCATAATTCTTTTATTTCATATTTAATTTCCTTTATTTTATATTTAATTGCACTTCTAATTATCGCACTTTTATTTATTGTTATTTTATTTAATTGCACTTTTAATTATCGTACTTTTAATTATCGCAATTTAATTTTATCGCATTTTTATTATTCGCAATTTCATTATCATTATTTACTTTACGCTTTAATTTAAAGTCTTGTATTTATTTTATATTTTACATTAGGTTTTAACTGCGACTAAAGTTTTAAAATCGACAAACCGGTCATTAAACGGTAAAAACCCCCCTTTATAATAATAATATTACTTATATATATATTTGTATTTTTATAAAAGTAAACTAATATAGCGTTGAGCTTTGTTTAAAGATTTCCCTGTGGAACGAACCGGACTTACTAAAAACTACACTACTGTACGATTAGGTACACTGCCTATAAGTGTTGTAGCAAGGTTTAAGTATATCCATTCTATAAATAAATAAATATCTTGTGTAAAATTGTATCGTATTTAATAGTATTTTCTGCTAAAATTTAATAGTATTTTATACCCCCCTGCTTTGACATCAAGTATTTTTGGCGCCGCTGCCGGGGAAATCTTAAAAGCCGGAAGCGCAACGCTAATAAAAAAAAAAAAAAAATTTTAGTTACTTTTATTAAAAATTCGCTCTTGTAAAAATACGTTTTAATTATTCAAAAATATAAAAAGAAAAACAAAAATATTAGTATTTTTAAGATTTTGTAAATATTTAAGTTTTATAAGTTTCTTTATTTCTATTTTAGTTTATAAAAATATAAGTTTTATTTTAAAATCGTTTATTTAAATTAAAAACAGAAAACAGAAAATAATAAAAAAAAAAAAATAAAAAAAGAAAAACGCGTAAAAACAAAAGCTGTCAACTGAATTCCTGAACCCCGCGACTCGCGGGGTTTTCCTCTTTATTTGCCGCGACTCGCGGAAGGCCTTCTGACACACGGACAAAAACCCTAATCACGGGTTATTTTTAATTATTATTATTATTAAAACCTAATTATTATTATTATTATTATTAATTTTAATTTTACTTTTACTTTTTATTTAATTTGTTATATTTAGTATAAATAAGTTTATTAAAATTGTAAAATTAATAGTTTTATTAAATAAACAATATAAAATAATATTTTTTATAAAAAATTGTACTTTTTACAATTTTTTTTTTTTATTATATTTTTATATTTTGTACCTTTTAAATCGTTGTAGCGTAACTTTTGTATTTTTAGCTCATATTTAATTTTAAAATTAGTTTTTGCTATAGTTATTTTTACTCCTAGATTTTTAGGCTTTGCCGTAGAATTCCTTAAGTGCTTTTTCTTTAGACTAAGATTTAGGTGCTTTAAAATTTTGCGACGCCTTTTTAAGTTTTAGTTTCTTTTTAAGTTATTTCCATTTGGGACTTAGTTTTTCCTGTAAGCTTTAATATTTTTAGACACCTTTTACTATGTATCAATTATCATTCCAATTAGTAATTTCAATTTGCGATTATAATTTTAAGTTAGTTGTAGTAATAAGGTTAAATTAGTTAAGTATTTTTAAGTTTTTATAAGTTTCTTTTATTTTTCCGTCACCTTTTATTTTTCAACCATTTTTTCTTTTTCGACCTTTTGCGACGAACTCTCTTTTTCTTTCTTATTTCTCGCCATTCTAGTTTTTAGGACATAGATTTTTATTCTACTTCTTATCTAAATTTCTTAAAATTACGAAAATTTATTTTGAGTGGTTAAATTAATAGACATCAAAATTTTCTGGTTCGTAGTAATAGTTGGATTTGTACGTGGACCGGGTTATTGGAGCCAAACAGTCCTCAATTATATTGAGACCAAACGAATCCTGCCCCTCTGCTGCATCTTTTGGCTATTCGAAACGTGGGCAAAATCAGAAAAGTCTATTGATTGGATAACTTATTATAATTTTTCTTTCCTTTTAAAAACTAATAGGATATTCAGTGAATGCACCGAGCAAGACGTTCATCACCTTTTGTACGTTCACCACCTGTAACTCGATCAAGACATCGTTTAACAAATATAACCGCCGTTGATTTTTCTTTAGAATCGTCATCCAGTCGACCAAGTACTTCAGTTCAAATTTCCGATAATCCAGTTTTCGAAACAAACCTCACAATTGAGAATCCGGAAAATATTCAGGAACAGTTCGTAGATCCTGAACCATTAAACTTTCCTCCGGAACCACCAATCATTCAAACAGAGATTGTTGAGGAACGAACTATTAAATCAGAACCATCTAGTGATACCGATTCAACAAATTCAATTATGGAGAATCTGGAACCTTTAAGTATGGAAGACCGAATGAGAGCTAAACGCACTGGCCAAGGTCACGCAATTACTCATCCAGACATTAATGCGCCAGATTATGAAATCAAAGGACAAATTCTACACATGGTGACTAATCAATGCCAATTTAGTGGTGCGCCGAAGGAAGATCCAAATGAACATCTACGTACCTTTAATAGGATCTGCACACTATTTAAAATCCGAGAAGTGGAGGATGAACAGATATATCTCATGTTATTTCCCTGGACTTTAAAGGGAGAAGCCAAAGATTGGTTGGAATCGTTACCTGAAGGGGCGATCGATACATGGGACGTTTTAATTGATAAATTTCTTAAACAATTTTTTCCCGCATCTAAAGCCGTAAGACTTCAAGCAGAAATTGTTACGTTCACACAGAAACCAAATGAAACTCTATATGAGGCGTGGACAAGATATGGAAAGTTATTACGAGGATGTCCGCAACATGGTTTAGACACCTGTCAAATAGTACAAATATTCTACCGAGGATGCGACATCACTACAAGAAAAGACATAGATATAGCAGCTGGTGGTTCTATTATGAAGAAAACCGAAACTGATGCTTACAAAATTATTGATAATACTGCTTCCCACTCACATGAGTGGCACCAAGAAAAAGATATCATTAGATCATCTAAAGCAGCTAGAGCCGATTCTAGCCATGACTTAGATTCCATTTCCGCAAAGATAGATGCTTTCGAAAGACGAATGGAAAAGATGACTAAGGATATTCATGCTATACGAATTAGTTGTGAGCAGTGTGGAGGACCACATTTGACAAAAGATTGTCTCAGTATTGAATTAACAATGGAACAAAGAGAGAATATTTCATACATAAACCAAAGGCCTGGAAATAATTATCAGAATAATTATCAACCGCCAAGACCGATTTACAATCAAAACCAGAATTATAACCGAAATATTCCATACAACAACCAACAAGGTCCTAGCAATCAACAAGTATCCAATAATACTTACAATCAGCAAAGACCGAATTTTCAGAACAAACCACCACAACAAACCGATGATAAAAAGCCGAATTTAGAAGATATGATGACGAAGCTAGTTGAAACTCAAACGCAGTTTTTCACATCTCAAAAACAAACCAATGAACAAAATGCTCAAGCATTTAGAAATCAACAAGCTTCTATTCAAAATCTGGAACAAGAAGTAAGTAACCTAGCAAGGTTAATAGGTGAAAGAAAACCGGGAAGTCTACCTAGTGATACAAATGCTAACCCCCGGAATGAAACAGCTAAAGCTATTACCACAAGAAGTGGTACAACACTTAAACCACCTGAATTACCTGTAACTTCTGATGAAACTATTCCTACTCCACAAGAACCACAACCTGATAAAGAAAAGGAAAAAGAACCGGTAGTTGAAAAGGTTGATGAAGATAACACAGTTAAGGCTAAACCTTATGTTAAACCATATCAACCACCACTTCCTTACCCGAGTAAAATGAAGAAAGAAAAACTTGAAGCCGAGCAATCCAAATTCTTGGATATGTTTAAACAAATAAATGTAAATCTTCCTTTCATTGATGTGATTTCAGGAATGCCAAGATATGCTAAATTCTTGAAAGATCTAATCACGAATAGAAAGAAAATGGAAGAACTCTCGGCTGTCACTATGAATGCAAATTGTTCAGCAGTGCTGTTGAATAAGATACCAGAAAAATTATCTGATCCAGGAAGTTTCACAATTCCATGTTTTCTGGGTAGTCTTAGTTCAATAGAAGCATTGGCAGATTTAGGTGCTAGTATAAATCTAATGCCGTATTCACTATACGCTAAACTAGACCTTGGAGAATTGAAACCAACCTAAATAAGCATACAACTAGCCGATAGATCAATAAAATATCCTAGAGGGATAATGGAGAACATGCTAGTTAAAGTTGGTACTTTAGTATTTCCAGTAGATTTTGTTGTTTTGGACATGGAAGAAGATTCTCAAGTTCCTCTCATATTAGGAAGACCATTCTTAAACACGGCTAAAGCAATGATAGACGTGTTCGGTAAGAAACTGACCCTAAGTATAGAGGATGAGAGTGTTACCTTTTCAGTTGATAGAGCAATGCAACAACCACAATCTGCAGATGATACATGTTATTATATCCAAACTATAAATGCACATGCAGAATTATTAGAAGAATTTCCAGAATTACAAGGAACAGTAGAATGTTCTTTAGGAGAAGGAAATGAACCAATTGATGAATCTGAAATGTTAGCTACACTTATAGCTAATGGATATGAACCAACAACAGAAGAAATTCAAATGCTAAAAGAAGAAGACAGATATCGATATAAATCATCGATAGAAGAACCTCCGAAATTAGAGTTAAAGCCACTTCCAAACCATTTGGAATACGCTTATTTACATGGTGAATCTGAATTACCTGTAATAATATCGTCTTCTCTTACTGAAAATGAGAAATCACAACTCATTTCTGTGTTGAAAGCTCATAAACCAGCCATTGCATGGAAGATTCATGATATTAAAGGAATAAGTCCTTCGTATTGCACACATAAAATCCTTATGGAAGAAGGTCATAAAACGTATGTGCAACGCCAACGAAGACTAAATCCTAATATGCAAGATGTAGTTAAGAAAGAGATTATTAAACTGCTAGATGCAGGTTTGATATATCCAATTTCTGATAGTCCATGGGTAAGCCCAGTTCAATGCGTGCCTAAGAAGGGTGGCATGACTGTCATCACAAATGAGAAAAATGAGCTTATTCCTACTAGGACTGTAACAGGATGGCGTGTATGTATTGATTATAGAAAATTAAATGACGCCACCAGAAAAGATCACTTTCCCTTACCTTTCATAGATCAAATGTTGGAAAGATTAGCCGGAAATAGTTACTATTGTTTTCTAGATGGATTTTCCGGATATTTTCAAATTCCAATAGCACCCGAAGATCAAGAAAAAACCACATTCACGTGCCCTTATGGTACTTTTGCTTACAAACGCATGCCATTTGGACTTTGTAACGCCCCTGCAACCTTTCAAAGGTGTATGATGGCGATTTTTCACGACATGATAGAAGAATGCATGGAAGTATTCATGGATGACTTTTCAGTCTTCGGTGATACATTTAAATCATGTCTAGTTAATCTGGAACGAATGCTAATTAGATGCGAAAAATCAAATCTAGTACTTAATTGGGAGAAATGCCATTTCATGGTTAAAGAAGGCATCGTTCTTGGACATAAAATTTCAAAAGAAGGAATTGAAGTGGATAGAGCTAAAGTAGATGTAATTGCTAAACTTCCACATCCCACCAATGTTAGAGGAGTTAGGAGTTTTCTAGGGCATGCCGGTTTTTACCGACGTTTCATAAAAGATTTTTCTAAAATTGCCACTCCTATGAATAAACTCCTAGAAAAGGATGCGCCATTCATCTTTTCAAATGAATGTATCAAATCTTTTAATATTCTTAAAGAAAAACTTACTAATGCACCGATCATGATAACACCAAATTGGAATCTACCATTTGAACTAATGTGCGATGCAAGTGATTTTGCAATGGGAGCCGTTTTAGGACAAAGGATTGAAAAACGATTTCAACCTATATATTATGCTAGTAAGACATTACAAGGAGCACAAACGAACTATACAACTACTGAAAAAGAACTCCTTGCTATTGTCTTTGCTTTTGACAAATTTCGATCATATCTCGTTCTAGCAAAAATGGTGGTCTATACCGACCATTCTGCTCTTAAATACCTATTTTCAAAACAAGATGCTAAACCAAGATTAATCCGTTGGATCTTACTCTTACAAGAGTTTGATATTGAAATCCGAGATAAAAAAGGAGCAGAAAATCTCGCCGCTGATCATCTTTCTCGTCTTGAAAATCCCGAATTAGAAGTTCTGAATGAATCGGCCATACAAGACAACTTTCCTGATGAATATCTATTGAAGATAGATTATAAAGAAATCCCATGGTTTGCAGACTATGCAAACTACTTAGTTTGTGGATTCCTTGAAAAAGGATTATCGTACCAAAGACGAAAGAAATTCTTCAGTGATATAAAACACTATTTCTGGGAAGATCCACATCTGTTTAAAAGTTGTCCCGATGGAATAATACGCCGATGTGTATTTGGAGATGAAGCTAGTAAAATATTAAACCATTGTCACACAGGACCAACAGGAGGGCATTATGGGCCTCAACTAACAGCAAGAAAAGTTTATGAAGCTGGATTCTATTGGCCTACAATTTACAAAGACGCACACCTTCTTTGCAAATCCTGTGATGCATGTCAAAGGGCCGGAAAAATAAGTCAACGTGATGAAATGCCACAAAATGTCATCCAAGTATGTGAAGTATTTGACATTTGGGGAATTGACTTTATGGGTCCATTTCCAAAATCTCATAATAATCTATATATACTCGTAGCCATTGATTATGTATCTAAATGGGCGGAAGCACAAGCTCTCCCAACTAACGATGCACGAGTTGTAGTCAACTTTTTAAAACGTCTTTTTGCAAGGTTTGGAACACCGAAAGCTTTAATAAGTGATCGGGGTACTCATTTCTGTAATAATCAACTTGAGAAAGTTCTTAAAAGATATGGAGTAACTCATAAAATCTCCACCGCATATCATCCACAAACAAGTGGACAAGTTGAAAATACAAACCGAGCTTTAAAACGTATTCTAGAGAAAACTGTAGGATCAAATCCGAAGGAATGGTCCATTAAATTGGAGGATGCACTCTGGGCTTTTAGAACAGCCTACAAAACTCCAATTGGAACCACACCTTTTAGACTTGTTTATGGAAAAGCGTGTCATCTTCCAGTAGAAATTGAACACAAAGCATTTTGGGCTTTGAAGACATGTAATATTGATTTACATGAAGCCGGACGTCTACGATTAAGTCAACTAAACGAATTAGAAGAATTAAGACATGAAGCATACGAGAATTCGTTAATCTATAAAGAAAGAACGAAGAAATGGCATGATAAAAGAATCAGAAGTTCAAAAGAATTTAAAGAAGGAGACAGAGTTCTTCTTTTCAATTCACGATTCAAGCTATTTCCTGGAAAATTGAAATCAAGATGGTCTGGACCATTCATAGTCAAAAGAGTTTTCCCATACGGAACGATAGAATTAATAAATTCAAATGGGATTGAATTTAAAGTTAATGGTCACAGAGTTAAACATTACATACAGGGTCCGATGGAAGTCGACAACGAAGTTAATCACAATTTCAATACCACAGCTAACTAAGTATGGGGAGAATCAAGTCTTTAAAGGATAATATATATTTCTGTTAGAGTTAGATTGTCTGTTTTCGTGTAGTTCTCGAAAATGGAACACGTATGGTCTTTCCCTAGCAGACCCTAAAGAACTAGTCTTCTCCCCCCATTCTGAATTTTTATTTTTTTTTAGGTTTTTACGTAATGAAGACTGCCTGTGAACTAAACCATGGTCTAATGCTACACGCTTTGATCACTAAACGTAATAATGACATACTCCCGAGTGAAATAGTATCAGTAATCAGAGAAAGAATGGACGGAGTTAGAAAAGGATCCAGATGCGAAGATAATAAGTTACAATTTGGTAAAGGAAAATCAAAATCCGCAGCGAAAAGAAGAGCACGACACCTAGAAAAATGTCACAAATGCGGAAAATGGTCACATGGAGGTAAATGTTCAAATAATCAAACCTATTCAAATACCGAATTTGTTACTTTATGCAGAGACGGACCGTTCATATGTTTAGAAGAAAAGACAATGAATGCTCGAGGTTACGCCTATGCAGCCATGGAAAACCAATTAAACCGACTATCTTATGAATATAATAGATCATATAACTAAGAAATCTATTTCACAGGTATGTCTGTACAGTTTTTATTTTTATTTTTATTTTTAACCTTTTGATAATAAACGCTAATTTGTTCGCTAAAAAGTATTAAATTGGTATTAAATAAAATTAGGTTTGGCGACCGAAATTATTGATATCCTTCAAAAATTTATTACATCACTGCGAAATTTAACGTTTATTCTTAAGGTATAAATATCTTTAAACAATCAACCCAAAATATTTCAAAAATTCGTCATGAGTTAAATTAGGTCTTGGAACCGAAATTACTTTACCGAAAAGAGGGACGCATATTTTTGATAATATTTGATTGATTAAAGTGGGATAAAAAGACAAAAAGATTTTTAATTTATTTTTACCATGTTTTTAAAATTAATATTTAAACCTTAAATTAATATTGTAAACTTTGTAAAAACAATATTTTTAAAATTGTAAATATTTGAAAAATTAATATAAGTTTGGTATGAATTTATGAATTTTTAAATTAAGTTTGGTGTGAATTTTTAAGTTTTAAAATATGAAATTTTAATTTTATGCATTTTAAATTTTGAGTTTGGTGTGAATTTTTAATATTAATTTTGAATTTTATATTTAAGTTGTGTGAATTTAAAAACAAAAATTTACTTTATCTCATTAAGTTAAGAATATGATTTTTAAAATTCGTCGTAAGTTGAAGACTAGGTCTCTGAACCGAAATTGCTTTACCCGAGGGAGGGACGAGAACTTTTATTATCATTATTTTTAATCTTATTGATTTAAAGTATGCAAAAACATTAAAAAACCCAAAAATCTTAGCTTTTAAAACAATCGCTACAAAAAGACAAATTTTAAAATTTTGTCGAGAGACGGACTAGGACATCGATCCGAAACGACCTCGTCCTAAATAACAAGGGAAACAAAATTTTAAAATTAATTTCTTAATTGTTTTATAAGTTAAGGATTAAAAAAAAAAAAAAAAAAAAAAAAAAAAAAAGTAACTCCGCGACTCGCGGAGTTTTAAGTGAAAACCTCCGCGACTCGCGGAGGGACCAAAACACAGAAAAAAAATAAAACAGCTGAATCGATCAGTAAACTCCCACCACCAAAAACACAGAAATTTTCTGCGAAAAAGCACCCGAAAACCCACGAAAATCACCCCCAAAAATCTCAATTTTTAACCGTTAATCACCAAATTTTTTGCTAAAATCATGTTGAGAAGGATGATATCTAAGAATTACTCAAGAAAACAGGTACAATTACACCCCAAATCACCTTTAAATCCGAATTTTAGTGTGTTCTTGAGCATATTTTCATAATTTGAATTTTGTTAATTTTTAGTGTAATTAGTGTTAAATTGTTAGTATATTATGCATGTATAACCTAGATTGATGCTTGTTAACATGATTTGAAGCCAAAAAACTTCAAAATCTTTAGAATCTAGGGTTTGTGTTCTTGAGCAATTTGGGGCTTTTTGATATAAACAGGTTATGGCCGATTTTTGTCATGAATTGTTGCTAAATTGAGTAGTGTAACATGTCTAGGTAGTTAAATGATCCAAACTTTGAGCCTAAACATGATTTTGAGAATTAAAGTGGACTTTTTCAAGTCCAAAATTCATGAACTTGATTTTTGAAAGATAATGCCATTTGAGACTTGTTTATTTGCTAGTAATGATTATTTTGACATGTTATTTGAGTTGAATGCTTATGAACTTGGCGAAAATTTTCGTATATGCTTATTTGAAAAAGTGTAGATTTGATAAAAATGTGAAAATGAGCTTAAGTTTGATATAAATTGATAATGTCATTGTAATTATTTTGATTGATGATTTTGCTGACACTAATGCATATTTGGATGCACAAAATTTGTGTTTGATGTGTTTTGCAGAATGAAAGGGGTGAATCTTCATCCCAAGCCCGTCACGCTCCTGCTGAGAACTTGGAACAACAGGAGGTAGATAACTACTACAAGCAGGATGTACCTCATCCAGTCATGACCTTTTCAGATATGCACTTGGAACAGTTGCACCCGAACCTGAGATTTGACAGACTTTGGATAGATTATCCAAAATATCAACGGGGTTTGCATACTCTTCATTCCAAGGTTGTTGAGGTACCGAGGGTCATAGAATGGGGACCCTTGGAAGCTGTAGAATTGGCCGGGCCAATTAGGGAATTACTGGTACAGAGGTATGGTAATTCTTCTTTTAATGACTGGATATGTTTATTCACCATACGCAGACCTGTATATAAAGTATGGTGTGAAGAGTTGTTATGTAGTATAGAGTTGAATGATCGGGTAGCTAGTTTAACCGATCGTTCCTTTATTAGATTTTTGTTAGGCGGTTCGATGCGCCACATGTCTTTACTGGACATGGCTCAGGCTTTACGTATATATACGCCTGAGGAATTAGCGTCTGCCGATTGTAGAGGATTGATACTAAACGGTAGGAAAATAGATGAGAATTTTGATACACACGGTGTGTGGAGTCAAATGACAAGCCATCACCGTTTTAAAGGGGGAAACTACTCTTATTTGGATATAGATAGAGCCGAATTAAGAGTAATACATAGGTTTTTAGCTAATTCGATTACACAAAGGGGTAAAAACAAAGAAAAGGTAAATGAACAAGATTTGTTTTACCATATGTGTATTCGAGACCCACACAGCGCTGTAAGTATACCATATTGTGTGGGTTATTATTTATCAGCTATGGTTCGAGGGATGCGTCCACATAGCATAATAGGAGGTGGTATTTTTATTACTTTGATTGGTGAATATCTCGGTGTGGATATAAGTCGGGGGGGATTATTAGTAGAAGAGCCGGAACCCCGCGACACTATAGGTTTAAATGTATACCATGGTGCGAAAGTGTTGAAGCGGCGAAATAACGCCGCAGTACGATACAATGGTAGACATCCACAGGCAGAGAGAAACCAGGAACAAGGTAATGTAGGAGGGGGGAGCCAGATGCAAGAAATGCATAGGTTTATAGCTTCTCAGGAATACGAAAATGCTAGACAGAGAGCATTTGAAGATTGGCAAGTTCATCAGAACCAGATCATAGCGCATTGCCAACATATAGGTAGAAACTATATTCCTACACCGAAACCCGTCTTCCCTCCTTGGTCGATAGAGATGCAGCCACCATATCCTACGTATGACCCTGCCGAAGCATTCTATAGCACTTATGGTTATGCGTGGAATCCCTATTGGTACCAATATCATCCTTAGTTTACTTATTTTTTTTTATTATTTTGTAATTTGTAATTATTGATATATTTAATATTTTTGTTAATATTGTAATCATTTTTATAATTATCTAACTTTTATTCTTATATTTTAATAATTTTTGAATGTGGGGTAATAAACCAAACTTCAAAAATATGTATATATGTTTGCAGTTTATCTTATGTACACAACAGGGTAAAACAACGCATTTTCAAAGACTGGCATTAAGTTCAGCAAAAGCAACTAATTTTGACGACAAGATGCAAAATATATGTGAAATAACAACAAGACGGAATGAACAAATGATGTGCACCATTTATCATTCAGCAAACAAACGCCAATATATTTGGAAACTTTGGTAAAAATTTAATCATTTTCACACAAATCACCCTCAATAATTTAAATTGTTACTGATTTCTTGCAAATGAGGGCATTGCAAGATCTTAAGTGTGGGAAGGGGTTAAATTCTTTCGGATTTTAAAAATTTTTTACTTTATACACTTGGTTACCATTAAAATACTAGTAAAGCAGTAGTTGTATTAGAATCTAGTGCTCTCTGATAAAAAAGAACAGCCCTAGTCTTATATACTGACTACCCAATTCTAGTAAAATTTTTCAAAATTTTCAATTAAATGAATTCAAAATCATGTTTATACATATTTATGAACGATAAAACTAGGTTTTAACACCGAAATTATTGTTACCTCGGAAAGGACATAAATTGAGAAACAAACTAAAATGTTAAAATTCATTTAAAATGGAATAGAGGACGATAAAAAGAAAAATAAAAAGCCAAGTGTGGGAAAATTTACCAAGTTATTTTAAACATATGCCACATATATTTGTAACAAATAACTGAAAATACTTTTGCTTTGGACTAAACTAAACTGTTTTACCCAATGAAAGAAAAGAAGAGATGGATCTACACGATGAATCAATTCCATCATTAAAAGGAAGTAAAGTCTTCCGAAAAGGACACGCGCTTCTTGATTTAGGTCATGAAGTTGTCGTTCAGACCAGCTGTAGGTTGACGAAAAATCTAGAAAAGTCATCACTAAAATCAGCAGGAAATCCACGGACCTCAGCATTAAACAGGGTCGCCAAGTGGTCAGATTTATCCTAACCATGAGAAGGATTTATCTCATACAATGGGGAGGCACCATGCAAATTAGCTGGATAAGACTAATGAATCAGATCCCCAGAAAGGATAATCTCCTTAAAGATTAAAAATCAGCTTTTAAGACTGATATCACTCAATCCTTGAGATTGACCTTAAAGATTGAGAATTCAAACTCATGGAATTCAATGATATCTAAACTCGAGCTTGAACGAGAAAATATTTTGATCAAAATTATAAACCGATTTGTTTTCTGAAAACCCTATTTTCAATGCGTTCATTACCATTGAACGTAAAATCCTAGGAATTCACCTGGAATTCATTAGGTCACCTGAACTAAATCGGGTGTCAACCGTAAGAACGGTGGTTGCATAGCATGGTCAAAGACAGGACCTTGTGCCAGACCGACAAATTATAAGGGTGAGCTTTACTATTGCTCCTACCAAGGATAGTAATTGCGTCCGACACGTTATAGACCATAATCAAAAGCATGTCACGGGACATTGCCTTAAACAGTTGCTTGTTCAACGCTTTCCTTTACAACCGGACGGTAGTTTACCGAAAGGTAATATACGGAACAAGTAAACTGGACGTGTTGCTTTCCAAATACAAGGTTAGCAAGTGGGTGACACAAAACCGCAAGTTTTGAGCTAAAATTTTCAAATCTGAAACCCACCAAACCCACAAAAATATTTTGCAAACACCGGTAAAGGGTTATTCCGGAAAACTTATCTAGGGTAAAAACTAGATTTAATTTTCAAAAGATCAAATGTTTTTATAAAGATCCAATTGCCTTAATGGATCTAAATTTTTATAGTCACGTGGGACTGTAAACCATATCGTTACTACCATTGTTTATACCGCCGTATAGAAATCACTGATGTACAAAGTGTGAAGAATAAAAAAGTGATTCTAGTATTTCAAGACGATATTGCTTGAGGACAAGCAACGCTCAAGTGTGGGAATATTTGATAATGCTAAAAACGAACATATATTTCATAGCATTATTCCTCAAGAAAGACAAGCTTTTAGTTGAAATTGTTCTATTTACAAGTGATATTCGTTTAAATAATAAAAGGTGAAGACAAAAGACAGATTCGACGAATTGAAGACGCAAACGACCAAAAAGCTCAAAAGTACAAAAGACAATCAAAAAGGTTCCAATTATTGATAAGAAACGTCTCGAAATCACAGAAGTACAAGATTCAAAACGCAAAGTACAAGATATTAAATTGTACGCAAGGACGTTCGAAAATCCGGAACCGGGACCAGAGTCAATTCTTAACGCTCGACGCAACGGACTAAAAATTACAAGTTAACTATATATATAAATATAATATAATATATAATTAATTATATTAATTATATATATATTATATATATATATTTAAAACCGTCGGCAGCAGGAAACTCCAAGGGTGTAAACTGTAAATACCTCTCCGCGACTCGCGGAGTTTTAAGGGTATTTGGCCGCGAGTCGCGGAGCCCCAAATTTCACTTCTGGCTATAAAGCCAACCGAATTCTGATCGAATTTATCATATCATTTTTTCTTCTCATTCATACGAAGTAATATATATTTATAATTTATATTTTAATTTTAATTATAATTCTAATAATAAGGGTATGTTAGCGAATGTTGTAAGGGTGTAAGTCGAAATTCTGTCCGTGTAACGCTACGCTATTTTTAATCATTGTAAGTTATGTTCAACCTTTTTATATTAATGTCTCGTAGCTAAGTTATTATTATGCTTGTTTAAAACGAAGTAATCATGATGTTGGGCTAATTACTAAAATTGGGTAATTGGGCTTTGTACCATAATTGGGGTTTGGACAAAAGAACGACACTTGTGGAAATTAGACTATGGGCTATTAATGGGCTTTATATTTGTTTAACTAAATGAAAGTTTGTTAATGTTAATATAAAGATTTACAATTGGGCGTCCCTATAAATTACCATATACACTCGATCGGACACGATGGGCGGGGTATTTATATGTACGAATAATCGTTCATTTAACCGGACACGGGAATGGATTAATAGCCACTAGAATAATTAAAACAGGGGTGAAATTACATTCAAGGGTAATTGGTGTAATTGTTAACAAAGTAGTAAAACCTTGGTTTACACGCAGTCGATAACCTGGTGTATTCATTAAACAAAGTATTAAAACCTTGTTACAATTCGAATCCCCAATTAGTTGGAATATTTATCTTCGGGTATAATAATAATTTGACAAGGACACTTGCAATTTATATTTATGACTGATGGACTGTTATGGACAAAAACCAGACGGACATATTGAATAATCCAGGACAAAGGACAATTAACCCATGGGCATAAAACTAAAATCAACACGTCAAACATCATGATTACGGAAGTTTAAATAAGCATAATTCTTTTATTTCATATTTAATTTCCTTTATTTTATATTTAATTGCACTTCTAATTATCGCACTTTTATTTATTGTTATTTTATTTAATTGCACTTTTAATTATCGTACTTTTAATTATCGCAATTTAATTTTATCGCATTTTTATTATTCGCAATTTCATTATCATTATTTACTTTACGCTTTAATTTAAAGTCTTGTATTTATTTTATATTTTACATTAGGTTTTAACTGCGACTAAAGTTTTAAAATCGACAAACCGGTCATTAAACGGTAAAAACCCCCCTTTATAATAATAATATTACTTATATATATATTTGTATTTTTATAAAAGTAAACTAATATAGCGTTGAGCTTTGTTTAAAGATTTCCCTGTGGAACGAACCGGACTTACTAAAAACTACACTACTGTACGATTAGGTACACTGCCTATAAGTGTTGTAGCAAGGTTTAAGTATATCCATTCTATAAATAAATAAATATCTTGTGTAAAATTGTATCGTATTTAATAGTATTTTCTGCTAAAATTTAATAGTATTTTATACCCCCCTGCTTTGACATCATGTCTATACACTATCGATGCACTAAATGCAGTAAGACGTGTCTAGACTTAAGTTGATAAGCATGGTTTCCGACTAGATATGATAAGCAAGAATTTTGACACGTACACCAGGTTCTAATCCAGACTTACTAATATAACCTAACAACACTAGGTCCAAGTCCAGACTCACTAGTGCATCTAAACAACTACCAGTTAGACACACTCATGCAAGAACTGGTTCGCTAAGACCAACGCTCTGATACCACCTGTAAAGACCCGTCCTTATCCATCCGGACGATATCTTCAACATTTGGTCCCATTGCGATGGTCGACTCCAAGTAATGTCCTTAAATTGAGCAAATGCACAGCGGAAGACTTAATTCGTACCTGAGAATAACATGTTTTAAAACGTCAACATAAAGTTGGTGAGATATATAGGTTTGTTGCTAGCAGCGTTATAACTATGGACCACAAGATTTCATATGTAAACATTTTAATAAAAATATTCTAAGTGGTTGAGCACTTGGTAACCATACTTAACAATTAATCACGTCGCATATTCCCTTTATTATGAAATCTTACTACACCGTACCAAGTGTAGTCACGAAACGAAGTACTGTGCAACCGTTGAATACTGGTCGTCCAGTCCGGTTGGGGTTGTCAGGCCCGATAGATCTATCAACAGGATTCGCGTTTACAATACCACTGTAAATAATAGTTACCAAGCTACAGGGAAGTATGCCAGTGGTACAACTCAACGTAGAATATATTTTTCAGTTACTTGTGTCCATAACGTAAATCATTTATAAAAACAGCGCATGTATTCTCAGCCCAAAAATATTTAAAGTTTAAAAGGGACTATATACTCACCTAATGTATTTTGTAGTAAAAATACATATAACATCATTTAACATGTGCAAGGTTGCCATTGGATTCACGAACCTATATTATTCATATATATATATTAATACATAGAATTGTAATCGAATAAGTTTACATATTTTTATTAATGATATACTTGTTATATTTAATAATTTATAGTTTTATTAATTAATTAAATATATTTATTTTATATACACTTTTTAATGAATAATTAATAAAAATTTTAATATAGTTATGTGTATTAAATATATTCTTAAGTAACTAATATTTATAAAATAATATTGATAATACTTATAATTTTAGTGAAAATTCTAAATAAAAACACAATTTTAACAAAATAATGAGTCTTTTAATAATAATAATAATAATAATAATAATAATAATAATAATAATAATAATAATAATAATAATAATAATAATAATAATAATAATTTTGAAAATAAAGACTACCTTTGAAGAGCTATTTTAAAAAGAATTGCACCAAACTGGGATTGAACCCGAGACCTCTCGACACCACACAAACGCCCTAACCATTGATCTGTTTCCATTTTTCTGATATAGCATAGGTTAATTTAAATATAACCGTTTCTTAGCAGCGACCACAAATGGGTCTCGGCCCATTCGAAATTATTTAGAAGCCCAGTACTTAAAACAAATCCCACGGCCCAAAATTAAACCTAGTGTTCCCTTGTTAACAGTCTGCTACCGAAAAAAATAATAATACGTCCATGATGTTTTGAATATTAACAGCTGGAGGATAACAATTATTTGTGGGGTCTTTGGTCCATTATCTAACATCTTAATTGATTTAAATCATCATCATTCCATTTCCCTTTTAGTTTGAATGACACCATGATCATTTCCTTCCAGCATCAATCCTTATTTCATCATCATCACACGTTATCATTCAACACATTTTTTTTTATTCGAACTGGAGTAGAAATAGAGAGCATCTAGCGAATAGTAGCGGTTAGTGAATATGGTTTCAAAGAGTGTGGTGGTGATGGGTGTTTAATGGTGTTCAAGATAAAAAGGTGAGGGTGTTGCGGTTATGATAGCCGAAGGTGGTGAAAATTAATGGGTAGAAGGGTGGCGGTTTAGGTTTAGCTAGGTGGTAGTTTTGATCGTGGTAGCGTGATAGGGTGGTGTTGGAGGTTGTTTACGATGGTGGAAGTGGTGATTGTGATGATTGGTTGTTCACGATGGAGGAGGTTGTGCGAAGGTAGTGACGGTGCAAGTATGGTGGTTGGCAATAGTTTATGACGATTGTAGTTGATGTTGTTTGAACGAAAATAGAGAAATATAGAAACGGTTTACGGTTCAAGTGGGTTTCCGTTGGGTGGTTTGTGGTTGCAAAAATGATGGCGTAAATGGTGATTGTTTAGGGTGGTTGTGACCGATGGTTCATGATGATCTTAGGATGATAGTCGATTGGGTTCCACGACGGTGGTTCGGTTTTGTGAACACGTACAGTAGCCAGCTCGGTTTAGCCGAAGTGAGTGGGTTTCAATGATGGAGGTAAACCGATCAAGATGGTGGTTTGGGTCTTCGAGTTAAATAGTAGCAGTAGGATAAAATAAAAACAATAGTAATAAGTGGCGACTTTAGTGGGGGTTTTCCAGCTGCAAATAGCAACAAAAGGTGGCGGTGTTTGTGATGATTCTTGCGATTGATCGAGAAAGAATATGAGGTAAATAGATGCAGTAGTTTGAAGGTGATGGTGAGGTTGTGGTTTATGATTATGGTGTGATGGCGGTTGTAGGAAACCGGTGGTGAACGATGGAGTTAAAGGTGGTGATCGGTTGATGAAGATGATCATGGTGGTGGTGGAAGTCGAAGCAGGAGAGTAGAGAAGATAGATGGTGATTGTCATAGGTGGTGAATCATGGTTGTCGAATGGTGGTTTGCCGGAACTCGATGGTGAGTGTTGGGGTGATGAAGTAGCCGTCGGTTACAGTTGAAAGAGTGGGTTTGGTTGTGAGGTTCTCAAGTATATAACTCATCTTTATATAAAATAATAATAATAATAATAATAATAATAATATGATATTATGTATTGATTGGAGTCAAGTAAATGATAGTGGTGTCCGATCAAAACAACAAAAAGAAACAAAATGTAATAGTGATCAAATAGTAGTTTGATTATTGGTTGTAGTTGAAACTAAGCAGATATATGTATATTATATACAATTAAAATAGTGGGAATGGTGATGGATGAAATGGCGTAAGTTATCTATCTATCATAATCGTTATATATGTATACACAGCTGTAAAGTTGAGCAAACATACATATTCAATCATCCTATTCAATTCACGAATTAAATGAAATCAGAAAATATATATAATTATATTAATAATATAATTTAAAATAAAAACGGGTGAATATATTAGTCGTCGTCTTATACCGACTGAATTTCGTACTTCATGGTTAATCAGTGGTGGATAAAAAAAAATACTCAGATAAATTCCAAATTTTTAATTAGTTTTCTTTATTTAATTTGGTCATTATTTATTTTACAATATAAATTCTAATAATTAAATTATATAATATTCCAGATTATATTTCAAATTATAAATACCTATTTATATATATCATCTATTTACAAATAGTTGTTCGTGAATCGTCGGGAATGGTCATAGGGTATCTAATTATCTGAATATAGATTCCAAACTTTCTAGACTCAACATTACAGATTTTGCTTATCGTGTCGAAAACATATAGAGATTAGAGTTTAAATTTGGTTGAAAATTTCCGGGTCATTACAAATAATAATACTAATTAATAATAATTATCTTAATAAGAATAATCATAATGTCTTTTATAAGATAATAATAATAATACAATTAAAAATAATAATACTAATAATATTAGTACAACTTAAATATATTAAATTTTATATATATATATATATATATATATATATATATATATATACATATATATATATATATATATATATATATATATATTAGAAATAATAATATTACTAATACAACTATTAATATTAATATTAAAAACAATAATGAAAGTAATTAAAATAATATTAATATATCAATTAAATTCAAATTTGTAATTTAAGATAATACCATTTTTCTAATATTATATTATATGTTGACAACTGATTAGTTAATATTTATATATGTATTTAATAGAAGTCATATATAGATTCATATATCACTATACCTAAACTTGTAATTTTTATTTAATTTATTAATATTACATATGCTATGTAATATTTATACATTTTATATATTATAATATACATACAACATTGATTTTGTATAGAATCATATATATATTTATATGTATTCATTTTAATAGTAACTTAACCATTCTATAAATTACTTCACATTATTATATATACTTATTTTCAACTTATATATATATATATATATATATATATATATATATATATATATATATATATATATATATATATATATATATATATATATATATATATAAGTTGAAAATAAGTATATATAATAATTCGTGAATCGTCGAAAGTAATCAAAAAGGTCAAAATGATTTCATGAATCAGTTCAATCATTTTGAGATTCAACTAAATAGACTTTGCTTATCGTGTCGAGATCATAATGAGTTTATGTTTAAATTTGATCGGAAATTTCTGGGTCGTCACACATTTTATGTTGCGGCTCCCCCTCATCGCGTTGGTATCGGTTAATTTCTTCACTACGATGGTCAAATCCCCCTTATTTTGTATGCAGGAGTGCGATTAATCGGCGTTAACTTTTGTAGTCGCATTCGTCGCACTGTTATTTTCCTTTCCCCGGCTTGTGTTTTCAAGTTCCTTCTCCTTCATACTTAATGTATGGGGCCTTTGCCCATCCCATGTAATAAGTTAGATCTCCATTTTTATACTCCGACACCATTGTATAGATTCATAGGTCCTTGTAATTCATATTCCGGGTATTAATAATGTACTTATCTTGCTTTTCAAAATAAATAAATAAGGCGAGCACTAGTAGCTCCGCTCATTTACAACCCTAATTATCACTCATTTACAGCCCTAAGTATCACGTACAAATTTAGAAAGGATGAAATTTACTTAGCGGGCCACTAATATGATGTGACCAACCAATCTGCTACGGCTCATGATAAAAAGGCTGTCTATTTAGAGAAAAAAGTTACACCCACTATATGCCATGGAATTTTGGGCCAGATTGATGGGGCCAATTCATTCCACTATTTAGAGCTTCGTTGCTGTACGTATGTGAGGTTGGATGCTGGACCATATTACGCTGTTCAATGGTCTTCATTTGCTCTTGAATTATGCCAAGCATTTGCGCTTGTGATAAAGAAGCCCGATTCATTGAGTGTTCCATAGAGTTATCAGTGTTTGCGTGTAGAGACAACAGCCGAGAGAAATAAGGAATCTTTATAATTAATACTTCGTATTAATACTAAATACTAATATGATTTTAATCTAATATGGTTTGGAATGGCTGGAATGACACAATAAGAATGAACAGATATGTAATATGCCTACTTTGTGGTTAGTAAAGAAAATAAGATACTAAACAATATGTTTTTTGCGAGGGTGCAAATCAAAGTTCCACATCAGTCACGGAACAAAACAAATGTATGTATATAAGGCTAAAGAGAAGTCCTCTATCACCAGTTGATTTAAGAAAAAAATGGACTCTTGGGTTTATATTGTGTTGGTACGATTTTTCGTGTAGCGGCTGTAAGGTACCAGTACAAGACAATAGCTGCTCAGCATGTGGCGTATACTGTTGATTATTGTTTGCCCTCGAAAAATTATCTCTGCAGACCCGGAACACGGATGGATGATCTGTGGGGTGGCCTCAATCAATCTGAGGATTAATCTAAAATTGATCAGATCAGAATGATGATGTGAAATGTGGTGACCCAGGGGGTCTATTTATAGGCGTAGAATGTCCGAAATTTTCGGGATACACGTGTCAATTACTGAGTGGTTATGTTACACGAAATATCCAGAAGGTCGGTGGCGTGTGCTGACGTGGCTGCGTGCCGTTCACGCGCTGAGCTAAAGGGCTTATGCATAGAAGCTTCCTGCAGGGCTTACGCTTGACGCTGGGCGGCCTGCTCTACGCTGGGCGGCAAATACTGAAAACCGTCAAATTTAATTATCTTTTGTGCTTTTTGATCCATTTTTCTGTATGAAAATGATGTTTTTATGCGTGTATCTCCAAGGATACACCATTATATTGCAAGACATGTTGTTTAGGCTATGCGATCCTAACAAGTGGGCATGGATAATATAGACAAGTACAACTGGCTAGGCCTAAACTCTAACAATATGAAATGGGCCTATCATAGAACGCCCACTAACAGAAACAATATGAAGTTGTGGTTGTTTTATTTCGAGACATGAGATTTTATTTAAAAATAACCAAAGGTAACTTAGAAACCAAATTAGTCTAATGAAAGCAGATAAATTAAACCCAATCATAAAACACGCTTCGAATTCAACCCAAAAACACCCAAGAAACTTCAATATCTCCCCCAAGCACTTTAAGGAATCTTAAAGGCCTCCCAAACAGCTTGAGATGCGACAATTGTAAATTCAGAACATTTACACTAATCGATCATTGTAACCGATACAACCATATTTTAGTAATTTATTGTGACTTCTTGATTACAATTTTGCCCGTGTTCATAAAATATTGTTGGCAAAGACATAATAAATGATTCATTTGAGTGGTATTTGTTGTCACACTCGGCTCGCCCACTATCTCCGCCCTTCTCAAAATTGCTTAGCATCATAGTTGCCCCAGTCCCTCGCAGTATATCGGCTAAAAAGGACACTTTTCATAAAATTTCCCCAAACTATCTATCTCAGTAGTCTGTCATGTGATGACCTGGAAATTTCCGATCAAATTTAAACTTTAATCTTTATATGTTTCCGACACGATAAGCAAAATATGTAATGTTGAGTCTCGAAAATTTTGAACTGTTTTCATATATGCAATAACCTTGTGACTATTCCCGACGATTCACGAACAACGATGTATAAATAGATATGTAATATATATATATATATATATATATATATATATATATATATATATATATATATATATATATATATATATATATATAATTAATAAATAGTAAAGATTCAATAAATTATATAATTGATAGATGGTATATAATAAATGGTAATATAGTAAACTTAATTACAAGTTGAATATAATTATTATATTAAAACTATTATCATTACTAGTATGATTATTATTAAGCAATATTATCAATAATATCATTACATAGATTGTTATTATTAGTATTAGTATACATACTGTAATGAATATTAGATATAAATTGTATGTTATTACATAACTAGTACATTGTAAAATTTAATGTAATTACAAATTAAAACATAAATATTATATTAATAATATTATTATTACTTTCAATATTAATATCAAGATTAGTGTTATTTAAACAAATAATTTATAGATACAAATTTGATATATAAGTGGATATAGTATTAATATTATGGTTATTATTAGTAAAGTTAGTATTATTATAATCAGTATTATTGTTATAATAATAGAAGTATTAATGTTATTATCATTATTAATATTACTCTCATAATTATAACTACCATTATTATTAAAGTCATTATTAATATTATCATATAAATAAGACAAATTATCATTCATATTACTAATGATGATTATTAATACCATCATAATTGTTAATGTAGTATTATTATTATTATTTACTATTATTAATTGATAATAGCTTTTAGAAGGAATCTGTTTCACGTAGCAATCTACTGTAATCCAGTTTTGTTTTGATCTCAAATTTGTTACATATCACTTCCATTCGTACAGAGTTGTTAATCCACTTTTAATTATTTTATCTCCTTCTGGATTAAATGCATATTTTCCTGTCGAGCATCATTTCTTACAAATCCAACCAAATCTTGTGTAATTCATTCATTCCAATTCCTCTTCATTATCATTAGCAACTACCAATTACAACTAATCCAAATTGTTGAATTAAACCAGAAAGATGAATCAATTCAGTCGACTACCACAGCCACGACCACCTTCAACCGCTGAGTTTCATCAAACAACCGCCACTCTATAACCATCATTTACACCTACTACAAATTGAGTTGTTGCTGATTGAATTCTATTTAGTAACCTGTACATCACCACTTAACCATCATCACTTTCATTTATTTATTTTTAGTCGATCATACCCAAAACCTGCTGCATATTTCTGTTTCCTGTTCGAGTCACCAATCCTTATGAAATCATCACCACCACTTCGCCACATCTCTCTATATCTCTTTCTATTCTAATCGTGATCACCACCATCCTTGCTAATCACCTTTGATCATCATTGAACACCATCATCATCAACCTACATCTACTAATTAATGTATTGCTGGCTGCTACTGCTTGATCAAATACAACCATAACCACCATCATAACACCCAATTAATCACCATCTTGTAACCCTAAACCACTACCTTTGAGGTTCAAATACAACCACAGCCACCGCGTTTTATTGTAGCTGCAACCTCTTGTTTGCGACTGCTATTCCTTACCACTGCAGCTGCTATATCAAGGTTCACTTTAACATCAACAACATTAGCACGATAATGATGATGTCAATTAAAGATGATGAAGAATAGTAAATAGAAAAAGATTGAAGAAGAAGATAAACAGGAATGAAACGAACGCATGATACCTACTTTCATCAATGATTGCTTGTTGATTAATCTGCTGATGATGATGAAACCGAAAATCCTCCTGCTTTGAAATTCGACTGCTATTTTTTTTATTAACCGACAGTTACAACGTGATTCTTCTAATAATATTAATTATTGGAGATGGTATGATGGAGTTGGCATAATGGCCGACCAACAATGCCCATCTAAAGGACGATCTGTTAATTTTTTTATTGTCTTCGAACGGCATTAAGTTGGGAAGGGAACCGAAACCCTCTTTGATTCTACTGGACTACCGGTTGAAAATAAATAACCTAACATTTTGGGCCATGCACTAGTGTGTAATTGGGCCGTAATTACAACTTAGTTTGTTGGGCCGAAACGAAACAAAAACGGGTTAAATGGTGTTGGATATGGTATTATTCCAGAAAAGCTGAATGGGTCGAATGGTTGGGTGTGTATGTGGGTTAGCGGGAGGTCGCAGGTTCGATTCCAGGAGGTGGCGTATTATTTTTAAGAGCTTGTTTTTCTTCAAAGGTTATATTCTAAAATTATTATTATTATTATTATTATTATTATTATTATTATTATTATTATTATTATTATTATTATTATTATTATTATTATTATTAATTGTTATTATCGTTAGGATAATTATTATCATTATTAACATTTATATAATTGATAATATTATTATCATTATTATTATTATTATTAAGATAAATATTATTAATATTAATATTATTATTATTATTATCATTATGAATAAAATTACTATTTTTATGGTTATTATAGTTATCATTATTATGTTTGTTATCATTAACATTATTACAAAAATTATCATTTTAATTATTATTATTATCATCATTACTATTATTATCACTATTTTAGTATTATAAATGTTATTTTAATAAACAGATGACATTTATATATTTAACATCTATATTAATATTAGATACTATTTTGTTTAATAAAATGTTATTATTAAATTACAAATAATATATATAAATGGATTTTAAATTAAAGCATATATATATAAATATGAGTCCTAATACATTAGTTAATATTTTTGAGCATTAAAATATAATATTTATAATCAATAACATATATTATATCATAATTAAAATACTTTAATAAGAATCTGTTATATAACTACTAAGCATCTGAAATATATAAAATAGATATAATTAATGTATTTATTAATATAACATACAAATTCTTAATATAAGAAGTATACTAATAATATTAATATATAAACTTGTTAATTGTTATTATGTGTTTTAATATATATAAAAATGATATAGGTTCGTGAATTCGAGGCCAACCTTACACTTGTTCAATGATATTATATGTATTTTTACTACGAAATACAGTATGGTGAGTTTCATTGATTCCCTTTTACTCTTTCCATTTTTGGGGCTGAGAATACATGCAAATGTTTTATTAACTATTTTACAATAATTATATGCATGAGTTTCATTTGTCTTTTTACCCTTTATATTTTTGGGCTGAGAATACATGCGCAACTTTTATAACTGTTTTACGAAATAGACACAAGTAATCAAAATTACGTTCTATGGTTGAATGATCGAAACTGAATATGCCCCTTTTAGTCTGGTAATCTAAGAATTAGGGAACAGACACCCTAATTGACGCGAACTCTAAAGATAGATCTATCGGGCCCAACAAGCCCTATCCAAAGTACCGGATGCTTTAGTACTTCGAAATTTATATCATGTCCGAAGGAGGATCCCGGAATGATGGGGATATTCTTATATGTATATTGTGAATGTCGGTTACCAGGTGTTCAATCCATATGAATGATACTTTTGTCTCTATGTATGGGACGTATGTTTATGAGAAATATGAAATCTTGTGGTCTATTAAATTGATGAAAATGATTATTTATGTTAAACTAATGAACTCACCAACCTTTTGGTTGACACTTTAAAGCATGTTTATTCTCAGGTACGAAAGAAATCTTCCGCTGTGCATTTGCTCATTTTAAAGATATTATTTGGAGTCATTCATGACATATTTCAAAAGACGTTTCATTCGAGTCGTTGAGTACATCAAGATTATTATTAAGTCAATTATAGTTAGATATATTATAAAATGGTATGCATGCCGTTAACTTTCGATGTAATGAAAGATTGTTTTTTTTCAAAAACGAATGCAATGTTTGTAAAATATATCATATAGAGGTCAAGTACCTCGCGATGTAATCAACTGTTGTGAATCGTTTATAATCGATATGGACTTCGTCCGGACGGATTAGGACGGGTCGCTTCAGTTGGTAACAGAGCGGTGGTCTTAGTGAACCAGGTCTTGCATTAGTATGTCTAACTGATAGTCGTTAATATGCATTAGTGAGTCTGGACTTCGACCGTGTCTTCATGTCAAAAGTTTTGCTTATCATTCGTGTCGAAAATTACCTGCTTATCATCCTTAGGGAATCATCTGCTTATCATTCTTAGTCTAGACACATCTTACTGCATTGATTGCATAAATAGTGTATAGACAAAATTCATATCTTAGCGTATCTGTTATTGTTACCTTTGCCTGACAGCTTCCGTAGATTCCTCCGTAACTTATGGGATTTTAGTATTATATATGCATATGTAAATTATGTATTGCAGGGTATTAATCTACATCCTATAATATATTTCTTTTCAAAAATCATTCATCTGATCGTACGAGATGAATCACTCAACCAGATCGAATTCCTCGGATTTCGACAGCTATTCCAATATGGAGTTTCACCTAAGCTCCGAAAGCAGAGTCACTAGAATGAATCAACCAATCATCCATCCCCAATTCATTTGATGGGTTCGTTGTCGACTTAATCGATGGAGACGCGCAGACGGCGATCCCTTCCACTAACCGAATTCACCTCTTGATGAAGAACCTGAAGCACTTACCGGCGAACCTGTTCGTAACACCATTTTCACCCTCATTTCCCGAATATCTCGCCACGACTATATCATAACTCAGATTCTAAACCTTATTCATCCGCTCGTTCGACCGACAACCATCCCGGAATAATAGAAGAAGTCAACGAACTTCGCGCTCGAATAATCAATTTGGAAAACGTGGTGCAAAACCTACCAGCTTCAGCAACAGCACCGGCAACACCAGTACCACCAACAACCCAAGTTTCAACATCACACGCCTCAACATCTCAATCTGTACCTCAAGCATAATCATCATTCTATGAATCATACTACATTATTTATCTTCGTTCGACATAGCGATTATGTAATCTCTGATGTTTTAGAGATTATATATTATTGTTCTAACGGTAAATCAAATGAGTTTAATATCATATTGACTCATTAAACCCATGATTACATCTAAAGAAAATATATAGGTATATATATTTTTTCATAAAGATTGTAATTAAAAATACTTTTGTACAAACTGTTAATGGTGAAACTATTTTAACGGGTAGGTAATACCTAAAGAATATTTAGATTTCACATTAATAAGTTATACTGTACATTCTTCGAATCTGATTCAACAATCATTTACTATCCTATTTATAACCACCGATATACAAATCCGTTCACCACAAAATAAGCAGTTTCATTCAATTTCATATTTGAATTCTGACCTATCAGAATCCAACAAGTGGCATAATGAAGAAATAATGGACACAATAAAAATTGATTAGAAACAGACTAATTAACAATATGAAATTTTGTTAAGAAACCACGCTAACAAGATCCCAGCTAACTGTTCCTAGCTAACTGTTAATTCTGTATTACATTTTATTTTATCGCAATTTATTTATCGCAATTTAATTATCGCAATTTATTTATCGCAGTTTATTTATCGCAATTTATATTCTCGCAATTTTATTTATCGTCATTTAATTTCTGTTATTTATTTTACGCACTTTAAATATCGGGACACGTATACAAAGTTTTGACATGTCATATCGACCCATCTATATATATTATTTAGAGTAACCATAGACACTCTATATGCAGTAATGCGGGAGTTAGCTATACAGGGTTGAGGTTGATTCTACAATAATATATATAGTTTGAGTTGTGATCGAGTCTGAGACATGTACACGGGTCACGATACATATTAATCAATTCGAATATTATACATTAAACTATATATGAATTATTGGACTGTTAATTGTGGACTATCGACTGTGGACTAATAATATTGGACAACTAAAATGAATTAAAATATTGATCATAACATATGAAACTAAACATATCTTCAAGTTGCCACTTGATCTCATCTTAAACCTCATTTGTATCTTGACAATTACTATCTGTGTTCAAACCTTTCATGATTCTTGAAAACACCTCAATCAAGAGGATGAACCAACTGCATCTCAACTACGGAAGAAAAGATTTATGCATATAGTTATGCACCTGAAAACTCTCGGAACCTGAGTAAACGTTTAACACGTATCTGTGCTAGCTCCTTTAGCATTGTTATTACCAAAAATAACACTGTAATTCTTTTTCAAATTAGCAAATTTTGTCACAGCTCCAACAAGTCAACTTCGACTTTTCGTTCAAAACAACCTTATTATAACCTTGATATATACGTTGTCTCTTCACCTTCGTTACCGGAGAACTGTTTATATCCCACCACATTAACAGTAAACGTACCAGCAACTTCACTACTCTTTGGCGTAAGTCACTTCGATAAATCACTATATTTATTCATTAAAACTCTCTCATATACTCATCCGTATCTTGTAACGAGAACTCCCATACCAATTATTGGGAAACAGCAATCAGTACTTTGAAAAGTCACAGCATATCAACATCAACAGTTATATGTATAACCTTTATCTATTAGAATTATGACCTTCCATTTGGAAATTCTGAAAGTCACCCAGTCTACTAATCAATACTCGGAATGTTGAAAAAGTGAATGAAGCAGCAGAAACCGTAGACAACCGTAAACAACCTTAATAATCGGAAGTTTGATGATAAAGAATAGTATGTTGGAAAAGCTCAGAAAAGTTGGAACTGGAAAACGGATTGAGCTAACCACGAAGGAGACCAAGGACAAATACAAGGACCATACCCTATATTCAAAGAATCCAGGTAATTCTGGATCCGATGAAATCTTTAGAGAATATCTTGCTCCGAAGTCATGTTAAAATCTTGTGGAAAATCTTTCTCCACCAACCATCGAACTTAGAAATTCCAAAATATCATCATCAATATCTTCGATATTTCTGAGGATATTTTCATAAATATTCTCGTCCAAAATTATATACCTCTTCATGCTTCCTGTATATAATTATATTGGAAACATTCAATAGAAAATTTTGTACCGAAAAGCGGATTATGCGAAACTATGAAGGAAGCCGTGGAAAAATCACAAAGAATAAGTTTGACTTCAAAGAATCCAAATGATTCAATGCCTGCTAAAGTCTTTAGCGAATATCTTGCTCCTTACTCTAAACCCTTGCGGACAATAGTTTCTATCATCCTCTGATCTTAGATATTCCGAGATATTATCGTATCTTTCATTATAAATATCCTCCATATTTCTGAAGATATTTTCATAACTATTCTTATCTGAAATCATTAATCTCTTCGCGCTATCAGTGTTACATCATATAGAAACTGTTAGTTTCTATATTCTGTAAACTTTCGAATTTAAAATATGAATGTTATTGAAGTAATGTTGGTAACTGATGCACGAGTTAGTATAATATAATGACACTTGATCAACGTGATTATATTACAGTAATTCATGCTGAGTTTCTAATGGAACGTGATGATTCACAGAACATACCGTCATCATGTGCCATTTACACGACTCTTACATTCTACCCAATCTCCCAACATATTAAGAACATATTTTCTTGATAGTTCTATCTTTTCGGATATTCTAGTAATTTACCAAATCAAGATCGTGCCATTACGATTTTCTCCTTAGAACATTAACTATGTTCATTCCAAAATTCATAACTATGAATTCTGGACCATTATTCGTTTAAATTCGAGAAGAGAATAAAAAGGCAAAGAGCTCTGAAATATAAGGGAGGATATAAAGCCCAATGACAACACATAATTTACAAACCGTGTATATCAATACGTATTACAACGTAAAGACACGGGAAAATTAATAACACTATAACTCCAAGATAATAGTAGAAATAAATAAAATCCTCCGGTGGTATATGAAAGAGAAGAATGACAGATATGAAGGTTAGGAGTATATCAAGGATCAGAACGGGATGGAGCATATTGATGAATGCTTTAAAGTATGAATCAAGGGAGAAAGAATAGAAGGTGTGAGTTGTAAGGAAACGGCGGGGGTGAATTTATAGTAAAATATCCGACAGAGCAGTCAAAACAAATGATCGCATTTAAAGCAGCTCCTAATTCCCTTGATTACCAAAGAATCAAATCTTATTACGAAGATTTTCTCCAAATCTCTTAAACTTGGAAATCAATCCTATCTACGTCAAAAGATATGACGAATCTATAGCTACTCATTTCACTCTTTGGTGATAGCTTCACTCGTACTCTTCATGAAATCAAATGGTTTTATCTATATTACTCAATGGTGATAAAACTATAATTATCAACTCATATTCGTCATGAAAACATTTTTATTGTTAGCCATGACAACCTCATTCAAATTTCAGGACGAAATTTCTTTAACGGGTAGGTACTGTGATGACCCGGAAATTTCCGATCAAATTTAAACTTTAATATTTATATGTTTCCGACACGATAAGCAAAATATGTAATGTTGAGTCTCGAAAATTTTGAACTGTTTTCATATATGCAATAACCTTGTGACTATTCTCGACGATTCACGAACAACGATGTATAAATAGATATGTAATATATATATATATATATATATATATATATATATATATATATATATATATATATATATATATATATATATATATATACATATATATATATATATACATATATATATATATACACATATATATATATATACATATATATATATAATTAATAAATAGTAAAGATTCAATAAATTATATAATTGATAGATGGTATATAATAAATGGTAATATAGTAAACTTAATTACAAGTTGAATATAATTATTATATTAAAACTATTATCATTACTAGTATTATTATTATTAAGCAATATTATCAATAATATCATTACATAGATTGTTATTATTAGTATTAGTATACATACTGTAATGAATATTAGATATAAATTGTATGTTATTACATAACTAGTACATTGTAAAATTTAATGTAATTACAAATTAAAACATAAATATTATATTAATAATATTATTATTACTTTCAATATTAATATCAAGATTAGTGTTATTTAAACAAATAATTTATAGATACAAATTTGATATATAAGTGGATATAGTATTAATATTATGGTTATTATTAGTAAAGTTAGTATTATTATAATCAGTATTATTGTTATAATAATAGAAGTATTAATGTTATTATCATTATTAATATTACTCTCATAATTATAACTACCATTATTATTAAAGTCATTATTAATATTATCATATAAATAAGACAAATTATCATTCATATTACTAATGATGATTATTAATACCATCATAATTCTTAATGTATTATTATTATTATTATTTACTATTATTAATTGATAATAGCTTTTAGAAGGAATCTGTTTCACGTAGCAATCTACTGTAATCCAGTTTTGTTTTGATCTCAAATTTGTTACATATCACTTCCATTCGTACAGAGTTGTTAATCCACTTTTAATTATTTTATCTCCTTCTGGATTAAATGCATATTTTCCTGTCGAGCATCATTTCTTACAAATCCAATCAAATCTTGTGTAATTCGTTCATTCCAATTCCTCTTCATTATCATTAGCAACTACCAATTACAACTAATCCAAATTGTTGAATTAAACCAGAAAGATGAATCAATTCAGTCGACTACCACAGCCACGACCACCTTCAACCGCTGAGTTTCATTAAACAACCGCCACTCTATAACCATCATTTACACCTACTACAAATCGAGTTGTTGCTGATTGAATTCTATTTAGTAACCTGTACATCACCACTTAACCATCATCACTTTCATTTATTTATTTTTAGTCGATCATA
This sequence comes from Rutidosis leptorrhynchoides, assembly GCF_046630445.1. NCBI lineage: Eukaryota > Viridiplantae > Streptophyta > Magnoliopsida > Asterales > Asteraceae > Rutidosis > Rutidosis leptorrhynchoides. The sequence goes on from NC_092333.1 coordinate 540,048,348, forward strand.
CCCAAAACCTGCTGCATATTTCTGTTTCCTGTTCGAGTCACCAACCCTTATGAAATCATCACCACCACTTCGCCACATCTCTCTATATCTCTTTCTATTCCAATCGTGATCACCACCATCCTTGTTAATCACCTTTGATCATCATTGAACACCATCATCATCAACCTACATCTACTAATTAATGTATTGCTGGCTGCTACTGCTCGATCAAATACAACCATAACCACCCTCATAACACCCAATTAATCACCATCTTGTAACCCTAAACCACTACCTTTGAGGTTCGAATACAACCACAGCCACCACGTTTTATTGTAGCTGCAACCTCTTGTTTGCGACTGCTATTCCTTACCACTGCAGCTGCTATATCAAGGTTCAATTTAACATCAACAACATTAGCACGATAATGATGATGTCAATTAAAGATGATGAAGAATAGTAAATAGAAAAAGATCGAAGAAGAAGATAAACAGGAATGAAACGAACGCATGATGAAATGACCCGTTCATATACATTATAAACGATTCACAATAGTTGATTACATTGCGAGGTATTTGACCTCTATATGATACATTTTACAAACATTGCATTCGTTTTTAAAAGACAAAATTTCTTTACATCGAAAATTGACAGACATGCATACCATTTCATAATATCCACTATCCAACTATAAATTGATTTAATAATAATCTTTGATGAACTCAATGACTCGAATGCAACGTTCTTCGAAATATGCTATGAAAGACTCCAAGTAATATCTTTAAAATGAGCAAATGCATAGCGGAAGATTTCTTTAACACCTGAGAATAAACATGCTTTAAAGTGTCAACCAAAAGGTTGGTGAGTTCATTAGTTTATCATAATCATTTATTTCCATCATTTTAATAGACCACAAGAATTTCATTTCCAGTTCTCATAAATATACGTCCCATGCATAGAGACAAAAATAATCATTCATATGGTGAACACCTGGTAACCGACATTAACTAGATACATATAAGAATATCCCCTATCATTCCGGGATCCTCCTTCGGACATGATATAAATTTTGAAGTACTAAAGCATCCGGTACTTTGGATGGGGTTTGTTAGGCCCAATAGATCTATCTTTAGGATTCGCGTCAATTAGGGTGTCTGTTCCCTAATTCTTAGATTACCAGACTTTAATAAAAAGGGGCATATTCGATTTCGATAATTCAACCATAGAATGTAGTTTCAATTACTTGTGTCTATTTCGTCAAACATTTATAAAAGCGCATGTATTCTCAGTCCCAAAAATATAAAGGATAAAAAGGCAAATGAAACTCACCATACTGTATTTCGTAGTAAAAATACATATAACGTCATTGAACAAGTGCAAAGTTGGCCTCAGATTCACGAACCTAAATTAATTATATATAATTATGTGTTGGTCAATATTTGTCTAACAAATTAGGCCAAGTCATAGTGTACCACAATCCTAATGCTCGAGACTAATATGCAAAAGTCAACAAAAGTAAATTTGACTCAAAATAATTTCCAAAAATCTATACATGATTAATATATAGTTTAAATATCGTCGTTTTATATTTTTAAATATTTTTAAAAGATTTATTAGAGTAAATAATATAATTTATTTATTAATAAATAAAATTTTATATTAAATTTATATAATATAATATACTTTTATATATATTAAGTAATAAAATTTATAGGGTTCATTTAATATCATAAAGATAATATGATAGGTATTATTAAAGTAAGTTATTACACGTAGTAAAATATGTTTGTATCACATATTTATTTGATAAAATAATATCTATAATGATAGTAAGTAAAAGTTGTATTATTTTGTAATAATAATTATTATTATAAAAATATCAATATTTATAATTACTAAGATGACATTATGATAAAACGATAATTCTAATTATGATAACTTTAATATTTACGATAATTTTTAATATTATCTTTAAAATAATAATTCTATTTAAAATAATAATAATAATGATATTTTATAGTAACAATGACATTTCTATTAAAATGATAATTTTTGTTAAAATGATAGTTTTAATACTAACGATATTTTTAATAATAATAGTAATGATAAAAATAATAAGAACGATAATTTTATCTAAATCAATATCTTATAATATTTTAATTTCATCATGATACTCTTACTCATTATTTCCTAATCGTTTCTTTTAATAGCTTTTAATCGTCTTTTATATCGTGTTCATAATAATGATAATAATAGTAATCAAAATAATTAGGTGTTACAAATATTTGTTTTAATTACACTAATATTAATAATGATAGTTACTATAACATTTTTAACGATAATACTAATAATTATCTTAATGATAATATAGTAATAATAATAATAACAATGACAATATTCATTTTTAAATAATGATATATATATTAATAATGATAATAATAATAATAATAATACCAATAATAATAATAATAATAATAATAATAATAATAATAATAATAATAATAATAATAATAATAATAATAATAATTGGATAATAATAATAATAATACTAATTATAACTTTAACGATAATAACGATAGTAATAATAATAAAAAAATAACAATTTTTTATGACAAATCCCTTTTATTGATAAAGATAATAATAATGATAATAATAAGATAAAACTAGAATGACGATAAAAATGACGATAATAATAATCATTTTTAATAAAAATATCGAAAATTCAATTGATTATAACTTCTAATCCGTTCATCGAAACCATTCGATATCTAAAGGAAAAGTCCTTAATTTTTCGCTAGCTTTCCAAGGACATGCATATCTTATACCTTATCTCAACCGCAAGTGTAACTAATTCAATATTCAACCTAACCTGTCTAAGGGCAATATCAAAAGTACAAGCATGCATAATCCTAAATACTCGAGCACTAGTCAGGGATACACTATTAGTATGTAAAAGTTAAATTATGAGTACTCACGTATCAATATTGAGATTCAATATTGCAGGAAAGGTACGTAGACGCAACGGAAATGATAAACACTATATTGACCTCACGAGCATACCCATGAACCATACTCAATCACCTCCATAGCTATAACCCATAATTTCCTTAATCCTATCCTACTCGAAAAACAATTTCGAAATTACTCGGACAGCACTCTGTCGTAATATTTTATGTATACTAATAATATCTTGAAATAATACGGAGTAAATATATATATGTAAATTGATTGAGAGAGTTTAGAGAAAAATATTTTCAAGTTTCTATGAAATAATGAAACCTATTGAATTCTATTTATAATAGATTTTTGAATTATTAAAGTGAATTATTAAAGTATGAATTATTAAAGTGAATTATTAAAGTATGAATTATTAAAGTGAATTATTAAAGTATGAATTATTAAAGTGAATTATTAAAGTATGAATTATTAAAGTATGAATTATTAAAGTGAATTATTAAAGTATGAATTATTAAAGTGAATTATTAAAGTTAAAGTAAAGTAAAAATAAAGTAAAGGTAAAGTTTAAGTATAGTAAAAGTATAAAACTATGTACGTATAATACGCATATAAATATATATAATATTAATTTAAATCATTATATATATTTAATAATATAAAATATAAATATCGTTATCTTTATCATACTAGTTAAGTAATGAGTTGTCAAAAGTGGTTCTAGATATTTATAAAAGTTATATACGTTTTAATAATAAAGTTCTTTTTAAACTGAAAACGTTTTTGTACGTTTGAAACTAAATAGATCAATCGAGTCTTTATGAGATTCAATCTTCCACTATCCTTTGTCTAGTTCTCAATGATTGACAATTTGTTCTTATTTATAAATCACTTTACCATTTTCCGAATATTGTTAAAACGGAAAGATTTCTCAAATCAACGTGGGCCTTTCAACAGAGACTTGTAATCATAATTCAATATATCTAATAATTCAATCATTTGATCTTATCTTCTAATTCCATTGATAAATATTTTGAAACAGATACAATCATATAAAGTATTTAATCTAATATTTTGTTTACGTTTCAAGTTATAATATATATACACATATACATATATAATCATATTCATTTAATGGTTCGTGAATCGTTGGAACATGGTCGAGGTTGAATGAATGTATGAACATAGTTTAAAATTCTTGCAATTTAACTTAACAAATATTGCTTATCGTGTCGGAAACATATAAAGATTAAAGTTTAAATTTGGTTGAAATTTCCGGGTTGTCACACATGATACCTGCTTTCATCAATGATTGCTTGTTGATTAATCTGCTGATGATGATGAAACCGAAAATCCTCCTGCTTTAAAATTCGACTGCTATTTTTTTTTATTAACCGACAGTTACAACGTGATTCTTCTAATAATATTAATTATTGGAGATGGTATGATGGAGTTGGCATAATGGCCGACCAACAATTCCCATCTAAAGGACGATCTGTTAATTTTTTTATTGTCTTCGAACGGCATTAAGTTGGGAAGGGAACCGAAACCCTCTTTGATTCTACTGGACTACCGGTTGAAAATAAATAACCCAACATTTTAGGCCATGCACTAGTGTGTAATTGGGCCGTAATTACAACTTAGTTTGTTGGGTCGAAACGAAACAAAAACGGGTTAAATGGTGTTGGATATGGTATTATTCCAGAAAAGCTGAATGGGTCGAATGGTTGGGTGTGTATGTGGGTTAGCGGGAGGTCGCAGGTTCGATTCCAGGAGGTGGCGTATTATTTTTAAGAGCTTGTTTTTCTTCAAAGGTTATATTCTAAAATTATTATTATTATTATTATTATTATTATTATTATTATTATTATTATTATTATTATTATTATTATTATTATTATTATTATTATTATTATTAATTGTTATTATCGTTAGGATAATTATTATCATTATTAACATTTATATAATTGATAATATTATTATCATTATTATTATTATTATTAAGAGAAATATTATTAATATATTAATATTATTATTATTATTATCATTATGAATAAAATTACTATTTTTATGGTTATTATAGTTATCATTATTATGTTTGTTATCATTAACATTATTACAAAAATTATCATTTTAATTATTATTATTATCATCATTACTATTATTATCACTATTTTAGTATTATAAATGTTATTTTAATAAACAGATGACATTTATATATTTAACATCTATATTAATATTAGATACTATTTTGTTTAATAAAATGTTATTATTAAATTACAAATAATATATATAAATGGATTTTAAATTAAAGCATATATATATAAATATGAGTCCTAATACATTAGTTAATATTTTCGAGCATTAAAATATAATATTTATAATAATTAACATATATTATATCCTAATTAAAATACTTTAATAAGAATCTGTTATATAACTACTAAGCATCTGAAATATATAAAATAGATATAATTAATGTATTTATTAATATAACATACAAATTCTTAATATAAGAAGTATACTAATAATATTAATATATAAACTTGTTAATTGTTATTATGTGTTTTAATATATATAAAAATGATATAGGTTCGTGAATCCGAGGCCAACCTTACACTTGTTCAATGATGTTATATGTATTTTTACTACGAAATACAGTATTGTGAGTTTCATTGATTCCCTTTTACTCTTTACATTTTTGGGGCTGAGAATACATGCAAATGTTTTATTAACTGTTTTACAATAATTATATGCGTGAGTTTCATTTGTCTTTTTACCCTTTATATTTTTGGGCTGAGAATACATGCGCAACTTTTATAACTGTTTTACGAAATAGACACAAGTAATCAAAATTACGTTCTATGGTTGAATGATCGAAACTGAATATGCCCCTTTTAGTCTGGTAATCTAAGAATTAGGGAACAGACACCCTAATTGACGCGAACTCTAAAGATAGATCTATCAGGCCCAACAAGCCCCATCCAAAGTACCGGATGCTTTAGTACTTCGAAATTTATATCATGTCCAAAGGAGGATCCCGGAATGATGGGGATATTCTTATATGTATATTGTGAATGTCGGTTACCAGGTGTTCAATCCATATGAATGATACTTTTGTCTCTATGTATGGGACGTATGTTTATGAGAAATATGAAATCTTGTGGTCTATTAAATTGATGGAAATGATTATTTATGTTAAACTAATGAACTCACCAACCTTTTGGTTGACACTTTAAAGCATGTTTATTCTCAGGTACGAAAGAAATCTTCCGCTGTGCATTTACTCATTTTAAAGATATTACTTGGAGTCATTCATGACATATTTCAAAAGACGTTGCATTCGAGTCGTTGAGTACATCAAGATTATTATTAAGTCAATTATAGTTAGATATATTATGAAATGGTATGCATGCCGTCAACTTTCGATGTAATGAAAGATTGTTTTTTTTCAAAAACGTATGCAATGTTTGTAAAATATATCATATAGAGGTCAAGTACCTCGTGATGTAATCAACTGTTGTGAATCGTTTATAATCGATATGGACTTAATGTCATAGACAGTCGGTTGACTGACTCGAGATAGTCGGTTGAATGACCAGAGATAGTCGGTCGACTGTGTTCTTGAGCTGCAGCAGCAGCTAACTTACGGATTTCGATCTAAATTCACCAAATCTTGATCCTGAACTTGTTTTTGACCTCAAAACCAAAGATAGGTTGTTATAAAACATTTAGGAACATAAACCCACAAGATTTACACACAAACAACAACAAATTTGGACAATTTAACACCAAAATCCACTTTCAACAAAACCTAACTAAAAAACCCAACATAAACACTGATTTGGATATGAAATCACATGATTCTTACCTTGTTAGATTTACAATGAAACAAGGAACATATTCTAACACAAATCAAGGACCAAATTGAGATCGGATGATTAGGGTTTTCAAGAGGTGAAATGTTAGGTTCGGGGGAGTGTTTGGTGATGTTTCTGGAAGAAATTAGAAAAGAAGCAGCATATACACTCATAAGTGTGTTAAAACACATACATCACGACACACGAGTATTTACCATCTGATATCTTACATACTTCGTTAGGCGGCCCTAATAGAGTCCAAATTAAATAAACAAACTTGTTCTGTGACCCTTGTCACAAACTAATCTCAACCACTAATCAAATAACACAAAACATTTAATTAAAAATGAAAGCATATAAAATCACAAATATAAACCTAAGGGCAATGTAGTCATATTACGTCTAGTCTTGGTTTTTGTCTATCATAATTGTGATAATAAGTCTGCCATTTTACTGGCTGCTAACCCTGCTTTTCATAAAAGGTCAATATCAAAATTGATGTTCATATTGTTATAGAGAAAAATATTTCCGGTTTAATAAAAACAAGTTATATTGATTCTAATAGTCAGGTAGCAGATATCTTTACCAAAGCCTTGGGCAAGGCTCCTCATAATTTCTTATGCAATAAACTTGGGATAATTAATATTGACAAGGATAAGATTGAGGAAGGATGCTAAAATTATAATTATTAATATTGACAATGATAAGATTGGGAGAGGTTGTTAAAAATTATAATTATCATTGTCAAGCTTCTCCTTGTGTTTTTTTATTTGTTTACTCACTTATTTTGGTGTTTTATACAGTGTGTCTAAGTTGGAATAAATAAAGTTTGGTGTTACTATTGAGTGTTTAAGTCAAGGGGCCATTCCTGCCATTTTTATTCTTTCTCTTTTATACATATGTCTTGTTAGGGTTGAGTTGAGTTCCTGACACACAAAAACAGCAGCCGTACCATCTCAAAATTCGAGTCTTATCATCTTCATCATTTTTTTTTTCATATTTTAAGCAATCTGTAGTTGATTATTTGTGTTTTTATGTGTGTGTGTGTGTATGTGTGTGTGTGATTCTCTTTATTTCTAGAAATCTTCGTGTTGGAGATTGTCTTTGTTTGTTTAATCAATCTATTGGAAGGAATATATTTAAGTTGTTATAATTTGTGTTCGTAATTTCTTCAGTGTCAGACTACCAGTCAATACTAGCAAGGCCTATGAGGCCTTCCCTATTTGTTTCTTAGAGTTTTATAAGTATTTGTTGAGGTGCAAACCTATCCCACATAGGAGGGAGACAAAAACAAATGTATGTATATAAGTCTAAGGGGAAGTCCCTCTAATACCAATTGATTTTAGAAAAGGATGGACTCTTGGGCTTATATTGCAGGACATTGTGTTTGGGCAATGCGATCTTACAAATGGCATCAGAGCTAGGCTATAGCCCGATGTGGTGAACGACCCAGTGGTGGCGCACCCCTAAGCGCACGGTGCGACATGGCACACCCCTCAGTTTGCCAACGATAATGGAGCCATGGTGCCTTATATCGAAAGTCTTCCTTCCCAAGGAGTGGAAGTGCGGTGTGTCCCGATGGTGAAAGAAAAAGTGAAAGAAAGAAATCGGCGGTATAAGAGGCGTGTCCCGGTAGTGAAAGAAAAGTGAAAGAAAAGAGACCGGTGATATAAGATGGCGGGAGTATCTGTGATGACCCGAAAATTTCTGACCAAATTTAAACTTTATCTTTAAATGTTTTAATGTTTTCGACACGATAAGCAAAGTCTGTAATGTTGAGTCTCAAAGTTTTGGAACTATATTCATGTAATCAATTATTCTTTGACTGTTCTCGAAGATTCACGAACAATATATATATATATAACTTAATGTGCATATATATATATATATATATATATATATATATATATATATGATTTCAAGTTATTTAGTAAACGATAGTAACATTCGATTATTGATTCAATTGATATTTAGATAAGTTAACTAAAACGTTTAAGATGAACCAGTAAAACACTAAATTCCTACGGTTTTTTGAATTGCTACAGTACGATAAAAGCTACAATGTTTTCAAAAATCACTATTTGCTACAGTAAACACTATTTCAAAATGAAAATATATATGTATATACTACGAGAAGATGATTTATAGAAGTAAATGACCAAAACACTCGAAAGTTTAAGATACACTTTGAGTGATATAGTTTATTGATAATTTAAGACTATATTTTGACAAAGGTACGTGTCACGAAACGTAAAGAGTTAATTTTCTCAGCGTACGAAGGGACATTCGAAAAACCAGAATCGGGACATAAGTCGAGTGACGACGTACGACTTATCGAAACAAAAATTACAAATTAACTATGCACGAGAATAAAATATAATATATAGTTAATTAATTTAAATTATATATTATATATATATTATAAAAATATGTCGACGAGCTAGTTGCCAAAATTATGTGAGCTGGAAAAATGGGCCATGCGATCGCATGGCCAATGGCCTTCAGAACAATGCGATCGCATGGGGTCTGGGGATAGGCCACACCTATAAAAGCTCGATCATTTATGCTTCTGTTTTGATTCAATTACTCCGTAAGTATTTATTTATTTTATTATTATTATTATTATTATTATTATTATTATTATTATTATAATTATTATAATTATTATTATTATTATAATTATTATTATTATTATTATTATTATTATTAAGATTAATATTATTATTAATCTTATTATTATTAGTAGTATTAATATTATACATAAAATACTACGACGAGGTCTTGAGCGTGTCACTTTCAAAATGGGTTTTCAAGCGGGATAGAGCTAAGGAAATTATGGGTAATGTTCGGGGGTATATTTATGAATCAAACCTAGTGTTTATCATCTCTATTGCGTCTACGTACTTTCCTACAATATTGAATCACAATATTGATACATGAGCATTCATATCTTATCTTTTGTATATTAATTGTGTATCCATGTCTAGTGCTCGAGTATATATATTTATGCATGCTTGTATGCTAAATTTTGTTGTTAAACAGTTTATAATAGATCACAAATTAAATACATATATTACTCATAAAAGGTATATGATATACATATTTTTGGAAAGCTGGCGCAAAATCAATAACTTTTCATTTAGATATCGAATAGTTTTGATGAACGGATTAAAAGATATGATCAACTGAATTATAATTGACGTTAATTGGAATTGCTTTTGAATCTGCAATTAATATTTAAACAACTTGTTTGTAAGATTGATAAATTGAATTTTTGAATATTACCAACCGAGTAAATGAATCCTTATATAGGGTACGTCTCGTTTTGTTGAACTATTGCCAAAATTGACTTTTTGAAACGACTTTGGATAACTTTTGTATGTCGATCTCGAGCATTAGGATTGTGATACACTATGACCTGACCTAGCTTGATAGACATTTATTTACCAACATATGTTCTCTAGGTTGAGATCTGTAACACCCTGATTTTTTATTTATTTTATATATATATATATATATATATATATATATATATATATATATATATATATATATATATATATATATATATATATATATATATATATATATATATATATATATATATATATATATATATATATATATATATCACAGCGGAAGGCTGAATTACATAAATACCTTTAGATAAAATTTACAAACCATAGTTATCAATTTAGCTTAGTTAATGTTATTACAATATTCCAAAATGTTGGTGTTACGTGAAAACATTATAAAACCAGAAAACATCAGAGTTAAGTACGTAGTCAAACATGTCTTCAACCCAACAGCAACACCCATCCTAACCAGCAGTACCTAAACCTGTAAGGGGTGGAAATGTGGGGGGAATTTGCACACAGCTAAGTGAATGGATACTATCTAACAGACCAAGCATAAGAAACTGAACATGCAAGGGATCACAGATATGCTAACGTCCTGAACTAGCATATAATAACTGACAATATGAGGATCGGCGGCTTGTACGAGCACACGACGTAGTTGATCAAGCTACAGTCTACCGATAGTCCGCTTTACTGATTTCACTGCATAACCGTCCAGACGCAACACATGCGTCCTTCTATGCTATACTGAACAATCAGTAACTCATGACCCGACCAGGCTACCACAGTCGACCTCACATCAACCCTACCTTGCCGCCTCGGTGGGTTCCCAACCTTGACGCCTCGGTTGGTGTCCAACTAATAGTGTGCACATAAGATCACAGATAAATAGTCATGCAATCGTCCTAACTAGCATGGCAATATCTAACTACGCATGGTAATCGTAATGAACATAATCATAGTAATAAAGAGTCTGAACAAGTAGCGTGTCAGCTACTTAATACTCTATCCGGAGATATACTCACTCACCGATTACCCGCAACTGAAGGTTCTCAGAGATCTAATCTTTCTGAGCCTTCACCTTTTTGTTTATCACCTGTGAATCATCACATAATATCTCAAGTTAGTATTATATCCAAGTATTAATACACAACTTTACATTCAATTGAAAATATTCACATAACAGGCAAGGTTTTCGAGCAACATGGGGTTCTCGAGCAAATTCGAGTTTTTCGAGCGAATTCGAGTTTCGAACATATTCGAGTTTTTCGAGCAGAAGGTTCTCGAGCAACTTGAGTTTTTCGAGCAATCGAGCTTTTCGAGCAGAAGGTTCTCGAGCAACTCGAGTTTTTCGAGCATTAATATGTTTTCGAGCAAAAGGTTCTCGAGCACTGTTTTTGAGCGAGTCTCGAGCACTGTTTTCGAGCGAGTTTTTCGAGCAGCTTCATCTTCACCATCAGCTTCGCTGATTTGGTGATTTTAAGCCAAAAAACTCGATTTCAAGGTTTATAGTCCAAATTCAAGCATAAAGAAACATACCAATCATACATAAACACTTTTCCCAACTATAAACATCAAAATCTAGCATTTACAATCAAGATTTGGGATTAATTCATCCCAAAATACTCACTTTATCATAAACTCAAGTTCTAACACACAATTCATCATTTTTAACAAGTTCTTGCTCAATTCACAGCATAATTAGATCAAATAAACTATATAGCAACTATTTCTAACATCAATTAAACATAACAAACACAAATCATGAAGATTCAAGCTTAATTTCATCAAAAACCCATTTTACACCCAAAACCCAATTTCTATAAATTAAAGCACGAATTCAAGCAAGCTAACCTGGATAAATGCTTATAAGAATGATAAGATTCAGATCCTAAAGCTTCTTAATTCAATTTGTGACTTGGATTCAATTAGGGTTTTGAGATGATGAAAGTTAGGTACGGGTCTTGTTCTTGCACAAATTGGGAAATAAATGGAAGTATCCAGATATTAGTTACTTAAGTGGGTTATAAACCCACACCCCATAACACACGGGTATTTATCAGTTATCTGATATCTTTCGTACTTAATTTGGCAATCCTAACGGAGTCCAAATTTAACAAACGAACCATTTCTGTGACCCTTGTCACAAACTGGTCTTAGCCAACTAATCAATTAATAATAAACATATTATTAAAATAAAAGCATATTTTAACCACAAATATAAACCTAAGGGCAATTAAGTAATCTTACTTCTAACCCCGGTTTCAGTCTGTTACAAATCCACCCCCTTAAAGAGATTCCGTCCTCGGAATCTGGTCTTGGTCAATCAGATGAGGGTAACGGGTCTTTATTAACTCTTCTGTCTCCCACGTCAAGTTAGCCCCTAAACTGTGCTTCCATTCTATCAAAACCATCGGGATTTCTTTCCTTCTTAACTTAGTAGCCTTTCTGTCGACCACTCGGATAGGTTCCTCAACCAACTTGTTACTCAAATCAACTTTCAAATCTACTAGCGGTACGATTTGTGTCTCGTCATCGACTTTACACTTACGCAAATAACACATATTGAAGGTATTATGAATACCAGCTAGCTCAGAAGGAAGATCTAACACAACTGTCTAGTCATTAACTCTCTGAATAATCTTGAACGGTCCAATAAATCTCGGAGCTAACTTTCCTTGCTTACCAAACCTGATAACACCCTTCCACGACCAAACTTTCAAGTAAACACGATCACCTACCTCAAAGTTTACTGGACGTCTACGTGGATCAGCATACATCTTTTGTCTATCCCTGGCAGCTTTTAACTTTTCTCGCGCGATAGCAACTTTTTCGGCTGTCATTTGAACAATCTCGGGACCAGCAAACTGTTTCTCTCCAGCTTCTAACCAACAAGTCGGAGTTCTGCAACGACGGCCATACAACATTTCGTAAGGTGGCATCCCTATGCTCGAATGATAAGAATTATTATACGCGAATTCAACCAACGGTAAATGTGTATCCCACAAACCACCATATTCTAATACACAAGCTCTCAACATATCCTCTAGCGTCTGTATCATTCGTTCACTCTGACCATCTGTCTGAGGATGATAAGCAGTACTCAGATTCACACGTGTACACAGATTCTGTTGTAGACTATTCCAGAAGTTCGACACAAATCTAGAATCTCTGTCTGACACAATCGATAATGGCACATCATGCCGACTAATTATCTCTTTCACATATAAATCAGAAAGTTCGCTTAATGACGCTGTCTCACGAGTAGCAAGAAAATGAGCACTCTTGGTCAAACGATCAACTACTACCCAAATCATATCGTGTTTTCTCTGAGTTCAAGGTAATTTTGTCACAAAATCCATCGTGATATGCTCCCATTTCCACTCTGGTCTGTAACTGACGCAACGAACTATACGGTTTCTGGTGTTCTGCCTTCACTTGCGCGCAAATATGACACTTTTCAACAAAACGAGCGATGTATGACTTCATGGTCGGCCACCAATACATAGATTTAAGGTCATGATACATCTTATTACTGCCTGGATGTACTGTCAATCTAGATTTATGAGCTTCAGTTATGATCAAATCCCTCAAGTCTCCAAGCATAGGCACCCAAATACGGTTATTTAAAGTCTTAAGTCCACGAGAATCATCAATTAGGTCAAATTTTTGTTTAGTTATAAGTTCAGATTTAATATGTTCATCCTCCAAAGCACAGGCTTGAACTATTCGTAGTTGATCAATCAAATCTGAAGTTATACTCAAACGCAGAAATTTCACACTCTCATCAGACTTTTTACGACTTAACGCATCTGCTACGACATTTGTTTTACCCGGATGGTACTTTATTTCACAATCATAGTCTTTGATAAGTTCTATCCACCGTCTCTGTCGCATATTCAGTTCTTTCTGCGTGAAAATATGCTGAAGGCTCTTATGCTCTGTACATATTACACACTTTGTACCATATAAGTAATGTCTCCAAAGCTTCAATGCAAATACCACTGCAGCCATTTCTAAATCATGAACCGGATAGTTACGTTCATGTGTCTTTAACTGACGAGAAGCGTACGCGATAACTTTATCTCTCTGCATCAGTACACATCCCAACCCGGCAAATGACGCATCACAATAAACCACAAAGTCATCTGAACCCTCTGGCAATGCTAACACTGGGGCCTGACACAACAACTGTTTCAGAGTCTGAAAAGCCTGTTCCTGTTGATCTCCCCATCGAAAACTTACATCCTTTCTAGTCAATTTAGTTATCGAACCCGCTATTTTAGAAAAATCTTTTATAAATCGGCGATAATAACCCGCAAGACCCAAGAAACTCTTAACTTCTGTCGGCGTCTTCGGTGAATTCCAACCCATTACCGCTTCTATTTTCGACGGATCCACTTTAATACCTGCCTCACAGATAACATGACCCAGAAATTGCACCTCTCAAAGCCAAAACTCACACTTCGAGAACTTAGCGTATAACTGCTCTTTCTTTAACAACTCTAACACTAATCGAAGATGTGTCGCATGATCAGCTTCTATCTTTGAATATACCAATATATCGTCGATAAACACAATAACAAACTGATCTAAATATGGTTTACAAACCTTGTTCATCAGATCCATGAAGACTACTGGAGCATTCGTCAACCCGAATGGCATAACCAAGAACTCGTAATGCCCATATCTAGTTCTGAACGCTGTCTTCGGTATATCTGATTCTGCAACCCGAACCTGATGATAACCGGATCTAAGATCTATTTTCAAGAAATACGATGCACCCTGCAGCTGATCGAACAGATCATCGATTCTAGGCAGAGGATACTTGTTCTTAACTGTTCTCTTGTTCAATTCTGGATAATCTATACACATTCTCAGTGAACCATCTTTCTTCTTTACAAACAACACTGGTGCACCCCACGGCGAATAACTTGGTCTTATAAACCCTCTATCTAACAGTTCTTGTAACTGAGACATCATCTCTCTGATTTCAGAAGGTGCTAACCTATAAGGAGCCTTAGCTACTGGAGTTGTTCCCGGAACTAACTCAATCTTATATTCTACTTCTCTTACCGGCGGCAACCCCGGTAATTCGTCAGGAAACACCTCAAGAAATTCCGAAACCACAGGAATATCAATAACAGATTTCTTCTCTATCTTAGCATCAATAACATAAGCCATAAAAGACTCACATCCCTTAGAAAGTGACTTCCTCGCCTTCATCATAGAAATCAATGGAAAACTAAACCCACTTCGTTCCCCTCAGGCCACAATACGGGTTCCATCGGTCAAGCAGAAAGTCACAATCTTCTTATCACACTTAATGTGGGCCTTATGTAGGCTCATCCAGTTTATCCCGAATACGACATCAAAAATAGGGATAGGCAACACTAAACAGGACATAGCAAGCGGTCTACCATCAATTTCTATACTAGCTCCAGACACATACGTTGTGACTAGAACTGTCTTACCATCAGCTACCTCTACTCTAACAGGCTCAGGCAACACAGTAGCAGGTAACCCTAATTTAGTACAGAAATCTATAGACATAAATGTCCTATTTGCACCCGAATCAAACAATATTCTAGCAGGTATTGAGTTGATCAAGAACATACCGGTTATGACGTCATCATTATTAGTAGCAGCCTCAACTGTCATCTGAAAGGCCCTGGCTTCCGCAGTCAGTGGGTTCTTTCTCTTATGTCCACTTGAGGCTGTGGAACCCCTGACAGATGCCGAACGCGCCCCTGACCCTGCCCCGGAACTTGCGCCCTTTGACGCCTGACAACTTGCTGAACGATGACCCGGCTGATGACAACTCCAACAAACATTTTCTCTGAAGGAACACCCCTGAGATTCATGACCTACCATACCACATCTTAAACATCTTCTCGTTGCCTCAGAACACTGACCACTATGTGAAGACTTACAACCTTTACACCAATCTTCTTTCCAGAACCTGAACCTGATCCACCTTGGTTACCCTTACCCTTTTGTCTAAACCCAAATGATTTCTTAGACTTCGAACCTGATTGACTGGTAGCCTGACTACCCTGTGGTACCACATTTTCCCAATTCATACCCCTAGCTGCTCTTACATCACTTTCCACCATCTTTGCCATCACAAAAGCTTGAGACAATGTCGGTGCTGACCTCACAAAGGTCCTATACTCTGGCAAGATCATGTTTACAAAGTGCTGAATTCGGGATTGTTCATCCGGCACCCATTGTTGCACAAATCTTAGCTTGTCCATGTACTTCTCAATCACCTCATCAATTGACATCTGCGGTGTCATCCGCATTTCTAGGAACTCCATCTTAATTATATTCATGTCAAACACATTACAATACTGTTCACATACCTTCGCATAAAACTGTTCCCAAGTAATCATCTTAACTTGCTCTGGAGGGACACCAGCTATCACAGAATCCCACCACACCATTGCTCTATCTTTCAACAACCTGCTTGCATAAATCACCTTTAACTCAGGCTCACACTGACATGCATTAAACGCCTTTTCAACCTCCCGTAACCAATTGAGAGTCACGGCTGGGTCATTACTTCCTGAGAAAGGAGATGGTCCACAATCCCTGAACTGTTTAAAGGTACATCTTTTTGGTGGCTGATATTGTTGTTGGAATTGCTGTTGTGGGAATGGTTGTTGGTATGTAGGTGGCTGAACTTGGTTCATCATCATGGGATGTTGGTATTGGTAATAGTTCCGTGGTGGCATGATATGCTGAGGGAATTGGTTCTGTAACGGGTATTGGTATTGGTTCTGGTTTATCTGTGGTACCCTGGCGGTGTATCCTCATTACCCGACTGTCTAGCTAACTCAAGCTCAGCAATCTTTTCCTGAGCTTCCTTAAACTTACTTTCAAGCTCATGTACATAATCAACATCATATACTTCTACCTCATCCTCCACATCAGGAGCACCGAAGGTTCCGGGGTGGATCGGGTTTGTAGCGTTCGCATCCCTGTTGTCTGCCATCTGTGATACAAAACACTCGCACAAAAGCTTAGTGGATAACTGTTAGCTTACTAAACACTAACATGCACAACATCCTATATTCACTTAGCCCCACCCCACAGACATGTTTGACTTAATTCAAGGTTTAGGAACAAGTACGCGCACGTACTTGCTGCTAAACTACACTCTATACCAACTTGTAACACCCTGATTTTTATTTTTTTATTTTATATATATATATATATATATATATATATATATATATATATATATATATATATATATATATATCACAGCGGAAGACTGAATTACATAAATATCCTTAGATAACATTTACAAACCATAGTTATCAATTTAGCTTAGTTAACGTTATTACAATATTCCAAAATGTTGGTGTTACGTGAAAACATTATAAAACCAGAAAACATCAGAGTTAAGCACGTAGTCAAACATGTCTTCAACCCAACAACAACACCCATCCTAACCAGCAGTACCTAAACCTGCAAGGGGTGGAAATGTGGGGGGAATTAGCACGCATCTAAGTGAATGGATACTATCTAACAGACCAAGCATAAGCAACTGAACATGCAAGGGATCACAGATATGCTAACGTCCTGAACTAGCATATAATAACTGACAATATGAGGATCGGCGGCTTGTACGAGCACATGACGTAGTTGATCAAGCTACAGTCTACCGATAGTCCGCTTTACTGATTTCACTGCATAACCGTCCAGACGCAACACATGCGTCCTTCTATGCTATACTGAACAATCAGTAACTCATGACCCGACCAGGCTACCACAGTCGACCTCACATCAACCCTACCTTGCCGCCTCGGTGGGTTCCCAACCTTGCCGCCTCGGTTGGTGTCCAACTAATAGTGTGCACATAAGATCACAGATAAATAGTCATGCAATCGTCCTAACTAGCATGGCAATATCTAACTATGCATGGTAATCGTAATGAACATAATCATAGTAATAAAGAGTCTGAACAAGTAGCGTGTCAGCTACTTAATACTCTATTCGGAGATAGACTCACTCACCGATTACCCGCAACTAAAGGTTCTCAGAGGTCTAATCTTTCTGAGCCTTCACCTTTTTGTTTATCACTTGTGAATCATCACATAATATCTCAAGTTAGTATTATATCCAAGTATTAATACACAACTTTACATTCAATTGAAAATATTCACATAACAGGCAAGGTTTTCGAGCAACATGGGGTTCTCGAGCAAATTCGAGTTTTTCGAGCGAATTCGAGTTTTCGAACATATTCGAGTTTTTCGAGTAGAAGGTTCTCGAGCAACTTGAGTTTTTCGAGCAATTGAGTTTTTCGAGCAGAAGGTTCTCGAGCAACTTGAGTTTTTCGAGCAATAATATGTTTTCGAGCAAAAGGTTCTCGAGCACTGTTTTCGAGCGAGTCTCGAGCACTGTTTTCGAGCGAGTTTTTCGAGCAGCTTCATCTTCACCATCAGCTTTGCTGATTTGGTGATTTTAAGCCAAAAAAACTTGATTTCAAGGTTTATAGTCCAAATTCAAGCATAAAGAAACATACCAATCATACATAAACATTTTTCCCAACTATAAACATCAAAATCTAGCATTTACAATCAAGATTTGGGATTAATTCATCCGAAAATACTCACTTTATCATAAACTCAAGTTCTAACACACAATTCATTATTTTTAACAAGTTCTTGCTCAATTCACAGCATAATTAGATCATATAAACTATATAGCAACTATTTCTAACATCAATTAAACATAACAAACACAAATCATGAAGATTCAAGCTTAATTTCATCAAAAACCCATTTTACACCCAAAACCCAATTTCTATAAATTAAAGCACGAATTCAAGCAAGCTAACCTGGATAAATGCTTATAAGAATGATAAGATTCAGATCCTAAAGCTTCTTAATTCAATTTGTGACTTGGATTCAATTAGGGTTTTGAGATGATGAAAGTTAGGTACGGGTCTTGTTCTTGCACAAATTGGGAAATAAATGGAAGTATCCAGATATTAGTTACTTAAGTGGGTTATAAACCCACACCCCATAACACACGGGTATTTATCAGTTATCTGATATCTTTCGTACTTAATTTGGCAATCCTAACGGAGTCCAAATTCAACAAATGAACCATTTCTGTGACCCTTGTTACAAACTGGTCTTAACCAACTAATCAATTAATAATAAACATATTATTAAAATAAAAGCATATTTTAACCACAAATATAAACCTAAGGGCAATTAAGTAATCTTACTTCTAACCCCGATTTCAGTCTGTTACAAGATCTACGGTTATTTGGGTATTCCGAGTTTCGGTCACATTTTGGTGAACGACTTTATATGCTGCTAAGGTGAGTTTCATTTGCTCCCTTTTTAAATGCTTTTGCAATATATATTTTTGGGTTGAGAATACATGAACTTTATTTTAAACAATGGACACAAGTACATACTAAATTCTATACCGAGTTTGAACCGAAAATCCCTTAGCTTTGGTAACTAGTAACTGCCGGTTATAAGAACTGGTGGGCGCGAGTAGTAGTATATGGATCCATAGGGCTTAATATCCCCGTCCGAGCTAGAGCACTAGCCTTTTAACGGACGTATGCTATTTGAGAAGCGTACACGTTGGTTTGCGTGTATTATTAAGATGATTACACAAAGGGTATAAATTATATATACGTTAAGTTTAGTTACCAGGGTGCTCAATCTTGTAGAATATTTTGATAAACATTTCTGGATGAAACAACTGAAATCTTGTGATCTACCTTTATGTACAGATTATGCAAAACATTAAAACTATGAACTCACCAACCTTTGTGTTGACACTTGTTAGCATGTTTATTCTCAAGTTCCCTAGAAGTCTTCCGCTGTTTGCTTATATGTTAGACAAGCTATGTGCATGAAGTCTTACATGGCATATTTTTCAAGGAAACGTTGCATTCACCAAATCATCACCATGTATCTTATTTTGACTGCATTGTCAATGGAAGTACTATTGTAAACTATTATTTAAGGTGATTGTCTATATGTAGAAATCATCAGCTGTCGAAAACCTTTGATTTAAATATTCATTTATGGTGTGCCTTTTCAAAAGAATGCAATATTTACAAAACGTATCATATAGAGGTCAAATACCTCGCAATGAAATCTATGAATGACGTGTTCATCCATATGTATTTGGAGCGATCGTCACAGTTGGCATCAGAGCTGGTATAATGCCGTCCATGTGTGGCGGGTTAGTCGTAAAGTAGGTTCTCACAGTGTTACCTGTGATGAAGCATTGGCTCTTACTCCTTTCGATCCCTTACGAGGGTTGGCAGTAGCCGAGAGGTAGACCCTAAAATCAGTATCTGAGGTATACTCAGTAGTCACCAGGCGGTTAGCTGGGAAGGTACTGGTTGGGATGGTGGTTGTCCCCAACTATCTTTCAGTTGATATCAGAGCGTTGGTCCCAGCGAACCAGGTCTTGCATGAGTGTGTCTAACTGATAGTTGTAAGGATGCATTAGTAAGTCTGGACTTCGACCGTGTCTGCATGTCAAAAGTTTTGCTTATCATTTTCTTGTCAAAAATTACCTGCTTATCATTCCTAGTCTAGACACGTTTTACTGCATTGATTGCATGAATAGTGTATAGACAAAATTCATATCTTATCGTATCTGTTACTGTAAACTTTTCCTGACATCTTCCGAAAATTTCTCCGTGATTTATGGAATTTGGTATTATATATACATATGTAAATTATGTATTGAAGAATACCAAACTAAATTCTATAATCTAATTCATATCAAAAATCATCTCCCTAATTATACAAGATGGATCCCGTATCTAGTTCAAATTCCTTAAACTCTGACAGCTATTCCGATATGGATATTCACCTGAATTCCGAAGACAGTGTAACCGGAATGGATTAACCAATTAGCCATCATCTATTCTGGATGAATTGGGGATGGGTTCGTAGCCTACTTAATTATTGGAGATAAGAAGAAGGCGATCCCTTCCATCCACCAGATTGCCATCTTGGCGAAGAACCTGAAGCGCTTACCGGCGAACCTGTTCATAATACCATTTTCCCTCTCATCTCCAGAATATCTCGTCATGATCATATACTCTCTCAAATTCTGGATCTTATTCATTCGCTCGTCCGAACCGCCAATCATCCCGGTGTAGTAGAAGAAGTCAACGAGCTTCGCGCTCGGGTAGTGGCTTTGGAGAATATGGTGCAAAGGTTACAAGCACCAGCAGAATCACCGGCATCAACAGTACCACCGACAACAACAACAACAGTACCATTACCACCACCAACAACATCCGTACCGCAAGCCTCAACATCACAATATGTACCTTGAACATCAACGTCATACGCATCGTAGTTACCAAGAAATACCAGCAACAATAACCGATGAAGTATTAACTCATTTCCCCTGAAGAAATTTTATGTATATTTAATATACATGAATTTTGCAATCAAAATAAATCTTTTCGTACTAAGCTATTACGTGTGAATCTTAACTGGTAGGTACTACTCTGTTAGTTCATATTACTAATATGCAATGATGTACATCCTTCCTTAACAACTTAACCATTGTTAACTACAATCTCTATTTCAACTTGATGAATTCCATTTCATAATAAACCAAGTGTATTATTCAATTACATAATTGATTTTACATTTTCATTTTTGATGTACTCGAAACTTTTCAGAAAACATCATCTGTGCCTTGTAAGGTTCACAAAAATTCCACGAACATCAACATCCTTCACTGAGGAATAAGAATAAATAATGAAGTATCGATTACATTAGCGAAATACTCCGCAAAGATTATGTAATCTTTAATGTTTTAGATATTAATCATTTCTAAGTTAAGCCGAAAATTAAATGAGCTTAATATGATATTAACTCATTAAATCTGTGTTACATCTGAAGAAAATTTACATACCTATATTTTCATAAAGACGGTAATAAAAATTATTTTGTACAAAGTATTAATTGTGAAATCTTTAACGGATAGGTAATACCCGGGAAATATATAAGTTCGCAATTAATATGTTACACTTTACATTCTTCAACTTTGATTCAAAAATTATTAACAATGCTCACAACGATATACAATGGTTTTCATACAAATTCAATTACATATTTTGATATTGACGGATCAGAATTCAAGTCATAACTCTGAACCGGTGACATCATTCTTAGATCTCTACATCTTTCAAAGCTATACTTTGACTTTAAATCTGTGCAAGATCCATTAGCATTGTTTTTACTGAAAATAACCTTGCAATTCCTTTTCAAAAGTATCCAGTATTATCAACCATTCAACCAGTCAACGACGACCTTTCAGACTTGTAACTTTGGCATATACATTTTTGTTACTGGGGAACCTTTCATGTTCCACCACATTAACAGTAAATGTACCAGCAAATTCATTAATCTGTGACTTAAAGTCTCTCCGAAAAACCATTATAATTGTTCATTGAAACCCTATCATGTACTCATCCACATCTTGTAATGGTAATTGCCATACCAACTACCGGAAATTAGCAATCAGTATTTCGAATTTCGCAGCAATTCTACGCCAACAGTTATATATATACATATAATGTCTATCTCCTAGACTTATTTACTTCGAAGGTGAAGTTTCTGAAAAACACCCAAACTGCGAAACTAGTTCTCCGAATTTTGGAAAAATGCTGATGAAGTAGCAAAAACTATAAACGATCTTAACAGTCAAAAGTTTGATGATAAAGAATAGTATGGTGGTAAAGATGAGAAAAAGAGAAGGTTTGGAACTAAAAACGGATTGAGCAGACCATGAAGGAGGCTGTGGACAAATCACAAAGACTAAACCTGCCTTCAAAGAATACAAATGATTCAGTATCTGCTGAAGTCATTAATAAATACCTTGCTCCTGACTCAAAATCCGTTACGAACAAATCTTCTTCACCATCCGTTAATATTAGAAATTCTAAGATATTATCGTATCTTTCATTATAAATATCCTCGATATTTCTGAAGATATTTTCATAACTATTATTATCTAAAATCATTTATCTCTTCACAATATCTGTGTTACATCATAAAAGAAACTATTTTAGTTTCAAAAATCTGAAAAATTCGAAAAATAGATGTTTTGAAGTAATGTTGGGAATTGAAGCATGAGTTAGTATAATATAATGACACTTGATCAACGTGATTATATTACAGTAAGTCATGCTGAGTTTCTAATGGAACGTGATAAAGGTTCACAGATCACACCCTCATCATGAACCATGTTACATAACTCTTTCATTCTATTTAATCTCTAAATATATCAAGAAAATACTTTTCTTGATGATTCGGTCTTTTCCAGATATTCTGGTAATTTGACAAATCAAGATCGTGCCATTACAATTTCTTTCTTAGAACATTAACTATGTTCATTCCGAAATGTATAGCTACGAATTCTGGACCATTATTCGCTTGACTTGAAGTCGGGAAGGAAAAACGAAAGCATGGAGCTCCTAAATATAAGGGAAAATATAAAGCCTGACAACAACACATATATTACAAACTGTGTATATCAATGCGTATAGCAATATAAAGACACGGGAGAATAAAAAATACTATAACCCCAAGGTAAGAGTAGAAGAAAATAACTTCATCTGGTGGCAGATGAAAAAGAAGAATGAAGGATAGAAAATATCAAGAATCAGAACTGGATTAAGCATTTCACAATCTTTTGGAAGTATGAAATAAGGAAGAAGATGTAGGAGTGGTGAAACTAATGAAACGGAAGTGGTTAATTTATAGCAAAATATCAGACATAACAATCGAGGCAGATTACGCATTTAAAGGAAATCTTAATTTCCTTAAATTTTGAAGAATCAAATCTTATTTAGATTATGAAGATTTTCTATTCCTTAAATTCCGGAAATCAATCGTAACTACGTCAAAAGTTAAGACGAATCTCTGTTCTTTCATTTCACTCTTTTACGATAACTTCTCTTATACGCTTCGAGAAATCGGATTGTTTTATCCATATTATTCAACGGTGATAAAATTCTATTTATCAACTCATATTCGTCATGAAAACATTTTTATTGTTAGCCATGACGACCTCACTTAAATTTCGGGACGAAATTTCTTTAACGGGTAGGTACTGTGATGACCCAAAAATTTCTGACCAAATTTAAACTTTATCTTTAAATGATTTAATATTTTCGACACGATAAGCAAAGTCTGTAATGTTGAGTCTCAAAGTTTTGGAACTATATTCATGTAATCAATTATTCTTTGACTGTTCTCGAAGATTCACGAACAATATATATATATATATAACTTAATGTGTATATATATATATATATATATATATATATATATATATATATATATATATATATATATATATATATATATATATATATATGATTTCAAGTTATTTAGTAAACGCTAGTAACATTCGATTATTGATTCGATTGATATTTAGATAAGTTAACTAAAACGTTTAAGATGAACCAGTAAAACACTAAATTGCTACGGTATTTTCGAATTGCTACAGTACCCGAAAAGCTACAGTGTTTTCAAAAATCACTATTTGCTACAGTAAAAAAACTTTGATACAGTAACTTTGCTACAGTAACACACTATTTCAAAATGAAAATATATATGTATATACTACGAGAAGATGATTTATAGAAGTAAATGACCAAAACACTCGAAAGTTTAAGATACACTTTGAGTGATATAGTTTATTGATAATTTAAGACTATATATTGACAAAAGGTACGTGTCACGAAATGTAAAGAGCGAATTTTCTCAGCGTACGAAGGGACATTCGAAAAACCGGAACCGGGAGATAAGTCGAGTGACGACGTACGACTTATCGGAACAAAAATTACAAATTAACTATGCACGAGAATAAAATATAATATATAATTAATTAATTTAAATTATATATTATAAAAATATGTCGACGAGCTAGTTGCCAAAATTATGTGAGCTGGAAAAATGGGCCATGCGATCGCATGGCCAATGGCCTTCAGAACCATGCGATCGCATGGGGTCTGGGGACAGGCCACACCTATAAAAGCTCGATCATTTCTGCTTCTGTTTTGATTCAATTACTCAGTAAGTATTTATTTATTTTATTATTATTATTATTATTATTATTATTATTATTATTATTATTATTATTATTATTATTAAGATTAATATTATTATTAATCTTATTATTATTATTATTATTATTATTATTATTATTATTATTATTATTATTATTAATCTTATTATTATTAGTAGTATTAATATTAATATTATACATAAAATACTACGACGAGGTCTTGAGCGTGTCACTTTCAAAATGGGTTTTCAAGCGGGATAGAGCTAAGGAAATTATGGGTAATGTTCGGGGGTATATTTATGAATCAAACCTAGTGTTTATCATCTCTATTGCGTCTACGTACTTTCCTACAATATTGAATCACAATATTGATACGTGAGCATTCATATCTTATCTTTTGTATATTAATTGTGTATCCATGTCTAGTGCTCGAGTATATATATTTGTGCATGCTTGTATGCTAAATTTTGTCGTTAAACAGTTTATAATAGATCACAAATTAAATACATATATTACTGGTAAAGGGTATATGATATACATGTTTTTGGAAAGCTGGCGAAAAAGCAATAACTTTTCATTTAGATATCGAATAGTTTCGATGAACGGATTAAAAGATATGATCAACTGAATTATAATTGACGTTAATTGGAATTGCTTTTGAATCTGCAATTAATATTTAAATAACTTGTTTGTAAGATTGATAAATTGAATTTTTGAATATTACCAACCGAGTAAATGAATCCTTATATAGGGTACGTCTCGTTTTGTTGAACTATTGTCAAAATTGACTTTTTGAAACGACTTTGGATAACTTTTGTATGTCGATCTCGAGTATTAGGATTGTGATACACTATGACCTGACCTAGCTTGATAGACATTTATTGACCAACATATGTTCTCTAGGTTGAGATCTACGATTATTTGGGTATTCCGAGTTTCGGTCACATTTTGGTGAACGACTTTATATGCTGCTAAGGTAAGTTTCATTTGCTCCCTTTTTAAATGCTTTTGCAATATATATTTTTGGGCTGAGAATACATGCACTTTATTTTAAACAATGGACACAAGTACATACTAAATTCTATACTGAGTTTGAACCGAAAATTCCTTAGCTTTGGTAACTAGTAACTGCCGGTTATAAGAATTGGTGGGCGCGAGTAGTAGTATATGGATCCATAGGGCTTAATATCCCCGTCCGAGCTAGAGCACTAGCCTTTTAACGGACGTATGCTATTTGAGAAGCGTACACGTTGGTTTGCGTGTATTATTAAGATGATTATACAAAGGATATAAATTATATATACGTTAAGTTTAGTTACCAGGGTGCTCAATCTTGTAGAATATTTTGATAAACGTTTCTGGATGAAACAACTGAAATCTTGTGATCCAACTTTATGTACAGATTATGCAAAACATTAAAACTATGAACTCACCAACCTTTGTGTTGACACTTGTTAGCATGTTTATTCTCATGTTCCCTAGAAGTCTTCCGCTGTTTCCTTATATGTTAGACAAGCTATGTGCATGAAGTCTTACATGGCATATTTTTCAAGGAAACGTTGCATTCACCAAATCATCACCATGGATCTTATTTTGACTGCATTGTCAACGGAAGTACTATTGTAAACTATTATTTAAGGTGATTGTCTATATGTAGAAATCATCAGCTGTCGAAAACCTTTGATTTAAATATTCATTTATGGTGTGCCTTTTCAAAAGAATGCAATGTTTACAAAACGTATCATATAGATGTCAAATACCTCGCAATGAAATCGATGAATGACGTGTTCGTCCATATGGATTTGGAGCGATCGTCACAGTATCGTTGAAGGGGAGGCTCGGCGATGTGGTCTTCGGTTTGAGGGGAGGATTGTTGGGGTGCAAACCTATCCCACATAGGAGGGAGACAAAAACAAATGTATGTATATAAGTCTAAGGGGAAGTCCCTCTAATACCAATTGGTTTTAGAAAAAGGATGGACTCTTGGGCTTATATTGCAGGACATTGTATTTGGGCTATGCGATCTTACAGTACTAACATGTCACATATGACTTGAGAAACTATTACGGAGTATATAATGTTAATTTTAGGAGGTTTTTCGCATTTTGAATGCACCTTAGGTGACTTTCAACCAATCAACCACTCAGTTTAGCTTAAAAAAATAAATTAAACCATTTGAGCCTTTAGATTCAAACTGTAACCCACCCGAGTTGACTGATTTACTTTTAAACGGGGCAAAAGTGTAACCTTTTATTGATTTAAATCGTTTTTCAATCTATGTGGAAAATGCTACTTGCAGTAATTACGAGGAAAGTCGAGCGGGTAGGACAATAGGAAAAACATGGTTATCATTTGTATGATTCAAACACACCAGGTTGCTTTGATGGTAGATGGGAAGTTTAAATTTAAACTATCAGAAGAATTGTTATATGTTCTGCATTGCAGTATTGAAAACAAATTGAAGTTTATTGACATAAACCTGTCTTTTACAATACAAAAAAAAGTATTGTCAATTGTGTTCATGGTAATTTTGCCACAGTTAAGGTATCTCAACGAAAATCTAATTTAAAATCACGTGAATATACTACTACTTTTAATCTACTTATATTAGAAGGTGATTTTCACACACTACTTTTTAATTTATGTACACCTAATTACCTATTTTACCCTTAATTATATTTATCATAATAATATAAGTTCAACTCTTTAAGGGCATAACTGTGAACTTATGAGACAAAAGTGTAGATGGATCAAAAAGTGGTGTGTGAGAATCACCTCCCAATTATATTACAATACTAGTTTTATGAGCCCGTCCGTTGGACGGAATTTTATATCTCACTATTTAAAATCGTGAGTATTGACGATAATTAAAGATGTTATCGATCAAATGTAGACTATAATTAAGAACATGAAAACGTAAATAAAATAGAACCATTACATGATAATCTTTTATGTAGGAGGTTGTAGAAGAGCCCGTATTTTGCATGGTATTTAAATTAATTATAAAATAATTATTAAATCGTATCCGGGTTTTGAGACTTCAATTTCAAATTTAAAGTTAAATTAAGGAATCAGATTTGTGTATTTGATATACCAATATTTAGATAATTAATATTTAATATTATATATTATTTGATATAGTGTAAGTTATTTTATTATATATTAAATAAATTCACACGTCAAGTGATATATCTATATAGAAAAATAATTTTTTTTTTAAATATTACCCCCTTCATCCCATATTAATTGTCCACATATAAAAAATACAGTTTAAGAAATCTCATTATTACATTGTACATTTTATTCACTTTACAGTTTTATCTCTTACCTTTTACCTATCTTTTTTGTACTATATGCAAAAGTTAATGGCATAAAATAATTTACCTTATTATTCTTATCAATTTATAGAAGTGGATTATTAATTTGGGACAGTTCAAAATAAAATATGAGACGGATGAGTACATAAGATATTAATTATGCCAATTTTAAATCTATATATAAAAATAATATATATTTAGTAAATATATATTATTTAGGACAAATAGTATTTTACTATTTTTGATACTTAAAGTCGATGCTAAATAGTAATCAATATATATTTAGCATCAAAACTGGAAAGTAAATAGAAAGTACAGTATTTTTATGATATTTTCTTAAACTGTGTGTTTTTTGTCTGTAGACTATTAATATGGGACGGAGGGAGTATTATATTATTTTGGCAATCCTTATTATATACAAATATTGTTATACTCCGTAATATTAAATCATTGCTTATAAGTAATATTTATGAATTTATGGATAATCACGGAGTATTTTTTAATTAATAAATTAAGATGTATATTGTATATTTACCCTTATATTTTATTTAAGGTAACAATTACTGAGTTTATATTGATTTAAGATCATTGTCATATTTTATTAATTATTAATTTAATATTTAATCAAGTTTAATAATAGAGTGACACGTAGGACAATTTAAATTTGATTAATTGAGGAGATGACACATAAGCATAATAGCACGTGTTTTATAATAATGTATAGATAGATAGATAGATAGATTCAATTATATTGATAGGGTGCGCATAATGTGCAATTCATCCGGTACCAGGTCTTGCGTTCGGGGGCTTGATTATCCGAGATTTTACCTTCTATAAAGAGTCAATGTGCTCGTTCATAAACGGTTTCTCACTTATCAAAAAATAAAAATAAAAAATCATTTAAAATCTAGTGAATCTACGGTATTAAACTAATATAATTGATAAGATATTTAAATTTAAAATTCGAACAGAAGCTCGTTTTTGATGAAAACAATCTTATTTATCCTTTTTTTATTTTAAATTGAATTCACTTAAGAGAGGCGGCGAAGTGGCGAACACAAGATTTTTTTTTTCTTTTATTTATTATTAAAAAAAAAGAAACATATTATATATAGATTCAAATGAAAAACAAAAAAAGACAAAAAAAAAACAAAACACGAGCATTGTTCAATTGGGACTCAATTGTAAAAAAACTCGACTTCAAGCCTTGACTTTTAAACCATACTTGACTTTTAAACCATATTATTTCGAATTAATATATATTAACTGTTGTAAATTAAATTAGAAATTATAAATGGCTGGATGGTTGTGGAGTCCAATTCCAAGCGAAGGGTTGCGAGTTCCACCCATGGCTTGGTCATATTTTATTATTATTTTATTTTTTACTAAAAATATACAAATTCACTAGATGTATACTCCTACTTCTTAATATTTAACATCTTTGAATTGTTGTTTGGGTGGTTAAGGGTGTTACTATGCTTCATGTAGTTTTAGGTTCAATCTTTAACATCAATTTTTTTTAATTGATTAAAATTTTCTATTTGAATCTATATATAACTTACCCGTCGCAACGCGCGGGTAACTCAAAAACTTGTTGTATACATAACAAGGTACAAATTGTAGGGTCATCTTAGGCATATTTTCAATTTTAATAATCTCAGCAGTCTGAAAATGACTTTTATTTATCCGTATAAAAAACAAGATTTAGCCGCCTAACATTTCTAGTTCAATTAAATCAATCCACAAGTCACTAAGGGCCTGTTTACAAAGGCCTTAATGGGCTGAATGTTATCTAGAGCTCATTCAGTCACCAGCATGTGTTGTTTACTTTGGGATTATTGCTAATTGGAGGGCTGACCGAACATATATCCATCCAGCTACAAAAGTAGTGTTGTCCCCATACAACCAAATTATTTCCTCCTCTACCCTCTTCCCTCTTACACAATTTTACCCCAATCAAAACTTCTATAATTCACATCTCCATCGATATTCAGTTTCTAATCAATATTTCTAGATGCGTATGAGACTTCTGTGTATTGATTGGTAAATTTGATAAAACCCAGACAAAATTGTACGCATGTATTTGATTTATAATTACATCGGTGCTCACTTCCATTTGCATTCGACAACAACAAAACTTGATTCGTTTCCATGATCCTGATTTTCTTCAAGTAAATGCATAAACTGTATATTTGTATTAGATTTGTAATTTGACAAAACCCTAGATAAAAATTAAAGTCGGATATCCGAAGAAATACAGTAATAGATCGTACTCAACAATTTTATGTTTTGTGTAATATATATATATTTTTTCAATTTGAAGCTTCTACGAATATAGAAGTGTATGGATTGTTACATTTATGTTATTCTACATTAAAAAAAAAAGTGACATAACGGTTGCTATGAGCTAGTTTTCAATGTAAAAATATACTACAATTTTATTAGTTTTGAAGGGTAATAAAGTCATTTACTATCATTCAGCCAGTTCATTCAGCATCAAAAGTAAACAGTAAATTGTATTATCTTCTTTATGCATATTACTCTTCATTACCCATTCTGCCATCTATACCCATATAGAGATTAATGAAAAAATAGTAAACAGGCCCTAAGTCAGAATTGATCTTCGGTAATTTTGAAATTACACCCTCTTGATTTTATATACTCCTCCGATATTGTATTGTTTTCTGACACGAACGTGATTAAGTCCCATTTAGTTGATGTCGACAACTTGTTTTTAAAAGAAATATAATTATTATATTATATTTTTTATTTATTTTTCAATTTTATCTCTTACTTTTAATAATATATTTATATTTATATTTATGTCATGTTCATATTTGAATATAACAAACATCGCCACAGTTAAATCATCGCAACATCCTATCCAAATGAAGCTGTGGAGATAGTTCTAGAGACTAAGTGGATATACCAAGGGTATAAAAAGACGAAAATACCTTTTAAGAAATAAAATATTTGCATGAACAGTAATCATACAGGCTCTATCGATATAATTAGAATATAAGTTTACATGTCATTCTTCTAAATTATGAAAGCGGATAATTGATTATTGATTATGGATATTTAAAAAAAATAATTAATAGAAAACGAATAGAGCATGCGAGCCTTGCTCATGAGGTTGCGAGTCTTTTAGGAGAGGTTTTACTTGTGGCCAAAATTACAAATCACCTTGGTAATTTAGGGACGATATTTTGCCTTTATTAAAATATTCAATGTTAAAAATATCCACGATCTAGTCAATGTGGATATAGACGTGCAGGAGGTATCAACCACGCAGGTTTGAGTGTCTGAAGTGTTCGATTTGAATATAATGGATCGATCCATTATCTTGAGTATGATAGGAGTTAATTAGTTTGATAAACCGATCGAATTTGAGTGTTGAGCTTGATGTTCATAATGTTCAAACCTATAAGGTTCCAGCTACTAATGTTAACTTGCATAATCATATTAAGAAATGTAGAGTTGCAGAGTTGCGCTCAGAGAGAGCTAAGAATGGGCTGCCTAGTGATTCAGGAAAGAAAATGGTTGATCATGATCGGGATTGTCGCATTGTGTTGGATTCTTTCAAGGGAGCCGCTTCAGATGGCGAAGTTGATGATGCTCATGTTGCTTCAAATTTCAAAAAGTAGCAGGTTCTTCCGAGTGATGTAAGTCATCAGTATGTGACCTTACAAGGTGTAGATGTCCTAGTTCAAGTTGCTCCGGTTGAGGTAGTTGGGGGTGCGGGGAGCAAGATGTATCGTGTTTGTAGTGTTTCATCTTGTCTAGTTTACTATCGGGAATGGTATTTGAAGAATATGAATGCTTTGAAATCTATTGTTAAGAGGGATTCTAAACTGTCAGGGTCTTTGAGGGTTAAAGATAAGGGTCATGTTGGTTCGTCGTGTCTCAAATAATAATGCGGTAGATGTCGGTTCGTTTAGTTTACATGACAACGAGGATGATTCGACTTCGGAGAGGCGGTGCAAACTCTCTTTAAAGGGTCTCATGATGGTGTTCATGTAGATGGATCATCTGCTTCAGTTATTGATCAGGGTAGCTGAAATGTCCCGTTCATAATAATTATAAACGTTTCATATTAATTGATTTCGTTGCGAGGTTTTGACCTCTATATGAGAAGTTTTTCAAAGACTGCATTCGTTTTTAAAACAAACCATAACCTTTATTTTATCGACAAAGGTTTAAAGGACATAACCTAGGTTATCAAGTAATGATAATCTAAAATATCACGCTTACACACGACCATTACATAATGGTTTACAATAAATATTATGTTACAACAAATAAAACTTTCGAATGCAGTTTTTAGACAATATCATACAAGCATGGACTCCAAATCTTGTCCTTAATTTAGTATGCAACAGCGGAAGCTCTTAACAATCACCTGAGAATAAACATGCTTAAAAAGTCAAAAAAAATGTTGGTGAGTTATAGGTTTAACCTATATAATTATTAATCATAATAATAGACCACAAGATTTTTATTTTTATAATCACATCTCATATCAGGCATTTCGCAAACTGCATAGAGATAAAAAATTATTCATATGTTGAACACCTGGTAACCGACATTAACTTAATGCATAGAATATCCCCAAACAGAACCTCTCGTCTGTATAATAATCTCGAAGTACTAAAGTCATCCATAACCTGAATGGGGGTTGTTAGGCCCAATGGATATATCTTTAGGATTCGCGTCAATTAGGGGCCATTTCTCTAATTCTTAGGTTACCAGACTTGAAGGGCGATATTCGGTTTAATAATCCAACTATAGAATGTAGTTTCGCATACTTGTGTCTATTTTGTAAAACATTTATAAAACTGTATGTATTCTCATCCCAAAAATATTAGATTTTAAAAATGGGACTATAACTCACTTTCACAGATTTTTACTTCATCGAAAATTTAAGACTTGGCCACGGATCGATTCACGAACCTATAACAAATATATACATATATATATATCAAAGTATGATCGAAATATATTCACAACATTTTTTATTACATTTTAATGATTTAAGTTTATTAAGTTAGCGGTCCAACGTTAGTAATCTACAACTAGTTGTCCACAGTTAGATGTACAGAAATAAATCAATATATATTATCTCGAATCAATCCACAACCCAGTGTATACAAGTCTCAGGCTAGATTACAACTCAAAGTATATATATTATTTTGGAATCAACCTCAACCCTGTATAGCTAACTCAAGCATTACTGCATATAGAGTGTCTATGGTTGTTCCAAATAATATATATAGATGGGTCAATATGATATGTCAAAATATTGTATACGTGTCTATGGTATCCTAAGATTACATAATATATGTTAGAATACATGTATAATACAATATAAGTTAGTTAAGTTATGGTTAGTCTAGATTTGTTACAAAATTTTCGTAGCTAAAACTAGCAAATTTATCCAATTTTGTTTTACCCGTCATTTCTTCGTTTCAAATCCGTTTTGAGTGATTTAAGTTGCTATGGTTTCATAATGAACTGAAATTTATGAAACTAAACAGAAAAAGTATAAGTTTATAGTCAGAAATACAGGTTACAAGTCATTTTTTTTAAAGAGGTAGTCATTTCCGTCGAAAAAACGACATCTTGATGACCATTTTGAAAAACATACTTCAACTTTGTGTTTAACCATGATTTTTGGATATAGTATCATATTCATATGAAATATCATTTTTCCAGAAAACAAACTTCCAATTCAAATATTAAGATAGTTTTTATTTTTCTAACCCAAAACAGCCCCCGGTTTCACTACGATGGCGTATGTCCGGTTTTACGGTGTTCTTCGTGTTTCCAGGTTTTAAATCATTAAGTTAGCATATCATATAGATATAGAACATGTGTTTAATTGATTTTAAAAGTTATGTTAGAAAGATTAACTTTGTTTGCGAACAAGTTTAGAATTAACTAAACTATGTTCTAGTGATTACAAGTTTAAATCTTCGAATAAGATAGTTATATATATATATATATGAATTGAATGATGTTATGAACATTATTACTAGCTTAAGTTTAGTAGGTAAACCTACTGGAAGTGACAAAAATTGATCTAGCTTCAAAGGTGTAACGACCCTGGTTTTTCCATCCTTAATTAATAATGGTTATTATTAATACTTGTGATTTAACGAATGTATTGTTATACATTTACTTGCTACCATACATGATTCTTGAATACCCGAAACGTCCTTGTGACACACGTACATTACACGAATAATATTTTCAAATATTATTTACATTCATGATTAATTTTATTAATCATTTTAATTAACTAAGGTTATTAGTTAATTACTTGGGCTTTAATTGGATTAACTTGATTATTTATGGAACTTGGGCTTTGATTAATGTTAATGGACTTAAAGAGCCCACCCTACTTCTTTAATGGACTAGTTAGCCCACTAATTTATGTAAGTATTACTTTCAAACCTAACTAGTTAGTTTAGTGCACATGGAATCTATTTACATGATACTTACAACACTTTCCCATGAACACACCTCTTATATCCAACTTTTAAGCCTTTAACATGTAAGAACCTAGTGGACTCTTTTCTTCCTCTTGTTTCCCTCAGTACCGTCAGTTTAGATGAGAGAAAGAGAGATTTTGTTTTCAAATTCCTTATCACTAGTTCACTAGTTTCACTCATTTTTCACACACACAAATTCACTTGCACTTTTCTCTCATTTATCCTCTCAACTTCTCTCTCATTTCTCTCTCAAATTGTAAGCAACTTGAACAATTTCTTCTTCCTTTTCCTTGTCTAAAACCGTGGCCATGTACACATGAATCATCATCATCTTTTGTTACTTGTTGTTGTTTACTTGATTATTGTTTAGTTACTTACTAGTTGTTGTTGTTCTTTACTAGTTACAAGAATCAAACTCTTTAGTTTAATTCTTCATTTTATCTTGTTCATAACAAGAACACACAAGAACCTAACTTACTAGTTATGTTCTACATTTAATTTCTTGAAAGATTGTAAGTTTATGTGTTGATTAAAATCATACTTGAAGCTCATGAAGTAAACTTAAAGTTTACTTTCTAAAGATCAAACTTTGGTTTGAATCTTTAAAGTATGAACAACCCATGAACTTATTACTAGTTTACTTAGTTTATTTATTTGTATTATGCACTTTAATTTCATGTTTGTTAGTTTAAATGGTCAAGTATTACAAGTTAGTCTTGATCTCATACTTTCTTGAACTAAAGTTAACTTTGAAAGTTCAAGAACATGTAAGTAAGCTTTCTTTAACTATAACTTTATACACTTATGTTAGATCTAGACTTTTGGGTCTAGGATCTTCAAGATCTAACTAAGAACTATGTCCTACAACTTAAGATCTTGATTTCATAAGTTCACTTTCAAGTTTGTAACTTATTATTAGTTTTAAAGTTCATGTATGTGTTAGATCTAAGACCTTGATGTAACTTTGGTTCATCAAACTTCATACAACTCTTAAGTGAGTTGTGCTACATGTTTTAGACTTACACTTGTGTCATAATATTCAAAACTTGGTTAATATTACTTTTATAGTTCATGTATGTGTTAAATCTAAGACTTTGATGTAACTTTGGTTCATCAAAATACTTGCAACACTTAAGTGAGTTGTGCTTCATGTCTTAGACTTACACTTGGGTTATGATGGTAAAATCTTGGTAAAAATGATGCAAACACATCAACGAGTTGGTCACTTGAAGCTATATGCATCAAGGATGAGAACCGTGATAAGCATCGAGTACCAAAAACCCACCGGAACCCATTATTTTCCTGTTTTCTGTTTTCTGCTTTCTATTTTCTGGTTTATGTAACTGACCAGTAAACCTGGGCTACTGTAACCTTGATTTTCAGATAGCTCAGTTCGTGTAGATAACTTTTCATTTAAGACTCGTCTTAATCCGAGTTACGGTTTAGGATTATTGGCCTTCCGAGTGTCACTATGTCCTTTTAACGTTGTGCTGAAAATTCTGACCTACTCGCACTTAAACCGTCGCCACGGTCAAACGAAGACGAGTTTGCTTCTGGAATTTTTACCACAACTAATGGACTCATATATGGAGCCATGGCCACTGGTCTCACTTTATTTCAGTAGGTATTGAGGCCGTGGTGACTGACCGAACTCAGCCTTTGTTTTAAACTCTTTTCATGAACGAAACTTACTTTACACCTTTTGTTTAATGGTGAATGATGATGACCATTAAGACCTTATTTACATACTTTTAAACCTATTCGGACGATTTAATGACTTAGTACTATTTGACTTAGGTTGAGGACTTTTCGGACCTACGTACTTGCTTACTTTCCGAGTCATACTTTACCGCTACTTATCATTGTGAGTTATAGCATTCCCTTTTTACTTTAACTTATTTTGGGAACTGAGAATACATGCGGATTTTATGTTTTACATACTAGGCACGAGTACTTAAACTTTATATATGTGTGGGTTATATAACGGCAGAAACATTCCCTTTAGCTCGGTAACATTTAGTCATTGGTTTTTGAACCGGTGAACGCGAATCTTAGATATGGATCCATTGGGTTTGACATCCCCACTCGGGCTAGTAGTGCTTGCCAAGTGTACTTTCAGGGGGTGATATATTATTAAACGTTAAGTTAGTTACTGAGTGCCCACGGTTGAGCATATACTTATACATACTGATTTGGATTACTGTTTTGAAACGCTCTTTGTAGCACTGAAATCTCGTGGCCTACCTTACATTACTGTTATACTTAAACTATAGCTCACCAACATTCGTGTTGACTTTTTTAAGCATGTTTTTCTCAGGTGCTTAAGGTTTGCTTGCTTCCGCTGTGTACTAGTCATGCCTTGTAGACTTCTACTGTGCTTACTAGAGTTGTCACCGCATGAAACATATTATCTTGCATTCAAACTTTACTACTTTTGAACAATGAATTGTAACGACCTAAGGGTCACGTACTATTACTATTTGCTTCTGTTCATTGAAGCATACTTTTGATTGTAAAACATTTGACGTTGGTTATGACGTAACCTTTTATCATGAATGCAAACTTGTTTTGAAAACGCATATAGTGTTTGACCTTGTAATGATCCTGTTGTTGATGGTCCGTACATGATTGATTTAGTACGGGGCGTCACATTTGGTATCAGAGCATTGGTTGTAGGGAATTAGGTTGCATTAGTGAGTCTAAGATCGACCCGAGTAGGATTCACTAATAGGACTAATCTATAACTTGCTAGTTAACTTGTTTCTGCGGAACCTGCTGCATGCTACTGTGTTATACTACTGCATGCCACTGCTTACTTTTACTGCTGTATGAACATACTGCATGCTACCGTTTCCTTTTACTGCTATGTAAACTCGCTGTATGCTTTTGCTTACTCTCGCTACTGCATGCTACTATCTGCTTTTAGCATGTTACTTCGGCATGATACTGTTACTATTGCCATGTTACGTGCTGCTGTAAACAATCTAGGATGCTGTAGTTGTTATGCCTGATTACGCGCTTGCTACATGTCTATTATTCGCTATACCGACGTGGAGAACTTATCCTTCCCAGTTCAGATGCTTTCCTGAACTACTTTTCCTACTCGTCTAACCCTAAGAACTAGTAGTGTAATCCACCTGTTACTACTACTCCACCGTTCCAGAGATCGAAACATTTCTTCACGCAATCTAGAAGGAGTACCCCTCGGATTACGCGCCCTCTAAAGTTGATCCTCAGAGAAGGAGAAATTGGAGGACTTGTCGGAGTAACCGCACCCCGAGCTTACACTAATTAGCCACGCACAACGTATGAACCATTGAAGGTTGTTCAGTTGACTTTTATCCCGTATGCTTTCATGGTCGTCACTTATATCTTTCATTCTTTCCCACTACTCGACGATCTAACGACACTTCTGGACTTAGGTCCCTAACGCTCCTAGACATTGGATAAGTCGGAAGGACATCTCCTTTCACAAGGTCATAGTATCTTCTACTGAGGCTCAAACACATCGTATTACTACTTGCTACACGTACAACCTGACACGAGACCCGGATTGAATATCTAGAAGGAACCTAACAACGTTACCTGAATCTGAACCTTTGAAGTAACTTCAGGACATTTATGCATTTATGCATGACCTACAGAACCTACGCACCCACATCGAGAAACTGTGAGATTAGTTATGTAGATTCTGTTTTGAGATAGCATAGATAGAGCACCGTTAGATGAAATTGAGTAGAACTGGAAGTGATCACGTTACATTGTCCATATGGAATGATATTGGAATGAACGTACGATTTGGTACAATATAATGACGCTAGGCCAGCGTGATTATATTGAAGTAAATCATGCAGAAGTTCCAATGTTACTACATGAGGAATATGGGGTGATCCAGGGAAAATTTTGTTAGGAATCACTTGAGCATACACATTGTAGCCTGTTAAAGGTAGGGAAAGAATAACCACGTAGCCAAGATACTGTACAAGAGGGGCCTTGATTGCAGAATTGATAACCCAAAAATTTGCTGTAGATATCGACACCCTGGACATTTAAGGAAAAAGTTCTCACATAGGAAAAACTTTAAAATTTCCTACGGTAAAGCAATCGTTATGGAGACTTGCATGGATCCTGATTTTAGTTAGGGTACGTTTCATCACAACGTTTTATTGTCTCAAGGCTGTTTAATATTGGAGCGATAGAAACCTTATATCTAAGAACCTTAGTGCTACGACTAATAAGCCATTAACAACCATGAGGGTCAAGTATTCTATAGGGCAAGCAAATGGTAAGCTGAGGAAGATAGAGGAATAATTTAAGGTAGTACTTTAAGATTAACAGGTGGGTCATTTGGAAATGACCTCATATTAACCAAACTTGGGAGTTTTAATGTAGTAGTTGAAAAGGATTAGTTACCTACACACAGGCATATGTTATTTGAGAAGATTGACACAATTTTCACGGCAGTATAATAAGATTGGATGCAATAGTTGGGATGAACTTTAAGATTAACCTAATACTCATCAAGTTAGGAAGCTTAGATGAAATGGTTGGAACGAACTAACTTTCAAGGATGAAAGTGAAGGATATTTATAGTAAGAAAATTTTTCGTATATCTCGCGAGAATGGTGAGCCAAAAGCCATCTGGGTTAGTACAACAAACCTAAATCCCACAACGGAAGTGGGAAGGAATAACAATGGATTTCATCACGAAGCTACAGAAAATAGTAGGCGGTTAGAACATCATCTAGGTTATTATTGACCATCTCACCAAAACTGCTCACTTTCTAGCCATGAAAGAAACCGATACAATAGACAAACTTGCACAACGACACATAAAGGAATTTTATTCCATTACTTCGGCAATTCAAATTCTATATTAAAGATTACCCAAGAATCTCATTTGACACACATTCATACGCAACTCTAAATCCTAACTTATTACGAGGAATTTCTTATTCGATGATAATCACAACATCGTCCTTCTTACCTCGATATTACTCCTACCAGTTCGAAATTTTCCTAAAATCAATGAGTGGTTAACTCTCATCCCCATACTCTCCCATTCGTATCTCACTTATAAGCAACAACTCCACACTTAAGCATTTTTTTTGGTCAAAAGACTTATGCCCTACTAATAGACATCAATCACCTATAAATTCAATGGTTTGCATTACCTCAAATATCACTTGAAACTTTCAAAAGTCTTTTACTCGATTCTCATCAACCTTTTCCAACTTGTGACCTCCGAAATATGAAAACTTTGTTTGCTAATTTTTTATTTTTTTTACACATTGTTTTACTGTGCTATCCTCTCAAAGCTTTATAAAAATAAATTTATTTGTTTGCCATCCGTACAAATTTTTGAAATCATACCCGTTATATAAATTAAAGTAAATGATTACTTATTTTTGACAGATACATGTAGAATTTTACTTTCGCTCTTACAAATCAAATCTTTTGTTCAAAATATATTTTACTTTGAATGGCACGGGTTATACATAACCTTAGTTTACTAGAACTTCGTTTCTTTCCATACATTGTCACCTTAAACAATTTCTATAAAATTTTTCGTTGCTTGCTATATAAAATTCTTCGTTGCTCATTCGTACCCAAGTCATCGTGAAGACCTTACAACCGTCGAAATCGAGAGATTCATGTGTGTATGTGTTGAAGACACTTCTGCCACGTCATTCAGAGCCTTTAGGCATCCACTGACACTTAAACCATTTAAAAATCATTGCCTTACCCCAAGAACCTTATTTGCCACGCCTGTTGGAACAATGCTCTTTCTTACATAGCTCTAAGTCCTGACTCATTCCAAGGGATTCTCATTTAGTGGTATTAATACCATCATTACTCTGACTTTAATACTAGTCATAACTTGTTTGGCACTTTGCAAAATTCAAGAAGCAATTAACTTCTCATCCTCGTGCTCTATCCTTCGTACCTCACTTGTAGCAACGGCTTCGCACGTAAATATTTTTGGCCCAAAGACTTGTGTCCTGATAATTACCAAAACTACATTTATGTCACTAGCTTTCATTACCTAGTAACTGGTCACCCGATGATTCAAAGCTTTTTCACTTAATCTTTTTCAACTCGTAACCTTTGAAATACGAAAAAACTATGGTTATTAAAATTTTTACACGTTGTTTATTTGTGCGGTCCTCACAAGATTTACAGACAATGAAAGTACCAAAAACTTTTCTGTTCCTTATACAATTTATAGAATCATATATGTATGAATTTATACTTACTTATTTTGATACTAAGTTATATCTTCAAATTATTTAAAAACCGTTCCTTTACCGAGTTATTCAACTCAAGTCAAGTAGTTTCATGCAAAATGGTACGCGTTGTGCCTACTTCTAAATTTACTGGGAACTTCGTTCCGTTTACGTTGTCACAACAAATGGTTAAAGGTTTTGTTTTTCAAAACTCCCTTAGTTGATTTTATTAAAGGTTTTCATATTAGACTACACCATGTATGGATCACACTTTTTCTCTCCCTCGGTTAGAGATGAAACTTACTGTTAAGATCTTTGTTAAAAACTCTTGAGCCACTTTGGAAGGCGGTTTTATAGAATTTGTTAGAAAATCTTTGCACCCATAAAATGTTCTTTTAAAAGCTAGACATGACAAAAATGCGGGCCGATAAATCAGTTTTCTAAGGTACACTCATTGGTCACCCTATTGTAGGAAAGATACTAGGTGGGTTACTATTCTCAATACTTCACGGCAAATCATAACACCCTCGTAAACCTCATCTCTATGAATCAGTATGTTGAGACACAAGGATAATTTTTGGAGATTCTTTTCACTCAGAGTAAACCATTCGTTAGGACCAAGGGTTCACGTATCTTCTCATCCGCACATCCCCTTAAGTATACGGATAAATTCAGAACGAACCACTCGAAGAGTTCACTCTCGTACAAAGACCGCACCTTTTGTGCGACTTGCTTCTGGAAATGTAACATAAGATACTTTGAGAACCTATGAATCTTGTTATCCCTTGGGAGGGGACTGCTTAAAACATTTACGACACTGATATGGATACTCCATATGTTCCTTCTTTCATTAGTTGCAACTGTATGTTGCTCTAGTTAACGTTAACCCTAACTTCAACATGTAACTGAAGGGATGAAGTTACATTATGGAACTGTGCTTTCATTTCATCCAAGGTTAGGTTCACCTGCAGTATGGTAAACTAGGTGATATCCCTCATTGTTCGTTCAGATCGTTCTGAAGACACTATGAATAATTATGGATTGCAAGTCCGATTGGTCACTTTTAGCTAAAATTCCAATTCACTTATTCAAATGAAATGTTCTTAAATATCGAGTTCCTATGCCTATGGCCTCCTTCCGAAACCAAGGGGTTGGTAAAAATCTGTGGCTAACGCTATCCAGACATCAAATCGCATGGTTGTAATCACTATGTTTTCTATTCTACCCGTCGGCTTATATTACGACATACACGCTCAATGTTTTAGATGGGCTTAGAATCATTCATGATGCATTTCACGCATCCAACTTACCGAAGATGCCTGTAAGGCTAAACACACCATCTTTCCTTTCGTGGATATACATTCAGATGACATACTCAGGTTAATCGAAAGCGGAATCAGTTGTCGATCACTTAGGACAAGAGACTTAATTAACGGCAGATGTCCATACTTACTTTCATACGCCGAAGTACCTTTCAAGGTAAACAACTTACTTCTGAGCCCACGAGTCCCACGGAACTTCGATACGCCCCTTCTTGTTCGAATACGGTACTATTGTTGGTCACTCCTTAAATTTCGGGACGAAATTTTCTTTAACAGGTGGGTAATGTAACGACCCTGGTTTTTCCATCCTTAATTAATAATGGTTATTATTAATACTTGTGATTTAACGAATGTATTGTTATACATTTACTTGCTACCATACATGATTCTTGAATGCCCGAAACGTCCTTGTGACACACGTACATTACACGAATAATATTTTCAAATATTATTTACATTCATGATTAATTTTATTAATCATTTTAATTAACTAAGGTTATTAGTTAATTACTTGGGCTTTAATTGGATTAACTTGATTATTTATGGAACTTGGGCTTTGATTAATGTTAATGGACTTAAAGAGCCCACCCTACTTCTTTAATGGACTAGTTAGCCCACTAATTTATGTAAGTATTACTTTCAAACCTAACTAGTTAGTTTAGTGCACATGGAATCTATTTACATGATACTTACAACACTTTCCCATGAACACACCTCTTATATCCAACTTTTAAGCCTTTAACATGTAAGAACCTAGTGGACTCTTTTCTTCCTCTTGTTTCCCTTGGTATCGTCGGTTTAGATGAGAGAAAGAGAGATTTTGTTTTCAAATTCCTTATCACTAGTTCACTAGTTTCACTCATTTTTCACACACACAAATTCACTTGCACTTTTCTCTCATTTATCCTCTCAACTTCTCTCTCATTTCTCTCTCAAATTGTAAGCAACTTGAACAATTTCTTCTTCCTTTTCCTTGTCTAAAACCGTGGCCATGAACACATGAATCATCATCATCTTTTGTTACTTGTTGTTGTTTACTTGATTATTGTTTAGTTACTTACTAGTTGTTGTTGTTCTTTACTAGTTACAAGAATCAAACTCTTTAGTTTAATTCTTCATTTTATCTTGTTCATAACAAGAACACACAAGAACCTAAATTACTAGTTATGTTCTACATTTAATTTCTTGAAAGATTGTAAGTTTATGTGTTGATTAAAATCATACTTGAAGCTCATGAAGTAAACATAAAGTTTACTTTCTAAAGATCAAACTTTGGTTTGAATCTTTAAAGTATGAACAACCCATAAACTTATTACTAGTTTACTTAGTTTATTTATTTGTATTATGCACTTTAATTTCATGTTTGTTAGTTTAAATGGTCAAGTATTACAAGTTAGTCTTGATCTCATACTTT
Organism: Rutidosis leptorrhynchoides; assembly: GCF_046630445.1. Lineage (NCBI taxonomy): Eukaryota > Viridiplantae > Streptophyta > Magnoliopsida > Asterales > Asteraceae > Rutidosis > Rutidosis leptorrhynchoides. The sequence continues at coordinate 540,092,368 of NC_092333.1, forward strand.
CTTGAACTAAAGTTAACTTTGAAAGTTCAAGAACATGTAAGTAAGCTTTCTTTAACTATAACTTTGTACACTTATGTTAGATCTAGACTTTTGGGCCTAGGATCTAAAAGATCTAACTAAGAACTATGTCCTACAACTTAAGATCTTGATTTCATAAGTTCACTTTCAAGTTTGTAACTTATTATTAGTTTTAAAGTTCATGTATGTGTTAGATATAAGACCTTGATGTAACTTTGGTTCATCAAACTTCATACAACTCTTAAGTGAGTTGTGCTACATGTTTTAGACTTACACTTGTGTCATAATAGTCAAAACTTGGTTAATATTACTTTTATAGTTCATGTATGTGTTAAATCTAAGACTTTGATGTAACTTTGGTTCATCAAAACACTTGCAACACTTAAGTAAGTTGTGCTTCATGTCTTAGACTTACACTTGGGTTATGATGGTTAAATCTTGGTGAAAATGATGCAAACACATCAACGAGTTGTACACTTGAAGCTATATGCATCAAGGATGAGAACCGTGATAAGCATCGAGTACCAAAAACCCACCGGAACCCATTATTTTTCTGTTTTCTGTTTTCTGCTTTCTGTTTTCTGGTTTCTGTAACTGACCAGTAGACCTAGGCTACTGTAACCTTGATTTTCATATAGCTCAATTCGTGTAGATAACTTTTCATTTAAGACTCGTCTTAATCCGAGTTACGGTTTAGGATTATTGGCCTTCCGAGTATCACTATGTCCTTTTAACGTTGTGCTGAAAATTCTGACCTACTCGCACTTAAACCGTCGCTACGGTCAAACGAAGACGAGTTTGCTTCTGGAATTTTTACCACAACTAAAGGACTCATATACGGAGCCTTGGCCACTGGTCTCACTTTATTTCAGTAGGTATTGAGGCCGTGGTGACTGACCGAACTCAGCCTTTGTTTTAAACTCTTTTCATGAACGAAACTTACTTTACACCTTTTGTTTAATGGTGAATGATGATGACCCTTAAGACCTTATTTATATAATTTTAAACTTATTTGGACGATTTACTAACTTAGTACTATTTGACTTAGGTTGAGGACTTTCCGGACCTACGTACTTGCTTACTTTCCGAGTCATACTTTACTGCTACTTATCATTGTGAGTTATAGCATTCCCTTTTTACTTTAACTTATTTTGGGAACTGAGAATACATGCGGATTTTATGTTTTACATACTAGGCACGAGTACTTAAACTTTATATATGTGTGGGTTATATAACGGCAGAAACATTCCCTTTAGCTCGGTAACGTTTAGTCATTGGTTTTTGAACCGGTGAACGCGAATCTTAGATATGGATCCATAGGGTTTGACATCCCCACTCGGGCTAGTAGCACTAGCATTTAACGAGTGTTTAATACTTCGTAAACATACGCACTTGCCAAGTGTACTTTCAGGGGGTGATATATTATTAAACGTTAAGTTAGTTAACGAGTGCCCACGGTTGAGCATATACTTATACATACTGATTTGGATTACTGTTTTGAAACGCTCTTTGTAGCACTGAAATCTCATGGCCTACCTTACATTACTGTTATACTTAAACTATAGCTCACCAACATTTGTGTTGACGTTTTTAAGCATGTTTTTCTCAGGTGCTTAAGGTTTGCTTGCTTCCGCTGTGTACTAGTCATGCCTTGTAGACTTCTGCTGTGCTTACTAGAGTTGTCACCGCATGAAATATATTATCTTTCATTCAAACTTTACTACTTTTGAACAATGAATTGTAACGACCTAAGGGTCACGTACTATTACTATTTGCTTATGTTCATTGAAGCATACTTTTGATTGTAAAACATTTGACGTTGGTTATGACGTCACCTTTTATCATGAATGCAAACTTGTTTTGAAAACGCATATAGTGTTTGACCTTGTAATGATCCTGTTGTTGATGGTCCGTACATGATTGATTTAGTACGGGGCGTCACAAAAGGATCTTGGATGGCTTGAAAGTTCTTGAAGTAGAATCATGACACAAAAACAAGTTCAAGTAAGATTTTTACTCGAATTAAGATAGTTTATAGTTATAGAAATCGAATTAAAGTTTGAATATGAATATTACCTTGAATTAGAATGATAACCTACTGTAAATAACAGAGGTTTCTTGATCTTATATGATTACTTGGAATGGATTAGAAAGCTTGGAAGTAGACTTGTAAACTTGAAAGTATTCTTGATTTTATGAAACTAGAATTTATAGAATTTATGAAGAACACTTAGAACTTGAAGATAGAACTTGAGAGAGATCAATTAGATGAAGAAAATTGAAGAATGAAAGTATTCGTAGGTGTTTTTGGTCGTTGGTATATTGATAATGCTAAAAACGAACACATATTTCATAGCATTATCCTTCAAGAAAGACAAGCTTTTAGTTGCAATTGTTCTATTTACAAGTGATATTCGTTTAAATAATAAAAGGTGAAGACAAAAGACAGATTTGACGATTTGAAGACGCAAACGACCAAAAAGCTAAAAAGTACAAAGTACAATCCAAGTGGTTCAAATTATTGATGAGAAACGTCTAAAAGTTACAAGAGTACGAGCCGCAAAACGCAAAGTACAAGATATTAAATAGTACGAAAGGACGTTCGAAAATCCGAAACCGGGACATGAACCAACTATCAACGTGCGACGCAACGGGCCTAAAATTACAAGTCAACGATGCACAAGAATATAATATAATATATATATATATATAATTATATAAAATGATATATTATATTATATAATATTTAAATACGAGCAGCCCACGTTTTGGAATCATATGTGACTAGTATAAGGCGGCCATGCGATCGCATGGCCAGGAAGGCTAAAATCCATGCGATCGCATGGAGTACTGTAGCAGCCCAAGTCCTATAAATTGGAATGTTTTCTGCCGAGTAATGTACACCTTCATCATACTTCAATCTCACTTTCTCAATATATTTATATTTATAATTTTAATTTTAATTTTAATTTTAAGTGAATAATAATAAGGTTATAGTGGCGAATGTTTTAAAGTTTGTAAGTCGAAATTCTGTCCGTGTAACACTACGCGATTAATACTCATTGTAAGTTATGTTCAACCTTTTTAAATTAATGTCTCTTAGCTAAGTTATTATTATGCTTATTTAAGCCAAAGTAATCGTGATGTTAGGCTAGATATTAAAGACGGGGTTATTGGGCTTTGTACCATAATTGGGGTTTGGACAAAAGATCGACACTTGTGAAAATTAGACTATGGGCTATTAATTGGCTTTATATTAACTAAACGATACCTCGTTAATTTAATATAAAGGTTACAATTTGACGTATCTATATATAACAACATACGCTTAATCGGGTACGATGGGCGAGATATTTATAAATATGAATTATTGTTCATTTGACTGGACACGGAGATGGATTAATAGTCAATGGACTCATTAAAACAGGGGTGGATTACGTTCACTACAAGAAAAATGGGCTTATAGGACCAATATTTATTTGGTCAAAAACGAAAAGGTCCTAAAAAACTACATATTAGGACCATTATTTCAGGGTCCTAACAGGGTCATGGAAAGGGCCCTAACAGACTACCTTTTAGGACCTTTTAGTAACTATGTCCTATATGTTGATTGAAGGAATTTACTTAGGGTCCTAAAAGGTATAACTAATATGATACATTTTCAAAGGTCCTATTATAACTTGTGACCTTTTTAAAAAGGGTCCTATAATGTGATTAAATAGGACCTTTATTAATAGTGTCCTATATGTTGATTGACGGAATTTATTTAGGGTCCTAAAAGGTATAACTAATAGGACACTTTTTCAAAGGTCCTATCATAACTTGTGACATTTTTAAAAAGAGTCCTATAATGGGATTAAATAGGACCTTTTATTAATGGTGTCCTATATGTTGATTGACGGAATTTACTTAGGGTCCTAAAAGGTATAACTAATAGGACAATTTTTAAAGGTCCTATCATAACTTGTGACATTTTTAAAAAGGGTCCTATAATGGGATTAAATAGGACCTTTTATTAATGGTGTCCTATGTGTTGATTGACGGAATTTATTTAGGGTCCTAAAAGGTATAACTAATAGGACACTTTTTAAAGGTCCTATCATAAATTGTGACATTTTTAAAAAGGGTCCTATAATTGGATTAAATACGACCTTTTAGTAATGGTGTCCTATATGTTGGTTGACGAAATTTATTTAGGGTCCTAAAAATGAATAACTAATAGGACACTTTTTAAAGGTCCTATCATAACTTGTGACATTTTTAAAAAGGGTCCTATAATGGAATTAAATAGGACCTTTTATTAATGGTGTCTTATATGTTGATTGACGGAATTTACTTAGGGTCCTAAAAGGTATAACTAATAGGACACTTTTTAAATGTCCTATCATAACTTGTGACATTTTTAAAAAGGGTCCTATAATGGGATTAAATAGGACTTTTTATTAATGTTGTCCTATATGTTGATTGACGGAATTTATTTAGGCTCCTAAAAGGTATAACTAATAGGACACTTTTTAAAGGTCCTATCTTAAATTTTGACATATTTAAAAAGGGTCCTATAATTGGATTAAATAGGACCTTTTAGTAATGGTGTCCTATATGTTGGTTGACGGAATTTATTTAGGGTCCTAAAAGGTATAACTAATAGGACACTTTTTAAAAGTCCTATCATAACTTGTGACCTTTTTAAAAAGGGTCCTATAATGGGATTAAATAGGGCATTTTATTAATGGTGTCCTATATGTTGATTGACGGAAATTATTTAGGTTCCTAAAATGTACAACTAATAGGACACTTTTTTAAGGTCCTATCATAACTTGTGACATTTTTAAAAAGGGTCTGATAATGGGATTAAATAGGACATTTTATTAATGGTGTCCTATATATTGATTGACGGAATTTACTTAGGGTCCTAAAAGGTATAACTAATAGGACACTTTTTAAAGGTCCTATCGTAACTTGTGACATTTTTAAAAAGGGTCCTATAATGGGATTAAATAGGACCTTTTATTAATGGTGTCCTATATGTTGATTGACGGAATTTTCTTAGGGTCCTAAAAGGTATAACTAATAGGACACTTTTTAAAGGTCCTATCATAACTTGTGACATTTTTAAAATGTAACCACCCAACCCGTAATCCATACGATAATTTTTTTTTATACAACACAATTTCACGCCAAATAAATATGTAACCCATTTCACGAGTTCCATTTAAAACGCACAACAATTAATTGTTTACAAAAGGCACGAAGGCCACGAATAAAGTTTAGTACAAGTTTGACCCATTACAAATGATAGTTTATAAACCAAACGACGTTCCGAGCATGGTTTGGGACTAAACTACCCAAAACTAGGCCAACTTCCAAAAGCTCCAACATAACAACAACAAGGGACACCTAGTGCCCAACGACCCCCTTGCCCTTGTCCGCGCCTGCATCTAAAAAGATAAACAACGAGAGGGGTAAGCAAAGCTTAGTGAGTAGAATAAATATATACATGCATATAAGACTTACCCACACGCATCCACGATATCATATAACGCACACAATCACATAAGATCTCGATAAACAAGCTAGTATCATCAAATCGTACAACTAGCAACATTAATAGCATAGTAATCATAGCATTAATTGAAATGTTAACGTTAACAACTATAACCCATGGTTAACCCAATTCTTCGCAGGGGAATGACTTCGCGAAACAAGTCATCGATGTTCATAACAACCGTTAGCTCCCAAACACGGCTATGGTATACTAACCCCCGAGGTGTTCCAAAAACGGCTATGGCATCACCCCCAAGTGTTCCCAAAAACGGCTATGGCATCACTTGATCAACATGTGAGTAAAACACGGCTATTACTCACAATCATGTACACAAACACGGCTATGTGCACAATAACACGGATAATAACGTGGGAGTAAAACAAGGCTATTACTCGCCACTATATGCACAAACACGGCTATGTGCATAAATATAAAACGTGGACAAAATGGCTATGTCTCACAACTATGGTCACAAAACGGATATGTGACACCATTAATACGGCACGTAAATCATATACATAAATATATAGATTTTCCACTCACCTCAAGTCCCTTGTGAAAGCTAACCGAGCTTGCAACTCTTCAATGTAACGTACCTATTACATTATGCATTTATTAACATACAATCTAGTTGAATTAAATGCTAACCTCTAACCCTTGAGCATTTAATTACCCTATCGCATTAAATGACTCAACTATACCAAAACCGCCCATAAATGACCATTCTTGTCATAAATCACTAAAAACTAGTGATTAGGGTCTATTAACATCAACTAACATAAACTTGGTGTATTTCATACCCATTTTACCCAATTAGTTCAACTTTGACTCATATGACCCATTTTGACACTTACACAATCAAACTTTGTCATACATGACCTATTCACAATCTCACCAACATTTAACAAGTGTATTTAATGCTTACAACACCATTAACACTTACAAACCCCATTTCATTAGACCAAACCCTAGATTATGGTAATTAGGGTTTTCTTTCAATAATCTAACCCAAAATCCACCAATTTAACCCTCAAATGGGTCACACAAATCCCATATGAACCAAACCCTAGCTTAACTAAATAAAACTCGAAACTTACCAAAACTATCCTCTTGTAGCTAATAGCAAGGAGAACAACTTTAATTCTTGCTTCTAGGATTGATTCACAAAACTCTTTCTTCAAATCTCAAGTATAAACTAAGTGGATTTTAAGTTTTGAGAGGAATTTATGAAAGAAAATGGAAAAGAAATGAGAATATAGGATAAGTGGTTGATATTAAAAGCTCCAACCAGATCTACATGTAAAAAGACTAAATTACCCCTAAACCCTATTTAATTTGAGTAAAATTCGGAATCAGAATTGCAGAAGTGCCGCGGCGCGGCTTCTTTGTCGCGGCGCGACATAAAGAAGGAAAAATGACCCTTCTTAACTCAAGTTCTGATCTGGATTTGCTTTGTTTACCGCGGCGCGATCCCTTTTGCCGCGGCGCTGCGTTTGCCTTTTCCTGGTCACTACGGAAGTTTAACATAAAACAAAGGTTCAAACATATATATACATATATATACATATGCCCTTATACGAAAATTAACACCGTAGCTCATTTAATCACATAACGAACAGGTTTTAAGCGTACTTTTGATTAAGTACGTACCTTTATACGCGCACGGGAAAACGGGGTGTTACAACTCTCCCCCACTTAAATCAGAGCGCGTCCTCGCGATCCAAGCCGCATGACACGAGGGAAGGTAAACCAACACGAATTCTTCAGGCTCCCAAGTAAACTCGGAACCTTTACTACGACGCCATTGGACCTTAAAGGTCCTCACCTCTTTGTTACGCAACATTTTTACCTTCTCATCGAGTATAGCAATCGGCTCTTCAACGTATTCTAACTTGTTGTTTAGCTCAAATTCGTCTAAAGGCATCCATGAAGAATCATCCGCAAGACACTTTCGGAGATGGGAAACATGAAATGTATTATGGATCCCCGCAAGTTCTTTGGGTAATTCCAAACGATACGCGACTTCACCAACACGAGCTAAAACTTTAAACAGCCCAATAAACCGAGGAGCTAACTTTCCTCGTTTCTAAAACCGAATAATACCCTTCCATGGCGAAACCTTGAGCATCACCATATCACCTTCTTGGAATTCGATCAAACGTCTACGCTTATCGGCGTAAGACTTTTGCCTATCTTGCGCCTTTTTCAAATGTTCCCGAATCATAACGATTTTATCATTTGTCTCCAATACCAAGTCGGAGCTCCCGACTTCCCTTTGTCCCACTTTCCCCCAACAAATCGGGGTTCGACACCTACTACCATACAACATCTCATACGGTGGCATTCCAATACTAGAGTGAAAACTATTATTGTACGAGAATTCCACCAAAGGTAAATGTTCATCCCAACTACCACCGAAGTCAATGATACACGCACGTAACATATCCTCCAATGTTTGATTCGTACGTTCGGTTTGACTGTCCGTTTGAGGATGGTACACCGTACTCATATTTACCCTCGTACCCATATCTTCATGAAATTTCTTCCAAAATCGAGAAGTAAAACGCGTGTCCCGATCCGAAACGATAGACGCGGGAACGCCATGTCTCGATATCACCTCTTTAATGAACATCTTCGCGAGTGCCTCCGACGAAATTGCTTCTTTAATAGGAAGAAACAACGCACTCTTCGTCAATCTATCGACAATCACCCAAATAGTGTCAAATTGGGTTCTTGCCGTTTTCGGCAACTTGGTAATAAAATCCATGGTAATATGCTCCCACTTTCACATCGGAATTTCTAGCGGTTGCAACTTACCATACGGCTTTTGGTGTTCGGCTTTAACTTGCAAACACGTGACGCATTGCTCAACATACTTAACAACGTCGCGTTTCATGCCCGGCCACCAATAATCTTTCTTCAAATCATGGTACATCTTCGTCGCACCCGAATGTATGGAATACTTAGACTTGTGCGCCTCATCAAGAAGCACCTTTCGGAAATCACCCATCTTAGGCACCCACACTCTTTCTTGAAAAGACAATAAATGTAACACCCCATTTTCCCCGTATATGATTTATAGGTGTATTGCGTATGTACGATAGGCGTATGAAGGGTTCGGGACATGTTCGGGTGTTGAGGTCTTGTATGCAAGAAAATGAATCAAGAAAAGCAAAGTGTCGCGGCGCAAAAAATGGAGCCTCGGTGCGGCATTTCGAAAGAATCCAGATCAGAAGCTTGACAAAAAAAGATCCCAGACCTAGGCAAATGTCGCAGCGCGACATTTAAGGCCGCGACGCGGCAATGTGGGCGAACTGGTTCCTGTTTTCGCAATATTTAGGTAAAGTGAGGGGCATTTTGGTCTATTCGCGTTTAAACCAGATTGAGATCTTAAATCTCATCCACTCCTTTCATTTCCTAATTTCTTTTCCCTTTTCATTTCATTTTCCTCTCAAAAACTCAAACACCCAATTGGATTCAAAGGGATTTTTGGAAAGGAAGAAGCGGGTATTGATCTTTGGTGTAGTTGACAAGTTTGTTCTCCTCGCTCTTAGCTCCGCGGTGATACTAGTGGTAAGCTCTAACTCCGAAATTCATTTTTGTGTTCTTCATTCAATTTTGGGGCTTTTGATTGTATGATTCATAGATAGAACCCATTTAGTTGTTAATTGGAGATTAACACCAATATTCGGGTTTATTGTTGTTATTGGCGGATTTTGGGTTTGGTGTACAAGTTCATGCTTGTGAGACTTGCAATTTGGGTGAAATCACTAGCATTTAGTGATTATTGAGATGTTGGAAGCAATTAGGGTTCATGGGGTTGACTAATTTTGACTAGAGCCAAAATTAGGGTTTGATGATGATTTTGACTCGATTGTTGATTTAATAAGGTTTATAAACTTAAAATGGATTAAGTTGAAGTATAAACCCGAGTTAAATGTGTTTTGGTGTCAAGACTTGTAAATGGTGAGATTTTGACTTAATGGGTCAAAATTAGGGTTTTGATGTCAAAATGGGTGAGACACGTGTTTAACACTTGTGTTCGGGTTTAATTGACATATTAGGACCATTATCGCTTGTGTTAGTGATTATTGGTTAAGTTTAGGCGCGGTTTATACTTGGAAGTGCATTTGGGTCGAAATTGCACTAAGTGTCAAATTGGGTTGGTTTGTAAATCCAATCTAAGTGTGTTGTTGAATTTGTGATGATGGAATAGGTACTTTCCATTGACGAGTTGCGGATTTCTTGGAAGCATTCATCAAGGCGACAAGGTGAGTGTTAATATCCTATATGCATATGTATGTGTAGGATGGGTACGGGTCGGGTGAAGGGGTTCTCGGTTATTGTAACAACCCGACATCGTTTTACCAAAAACACGCCTAAAAAAAAATTTTTGTCAGACAGCGTATCTGGACGGCGTCCCATAATCTGGACGACGTCCAGAGATAAAGACCAGGATGGCGGCCCATGATTCTAGACGGCGTCCAAATGAACTAAAGTGGACTGATCAGTTTTTTATTTACACGCGAGTGGAAAACCCGCTTCCCGACACATTTAAACGTAACCAATTTCACAATATGTCATATTAAGTAAAACTAAGATGTTTCCACCCTAAAAACAAGTTTTACGACACTGGGCCTACAATGACCCGTTTTACAAATAATGTAGCGATTTCGACCCATTTATCTCTTTAGACGGATTAGGACTCCACAACCCAACCCGATACCAAGAGCATAATCCCGGGGACTACCAAAACCCCATCCACGTCCAATTATCCGAAAGCTACCCCATCAAGCCCAACCGCTCCTGCACGTCTAGTCTAACAACTAGCTAGCATCATTAACACAATACCTGTAAAAAGGTAAACAACGAGAGGGGTAAGCCGAGGCTTAGTGAATGCAATAATTATACACATACATATATAATATACCTACTTGCAATCACTTACACAAATACCGCAAACATGCTAGCAAACAACATTAGCTTATCGTCGCAATAACAAGCTATAATTCGCCAATACCCCCAAGCTAGCATAACAACCGCATATAAATATAACTCGAATAATATAATATGCTTACAATACAAATAACCATGGTTAACTAATAGTACAAGGGAATGGCGCTCGCGAAAACGCCATCGGTGTTCACAACATCCGTTAGGGCACTTAACACCTCGCACCACTAACCCCTAGGGTGGCACCTTAACACCTCGGCACTTCACCCCGAGTGGCATCTTAACACCTCGATGCTTCACTCATTATTTTACGGAGTGGTGTCTTAACACCTCGGCACTACACTCCTAGGTGGCATCTTAACACCTCGATGCTACACCCGAGTGGCATCTTAACACCTCGATGTTACACTCTTCACGTGAAACGTGGTGTCTTAACACCTCGACACTACACATTTCACGCTACAACAAATAGATACATTATATACCTACGCATATAATTATTCCACTCACCTTATCACGTCGGTGGTGATTTAGCACTTTCGTATGCTTCGAGCAAGGTACCTAATACATAAGTACACATTCAATACACAACTTGTGGAATTAACCACAATACTCACCCATACCCAAAACCGCCCATAAAATGGCCAAGACTCATCTTTAATTACTAAAACTAGTGATGTAAGTCTACTAACACCAATTAGCACAAACTTAGGGTGTTTCATACCCATTTCACCCAATTAGGTCAACCTTAACTCATTTGACCCATTTCAACACTTATACATACCATTTTAGCCAAACATGACCCATTTACAATTCTTCCATCATTTACAAGTGTATTAATGACTAATCAACACAATTTAACACTTACAACTTCAATTCACATGGCCAAACCCTAGATCATAGCTATTAGGGTTTTCCTTATCTCAACATAACCAAAATTCACCCATTTTACCCCCAAATGGGTCTTACAAGTTCCAACACTCCTAAAATCACTAATACTAGTGATTATACCCCACTTACAAACCTTAAACATGCTTAAAATATTAACCAACCCAAAACCCGCAAAATATCAAAATAGTGGGTTTCCATAAACTCTCTTCATCATCTAAAAAGGTTTTACAAATAACAAGCTCAAACCCTAAATGTACACAAGGATCTTAACAATGAAATTCGGAGTTGAGACTTACCAATACTACCAAAATGTAGCCGTGAATGAAAGGAACAACTTTAACTCTCGAGCTTTGACCCGAAACGCTCATCTTCTTCACCAAACCAAGCTTTCTCACTCTAAATTAACCCTCTCTCTCTAAAATAAGATGAGAGTGTTTTGTGTGGGTGAGAATGAGCTCCAAATGGAGTTCTAGATCATTTTTGATGATCCCAAACCGACCCCAAGTGAAAAGACCCAAATACCCCTTTTAATTTGAGTAAAATAGAGCTGCTGGCCCGTCAGGCCTTCTGGACGGCGTCCAAAAAGCATGGACGGCGTCCTAACCTTCATTGTTGGATGGCGTCCCAAAGTCTGGACGGAGTCCCAATGAAATGAGTCTGAAACTGAACTTATTTTGGTCGTAACTTTCAAACCGTAACTCCGTTTTCGACGAATCAAATATCGTTGGAAACGTAATGATATTTACTATCCAATGGTAAGGTTTTAGAACATCAACTCCAAATTTATTTGGGATCCAAATATACACTTACATGCCTCGTATTTCGAATGTCATTCGAAATAACTCGTGACTGAAAACGGGTGTTACAACTCTCCCCCACTTAAATTGGATCACGTCCTCGTGATCCGCACCTATAATAGAAGTTAAGCAGTTCTCCCTCGAACATCTCCGCTTCCAATGCGGAGTCACACAAGTAGTACTTGCATCCGCACTCTCGCTTCGTGCACTAATGCATCATAATACAACAATATTTGGGTAATCAACCCACGAGTCGAAACAACCGTAACCGTTGCTCCTACGCCGAGTATCCAAACTCATACCATACACTTCACAATAGTCCTAAGAGTAGAACAATTTACCGACAAACATCGTCGTCACGCCTCACGATCTTACGAAACACAACCAAGCCCGACATCCATAACATCTTCTACAAATCCGAAGATCTAACCACACGCTAATAATCACTAGCGTGCACTACCGCAACAAACGATAACTCATACACTCAACGTCCAGAGTTTCCATATAGGAAAATACGAAAATCACTACATATACCTTCAAGTTCTCTCGGCTACAACTCGCCACAAGCTATGTCCGTAACCATATCACTCAATGAGTCAATCCGCGCACGACCAATCCGTTACTGGATTAATCCAGGACAACAATAATACACCATGTGCTGAGCAAAACATCAACACTCGACGAGGGTTCCTCCTCTAAACCCTACGACACAACCACACCAGACGGCTTCCTAGTACTAGCATGGAGACTAATCATATACTAGAATCCCGTCAAGGCGAATTATCATCACAAAATTCCGCAATTCGCCACACGATCTACAAAAATATTCACCACGCCGGGTGGACCTTCCTACCTAGACCGTCCGTTAAAGATGGTCTCGACATTTCAATGCAACTAACAGTCGCATTACTAGGGAACACACTCTCGCAAACAAATAACATCCGCGTGTCTCGATGTGAGATAATCAGAATCGACACTCTCCGCCTCACATTCGTCCATAAAGTGGAATAATCCACTGAAAATCTCCACGATTGCGTTTCCCGACAGGGAAAATACTATATTCGTCACGATATCGAAATTGTTCTCATTCAATTATACTGTCCGGGTTTCACGACAACCCAGATTTTTCACTACGGGAGCACCCGCAACGACGACTTCATTCTCTCACTTCGGGATCTCAAACTTCACATTTGTTCTCATACCGCACATTGGTACTACACGACCACCTTACATAGGAAGTCTTACACTTCCTTCGATCCCATCATCACAATCTTCACGCATAACATTCTCGAGTTGTAACTCACAATTGTAAAGCACGATCTCGAGTCGACATTAGCAACCCGTCACTCTTCCTCGTTAGGAGCTCTGAATACCCATTGAGGCTTAGCACGGTACGCTCCAACATTTCACTATACATAACACCACTGGAGTTTTCCTCAGGCGGCAGTAAAAACTCCCCCACTTAGGATTTATCTCCCTATTCTCACCGCCAAGATGATAACATCCGGCGGAATTGTAATTCCACGTCACACCTGACCATTCTCACCGTTGGTCATAAACATCAATTCACCGCAAATTCGCCTTAGGCTCTCAGAGCCGACATGCACAATCCCTTGAGACGTCGTACACGCGATGAAATCACACCTTCATACCACAATTCACAACTAACTACCTTAATCGTTCGAAAAGCAAACTCCACCAAAGTCTTACATATTCCTCTAAGCCTAGGCATATGTCACGCCGCTTACTTAGTCGTGATTCACAGTCGAGATCACCCGACCTTCCACTTGACGAATCGTTATCAACAATTGCTCACTCTTATGGAGAAGAGTGACCAATTCTGACACCATAATTGCGTCCACCACAATATCAACACTTCATCAAACCTTTGGCCTATCCGACCATTAAGTCCATCACCGGTCCACCGGTAATCTTCACCCGTCTATCACTTAAGAGTAATAAGATGCGCTCATCCGTCACTTCATAAGAAGTATTTACCGCAATGCTCTTAAACTTCGACTTACGCAACCGTCGAATTACTATCACCCGTCGATCACTATTATAATCTCCGCTGCTTCCAAGGGTATCTCACCGGCACCCTAAGCACAAAGTGATCACACCATCATCGGAGTTGAACATCACACTAGCAGGTATAAAAAGGCACCTGACGCGGTGTCATACAGACTCCCGCCACAACCTACTAAATTTTAGAACTCGATCTTTAGGTTCCATACACCTGATGTCACCCGTCTCTCTATAATAATGACCCGAAGTCATACATACCCGACAAACCTTACGGTTTATCGTCTTATCGAAGGTTCCTAGCGATCACACGCTACCCGCAATTTTCACAAGGCCAACACGATATAGCCTAACGAAACCCTTCATCTAACACTAAGGAGATGCTTGAGAACACCAAGTCTTACACCCTTCCACCTATCGGCACAGTCACAACGACAGGGGTATTCCGTTAGGAATGTTACCCTATAATCCACAACACACCAACACACTATCATAAACATCGTCATATGGCTCCCACTCCCATGAGTTTAATGACCCGAAGACTCCTCGATTCGCCAATTCTAAGGCGACTCACAATTAGAATCCTAACACGATTCTCTACCCACACACTCTACCGAGTGTAACTCAAAACTACAATCACTAGACTTGTCGCATTCCATTACGGAATTCAAGTCCTCGTCGCACACACGCAAGCTTAAATCGGTCATCCTAGTTACGATGGGTAACTAAAACCAATTACAATCTCAATAATGCACCCACTACTTAGGGTGGCTAAGCACGCACCAAACTCGTGAGTTAGCTTGCTCACTTAACTAACCGATTCCATCGTACACTTCCTGACTCACAAAGAACCTGATGTGATAACAAGCACATCACTCGAGACTACTATATCCTAGGAACCAATAAAAGATTCCTAATTCGTCCCGTTCTACCCCAACCACGCCACGTCTCCTCCGTTCGGTACTTGTCATGTCATGTTTAGTGTCAAGATACACTTTCGTAATAATGGTGATCGGTCATTATTACAAATGCGTATCTTACCATTTCCACATGGTCACACAAAGTACTTTACCCGGACTGACGTAACATTCACACAAAATAACACGCGATAACTCCTAGTACCCGAATGACCAAAGTCCTTACCGTGAACTTGATCACTCAAAACCGCCAAACCTTTGAATCTCTCCAATAGATTCATCTCTAAGACAACGCACCAATTAGATACCTATATATATATACACCAATATACAATAGTAATAAACGTACACAAGTACACCACAACGACAAGTCAACCTACAACCTAGGTGACTAACACTAAAACAACGTCCAAGTTCGCCTACTTACCTTAGGCACTAGCAATCTAAGGCACTAATTTACAAACGAAATAAGGCCCCACATCATCACACTTTGGACAAAAACAAGTCCTAGTTAGTCACCTACTCTAAGGCACTAACAAATCTCAATCCGACCCGTAATCCTACAAGTCCCGCAAATAACGCACAATCGCCAATAAGTCTAAGACTAGGCACCTATTCCAAGGTCACCTAATTCCCTTAGACTATGCTCTGATACCACTTGTAACAACCCGACATCGTTTTACCAAAAACACGCCTAAAAAAAAATTTTTGTCAGACAGCGTATCTGGACGGCGTCCCATAATCTGGACGGCGTCCAGAGATAAAGACCAGGACGGCGTCCCATGATTCTAGACGGCGTCCAAATGAACTAAAGTGGACTGATCAGTTTTTTATTTACACGCGAGTGGAAAACCCGCTTCCCGACACTTTTAAACGTAACCAATTTCACAATATGTCATATTAAGTAAAACTAAGATGTTTCCACCCTAAAAACAAGTTTTACGACACTGGGCCTACAATGACCCGTTTTACAAATAATGTAGCGATTTCGACCCATTTATCTCTTTAGACGGATTAGGACTCCACAACCCAACCCGATACCAAGAGCATAATCCCGGGGACTACCAAAACCCCCATCCACGTCCAATTATCCGAAAGCTACCCCATCAAGCCCAACCGCTCCTGCACGTCTAGTCTAACAACTAGCTAGCATCATTAACACAATACCTGTAAAAAGGTAAACAACGAGAGGGGTAAGCCGAGGCTTAGTGAATGCAATAATTATACACATACATATATAATATACCTACTTGCAATCACTTACACAAATACCGCAAACATGCTAGCAAACAACATTAGCTTATCGTCGCAATAACAAGCTATAATTCGCCAATACCCCCAAGCTAGCATAACAACCGCATATAAATATAACTCGAATAATATAATATGCTTACAACACAAATAACCATGGTTAACCAATAGTACAAGGGAACGGCGCTCGCGAAAACGCCATCGGTGTTCACAACATCCATTAGGGCACTTAACACCTCGCACCACTAACCCCTAGGGTGGCACCTTAACACCTCGGCACTTCACCCCGAGTGGCATCTTAACACCTCGATGCTTCACTCATTATTTTACGGAGTGGTGTCTTAACACCTCGGCACTACACTCCTAGGTGGCATCTTAACACCTCGATGCTACACCCGAGTGGCATCTTAACACCTCGATGTTACACTCTTCACGTGAAACGTGGTATCTTAACACCTCGACACTACACATTTCACGCTACAACAAATAGATACATTATATACCTACGCATATAATTATTCCACTCACCTTATCACGTCGGTGGTGATTTAGCACTTCCGTATGCTTCGAGCAAGGTACCTAATACATAAGTACACATTCAATACACAACTTGTGGAATTAACCACAATACTCACCCATACCCAAAACCGCCCATAAAATGGCCAAGACTCATCTTTAATTACTAAAACTAGTGATGTAAGTCTACTAACACCAATTAGCACAAACTTAGGGTGTTTCATACCCATTTCACCCAATTAGGTCAACCTTAACTCATTTGACCCATTTCAACACTTATACATACCATTTTAGCCAAACATGACCCATTTACAATTCTTCCATCATTTACAAGTGTATTAATGACTAATCAACACAATTTAACACTTACAACTTCAATTCACATGGCCAAACCCTAGATCATAGCTATTAGGGTTTTTCTTATCTCAACATAACCCAAATTCACCCATTTTACCCCCAAATGGGTCTTACAAGTTCCAACACTCCTAAAATCACTAATACTAGTTATTATACCCCACTTACAAACCTTAAACATGCTTAAAACATTAACCAACCCAAAACCCACAAAATATCAAAATAGTGGGTTTCCATAAACTCTCTTCATCATCTAAAAAGGTTTTACAAATAACAAGCTCAAACCCTAAATATACACAAGGATCTTAACAATGAAATTCGGAGTTGAGACTTACCAATACTACCAAAATGTAGCCGTGAATGAAAGGAACAACTTTAACTCTCGAGCTTTGACCCGAAACGCTCATCTTCTTCACCAAACCAAGCTTTCTCACTCTAAATTAACCCTCTCTCTCTAAAATAAGATGAGAGTGTTTTGTGTGGGTGAGAATGAGCTCTAAATGGAGTTCTAGATCATTTTTGATGATCCCAAACCGACCCCAAGTGAAAAGATCCAAATACCCCTTTTAATTTGAGTAACATAGAGCTGCTGGCCCATCAGGCCTTCTGGATGGCATCCAAAAAGTATGGACGGCGTCCTAACCTTAATTGTTGGACGGCGTCCCAAAGTCTGGACGCAGTCCCAATGAACTGAGTTTGAAACTGAACTTATTTTGGTCGTAACTTTCAAACCGTAACTCCGTTTTTGACGAATCAAATATCATTGGAAACGTAATGAGATTTACTATCCAATGGTAAGGTTTTAGAACATCAACTCCAACTTTATTTGGGATCCAAATATACACTTACATGCCTCGTATTTCGAATGTCATTCGAAATAACTCGTAACTGAAAACGGGTGTTACAGTTATAGAGCTCACTTCTCATATAGGTGGAATTGTTGGACTTGTGTATAGGTCCAATTGGCACGGTTGTGCATTTTGGTTGACTACCTTGACGAGGTGCACACTTTGTGTGTACGTTATCACATGGGCGTGTGATGCGGATTATATAACCCCAATGGCGAAGGGTTAATATTGTGAGTGGAATGATTATGCATATGTGTATATAATGTATTTACTTGTATGAGATTCGATGTGGGTTTAAGTTCGGGCGGTCGATACCACATCGGGTCAATATGTGATATGGTTTTAAGTTCGGGCGTTCGATGCCATGTCATATATGTGTGTGGGCATGTAGTGTGGGTTTAAAGTTCGGGCGTTCGATACCACATTACACGTGACGGGTGGGTTTAAAGTTCGGGCGATCGATACCACTCCGGGGTTAGTGTCATAATTTGTTGTGCACTAACGGTTGTTGGGAACACCAATGGGAAATTCGAAGTACCATTCCTTGTACTATTGGTTAACCATGGTTATTGTGTTGTAAGCGTAAGCAAATTATGTTATTCGATAATATATATATATATATATATATATATATATATATATATATATATATATATATATATATATATATATATATATATATATATATATATATATATATATATATATATATATATATATATATATATATATTGTATACGTATAACATTGTATTGTCGTGATGTAGCTAACCCTCTGGGTGTAGCTTATTGGCATTGTTCACATCTTCGTTGGTGAACTGATATTTTGTTGATGTATCTTTAGCTCGTTGCTTAGTGATCTTACGGTATGCTTAGTGTAGTTGCCTTATACATGGAGGCTTCGGTATGCGGTATGGATATTTGTGTGGCGTGTCCATTTTATACATATATATGTATGTAGTATATTATCATTCACTAAGCGTTAGCTTACCCACTCGTTGTTGCTATTTTTATAGGATCGCATGCTTGGCGGCTTGGGTAAGCTTGAGGATTAGAGATCTTGGCTAGGTTGCTTAGAAGATCTTGCTTTTGTACCCGATTAGGATTTGGGTAGCGTAGTCTCAAATCACCATGCTCGGTTTTGGTTGGAAACTAAACTAGTCGGGTCGTGTATGTCCGTTTGGACAATTAATCAATGTATTAAATGTTTTAAGGTTTATTAAACCTTCTATTGTATTAAAGATGTTTATGGAAACACAATTGGGTCCTAAAGTATTATTTAACGCGTATTAAAAGGAAAAATTTTTATGGGCCGGTTTTAATACGGGTTGGGTCGTTACAAGTGTTATCAGAGCATGGTCTAAGGGATTTAGGTGACTTGAGATAGGTGCCTAGACTTAGACTTTTGTGTGTGTGCTTAATTGTTGCGGGACTTGTAGGATTACGGGTCAGAATGAGTTGTAGTTAGTGACTTGTTTGTAGGTGGACTAACGTTTATATTAGTAATGCGGATATTATTAATATTATTGTGTTGTGATGATAATTCTCACGTGTGTTTATATCGCGTAGAATTTTGTCTGTGTTTGCATATATCATCGAGCGAGGCGGTCGTTGTACTAACGAGCTGATACGGCGTGTATGCGTAATAAGGACTTTCAAACCTTATTACGGGTGCAAATCGTGTCTAGCAAGTGATGTACGACGAGTGTTTAGCAAGATGTGGTGGTGTTGTGTATGTGTTTTATACGTTCGTGATCTAATCGCTTTGCATTCCTTAGAATGGCGACGGGAAGTGGGATCGAGACGAACAATGCTGAGTTTAACGCTAGAGTTGCGGCCGCCGTTGCGGAGCAAATGAGTGCGTTTCGAGAAGAATTAGATAGGAAGTATTCCGAACTTCAAAGCAGTGGCGATATGGAGCGTTGTCTTAAGAGCTTCATGAGGACTAAACCCCCGATGTACGACGGAAAACCGGATCCTTTGGTGAGCACAACTTGGATTTCGGATGTCGAAGGGTGTTTTCGTACTATTGATTGCCCTCCCGAGAAAAAGACGAGACTCGCTACTAGTCTGTTGCGGGGCAGGGCAAGGGATTGGTTGAATAGTAAGATCGATCTTGTCGGTGGCGAAACGTTTATGGCCTTATCGTGGAACGAGTTTAAGGAGGAATTCTTCGAGGAGTTCCGGACTTCGGCCGATTTGTGGGAATTGCGTAATGAGTTGCGAAATTTGCGACAAGGATCTATGGATTTGAATACTCTCAAGACGACCTTTATGGCGAAGGCTCGTTTTTGCCCGGAGTATTTGGGGAATGATTGTTTGTTAATGGGGGATTTCTATCGGACCATGAATGATGACTTGAAAAGTAAAATTAGTCGGGTCAAGCGAAATCGTTTGCGGAGTTATTCGCCTTAGCTAGAGGTTTTGAGTCGTATTCATGATCCAAGAAGAGTGAACCTGCAAGTGAGAGAAGGGTTGTTTCATATGGTGCTCCGAGTAAGAGGACTAAGGGTCCGAGTGCGAGAACGGGTGGTACACGGACGGGTATATTGGACTGGAGTGTGCCTAAGTGTTATAATTGTGGCATGAGGGGTCACAAGTCTTGGGAATGTTCGGTGCCAAAGGGTGATGGCATGGTGTGCTTCGTTTGCCAAGAGGAAGGACATCGTAAGTCGGAATGTCCCGAGTTAGCGGGGACGGGTGCGACAAGGAAGGTACATTTCATTTTATTAAATATGTTCTTTGATTATTTATTGTGTGTCGTTGAGTTTGAGTTGGTTAAATGCATGGTGTTGTGCATGTTATTGATATGGGTGACGTTCCTAATGGAAGTACCCTATGGTGACGTTTTGATTGCTGGGCGAAGGGCGTAAGACTTGGCGTAACCAAGCATTCCTTAGTATTTGGGAAATGTTTCTACCAAGCCATGGAAATGAGTTTTGGTGTTCGGATGTTAGAGCGTGTTCGCTCTCGTGTTGAAGTTGATGAACCATGAGGTTCGATGGGTAGGATGAAACCCGAGAAATCGAGTGTTTTGGATCTCGATGTATGTTGTAAAGGAGTCTACGTGACGCGACATTAGGTGCCTCTTTTATACCTACTAGCGTGGTGTTCGACTCCGATTATGTTGCGGTTACATTGTACTTAGGGTACCGAAGTGAAACCCTTAGTTACATGAGTGACTGGGTGAAGTTTGAAAAGCTATAGCAATTGGATGATTGCGAGAGTAGAGCTGTGTAATTTGCGGTACACTTTTCGTTCGAAGTGTTAAGGATTGGTTGAAATCCTTCATGTGCCGAAGATTGGAGCGAGATGTAGTGATGGGTCGTGTGAACCCAATTGTTGGTAAAGTCTACCTTTGGTAGCAATGTACAGTTGTACAAAATGAGGTTATGGAACGTAGTTCCAAGTGGGGGAGTTACACTCCCGCACGAGGAAATTTTAGTGTGAGATTGCGGATGATACTTTTGATAGATCCGGAATTCGTGTCGGGACCTAGTTTTGGTCGATTTGTAGTAGAGTACAATTTTGGTTAAATTGTACTTATGAATTTGGATTTGAAATATCACCGGGGGTGGTAATATGGTGAATCTCGTTGGGAGATAATGGGCGTATTTGATGAGCAAGGTAAAATCCCTCGGTTAAGGGATGTGTGTGTCGGGTTCTCTTCTAAGAGAAATATTGTTTTGTGCCTGTGGGCGTGATAGGTGGTTCTTGCTCGATCTTGTTAGCAATGTTTTATGCCTACGTATGGTTCGTGTGCGGGAGATTCCAAGTTGAGTGGAATGATTCTATGTATGCGTATATACTTAGTTTGCTTGTTGTATTGTGGCAAGTGCTATCCAATGGCAAGGATTCACTTTTTGTTGACCACAGTTGGAATGTGATAAGTAGTAAGTGTTATCCGTTAGGATTCGCTTTTCGTTGGCTACTTGTTGGTATGTGGAATGCGTTTCCCGTTAGGAATCACTTTGGTTTGGCCATGTGTGAGGCATGTGACGAGTGATTAATGTTTGACTTATCGCTCTTCGTCGGTCACATGTAGGTAGTTGGTTATGTGGCGAGTGATTAACGTTTGACCTATCGCTCTTCGACGGCCACATGTGTGATTGAGGTAAGTGTTAACGTCTCGGTGGCACTTTTCGTCGGCCTCGTCGGTCACGTGCGCGTTGCGATGGTTGGTGAGTGGTTAACGTATTTGACCTACCGCTCTTCGTCGACCAACATCGAGTCGAATGTCAACATTGCGTATTGTTGTTGATGTGTGATCTATTGGGTGTTTTATACGCCAATGGTGGGATCGTGAGGACCATGTTGTATGATTAGTGATGCGATAGCCGTGTTTCGCTCACCTGTTGCTACGGGTGTGACGATAGTCGATTTTGTACACCTTGGGTTAGCGTTGCCATGGTCGTTTTGGGCGCTAACGGTTTTAGCCGTTGTTTGTGATGTTGTACGGTAGTTGCGTATTGGTCGTATTGTGCACTACAAGGGATGTTTAGTGATTTGGTGTTATCCGTAAGGATTCGTTTGGTTTGGTCTTCATCGTTTCGGGTTGTTGACCTTAGGTTGAGACTTGGTTGTTTTTTTTTTTTTTTATCGTCGTACTCGGTAAGGGTACGCTAAGGAATTGATGTCTCGGTATGAGATTGGTTGAGTTTTCCCGATGTGAGGGATTGAGTTAGTGCTAGTGCTCGGAATTATGGAAATTGATAAATCGCGGGTGACGATTTAGCTGTTAAGGGTAACTCTTTAAGAAGAATTGTCTAAGGGAACGTTGTAGACTTCGGTTGTTGCATGTATTGTACATCTCGGGATGCGATCAAGTGTGTAATTTGTCATTGGATTAACCATCGGGTTAGCGAATTTGTGGTAGAAGTCGGTTTGAAATGCATGTTCGACGACCATTGAGTGTGGGTCTGTTTGGGGTCGTGACTAGGATCACGAGGACGTGATCAAATCTTAGTGGGGGAGAGTTGTAACACCCTGTTTTCCCCGTATATGATTTATAGGTGTATTGTGTATGTACGATAGGCGTATGAAGGGTTCGGGACATGTTCGGGTGTTGAGGTCTTGTATGCAAGAAAATGAATCAAGAAAAGCAGAGTGTCGCGGCGCGACAAATGGAGCCGCGGCGTGGCGTTTTGAAAGAATCCAGATCAGAAGCTTGACAAAAAATGATCCCAGACCTAGGCAAATGTCGCGGCGCGACATTTAAGGCCGCGGCGCGGCAATGTGGGCGAACTGGTTCCTGTTTTCGCAATATTTAGGTAAAGTGAGGGGCATTTTGGTCTTTTTGCATTTGAACCAGATTGAGATCTTAAATCTCATCCACTCCTTTCATTTCCTAATTTCTTTTCCCTTTTCATTCCATTTTCCTCTCAAAAACTCAAACACCCAATTGGATTCAAAGGGATTTTTGGAAAGGAAGAAGCGGGTATTGATCTTTGGCGTAGTTGACAAGTTTGTTCTCTTCGCTCTTAGCTACGCGGTGATACTTGTGGTAAGATCTAACTCCAAAATTCATTTTTGTGTTCTTCATTCAATTTTGGGGCTTTTGATTGTATGATTCATAGATAGAACCCATTTAGTTGTTAATTGGAGATTAACACCAATATTCGGGTTTATTGTTGTTACTGGCGGGTTTTGGGTTTGGTGTACAAGTTCATGCTTGTGAGACTTGCAATTTGGGTGAAATCACTAGCATTTAGTGATTATTGAGATGTTGGAAGCAATTAGGGTTCATGGGGTTGACTAATTTTGACTAGAGCCAAAATTAGGGTTTGATGATGATTTTGACCCGATTGTTGATTTAATGAGGTTTATAAACTTAAAATGGATTAAGTTGAAGTATAAACCCGAGTTAAATGTGTTTTGGTGTCAAGACTTGTAAATGGTGAGATTTTGACTTAATGGGTCAAAATTAGGGTTTTGGTGTCAAAATGGGTGAGACACGTGTTTAACACTTGTGTTCGGGTTTAATTGGCATATTAGGACTATTATCGCTTGTGTTAGTGATTATTGGTTAAGTTTGGGCGCGGTTTATACTTGGAAGTGCATTTGGGTCGAAATTGCACTAAGTGTCAAATTGGGTTGGTTTGTAAATCCAATCTAAGTGTGTTGTTGAATTTGTGATGATGGAATAGGTACTTTCCATTGACGAGTTGCGGATTTCTTGGAAGCATTCATCAAGGCGACAAGGTGAGTGTTAATATCCTATATGCATATGTATGTGTAGGATGGGTGCGGGTCGGGTGAAGGGGTTCTCGGTTATAGAGCTCACTTCTCATATAGGTGGAATTGTTGGACTTGTGTATAGGTCCAATTGGCACGGTTGTGCGTTTTGGTTGACTACCTTGACGAGGTGCACACTTTGTGTGTACGTTATCACATGGGCGTGTGATGCGGATTATATAACCCCAATGGCGAAGGGTTAATATTGTGAGTGGAATGATTATGCATATGTGTATATAATGTATTTACTTGTACGAGATTCGATGTGGGTTTAAGTTCGGGCGGTCGATACCACATCGGGTCAATACGTGATTTGGGTTTAAGTTCGGGCATTCGATGCCATGTCATATATGTGTGTGGGCATGTAGTGTGGGATTAAAGTTTTTAGGCGTTCGATACCACATTACACGTGACGGGTGGGTTTAAAGTTCGGGTGATCGATACCACTCCGGGGTTAGTGTCATAATTTGTTGTGCACTAACGGCTGTTGGGAACACCAATGGGAAATTCGAAGTACCATTCCTTGTACTATTGGTTAACCATGGTTATTGTGTTGTAAGCGTAAGCAAATTATGTTATTCGAGATATATATATATATATATATATATATATATATATATATATATATATATATATATATACATATATATATATATATATACATATATATATATATATACATATATATATATATATATATATATATATATATATATATATATATATATATTGTATATGTATAACGTTGTATTGTCGTGATGTAGCTAACCCTCTGGGTGTAGCTTATTGGCATTGTTCACATCGTCGTTGGTGAACTGATATTTTGTGGATGTATCTTTAGCTCGTTGCTTAGTGATCTTACGGTATGCTTAGTGTAGTTGCCTTATACATGGAGGCTTCGATATGCGGTATGGATATTTGTGTGGCGTGTCCATTTTATACATATATATGTATGTAATATATTATCATTCACTAAGCGTTAGCTTACCCTCTCGTTGTCGCTATTTTTATTGGATCGCATGCTTGGCGGCTCGGGTAAGCTTGGGGATTAGAGATCTTGGCTAGGTTGCTTAGAAGATCTTGCTTTTGTACCCGATTAGGATTTGGGTAGCGTAGTCTCAAATCACCATGCTCGGTTTTGTTTGGAAACTAAACTAGTCGGGTCTTGTATGTCCGTTTGGACAATTAATCAATGTATTAAATGTTTTAAGGTTTATTAAACCTTCTATTGTATTAACGATGTTTATGGAAACACAATTGGGACCTAAAGTATTATTTAACGCGTATTAAAAGGAAAAATTTTTATGGGCCGGTTTTAATACGGGTTGGGTCGTTACAATAAACCACGCGAACCCATCGTAATGAATTCCGATTGCCCCACAATTCGTTCCGAATGCTTGTTGTGAATGTAGGCCTCTATTTGAATCACACCAAGTTTTTCAAGAAAATCGTTAGTAATAATCATACGTAACAATCCCAATCGTAACGCCGGGTGGTGACTCTTTCGGCTTAACGCATCCGCGACCACATTCGCTTTGCCCGGATGATAAAGTATCTCACAATCATAGTCTTTCACCACATCCATCCATCTACGTTGACGATAATTCAAATCCCATTGATCAAAAAGATGTTTCAAACTCTTGTGATCCGAATAAATCGTACACTTGACACCATACAAGTAATGGCGCCAAATTTTCAAAGCCTGGACAACCGCCGCTAATTCGAGATCATGAGTCGGGTATCTCTTTTCATGTTCCTTTAATTGGCGAGAGGCGTAAGTGATGACTTTACCTCGTTGCATTAGAACACACCCGAGCCCATTCAAAGAAGCATCAAAATAGACCGTCATATCATCTACACCTTCCAGCAATACTAAGACCGGAGCTTTACACAATTTCTCTTTCAACAATTGAAAAGCGATTTCTTGCTCGTTCTCCCAATTGAATCTCGTATTCTTCCTTGTCAACTTAGTTAATGGCGAAGCAATCTTGGAAAAGTCTTGGATAAACCGACGATAATAACCGGCCAATCCGAGAAAACTTCGGATTTTCGTAGGCGTAGTCGATTGTCCCCAATCCTTCACCGTCTCTATCTTCCCCGGATCTACTTGAATACCATCCTTGTTCACAATATGGCCAAGGAATTGAACCTCCCTTAGCCAAAATTCACATTTTGAGAATTTAGCATACAACTTCTCTTTTCTCAACGTTTTCAATACTTCGCGCAAGTGGTGTTCATGTTCCGTCATGCTCTTAGAATAGACAAGAATATCGTCAATGAACACAATTACCGACTTGTCCAACATAGGTTGGCAAACTCGGTTCATAAGATCCATGAATGCCGCCGGTGCATTCGTAAGACCAAAAGGCATAACCACAAATTCAAAATGCCCGTAACGCGTTCGAAAGGCCGTTTTCTCAATATCTTCCTCACGGACCCGCATTTGATGATAGCCGGACCGTAGGTCAATTTTAGAGAAATATGTCGCACCTTGGAGTTGATCAAACAAATCGTCAATCCTAGGCAATGGATAACGATTCTTGATCGTCACTTTATTCAACTCCCAATAATCAATGCACATACGCATACTACCATCTTTCTTCTTCACGAATAAGACCGGAGCGCCCCAAGGCGAAGCACTCGGTCGAATAAAACCCTTCTCAATTAACTCTTGAATTTGATTCAACAATTCTTGCATTTTCGTCGGTGTTAAACGATAAGGAGTTTTAGCAATGGGAGTAGCTCCCGGAACCAACTCAATGCAAAATTTGACTTGTCTTTCTGCCAGAACACCCGGTAACTCATCCGGAAAAACATCTTCAAACTCACTCACCACCGGAATTTCACGAATGGGTGGTGGCTCATCACGAGTATCAACAACATGAGCAAGGAAAGCCATGCCACCGGTAACAACGAGACGACGTGCCCGTGAAAAAGTGCATATCGACACCGGTCTCCTTCGTTTATCACCATGAATAATTAGCCCTCCCCCACTTGGGGTCTTCACACGAATAGATTTCTCATGGCATACAATATCGGCTCTATAACGATCGAGCCAATCCATACCAATGACAATATCAAAATCGCCCAAGGTCATCGGAATGAGATCAATTTTAAAGTTTTCGGAACCAAACACCACATTACAATCTTTACACACATCAACTACTAGTGCCGTTTTGCCATCCGCTATTTCAACTTCTATCAGACGACTCAACTTCACTAGCAGTTTATTTAACTTAGGCACAAATCTTGGGGACACGAAAGACAAATTAGCACCCCTATCAAAAAGTATCTGTGCCGGATTAGAGTTAACCATGAAAGTACCTGAGACGACTTCGTTGGATTGTTTGGCTTCATCATTCGTCATCAAGTAGTTACACCCCCTAGCTGACCCTGCCGCCTTCTCTAGCCTCTTTACTTGGTCGTTTGATAATTCGGGACATTCCGCCTTCCGGTGCCCCGTCTTTTGACAATTAAAGCACGTGACCGTCTTGATCAAACAATCATGAGCGTAATGACCCAGCTTCCCACAACTATAATAAGTAGGCGTAAAAGTATTCGAACCACCCTTCTTCATACTTCCGACGCTTTCGGTCACACCCTTGCTCTTCTTGTTGGAGTAACTAGGCGCTCCAAATTTTCTTTTGCTCGACCCATAACTAACCGGAACCGGACTCGGAGCTTGTGCTTCAAACCCTTTTTCCACCGCCAAAAGCTTAGCGAAAGTTTCAACATGATCGATACTAATTTTACCCTTTAAATCATCTCTAAGGGTTGCATGAAAGTCTTCCATTAGCATTTGATCATTTCCCGCATACTCGGGACAAAAACGTGCCTTGGCGAGAAAGTTGGGTTTAAGAGTGTTTAGGTCCAAAGACCCTTGACGCATGTTCCTTAACTCGTTGCACAATTTAGAAAGATCCGCTTGCATACGATATTCAAGGAAAAACACTTTCTTGAACTCCGCCCATGATAAACCTAAAAAAGCCGCATCACCCACCATATCAATCTTGCCATCGAGCCAATCCTTAGCATAGCCCCTAACAAACTAGTAGCAAGCCTTGTTTTCTTTTTGGGAGGGCACTCGGTCATGCGAAAACAACCTTCAACATCAGAAATCCAAGCCGCACTCTTCATGGGGTCGGGATCCCCGTGAAAGTGAGGAGGCTAAGTCGCCAAGAAGTTCTTATAGCTAAACTCCAACTCTCCCACATTTTGAGGTCTAGGAAACCTCCTTTTAACTTCTTCTTTAACGGAATTAGTCATCTGTTCTTGAATCATATCGACAATTTGTTCCGAAACCGACTCTTCGAGAATTTGCTTAACCTTTCGAGAGAAAACCGAAACATAGTTTTCTAGAGCGGCCTCTATTTTGGTGGTCATCTCGTCCGTTTCCTCCACATGAGAAGGACCACCGTTGCCATTCGTATTCGTTCCATTTCTCGTCTTCATTCTAAAGATTAAAAATGGATTAGACATCACCAACAATTTAATACACATATATACCTATGCGTATGACCGCACACGCACCACATCTAGCTCGATACTTGTTGTACATCCTCGCTTGACTTGACTTGCAACCGTAATAGTGGTCACGACTCCCTATTACGCTCACATGCCGTGCCATGCTCAGACGTATCACAACCATCTTGATCGATGTTCAAAACAATAACGCACGATTAGTAACATCATAACATAGCATAGTTGTCCACTTATGCATCAAAGAACTAATCAAACACCGCACTGACCCGTAATCCTACAAGTTCCGCATATAATTCCACAACACAAAAGTTTAAGTCTAGGCGCCTATCTCAAGTCACCTAAATCTCTTAGACCATGCTCTGATACCACTTGTAACAACCCAACCCGTAATCCATACGATAAATTTTTTTTATACAACACAATTTCATGCCAAATAAATATGTAACCCATTTCACGAGTTCCATTTAAAACGTACAACAATTAATTGTTTACAAAAGGCACGAATGCCACGAATAAAGTTTAGTACAAGTTTAACCCATTACAAATGATAGTTTATAAACCAAACGACGTTCCGAGCATGGTTTGGGACTAAACTACCCAAAACTAGGCCAACTTCCAAAAGCTCCAACATAACAACAACAAGGGACACCTAGTGCCCAACGACCCCCTTGCCCTTGTCCGCGCCTGCATCTAAAAAGATAAACAATGAGAGGGGTAAGCAAAGCTTAGTGAGTAGAATAAATATATACATGCATATAAGACTTACCCACACGTATCCACGATATCATATAACGCACACAATCACATAACATCTCGATAAACAAGCTAGTATCATCAAATCGTACAACTAGCAACATTAATAGCATAGTAATCATAGCATTAATTGAAATGTTAACGTTAACAACTATAACCCATGGTTAACCCAATTCTTAGCAGGGGAATGACTTCGCAAAACAAGTCATCGATGTTTATAACAACCGTTAGCTCCCAAACAAGGCTATGGTATACTAACCCCCGAGGTGTTCCAAAAACGGCTATGGCATCACCCCCAAGTGTTCCCAAAACGGCTATGGCATCACTTGATCAACATGTGAGTAAAACACGGCTATTACTCACAATCATGTACACAAACACGGCTATGTGCACAATAACACGGATAATAACGTGGGAGTAAAACACGGCTATTACTCGCCACTATATGCACAAACACGTCTATGTGCATAAATATAAAACGTGGACAAAATGGAGATGTCTCACAACTATGGTCACAAAACGGCTATGTGACACCATTAATACGGCACGTAAATCATATACATACATATATAGATTTTCCACTCACCTCAAGTCCCTTGTGAAAGCTAACCGAGCTTGCAACTCTTCAATGTAACGTACCTATTACATTATGCATTTATTAACATACAATCTAGTTGAATTAAATGCTAACCTCTAACCCTTGAGCGTTTAATTACCCTATCGCATTAAATGACTCAACTATACCAAAACCGCCCATAAATGACCATTCTTGTCATAAATCACTAAAAAATAGTGATTAGGGTCTATTAACATCAACTAACATAAACTTGGTGTATTTCATACTCATTTTACCCAATCAGTTCAACTTTGACTCATATGACCCATTTTGACACTTACACAATCAAACTTTGTCATACATGACCTATTCACAATCTCACCAACATTTAACAAGTGTATCTAATGCTTACAACACCATTAACACTTACAAACCCCATTTCATAAGACCAAACCCTAGATTATGGTAATTAGGGTTTCCTTTCAACAATCTAACCCAAAATCCACCCATTTAACCCTCAAATGGGTCACACAAATCCCATATGAACTAAATCCTAGCTTAACTAAATAAAACTCGAAACTTAAAGTTGAGACTTACCAAAACTATCCTCTTGTAGCTAATAGCAAGGAGAACAACTTTAATTCTTGCTTCTAGGATTGATACACAAAACTCTTTCTTCAAATCTCAAGTATAAACTAAGTGGATTTTAAGTTTTGAGAGGAATTTATGAAAGAAAATGGAAAAGAAATGAGAATATAGGATAAGTGGTTGATATTAAAAGCTCCAACCAGATCTACATGTAAAAAGACTAAATTACCCCTAAACCCTATTTAATTTGAGTAAAATTCGGAATCAGAATTGCAGAAGTGCCGCGGCGCGACATAAAGAAGGAAAAATGACCCTTCTTAACTCAAGTTCTGATCTGGATTTGCTTTGTTTACCGCAGCGCGATCCCTTTTGCCGCGGCGCGGCGTTTGCCTTTTCCTGGTCACTACGGAAGTTTAACATAAAACAAAGGTTCAAACATATATATATACATATGCCCTTATACGAAAATTAACACCGTAGCTCATTTAATCACATAACGAACAGGTTTTAAGCGTACTTTTTATTAAGTACGTACCTTTATACGCGCACGGGAAAATGGGGTGTTACATAAAAAGGGTCCTATAATGGGATTAAATAGGACATTTTAGTCCTATTAACTCCAACATCATGAACTAGTAATAAACAATCAAGTGTTTTATAAAAAGTAAAACAATCAAAGTGGAGCAGGGACTTGAACCCACGACATCCCCTTTACATACCAATATGACAACCGTTTGACCCATTGTGTTAACCTGAAAGGTTTTTCTCTTTTTTTTTATACATAAAACCGCTAAGGTATAACTAATAGGACACTTTTTTAAAGGTCCTATGATAACTTGTGACCTTTTTAAAAAGGGTCCTATAATGAGAAGATCCAATGACTTAATAGAACATTTTTGTAATCTCTAGTTCAAATCTCAAGTTCAAACAACCAAAAGCAAACAACATAAATTTGTTCAAAGTTAATATTACAAAGTAGTAACTAGTAATAAATTAATGGAACATGTTTGGTACCAATCAAAAACCATAACCAAAAGGACGATTACATTGTTTCAAGTTGCAAAGATGCACTAACAACTTACAAACATAACATGACATAAATTGTTTCAACCTGACAGAATTACTTAGTTTCACCAGCCATAAATACAAAGATGCAATTAAAAACTAGCCAACCATAAATTGTTTCAAGCAGCCCAAACATAACAATTTTATAAAACAAGTTTCTTTCATATCAAAGTTCAATTAAAGAGCTTCAATCTTGTTCATTAGCTGCTTGAGGAGTACCATCACTTCTGTCACCATCTGATACCGTATGCGGGGGTGAAGGAAATGAATATCCTAGTTGCTTAATCAAAAAACTGAGTGCATCGTTTGACCATTTAACCTGTACAGCTAGTGTGGCAGGTGTTGTTGATTCACTATGTGAATTGGTTGCCGTTTTCATAGTAGGATCAACAAAACGCAAAGGATCGTCCTTCTCTACTATTTCTAGCTTTCTTAATAGTTGTTCATCAAAAAATTTAGTATTTCCCAAAACTTCCATGCCATTCAAAGCATCCTGAGTGACAACCCCTAACCCAATTGCTAACTGGGTGACATATGCTCCTCCACACACGGTACTATTGACACACTTCCCCGGGCCCTTATACAGAAACTTTGCAAGACACCTTGTGAAAGGACCCGTCCTAATCCATCCGGACGAAGTCCATATCGATTATAAATGATTCGCAACAGTTGATTACATCGTGAGGTACTTGACCTCTATATGATACATTTTACAAACATTGCATTCGTTTTGAAAAGACAATCTTTCATTACATCTAAAGTTGACAGACATGCATACCATTTCATAATATATCCAACTATAATTGACTTAATAATGATCTTGATAAACTCAACGACTCGAATGCAACCTCTTTTTGAAATATGTCATGAATGACTCCAAGTAATATCTTTAAAATGATCAAATGCATAGCGGAAGATTTCTTTCGTACCTGAGAATAAACATGCTTTCAAGTGTCAACCAAAAGGTTGGTGATTTCATTAGTTTAACATAAATAATCATTTCATAATTTTAATAGACCACAAGATTTCATATTTCCATTTCTCATAAACATACGTCCCATGCATAGAGACAAAAATATCATTCATATGGATTGAACACCTGGTAACCGACATTCACAATATACATATAAGAATATTCCCATCATTCCGGGATCCTCCTTCGGACATGATATAAATTTTGAAGTACTAAAGCATCCGGTACTTTGGATGGGTCTTGTTGGGCCCGATAGATCTATCTTTAGAGTTCGCGTCAATTAGGGTGTCTGTTCCATAATTCTTAGATTACCAGACTAAATAGGGTGATATTCGATTCGATAATCCAACCATAGAATGTAGTTTCGATTACTTGTGTCTATTTCGTAAAACATTTATAAAAGCAGCGCATGTATTCTCAGTCCCAAAAATATATATATTGCAAAAGCATTTAAAAAGGGATTAATGAAACTCACCTAATGTATTTTGTAGTAAAAATACATATAACAACTTTTAACAATGCAGGGTTGGCCTCGGATTCACGAACCTATATCATGTATATTAACACATAACACATTTAATCGACTGAGTTTATTTATATTATATAATGTATATAAATTAATATCTTTTTATGTATTTCTATATATATATAGGACTATATTAAGATATGTTTTTATATCACCACTACTTTATTTGGTAATATTATAATAGAAGGTTGTAATATTTTTAGGATAATAAGGATATGATAATAATAATAATAATAATAAATAATAGTAGTGATAGTAAAAATGATGATAATAATATATAAAACTTGATAATGATAATAATAATAATAATAGTAATAATAATACTTATGTTAATATTAATAATTCTATTATTTGTAAAGAGATACTAATTCTAATATTTACGAAAATGATAATAACTTTTGTTACTTTAATAATAATAATAATAATAATAAACATGTTCATGATAATAATATTAATGTTCTAAATCTAATAGTAATTTCATAATTAATAATTATAATAATAATAATAATAGATATAATACTTATAGTTATGTTAATAATAATAACCATAATCATCATATTGATAATAACACTAAAATGATAAAATTTAGTAATAGTATTTACATAGATAATACTTATGGTGATACTAATAATAATAATGATAATGTTACTTATATTTATGATAATAATAATAATTATAGTACTAATCATAATTATAATAGTGTATATTAATAATAATAATAACAATAAATGATAAAACTACCTTCCAAGGCTTTCTTAAAAAAATGTCATCTCTGGGACTCAAACCCTAGACCTCCCATACACCTGCCATCACACGAAACCAGTTGGGCTGTTGCCCTCATCTCGAAATATTACAGAAAACACTAGTATTTAACCCGTATTTTAATTTGTCCGTCTTCTTCCTCCTAACCCAAAATCCATCGACCCATAATCAAATAATCATAACAACAAGATTTAGATCCTTCACATAATTGTAATTCATCAATATCAATTGATTGTAGTAATTGAGAAAAAAAATAAAAAAAATATATATATATAAAACCGCTGTTACGGTTTCAAGTAAAAAAAATTGATTTTGTTTTTGGGATCGTTTTGGACAATGTTGATAACACGAAGTAGGTTTCAAATCACTCCTGGAATCTTTCTCAACCCTCAATTGAATCAGAAACATCAACTACAACTCGAATTAAATCGAAGAACACAGTTTGACTTTTTTAATTAAAACTTTGACTCGAAAATTGGAAATTAATACAAAAACTTAAGATTTGAAACTTTACAGAAAGTTTATATGAACAATTACTAACATCTTTGCATTATTACATTTTGAGAATAGTTTCAAAATCAAAATCTGGCAAAAAAGTTGAAGACACAGAGTGACGAGCTGTTTGAATTTCTTTTGATGAATTTAATTTATTTAAATCGCTGTTTGGTTGATAATTGATGTTGAGAATATGAAACTGATTAAATGTATTAATATCCTGGAGCAATACCTTCGATTTATAACTAATGGGTGTAGACAAAAATAATTGATCAGGAAGAAGAAAAAAAAATATTAAATAAAAAGATTGATCGAGATGGCTAACGAATTTTGGAGTTTTGCTATATGAAACGAATCTTATTTGTACAAGTAGTAGACAGAAAATAAAGTCAAATAAAGCAGGATCCCAATATGTAGCTGATTTGAAGAGAACACAGACTTTTATTCTTTGAAAAAAAAAAATATTACTTTTAATATCTAAAGAAAATATAAGTAACTATGAATATAATTAACAAATATTAGTAATAAAATCATTGTATTATGTATAAATTAATAATAATGATACATCTAAAAATAATGATAATAATAATATGATGATAGTAATAACAAAAATGATAATAAAAGAAATGTTGATAATAATATTATTAATAATACCACTAATGATACTAATTCTAATAATATTAATATTATTAATAGTAATAATAATTTTAATAATAATAATAATAATAATAATAATAATAATAATAATAATAATATAACAATCTATATATATGAGATTTCACACTTGTATCATAATATCATTAATACTGATATTAATATCAATATTTATAATAATAATGAAAGTAATAATATTATAACAACTATATTTTTAACCAGTATAATATATGTATATATATATATATAGTTTTTTTTATTAATAACTTTTTATCTTGTATATTATTTTATATATTTGATTTTAATGTTTCAATTATATTTAATTATTATATATACATACATTTATATTTATTAATGTTTATATATACATATTTAGTTACAACAATTGTTCGTGAACCGTCGAGCATAGTAATAGGGTAATTGATTACATGAATATTAATCTCAAAGTTTTCGGGACTCAATATTACAGACTTTGCTTATCGTGTCGGAAACATATAAAGATTGAAGTTTACATTTGGTCGGAAATTCCCGGGTCATCACACCTTGCCACATTACAAGAGTTGTTCTCAATAATACAATACATGTAAAATAGGTCATCCTGAGTGACAAGGTTAGTGCAAGTGCCTCGCTGATTAATAGTTTCAGCTACAGCTCGATGGAGGATCCTGTAAGAAAGGCTAGGGATGTGTGTGGCTGAGGTGTTTTTTTTGTATTCCCCAGTACCAATGGATTTCCAAAATTCTTCAGCCAACACATCAGATGGCCAACCAGTTAAACCATACTTAAAGTCATCACCCGCCACTTCCTCATCAGTATATAGTTTCATATAAAGAGCAAAATCAGAAAACGACATATTGTAGTTCTTACCACTTAAAGTGAAGGACATGGCTGACTTTGACTTCACGTCATCCGTGTGTTGGTTGAATCGGTAGGTGCTGTAGAACTCAAGGGCAAGTGGTCTATACACATTTTGGCTTGTGTCAAATAACCTTTTCCAGGCCGGAGTACACCATTGTTTGAAAACATCAGCCACATTAAGTTTTTCAAGAGTTGGCCACCACAAAGTTCGAGGTCCCACTAACCTGATCTTATTTTGTAGTTGTTCCAACGTCGCTGCAGGTTTAACTGAAAGTGGTATTGCAGACGCTTCAGTTATTGATGTAGTCTTCTTTGGTCTCCCTCTTTTATGTAATTTTAAACGAAAATAAATCAACATAAATAAGTAAACACATGTATAGATTTAGTACATATATACCAAACATTAGGAAGTATATAAGGTAGTTGTAAACATTACCCTTTTAGGAACTTCAAGGTTTTGATAATCTTTTCGACTGGATGGCTCCTTATCAGCATTAAACATAACTTCATTTTCAGAATCAGATTGCGGCATATACTCTCCATCTGGATCAGACCTATCAACCTACTTCTCTTTACCTTTCATCGATTTACATCCATTTCCCATATCCCTTAAACATTTGGCAATATGTTTCAGTCCCAAAGATTCCACTTTGTCTTTGTTTTCTTTAATCCTTTGTTGTCTTAAAGCTTCATAATTACTTGAACCACGGGTTTGCCATTTGTTTGTTGCTGGCATTTGCTTCTTTTCTTTGGGTTTTTCCTGCATTAAAAATATAATTAAGTAAAATAAATTAGTGTCAACATTTTACAATACTAGTCTGCACATTATCAACCTAACTGATTGTAATTAATGAACTGTGAAAATATACATCACCGATCATGCTATGCCTATACATAATAATACATTTTTTTTAATCTTTTTTTAATTTTTTTTATTTTTTTTTGTACTCTACTAATATTATTACCATAGTTAGATACAGTACTATTTTACCTGGGGCTCGATTGGAGCGTCACTGGGTGGTTGTGTCGCAGATCGATTTGTATCCTTTTGTGCATTGGTTTGTGGCTTTTCAGTGTTACCAACAAACCGCAAAGGAGCATCCTCCTCCACTATTTCCAGCTTTCTTAAGTAATCTTCCTCAATCAACTTAGTATAGGCTATCACTTTCAACCGCTTCAAATCTTCCTCATTCACCACCCGTACACCAATAGCTAACCGGGTTATAAACGCACCTCCACACATTTTACTACTTTCACTCCTCCACATGCAGTTATACAAGAACCTTCCAAGACACTTAGCCAAATTACAAGGCTTGTTATGAACAATACAGTACATATAAAACAGGTCCTCATAATTGACAAGGTTAGTGCAACTGCCTCGCTGATTAATTGTTTCAGCCACAGCGCGATGCAGGATCCTATAGACGGGGCTAAGGATATGATTGTCTGAAATGTTGTTTGTGAATGTCCCAGAACCAAAACATGACCAAAATTCTTTAGATGACTCATCAGCGGGCCAGCCAGTTATACCAGACTTAAATGATTCACTTTCCACTTCCTCGGCCGTATATATTTTCATAGCAACACCAAACTCAGAAAACGAAAGATTGAACTTCTTACCACATAAACTGAAAGACATGGCTGACTTTGACGTCACGTCCTCAGTGTTTAAGTTTAACCGGTAAGTGCTAAAGAACTCATAGATGAGTTCTTCATACACATTGTGCGATATATAAAAAAAACTGATCCCAAGCAGGAGAACACCATTTGCTGAATATAGAACCCACATTAACACCGCCCACAGTAAGACGACACAGAGTTGGCCAATACAATCTACGATGGCCTACAAACTTATTAATCTTCTTAAGCTGTTCCAAAGTCGCTGCATGTGGAATTGAAATTGGTACAGTAGACGTATGGGTTGGTTCTGTAGTCTTCTTTGATTTTCCCCTTTGCTGGAATTATAAAAAAAGTTAATGAACATAAATAAGTTAGCATGTGTATAGATTTTGCTCATACCGAACATTATGGAATACATATAATAATTAGTAAAGGTCAATTAGGTAACCTTAGAAGGTATTATATGATGTATGTAGTAATTAGTTACTCAATTGTATGATACAACAACCATCATGCTATTTCTATTTAAAATATTACGAGACATATAAGCATTACCTTTTTAGGGTCGTTAGCATCTGCATTATCATCAGAATCGCTCAGAAATAGAACTTGTGGCTCTTCTTGGATGATCTTTTTTCCATTATAATCTTTTGTGGGTTTGTCGTTGTTCCAAATTCTCACTGATCTGCATTTTTTGACTTCGGGTTCTTGTACAGCAGCTGCTTGGTTTGTGTGTGTATGTTTTTTTTTCAATTGTTCTTTTTGCCATTGTCTTTAGCCTACCCATTTTCTGCAAACAGAAAATTAAATTAGTTAATTAATCATGAAAAAGTAAGTAAAAAGTTAATCAAATGTTGACAGAAAGTGAAAAGGTATTATGTATTAGTATGTCACAATAAACCCAACTTATAAACAACATACGCATACACATACACATGAAAATTGACATACCATTGTAACTAATGACAATCTTAATGTACATAAATTATCAGTAACTATAAAAAGGGTAAATTTGATGTTAAAATAATGCATGTAATGTTTTGTGAATCAAACCAACCGATTCTACATTACATTAACATCACAAATGACCACTAATTACTGGTAGATGTATTATTTTATACATAATCGACTCACAAATCAGCCCTAATTAAGTCAGAATTATCCATTTAACGGGTTGTTAGTGCATATTAGTTGTAATATATTGACTAATTATACATAATCAAGTTAACCCTCATAATTAAAACATGAATGTGAATGTGATCACAGCCCGGTTGTTAAATCTTCAAAACTGAGAAAAGGAAGTAGAGAATATGGTTCGGAAAGTTAACATACCTGTCGATTTCTTGAACGGTTTGAGATGTCGATGAATGAGGATGGTAGGTCGGATTTGATGGAGATAGTGTTGACGGAAATTTAGAATAAAAAACAACCCCAATTCTATAATGCCCGTTCAATAAACTTGGAACACATGGTAGTTTAATTTTTTAAAATTTTAGAATATTAGATTTTTATACATATATTTTAACATATATTTTTTTATTCTATTTCTGTTCTATTTTATAATAATTGTATGTGATGACGCTGGGCACCCAAACTACAAACAAAAACAATTTTAGTGTGGTAAAATTACCATCAATCGATTACGACGTTATTGACTACACATCTAATGCTAATTTTATGCAATTACGCTAGTTATTTAACGGAGATCGTATTAAAATGAAAAAACAATGTATTTTGTAAAAGTTATAGATTGTCGACTATTAATTTTATAACGAACACATTTTCCAATAGAAAACGTATTCAATTAAAAGTACAATAAAGAAACCCGAAGTGGCTCGAACCCTATACACTTAACATGTAGAAAAGTTCACATACAGAAATTACAATACTTCAAGGCCATGAATGGATAATGATAACAAACTATCGAAGGCAACACCACAGCCAGCAATACATAAGTAATAACAGATAAACTAAAAAAAACAGAACATAGTTCAAAATATCTTACATTATTCATAAGCAACACCATAAAACATAGTTCATAATATCTTAAACAATCCATAAGCAACACCATAAAACATAGTAAACCTAGCATAATAATAGTCACAACGCAAACACTAATCAAAAACTGCTTATTTAGACAAAAAAAAATAGTACCATTGGAATAATAAACATGTTTGTTTGATAACAAAAGTGCAAACAGCCTTAGAAGTTCCCTGAACCGCACCCTCAGTATGTTATTTATGAGGGGATTGAGTAGCAGTACCATAAGTTCTCTAATCATCAGCAAGCATATGCGGTGGTGGATCAAATGAATATCCTTTTTTTTAATCAAAAAGTAAACAGCTTTACTAAGCCATTGTAACTCGTCCGTGATGGAAGTGTCACGGGTATCTCCAGAAGCTACAATAGGAGGTGCATGTGGTTCAGTTTGTTTCTCACTTCTGCTTGGTGCTGACTTCTTTTTAGGGCCAACCCTTTTCTGTCATTAAAGAAAGTTAATGAATACAAATAAATAAGTAGAACACGTAAATATAAAAGAATAAGTTTAGGTCAATTAGGTAACCATATTAGCATATTTGTGAACAGTACCTTTGTCGAAACTTCAACTATTGTAGGTTCATCATGAGTAGCCGGCTCCTTATCACCATATAACACAGCTTCCGATTCAGACCGAGGAACATATTCGCCATCTGAATCAGACGTGTCAATCTCCTTCTCGTTTTCCTTCTTTTTTTTCCACCATGTATCGTACGGTTGAACGACTTAGCAATCTCTGGGAGTCTTAAAGCATTGTACTTCTTCTTATTCTCGCGAATCCTCTCTAATCTTAAAACTTCAGCACCAACAACCACATCATCAGAATCAGAGTTACCATAAGTATCTGATACATTTTCTTCGCTGATGTTTTCCCTACTCAATCCTTTAGATGGTGTGGTACGATATGTGTGTTTGGATAAAGTTGATGTGACATCAGGTGATAGAGGGGTATTTATTGCTCGTTCGTGCTTATTAGTCAAAGCAGCATTTTTTGGTGATGGCAAATGCTTTGTTGTATTCTGTGTCTCCAATGTTTTCTTATTTTTTGTTTGTTTGATTTGTGTGGCATCATCAGAATCAGAGTCACTATTGAATATCTCTGTAGATTTTTGTTGGTTATTCTTTGTACCATCCAACTTATTAGTACGTTTAGCGGCATTAGCAATTCTACAAGATCTTCGATTTTTTAATTCGGGTGATTCTGCAGAACTTGGTGGTTTAGGAAGGGTGGGTGGGGCTCCTTCTGGTGTGTTATGTCGTAATGGGATTGCTGGTTTAAAGAAGTCAACGATATGTGATCTGTTTTGTTTTTTGGAATTTGCAGAATTTTTTTTTTTTTGATTTTGTGTTTGAGCAATTGATTGGTTACTTTTTCTTTTTGCCATTGTCTTTAATCTTCGCAAATTCTGCTAACATAACAATAGTGTATTGATAATGAAAAAATAAGTAAAAAGTTATTCAAAACTTTAAAGCTAATTAAAATGTATTATTATTAGTAAATCCTGTGTAAAAAAAACCCAACATATTAACAAAAATACACAAACAACAGATAATTGACATACCATGGGTAGTGTTATTTATTCATGTCAATCTTAATATTATACATAAAGTACTGGAGTTAAAGGAAAAGAATGAATATGCATAAAGTAGCAGCAACTATACAAAGGTTAATTTTTAAGGCTACGTAAATGATAATACACTAATTTTAGAGATGTATCCAAAACAGATAATGAATATACCCATTCTTAGTATGACATCATAAACAGAAATAAATTAAGTGCATCCAATGGTTTATGGATTTTACACCAATTGTAAAATCCTAAGTCATCAGATCTCATCAACACACTGAAACAGAAAATTGGCTAAGGATAGTTCGAATAACCCATAAGAAATTGTACTCAGCCATTAAAATGATGCATGCAATGTTTAAAGAATGAAACCTAATGTACCTAATCAGATGACTGATTATACCTAATCAAGTTAGCCTTCATATTTAAAAACCAAATGTAATCACAAACTCATTGTTAAATAATCATACCTGAAAAAAGATGTACAAAAGATGGATTCGAAAGCTTACATACCTTTCGGTTTCATGAAGACAGTCGTACTTGGAGGAGGTTTAGGTTTGATTTGATGGAGATAATTTGGAAGGATATTGAGGAAATTGTAACCGTGATTCTTGGAGTTGAACTGGCGGGATTGTAGGAGTCATTTTTTAACTTTGGATATTATACTCCATGTAAATACATCTTTTATTGTTAATTATTAATTAGTTGTTTTAATTATTTTATGTAAAATTATCCCGTAACAAAAATAAATGTTTGTTAGCAAATATAAGTAGTATACAAAAAAAAAAGGTGTAAACCATACTCACATGTAATATCATACTAATCCGTATCTTTTTTTTCCTTTTAATTATTTTAATGAGTAATGATCGATGGTGTTTCCAAGAGATTATGGAGCCAAACAAAACTAAAAAATGGCGGCTTAAAAATGATTGCGCTATATACTTACTTGATAAATATAAAAATATAAACACACAATCTTCTCAACTCTTCATCTACTCTCCATTTGCAAAAAATTAGTCACTTGCCAGGACATCATTTTCGTTAAACACTCTGTATCGCAATTTTAAGCAAACAGAACCAAAATAACCGTTTTTTTGCACTTTGATTGCAAAGTATCCATTGCAGTTACTAAGGATGTAGATAACGATTACATAAACCATATAATGCAAGTAAATAATGAAGTTTCGATGTTCTTTCACAGTGGAATGAATAGTTCCAATTGATAAGTGTCTTTATTACATGATTCTTGTTCAAATTTACAGCATAGATATATGATATATGACAAAAATATAAATCCAAGAACATCATCAAGAATACTCACCAGCGATTAAGAATTAATGAGGTCTGGAATTTCGAAGTATTAGGATCGTGGTCGTCTAGCAGATTAGGGTATAATTTTTGGAAGCCAGTGTTTTAATTAGAAAGATATTGATAATGTTGTAATTTATAATAATCTAATCTTATACTAGTATATAATATAATATAATGTATGCTTTTAAAGATATATATATATATATATATATATACATATACATTTACATACATATACATATACATATACATATACATATACATATACATATA
This sequence comes from Rutidosis leptorrhynchoides, assembly GCF_046630445.1. Taxonomy (NCBI): domain Eukaryota; kingdom Viridiplantae; phylum Streptophyta; class Magnoliopsida; order Asterales; family Asteraceae; genus Rutidosis; species Rutidosis leptorrhynchoides. The sequence goes on from NC_092333.1 coordinate 540,135,234, forward strand.
CATATACATATACATATACATATACATATACATATACATATACATATACATATACATATACGATATAACAACAATTTGTTTGATAAGTACACTAGAAGTTACTAAACAACCCTTAATGACGTGTTACACAATTTCTAGTGTTGAAATATATTTGAGGGTAAAACTGGAAAGTAAAAATTAATTAAAGTTCATATATCAATATTTTTTTTAACGCGATTTTTTTGACATCAGTAGATCATTTATTTCAACGACCCTCATCATTTGCACGTAACACACACGTTCGGGCGGAAACCTGAACCCGATTGGCGTTACCCGGGAACACATCCATTCGGGCAGTGGTCAGGGTAGAGGTTCGTGAACGAATCCGGTAAAACCTCCCTATAGGGTCAATATATACCACCATTATTGGTGTTCAATTGGTTTAAAGAAAAAATCATGTCATCCTTAAGGATCGAACCATGAACTCTCCCTATCCCATGAAACAAAGAACATGGGGTGAACCGTTGGACTATGCCCACAAGTTCGGTTCATGTATCAATTTGATGACTTCTTTTCGGTTTGTAATATTTTGATTAACAAGATCAGTGATCCATCAGAGTTTGAGTTGATCGAGTTCCCCATCGATTTTATTGCTATTACAAAAGCATTATACTTGCGGACTGGACACCCCGTTCAAGGTCATCAATCGATAGTGCCTAATGCTTTGTTAGTTAAATACACTAAAAGTACAAAAGCATATATTATATATACTTGTGGCGTGGTCCAACGATTGGTGGCCGGCCTGCCTCCTTCGGAGGTCAGGAGTTCGACCCCCGTTGGCTACATAGTAACCCATATATTTCATCCCTACCATGAAGTTCCACCCATGGTGTAGTGACCCGAACTTTTCCATGTTTATATATATTAATTGAGATTGATATTTACATGATTAAATGTTTCCAACATGTTAAGCAATCAAACTTGTTAAGACTTGATTAATTGAAATATGTTTCATATAGACAATTGACCACCCAAGTTGACCGGTGATTCACGAACGTTAAAACTTGTAAAAACTATACGATGACATATATATGGTTATATATATAGTTAAAATGTTTTTATTATAAGTATGTTTCTCATTAGGTATTTTAACAATGAGTTATATACATAAAAATGAGACTATTAATTTAAGAAACTCGAAAACGATATATATAACGATTATCGTTATAACAACGTCTTACTAGGTACATATGAATCATATTAAGATATTGATACACTTGGTTAATTATGTTAAATGATAAGTAAATATATTATTAAGTGTATTAACAATGAAATACATATGTAAAAATAAGACTACTAACTTAATGATTTCGAAACGAGACATATATGTAACGATTATCGTTGTAACGACATTTAACTGTATATACATCATACTGAGATATATTATATATCATAATATCATGATAATATAACAATTTAACATCTCATTTGTTATAATAAACAATGGGTTAACAACATTCAACAAGATCATTAACCTAAAGGTTTCAAAACAACATTTACATGTAACGACTAACGATGACTTAACGACTCAGTTAAAATGTATATACATGTAGTGTTTTAATATGTATTCATACACTTTTGAAAGACTTCAAGACACTTATCAAAATACTTCTACTTAACAAAAATGCTTACAATTACATCCTCGTTCAGTTTCATCAACAATTCTACTCGTAAGCACCCGTATTCGTACTCGTACAATACACAGCTTTTAGATGTATGTACTATTGGTATATACACTCCAATGATTAGCTCTTAGCAGCCCATGTGAGTCACCTAACACATGTGGGAACCATCATTTGGCAACTAGCATGAAATATCTCATAAAATTACAAAAATATGAGTAATCATTCATGACTTATTTACATGAAAATAAAATTACATATCCTTTATATCTAATCCATACACCAACGACCAAAAACACCTACAAACACTTTCATTCTTCAATTTTCTTCATCTAATTGATCTCTCTCAAGTTCTATCTTCAAGTTCTAAGTGTTCTTCATATATTTTACAAGTTCTAGTTACATAAAATCAAGAATACTTTCAAGTTTGCTAGTTCACTTCCAATCTTGTAAGGTGATCATCCAACCTCAAGAAATCTTTGTTTCTTACAGTAGGTTATCATTCTAATACAAGGTAATAATCATATTCAAACTTTGGTTCAATTTCTATAACTATAACAATCTTATTTCAAGTGATGATCTTACTTGAACTTGTTTTCGTGTCATGATTCTGCTTCAAGAACTTCGAGCCATCCAAGGATCCGTTGAAGCTAGATCCATTTTTCTCTTTTCCAGTAGGTTTATCCAAGGAACTTAAGGTAGTAATGATGTTCATAACATCATTCGATTCATACATATAAAGCTATCTTATTCGAAGGTTTAAACTTGTAATCACTAGAATATAGTTTAGTTAATTCTAAACTTGTTCGCAAACAAAAGTTAATCCTTCTAACTTGAATTTTAAAATCAACTAAACACATGTTCTATATCTATATGATATGCTAACTTAATGATTTAAAACCTGAAAACACGAAAAACACCGTAAAACCGGATTTACGCCGTCGTAGTAACACCGCGGGCTGTTTTGGGTTAGTTAATTAAAAACTATGATAAACTTTGATTTAAAAGTTGTTATTCTGAGAAAATGATTTTTATTATGAACATGAAACTATATCCAAAAATTATGGTTAAACTCAAAGTGGAAGTATGTTTTCTAAAATGGTCATCTAGACGTCGTTCTTTCGACTGAAATGACTACCTTTACAAAAACGACTTGTAACTTATTTTTCCGACTATAAACCTATACTTTTTCTGTTTAGATTCATAAAATAGAGTTCAATATGAAACCATAGCAATTTGATTCACTCAAAACGGATTTAAAATGAAGAAGTTATGGGTAAAACAAGATTGGGTAATTTTTCTCATTTTAGCTACGTGAAAATTGGTAACAAATCTATTTCAACCATAACTTAATCAACTTGTATTGTATATTATGTAATCTTGAGATACCATAGACACGTATACAATGTTTCGACTTATCATGTCGACACATCTATATATATTTTGGAACAACCATAGACACTCTATATGTGAATGTTGGAGTTAGCTATATAGGGTTGAGGTTGATTCCAAAATATATATAGTTTGAGTTGTGATCAATACTGAGATACGTATACACTGGGTCGTGGATTGATTCAAGATAATATTTATCAATTTATTTCTGTACATCTAACTGTGGACAACTAGTTGTAGGTTACTAACGAGGACAGCTGACTTAATAAACTTAAAACATCAAAATATATTAAAAGTGTTGTAAATATATTTTGAACATACTTTGATATATATGTATATATTGTTATAGGTTCGTGAATCAACCAGTGGCCAAGTCTTACTTCCCGACGAAGTAAAAATCTGTGAAAGTGAGTTATAGTCCCACTTTTAAAATCTAATATTTTTGGGATGAGAATACATGCAGGTTTTATAAATGATTTACAAAATAGACACAAGTACGTGAAACTACATTCTATGGTTGAATTATCGAAATCGAATATGCCCCTTTTTATTAAGTCTGGTAATCTATGAATTAGGGAACAGACACCCTAATTGACGCGAATCCTAAAGATAGATCTATTGGGCCTAACAAACCCCATCCAAAGAACCGGATGCTTTAGTACTTCGAAATTTATATCATATCCGAAGGGTGTCCCGGAATGATGGGGATATTCTTATATATGCATCTTGTTAATGTCGGTTACCAGGTGTTTACCATATGAATGATTTTTATCTCTATGTATGGGATGTGTATTGAAATATGAAATCGTGTGGTCTATTATTATGATTTGATATATATAGGTTAAACCTATAACTCACCAACATTTTTGTTGACGTTTTAAGCATGTTTATTCTCAGGTGATTATTAAGAGCTTCCGCTGTCGCATACTTAAATAAGGACGAGATTTGGAGTCCATACTTGTATGATATTGTGTAAAAACTGCATTCAAGAAACTTATTTTGTTGTAACATATTTGTATTGTAAACCATTATGTAATGGTCGTGTGTAAACAGGATATTTTAGATTATCATTATTTGATAATCTACGTAAAGCTTTTTAAAACCTTTATCTATGAAATAAAGGTTATGGTTTGTTTTAAAAATGAATGCAGTCTTTGAAAAACGTCTCATATAGAGGTCAAAACCTCGCAACGAAATCAATTAATATGGAACGTTTTTAATCAATAAGAACGGGACATTTCAGTTGGTATCAGAGCGTTGGTCTTAGAGAACCAGAAAATTTGCATTAGTGTGTCTTATCGAGTTTGTTAGGATGCATTAGTGAGTCTGGACTTCGACCGTGTTTACTTGAAAAATGATTGCTTAACAAATTTTGTTGGAAACTATATATTTTTAACATGTGAATATTATGTGATATATTAATCTCTTAACGCGTTTGATATTATGTGATAGATGTCTACCTCTAGAACAAGTCCCATTGACTCACCTAATAATAATGAAGAGTCAAATGTAAATTGGAATGATTCATGGACTGATTCACAAGTTCCCGAAGAGGAACCGGAAGAAGAGTCGGAACCGGAAGAAGAATCGGAACCGGAAGAAGAATCGGAACCGGATGAAGAAGTAGAACCGGTGGGGGAAATAATAAAACGGTTAAGTAAAAGAAAATCCTCAACCAACCGACCAAGGTTAATTATGGTCAATGGTGTTTCCGCCAAGGAAGCAAAATATTGGGAGGATTACCAATTCTCCGATGAATCGGATTCCGACGAGAATTCCGATGATGTTATAGAAATTACCCCAACTGAATTTAAAAAGGCAAAAGAAAATAATAAGGGAAAGGGCATAAAAATAGAGAAATCTAATTCCAACCCCGATGAACTTTATATGTATCGTCAACCCCCGAAGTCCTTAAGTTGTAACAATGACCCGGGAACCTCTAAACCACCAGGTTTTTCTAAACCGTTGTGGAAAACGACAGTTAGTATTAGGGGAACATCATATATCCCTAGAAACTTGTCAAAATGAACCAAAACCGAAGAAGAAGAAACGAGCGAGTCGGAATAAGATAGTTGTATTCGTGTGGTGTAATATATGTAATATAGTGTTCTTATGCTTTATGATATATGTAAAAATTGCTTGTATTAATAAGTATTTTTTTTATGAATCTAACTCTTGTCTATTTTACAGTTTAAAAACACAAAATGGATAGACAACCCAATATTTTAAGAGACCTACCCGGAGACATGATTGATGAAATCTTGTCTAGAGTCGTCCAGAATTCCTCGGCACAACTATTTAAGGCGAGATCAGTTTGTAAGACATTCGAAGAACGTTCCAAGAATGTCTTGGTTTATAAGAGACTTTCGTTTGAAAGATGGGGGATATCACATTGGGAAACCCATAAGTTACGATGTGTTTACTTTGACGCATATATTGCGGGGAACCCAAATGCTATTTTACGCAACGGGTTAAGAAATTATTTTGACTCAATATATCCGAATATTGGACTTCGTGATTTAGAAAAAGCGGCTAACATGCAACATAAAGAAGCATGTTATGCTTACGGATTAGTAATGTTCGCTTCTCACCAAAGTGAGAACAAGAACATCGGGCAACAACTATTAAACAAAACGTTTCCACAAGTGACGGAGTCGGTAATTGGGGTAAGAAATGAGGTTTTTAGATTATTACGGGACTGTTGGACATTACGTAACCCTCGTCCCTTTGACGACATTACAACACGCTGTCTTATCAACGGCCATAACGGTTATGTTCCACAAGACCAAGGATGGGAAGTAGTCCTAGTAAAACCAGAATGCATGACTTGTTTCTGGACGTATGAATTACGTGTCTTTATTGCCTTTGCTGAACGACTTGTGTACTAGCTATAATTATCTTCGCAACTATCTTGTATCAAAGTTATTGTGTGCTATATTTCATGCTTTATGTAAAATAAGCGGTATTGTAAGTTTGTAAAATATTGTATAAAAGTTTGAAGGCGAAATATTATTATAATCAGTTTTTCATATAGAATTGTAGTAGTTGAATTGTATATTAGCTACTAAGTATGAACTTAACGGGTAGGTACTACCCGAATTTAAACTTATAAAATGCTAATATGAAGAAAAAGCTTTTATAAATGAGTTCATATTATGCTACGAAATACTATTAACTACTCTTAATATTCTGTATGATTAACTTGTTCCATTTGACTATTTTGAAGGAAATGGCACCGACTACTCGACACACCGTGAATATGAATGAAGAGGAATTCCGTACTTTTCTAGCTTCAAACATAGCCGCAGTACAGGCTGCGCTACATACCAACAATAACCTTGGATCTAGCAGTACAGGAAATCGTGTAGGATGCACCTACAAAGAATTCACTGCCTGCAAACCTTTGGAATTTGATGGAACCGAAGGACCGATCGGATTGAAACGGTGGACCGAGAAGGTCAAATCGGTGTTTGCCATAAGTAAGTGTACTGAAGAGGACAAAGTGAAGTACGCTACGCATACCTTCACAGGTTCTGCATTAACATGGTGGAATACCTATCTAGAGCAAGTGGGACAAGATGATGCGTACGCACTACCATGGTCAGCATTCAAGCACTTGATGAACGAGAAGTACCGTCCCAGAACCGAGGTCAATAAGCTCAAGACAGAACTTAGAGGGTTACGAACCCAAGGATTTGATATTACCACGTACGAAAGACGATTCACAGAATTGTGCCTATTGTGTCCGGGAGCATTCGAAGATGAGGAAGAGAAGATCGACGCATTTGTGAAAGGATTACCGGAAAGAATCCAAGAAGATATAAGTTCACACGAGCCCGCCTCTATACAACAGGCATGTAGAATGGCTCACAAACTAGTGAACCAGATTGAAGAAAGAATTAAAGAACAGACTGCTGAAGAGGCCAATGTGAAGCAAGTCAAAAGAAAGTGGGAGGAAAACGGTGATAAGAATCACCAATACAACAACAACAGCAATTACAACAATAATCGCAACAATTATCCCAACAATCGCAACATCAATCGCAACTACAACAAACGACCCAACAACAACAACAACAACAACAACAACAACAGCAACAGCAACTACAACAATCATCCCAACAACAATAATAACCGCAACAACAACAACAATCAGAAGCAGCTATGCCAAAGGTGTGAAAAGTATCACTCGGGGTTCTGCACCAAATTTTGCAACAAGTGTAAAAGAAATGGTCATAGCGCGGCGAAGTGTGAGGTCTACGGACCAGGGGTTAATAGAACGAAAGGAACAAATGGTGTCGGAACGAGTAATGTCGGAGCAAGTTATGCCAATGTAGTTTGTTATAAATGTGGAAAACCGGGCCACATTATTAGAAATTGCCCGAACCAGGAGAACACGAATGGAAAAGGTCGCGGAAGAGTTTTCAATATTAATGCGGCAGAGGCACAGGAAGACCCGGAGCTCGTTACGGGTACGTTTCTTATTGACAATAAATCTGCTTACGTTTTATTTGATTCGGGTGCGGATAGAAGCTATATGAGTAGAGATTTTTGTGCTAAATTAAGTTGTCCATTGACGCCTTTGGATAGTAAATTTTTACTCGAATTAGCAAATGGTAAATTAATTTCAGCAGATAATATATGTCGGAATCGAGAAATTAAACTGGTTAGCGAAACATTTAAGATTGATTTGATACCAGTAGAGTTAGGGAGTTTTGATGTGATAATCGGTATGGACTGGTTGAAAGAAGTGAAAGCAGAGATCGTCTGTTACAAAAATGCAATTCGCATTATACGAGAAAAAGGAAAACCCTTAATGGTGTACGGAGAAAAGGGCAACACGAAGCTACATCTTATTAGTAATTTGAAGGCACAAAAACTAATAAGAAAAGGTTGCTATGCTGTTCTAGCACACGTCGAGAAAGTACAAACTGAAGAAAAGAGCATCAATGATGTTCCCATTGCAAAAGAATTTCCCGATGTATTTCCGAAAGAATTACCGGGATTACCCCCACATCGATCCGTTGAATTTCAAATAGATCTTGTACCAGGAGCTGCACCAATAGCTCGTGCTCCTTACAGACTCGCACCCAGCGAGATGAAAGAACTGCAAAGCCAATTACAAGAACTTTTAGAGCGTGGTTTCATTCGACCAAGCACATCACCGTGGGGAGCTCCTGTTTTGTTTGTCAAGAAGAAAGATGGTACATTCAGGTTGTGTATCGACTACCGAGAGTTGAACAAACTTACCATCAAGAACCGCTACCCACTACCGAGAATCGACGACTTATTTGATCAACTACAAGGCTCGTCTGTTTATTCAAAGATTGACTTACGTTCCGGGTATCATCAAATGCGGGTGAAAGAAGATGATATTCCAAAGACTGCTTTCAGAACACGTTACGGTCATTACGAGTTTATGGTCATGCCGTTTGGTTTAACTAATGCACCAGCTGTGTTCATGGACCTTATGAACCGAGTGTGTGGACCATACCTTGACAAGTTTGTCATTGTTTTCATTGATGACAAACTTATTTACTCAAAGAATGACCAAGAACACGGTGAACATTTGAGAAAGGTGTTAGAAGTATTGAGGAAGGAAAAATTGTACGCTAAGTTTTCAAAGTGTGCATTTTGGTTGGAAGAAGTTCAATTCCTCGGTCACATAGTGAACAAAGAAGGTATTAAGGTGGATCCGGCAAAGATAGAAACTGTTGAAAAGTGGGAAACCCCGAAAACTCCGAAACACATACGCCAGTTTTTAGGACTAGCTGGTTACTACAGAAGGTTCATCCAAGACTTTTCCAGAATAGCAAAACCCTTGACTGCATTAACGCATAAAGGGAAGAAATTTGAATGGAAGGATGAACAAGAGAAAGCGTTTCAGTTATTGAAGAAAAAGCTAACTACGGCACCTATATTGTCATTGCCTGAAGGGAATGATGATTTTGTGATTTATTGTGACGCATCAAAGCAAGGTCTCGGTTGTGTATTAATGCAACGAACGAAGGTGATTGCTTATGCCTCTAGACAATTGAAGATTCACGAGCAAAATTATACGACGCATGATTTGGAATTAGGCGCGGTTGTTTTTGCATTAAAGACTTGGAGGCACTACTTATATGGGGTCAAAAGTATTATATATACCGACCACAAAAGTCTTCAACACATATTTAATCAGAAACAACTGAATATGAGGCAGCGTAGGTGGATTGAATTGTTGAATGATTACGACTTTGAGATTTGTTACCACCCAGGGAAGGCAAATGTGGTAGCCGATGCCTTGAGCAGGAAGGACAGAGAACCCATTCGAGTAAAATCTATGAATATAATGATTCATAATAACCTTACTACTCAAATAAAGGAGGCGCAACAAGGAGTTTTAAAAGAGGGAAATTTAAAGGATGAAATACCCAAAGGATCGGAGAAGCATCTTAATATTCGGGAAGACGGAACCCGGTATAGGGCTGAAAAGATTTGGGTACCAAAATTTGGAGATATGAGAGAAATGGTACTTAGAGAAGCTCATAAAACCAGATACTCAATACATCCTGGAACGGGGAAGATGTACAAGGATCTCAAGAAACATTTTTGGTGGCCGGGTATGAAAGCCGATGTTGCTAAATACGTAGGAGAATGTTTGACGTGTTCTAAGGTCAAAGCTGAGCATCAGAAACCATCAGGTCTACTTCAACAACCCAAAATCCCGGAATGGAAATGGGAAAACATTACCATGGATTTCATCACTAAATTGCCAAGGACTGCAAGTGGTTTTGATACTATTTGGGTAATAGTTGATCGTCTCACCAAATCAGCACACTTCCTACCAATAAGAGAAGATGACAAGATGGAGAAGTTAGCACGACTGTATTTGAAGGAAGTCGTCTCCAGACATGGAATACCAATCTCTATTATCTCTGATAGGGATGGTAGATTTATTTCAAGATTCTGGCAGACATTACAGCAAGCATTAGGAACTCGTCTAGACATGAGTACTGCCTATCATACACAAACTGATGGGCAGAGTGAAAGGACGATACAAACGCTTGAAGACATGCTACGAGCATGTGTTATTGATTTCGGAAACAGTTGGGATCGACATCTACCGTTAGCAGAATTTTCCTACAACAACAGCTACCATTCAAGCATTGAGATGGCGCCGTTTGAAGCACTTTATGGTAGAAAGTGCAGGTCTCCGATTTGTTGGAGTGAAGTGGGGGATAGACAGATTACGGGTCCGGAGATTATACAAGAAACTACCGAGAAGATCATCCAAATTCAACAACGGTTGAAAACCGCCCAAAGTCGACAAAAGAGCTACGCTGACATTAAAAGAAAAGATATAGAATTTGAAATTGGAGAGATGGTCATGCTTAAAGTTGCACCTTGGAAAGGCGTTGTTCGATTTGGTAAACGAGGGAAATTAAATCCAAGGTATATTGGACCATTCAAGATTATTGATCGTGTCGGACCAGTAGCTTACCGACTTGAGTTACCTCAACAACTCGCGGCTGTACATAACACTTTCCACGTCTCGAATTTGAAGAAATGTTTTGCTAAAGAAGATCTCACTATTCCGTTAGATGAAATCCAAATCAACGAAAAACTTCAATTCATCAAAGAACCTGTCGAAATAATGGATCGTGAGGTTAAAAGACTTAAGCAAAACAAGATACCAATTGTTAAGGTTCGATGGAATGCTCGTAGAGGACCCGAGTTCACCTGGGAGCGTGAAGATCAGATGAAGAAGAAATACTCGCATCTATTTCCAGAAGATTCGTCAACACCTTCAACAGCTTAAAATTTCGGGACGAAATTTATTTAACGGGTAGGTACTGTAGTGACCCGAACTTTTCCATGTTTATATATATTAATTGAGATTGATATTTACATGATTAAATGTTTCCAACATGTTAAGCAATCAAACTTGTTAAGACTTGATTAATTGAAATATGTTTCATATAGACAATTGACCACCCAAGTTGACCGGTGATTCACGAACGTTAAAACTTGTAAAAACTATACGATGACATATATATGGTTATATATATAGTTAACATGTTTTTATTATAAGTATGTTTCTCATTAGGTATTTTAACAATGAGTTATATACATAAAAATGAGACTATTAATTTAAGAAACTCGAAAACGATATATATAACGATTATCGTTATAACAACGTCTTACTAGGTACATATGAATCATATTAAGATATTGATACACTTGGTTAATTATGTTAAATGATAAGTAAATATATTATTAAGTGTATTAACAATGAAATACATATGTAAAAATAAGACTACTAACTTAATGATTTCGAAATGAGACATATATGTAACGATTATCGTTGTAACGACATTTAACTGTATATACATCATACTGAGATATATTATATATCATAATATCATGATAATATAACAATTTAACATCTCATTTATTATAATAAACAATGGGTTAACAACATTCAACAAGATCATTAACCTAAAGGTTTCAAAACAACATTTACATGTAACGACTAACGATGACTTAACGACTTAGTTAAAATGTATATACATGTAGTGTTTTAATATGTATTCATACACTTTTGAAAGACTTCAAGACACTTATCAAAATACTTCTACTTAACAAAAATGCTTAAAATTACATCCTCGTTCAGTTTCATCAACAATTCTACTCGTATGCACCCGTATTCGTACTCGTACAATACACAGCTTTTAGATGTATGTACTATTGGTATATACACTCCAATGATCAGCTCTTAGCAGCCCATGTGAGTCACCTAACACATGTGGGAACCATCATTTGGCAACTAGCATGAAATATCTCATAAAATTACAAAAATATGAGTAATCATTCATGACTTATTTACATGAAAACAAAATTACATATCCTTTATATCTAATCCATACACCAACGACCAAAAACACCTACAAACACTTTCATTCTTCAATTTTATTCATCTAATTGATCTCTCTCAAGTTCTATCTTCAAGTTCTAAGTGTTCTTCATATATTTTACAAGTTCTAGTTACATAAAATCAAGAATACTTTCAAGTTTGCTAGCTCACTTCCAATCTTGTAAGGTGATCATCCAACCTCAAGAAATCTTTGTTTCTTACAGTAGGTTATCATTCTAATACAAGGTAATAATCATATTCAAACTTTGGTTCAATTTCTATAACTATAACAATCTTATTTCAAGTGATGATCTTACTTGAACTTGTTTTCGTGTCATGATTCTGCTTCAAGAACTTCGAGCCATCCAAGGATCCGTTGAAGCTAGATCCATTTTTCTCTTTTCCAGTAGGTTTATCCAAGGAACTTAAGGTAGTAATGATGTTCATAACATCATTCGATTCATACATATAAAGCTATCTTATTCGAAGGTTTAAACTTGTAATCACTAGAACATAGTTTAGTTAATTCTAAACTTGTTCGCAAACAAAAGTTAATCCTTCTAACTTGAATTTTAAAATCAACTAAACACATGTTCTATATCTATATGATATGCTAACTTAATGATTTAAAACCTGAAAACACGAAAAACACCGTAAAACCGGATTTACGCCGTCGTAGTAACACCGCGGGCTGTTTTGGGTTAGTTAATTAAAAACTATGATAAACTTTGATTTAAAAGTTGTTATTTTGAGAAAATTATTTTTATTATGAACATGAAACTATATCCAAAAATTATGGTTAAACTCAAAGTGGAAGTATGTTTTCTAAAATGGTCATCTAGACGTCGTTCTTTCGACTGAAATGACTACCTTTACAAAAACGACTTGTAACTTATTTTTCCGACTATAAACCTATACTTTTTCTGTTTAGATTCATAAAATAGAGTTCAATATGAAACCATAGCAATTTTATTCACTCAAAACGGATTTAAAATGAAGAAGTTATGGGTAAAACAAGATTGGGTAATTTTTCTCATTTTAGCTACGTGAAAATTGGTAACAAATCTATTCCAACCATAACTTAATCAACTTGTATTGTATATTATGTAATCTTGAGATACCATAGACACGTATACAATGTTTCGACCTATCATGTCGACACATCTATATATATTTCGGAACAACCATAGACACTCTATATGTGAATGTTGGAGTTAGCTATACAGGGTTGAGGTTGATTCCAAAATATATATAGTTTGAGTTGTGATCAATACTGAGATACGTATACACTGGGTCGTGGATTGATTCAAGATAATATTTATCAATTTATTTCTTTACATCTAACTGTGGACAACTAGTTGTAGGTTACTAACGAGGACAGCTGACTTAATAAACTTAAAACATCAAAATATATTAAAAGTGTTGTAAATATATTTTGAACATACTTTGATATATATGTATATATTGTTATAGGTTCGTGAATCAACCAGTGGCCAAGTCTTACATCCCGACGAAGTAAAAATCTGTGAAAGTGAGTTATAGTCCCACTTTTAAAATCTAATATTTTTGGGATGAGAATACATGCAGGTTTTATAAATGATTTACAAAATAGACACAAGTACGTGAAACTACATTCTATGGTTGAATTATCGAAATCGAATATGCCCCTTTTTATTAAGTCTGGTAATCTATGAATTAGGGAACAGACACCCTAATTGACGCGAATCCTAAAGATAGATCTATTGGGCCTAAAACCCCATCCAAAGAACCGGATGCTTTAGTACTTCGAAATTTATATCATATCCGAAGGGTGTCCCGGAATGATGGGGATATTCTTATATATGCATCTTGTTAATGTCGGTTAACAGGTGTTCACCATATGAATGATTTTTATCTCTATGTATGGGATGTGTATTGAAATATGAAATCTTGTGGTCTATTATTATGATTTGATATATATAGGTTAAACCTATAACTCACCAACATTTTTGTTGACGTTTTAAGCATGTTTATTCTCAGGTGATTATTAAGAGCTTCCGCTGTCGCATACTTAAATAAGGACGAGATTTGGAGTCCATACTTGTATGATATTGTGTAAAAACTGCATTCAAGAAACTTATTTTGTTGTAACATATTTGTATTATAAACCATTATGTAATGGTCGTGTGTAAACATGATATTTTAGATTATCATTATTTGATAATCTACGTAAAGCTTTTTAAAACCTTTATCTATGAAATAAAGGTTATGGTTTGTTTTAAAAATGAATGCAGTCTTTGAAAAACGTCTCATATAGAGGTCAAAACCTCGCAACGAAATCAATTAATATGGAACGTTTTTAATCAATAAGAACGGGACATTTCACATGGCACCATTCTTCCCACATAACGTTTGGGGAAAAAAGGGAGGGTGTTTTACCGTCCATGCCCCGTATGGGATTAGTACATGTTTCCTCCTGGGCACGGAGTTAGGCGGCGCGGGTATAACTGTTTAGGGGTTTTACCGTCCATGCCCCGTATGGGATTAATGGTCGGGGTTATTACATGGGCTTAAGCAATTGAAGATATAATTGTGCTCGAGATGAAGGTGATCATGGTGACGTAGATGACGAGTCAGATGTTTCAAAGGATGATGGAACGATGAAAGGACCCGTCCTAATCCATCTGGACGAATACATTACAATTGATTACATCGCGAGGTACTTGACCTCTATATGATACATTTTACAAACATTGCATTCGTTTTTAAAAGACAAACTTTCTTTACATTGAAGGTTAACGGCATGCATACCATTTCATAATATATCTAACTATAATTGACTTAATAATAATCTTGATGAACTCAATGACTCGAATGCAACATCCTTTGAAATATGTCATGAATGACTCCAAGTAATATCTTTAAGATGAGCAAACGCACAGCGGAAGATTTCTTTCATACCTGAGAATAAACATGCTTTAAAGTGTCAACCAAAAGGTTGGTGAGTTCATTAGTTTAACATAAATATTCACCATCTAATTAAACCTATATGATTCGGCCCAACATGCTAATGTTCAAAGAAGTCCAAATAAAATATGGATATCGGCCCAAAGCTTGTTAATCCATAAGATCGTATCAATCCACCCCATTTATTCGATCCAACAGGAGGTACAATCCGATCCTTGGTCCACTCAGTGACTCGTTTAAAATGAAAGTAGAATAAGGAGTCGTTTAACGAAAGTTCGTTGGATATGGAATCCCATGCACGTCCCCATCCTTAAATCCACATCACATTTCATTAACAATATAATAACAGGAAAAAATACTAGCTGTAAAAAGAAGAATAATGCCACCTTGTTGTGCTTGTGTGATACCCACTTGCAACTATAGCTTTACATCCATATCATTATTATTCCTTTGTTCATATTTTAATAAAATAGAAGCAGGAGACTTAATATAGTAGTTGTTGGTGGTTGGTTTACGACCCAGAATAAGAGGGAGAAGATAGAGGTGGAGATGGTGGTAATTTGTAGTGTTGTCAAACAATTAGAAATAGGGACGAGTTACTTGCAGCAGCGTAGCCGTGATTGTTTAATGATCAAAGGATGATGGTTATGGTGGTTTACGGTGGGGATCCAGGTGATCTAGGGTGGTGCTCACATTTGAAGAAAAGAGGGAGAGAAAGAGTAGCGGTGGCGGTTTATGTGGATTTGTATATTACCGAAATAATAGAGAGTAGAAGAGAGTGATTGTTGAGGTGCAACCCGATGGTGGTTCACTAAAGTGAGCCGTAGGTGGTGATGTTTTAAATGGTTGAGTTGTAGTAGCCGTGAGGTGGTGTTTGGTTGTTGAATATGGGTTGAAGGTGACAAGAGATATGGAAGTTGATGGCAGATGATGGTTACAAAATGGTGCTAGTGTATGTGTGGTTGTGTGAAATGGAGAAGATAGTGGCTCAATCAAAGAATGAAGAATGGTTATGGTTAATCATAGTTGCCTGTAAACTACCTCTCGCATATATAGATTTATAGATGTAGATATTGATATATAATAGAACAATAGAAGATATAATATAATACTAATTACTAGCAATAAATAATAATAATAATAATAATAATAATAATAATAATAATAATAATAATAATAATAATAATAATAATAATAATAATAATAATAATAATAATAATATGTTATGTAATAATTCTCTAATTCTCTAATAAGATGAAATGAATGGAAACAAGGAAACAGCCTAAAGTTTAGATAAAGTAGAATGAAAAGAGAAAAAAAAAATCTAACAAGTTGCTGTATAGTTTGAAATTGATAAAGTTGGTTTGATTGGATAGAGAACAGAAATAAATATTGATTGATATACATACAATTCTAATTACAGTAAAATAATAATAATAATAATAATATAATAATAATTATAATATAATTTAATAAAAAAAACGTGTGAGTTAGAAGAATCCATTAATTCATTTAGCCGTCACTTTATTAGGGGTATTATATCGTGGTCCGTTGTTAATCAGTGGCGGATAAAAAGTCTTCGGAAAAATTCAATATTTTTAAATTAACTATATTTATTTATTTTGGTCATTATGGTATAAAATTTGGTCATTATCTGGTAAATAAAAATTACTTTATTTATTCACTCCCAACGTCAAGTAAAATATAAAAATTTTTAAAATTTAATATCTAAATCCTAAATACATTTTTAGTAAGCCTAAAATTTATAGAACTCATTTTCGAATCACCGTTTATTTTAAAATCACATATATTCATTTTTAACTCGTTTAGTATTCCTTCAATATCAATTGAGCGTTACCATCGTTTACGAAATAAATTCGAAATCACAAAATATATATTTAATATACTTTATTTATATTCATAGATATAAATTTTCATAATATCATATTTTTATTTTATTCTATATACTTAGCTTTAATAACAACAACATATAATAATTCAAATTATATTTCCAATTGTTATTATATATATTCATATGGTTAAATATTTATTTATCTATTTACAAATAGTGGTTCGTGAATCGTCGAGAATGGTAAATGGGCAAATGCCTTCATGTAAATTATTCCAAAGTTTTCGAGACTCAAAATTACAGACTTTGCTTATCATGTCGAGATCATATGAAGATTAAAGTTTAAATTTGGTCAGAAATTTCCGGGTCGTCACAGTACCTACCCGTTAAAGAAATTTCGTCCCGAAATTTGAGTGAGGTCGTCATAAATAACTATAAAAATGTTTTAATGCCGAATATGAGTTGATAAATAGAGTTTTATCATCATTGAGTAATATGGAATAAACAATTCGATTATTCAAAGCGTACGAGTGAAGCTATCACAAAAGAGTGAAATGAGAAATAAAGCTGTATCTTGACTTTTGATGTAGTCACTGTTGAATTCCGGAATTCAAGGGATTTAAAAGAAAATCTTGGAAATCTATAAGATCTGATTCTTCGGAATTTATGGAAATTAAGATCTTTATAATTAAATGCGGAGATCTGTCCCGATTACTACGTCTGGTATTTTTATTATAAAATAACCTTTTCCATTCCATTAGTTTTACCATTTCTATACCTTCTTCGTATATCCAAAAGATTATAATAATGCTTAATCCGATTCTAATCCTTGTTCTTATTCTGACTATCGCAACAATCATTCTCCTCTTCCAACTTCCACTGGAGGAATCGGTTTTCTTCTACTTCGCTCTTGGGATCATAATGTTTTTAATTCTCCCGTGTCTTTATGTTGTGATAAACATTGATAAACACGGTTTGTAATTTTGGTGTTGTTGTTGGGCTTTGTATTTTCTCTTATATTTCGAAGTCTCTACTTCTGTCTTCTATAATCATTGTCATTCACATCTAATGCTCTTTCTTATTTGCTGCGATTTATACCCCTTTTCTATTTCGGAGCTTCATGCTTTTGTTTCCTTTTCATAAGTAATGGTCCATAATTCATAGGTATGGAGTTTCGAATTATCGTAATATACAAGGTAGAAAAGAAAGGTAGTAGCATGATTTAATTTGTCAAGTTACCAGAATATCCGGAAAAGATCGAATCATCAAGAAAATATTTTCTTGATATTGTTAAGGTTAAATAGAATACAAGAGTCGTGTAACATGGCACATGATGACATTATAGTCTGTGAATCATCATGTTCCATTAGAAACTCAGCATGACGTACTGTAATATAATCACGTTGATCAAGTGTCATTATATTATACTAACTCATGCATCAATTCCCAACACTACTTCAAAAACATTCATAATTTGAACTCGAATTTTAAAGAAATTTAGAAACTAAAGTAGTTTACTTTATGATGTAATATAGATAGCACGAAGAGATAAATAATTTCGGATGAGAATATTTATGAAAATATATTCAGAAATATCGAAGATATTTATGATGATATTTTGGAATTTCTAAGTTCGATGGTTGATGAAGAAAGGTTTTCCTCAAGATTTTAACATGAGTACGGAGCTAGATATTCGTTGAAGGTTTCATCGGATCCAGAATTACCTGGTTTCTTTGAATATATGGTATGGTCCTTGTATTTGGCCTTGGTCTCCTTCATGGTTTGCTCAATCTGTTTTTCAGTACCAAATTTTTTTTCCTATCGAGCGTTCCTAACACTCCTTTCCTTATCATCAAACTTTTGGCCGTTTAGACCATCTATAATTTTTTTTTCTACATTTAATGCTACGATACCTGAATCATCGGTTATCAATCCGAGGTGATTTCAGGAGGATTGTGTTTTTAGATGATTAAACGCTGATGGTAATATGGTGGAATATAAAAGGTTCTCTGGTAACAATAAATGAGCACACATATATATATCAATATTATAATAAGGTTGTTTTGAATGAAAAGTCGAAGTTGTCTTGCTGGAGCTGTGACAAAATTTGCTATTTTGAAGAAGAACTGCAAAGTTATTTTGGGTAATAATAACACTAAAGGAATTAGCACAGCTACGTGTTAAACGTTTATTCAGTTTCTGAGAGTTGTTCAGGTGCATAACTATATGCATCGATCTTTTCTTTCATAGATGAAGTGCGGTTGGTTCATCCTCTCGATTGAGGTGTTTTCAAGAAATTATGAAAGGTTTGAATGCAGATTGTAACCGTTAAGATATAAATGAGTTTTAAGATGAAATCAAGTGGCAAACTTGAAGAATTGTTTAGTTTCATATGTTATAATCAGTATTTTAATTCATTTTAATTGTCCAATGTTGGCAGTCCACAGTCGATAGTCCACAGTTAACAGTCCAATAATTCATATATAGTTTAATATATAATATTCTAATTAATTAATACATATCGTGACCCGTGTACATGTCTCAGACTCGATCACAACTCAAACTATATATATATTTGTAGAATCAACCTCAACTCTGTATAGAGAACTCGATCATTACTGCATATAGAGTGTCTATGGTTATTCCAAATAATATATATAGATGCGTCGATATGATATGTCAAAACCTTGTATACGTGTCCCGATATTTAAAGTGCGTAAAATAAATAGCAGGAATTAAATGATGATAAATAAAGTGCGTAAAGTAAATAACAGAAATTAAATGACGATAAATAAAATTGCGATAATTAAAATTGCGATAAATAAAATGCGATAAATAATTTGCGATAAATAAATTTCGATAAATAAAAGGTAATACGGAATTAACAGTTAGCTAGGATTTTGTTAGCGCGGATTCTTAATAGAATTTCTCATAATTAAATCATTTGTTTCTAAGAAATTTTATTTTGTCCAATGTTTTCTTCATTATGCCACTTGTTGGATTCTGATAAATCAAAATCCAAATATGAAATTGAATGAAAATGGTTATTCTTCGGTGAACGGATACGTATATCGGTGGTTGTAAATAGGATAGTAAATGACTGTTGAATCAGATTCAAAGAATGTACAGTGTAACTTTTTAATGTGAAATCCAAATGTTCCTCGGGTATTACCTACCCGTTAAAATGTTTTCACCATTAACAGTCTGTACAAAAGAATTTTTAATTACAATCTTTATGAAAATATATATACATATATATTTCTTCAGATGTAATTATGGATTTAATGAGTTAATATGATATTAAACTCATATGATTTACCGTTAAAAAAAAATATTTAATCTCTAAAACATTAGAGAATAATTATTCGCCATGTCGAACGAAGATAAATGATGTAGAACGATACGTGAAACGATGATTATACTCGAGGTACAGAATGAGATGTTGAGGCGTGTGATGTTGAAACTTGGATTGTTGGTGGTACTGGTATTGATGTTGGTGGTACTGTTGGTGCCGGTGATGCTGCTGAAGCTGGTACGTTTTGCACCATATTTTTCAAGGCTACAGCTCAGGCGTGAAGCTTGTTAACTTATTACTCCGGGATGATTTTCGGTAGGAACGAGCGAATGAATAAGGTTTAGAATCTAAGTTATGATATAGTCGTTGTGAGATATGTAGTGACCCGAACTTTTCCATGTTTATATATATTAAATGAAATTGATATTTATATGATTAGGTATTTACAACATGTTAAGCAATCAAACTTGTTAAGACTTGATTAATTGAAATAGGTTTTATATAGACAATTGACCACCCAAGTAGACCGGTGATTCACGAACGTTAAAACTTGTAAAAACTATATGATGTCATATATATGGATATATATATATATATAGTTAACATGGTATTATGATAAGTAAACATATCATTAAGTATATTAACAATGAACTACATATGTAAAAACAAGACTACTAACTTAATGATTTCGAAACGAGACATATATGTAACGATTATCGTTGTAACGACATTTAATTGTATATATATCATATTAAGATATATTAATATATCATAATATCATGATAATGTAATAATTTAACCTCTAATTTGATATAATAAACAATGGGTTAACAACACTTAACAGGATCGTTAACCTAAAGGCTTCAAAACAACATTTACATGTAACGACTAACGATGACTTAACGACTCAGTTAAAATGTATATACATTTAGTGTTTTAATATGTATTTATACACTTTTGAAAGACTTCAAGACACTTATCAAAATACTTCTACTTAACAAAAATGCTTACAATTACATCCTCGTTCAGTTTCATCAACAATTCTACTTGTATGCACCCGTATTCGTACTCGTACAATACACAGCTTTTAGATGTATGTACTATTGGTATATACACTCCAATGATCAGCTCTTAGCAGCCCATGTGAGTCACCTAACATATGTGGGAACTATCATTTGGCAACTAGCATGAAATATCTCATAAAATTACAAAAATATTAGTAATCATTCATGACTTATTTACATGTAAACAAAATTACACATCCTTTATATCTAATCCATATACCAACGACCAAAAACACCTACAAACACTTTCATTCATTAATTTTATTCATCAAATTGATCTCTCTCTAGTTCTATCTTCAAGTTCTAAGTGTTCTTCATAAATTCTATAAGTTCTGGTTTCATAAAATCAAGAATACTTCCAAGTTTGCTAGCTTACTTCCAATCTTGTAAAGTGATCATCCAACCTCAAGAAATCTTTCTTATTTATAGTAAGATATCTTTCTAATACAAGGTAATACTCATATTCAAACTTTAATTCAATTTCTATAACTATAACAATCTTATTTCGAGTGGAAATCTTACTTGAACTTGTTTTTGTGTCATGATTCTGCTTCAAGAACTTTCAAGCCATCCAAGGATCCTTTGAAGCTAGATATATTTTTCTCATTTCCAGTAGGTTTATCCACAAAACCTGAGGTAGTAATGATGTTCATAACATCATTCGATTCATATATATAAAACTACCTTATTCGAAGGTTTAAACTTGTAATCACTAGAACATAGTTTAGTTAATTCTAAACTTGTTCGCAAACAAAAGTTAATCCTTCTAACTTGACTTTTAAAATCAACTAAACACATGTTCTATATCTATATGATATGCTAACTTAATGATTTAAAACCTGAAAACACGAAAAACACTGTAAAACTGGATATACGCCGTCGTAGTAACACCGCGGGCTGTTTTGGGTTAGTTAATTAAAAACTATGATAAACTTTGATTTAAAAGTTGTTCTTCTGGGAAAATGATTTTTCTTATGAACATGAAACTATATCCAAAAATCATGATTAAACTCAAAGTGAAAGTATATTTTCCAAAATGGTCATCTAGACATCGTTCTTTCGACTGAAATGACTACCTTTACAAAAACGACTTGTAACCTGTATTTCCGACTATAAACTTATACTTTTTATGTACAGATTCATAAACTTAAGTTCAATATGAAACCATAGCAATTGGATTCACTCAAGACGGATTTAAAACGAAGAAGTTATGGGTAAAACAAGATTGGATATTTTTACTTGTTGTAGCTACGTGAAAATTGGTAACAAATCTATACAAATCATATCCTAGCTAAATTATATTGTATTATACATGTATTCTAATATATTATGTAATCTTGGGATATCATAGACACGTATGCAAATGTTTTGACATATCATATCGACCCATCTATATATATTATTTGGAACAACCATAGACACTCTATATGCAGTAATGTTGGAGTTAGCTATACAGGGTTGAGGTTGATTCCAAAAATGTATATACTTTGAGTTGTGATCTAGTCTGAGATGTGTATACACTGGATCATGGATTGGGTCAAGATAATATATATCAATTTATTTCTGTACACCTAACTATGGACAACTAGTTGTAGGTTACTAACGAGGACAGCTGGCTGAAAAATATTTAAAACATTAAAACGTATTAAAAATATTGTAAATATATTTTGAACATACTTTGATATATATGTACATATTTGTTATAGGTTCATGAATCGACCAGTGGCCAAGTCTTACTTCCCGACGAAGTAAAAATCTGTGAAAGTGAGTTATAGTCCCACTTTTAAAATCTAATATTTTGGGATAAGAATACATGCAAATTTATAAATGTTTTACAAAATAGACATAAGTACCCAAAACTACATTCTATGGTTGGATTATTAAACTGAATATCGCCCTTCAAGTCTAGTAGCCTAAGAATTAAGGAAATGGCCCCTAATTGACGCGAATCCTAAAGATAGATCTATTGGGCTTAACAACCCCCATTCAGGTTATAGATGGTTTAGTACTTCGAGATTATTATACAGACGAGAGGTTCTGTTTTGGAGATATTCTATGCATTAAGTTAACGTCGATTACCAGGTGTTCAACATATGAATGATTTTTATCTCTATGCAGTTTGCGAAATGCCTCATAAGAGATGTGTTATAAAAATGAAATCTTGTGGTCTATTATTATGATTAAATAATATGTAGGTTAAACCTATAACTCACCAACAATTTTGTTGACGTTTTAAGCATGTTTATTCTCAGGTGATTATTAAGAGCTTCCGCTGTTGCATACTAAATTAAGGACAAGATTTGGAGTCCATGCTTGTATAATATTGTTTAAAAACTGCATTCGAAGACTTATGTTGATGTGTAATATTATTGTAAACCATTATGTAATGGTCGTGTGAAAAACGCTATATTTTAGATTATCATTATTTGATAATCGTCGTAATATTTTAAAGGTTATGGTTTGTTTTAAAATCGAATGCAGTCTTTGAAAAACGTCTCATATAGAGGTCAAAAACTCGCGATGAAATCAATTAATATGGAACGTTTATAATCAATATGAACGGGACATTTCAGTTGGTATCAGAGCGTTGGTCTTAGAGAACCAGAAAATTGCATTAGTGTGTCTTACCGAGTTTGTTAGGATGCATTAGTGAGTCTGGACTTCGACCGTGTTTTTCTTCAAAAACGATTGCTTAACATTTTTTTGTTGAAAACTATATATTATTAACATGTAAATATTATGTCATATATTAATCTCTTAACGTGTTTGATATTGTGTGATAGATGTCTACCTCTAGTACAAATCTCATCGATTCACCTAATAATAATGAAGAGTCGAATATATTTTGAGAAGATTCACAAATTCCCGAAAAGGAACCAGAAGAGGAGGAACTGGAAGAGGAGGAACCGGAAGAAGAGGAACCGGAAGAGGAGGAATCGGAAGAGGAGGAACCAGAAGAAGAAGAGGTTCCGGAGGAAGAAATATTGATACCTATAGTAAATCGATTAAATAAAAGAAAATCCTCAACCAACGGACCAAAGTTAATAATGGTCAATGGTGTTTCCGCTGAGGAAGCAAAATATTGGGAAGATTACCAATTTTCCGATGAATCGGATCCCGATGAGGATTCCGATGATGTTATAGAAATTACCTCGACCCAATTTAATAAAGCGAAAGAAAATAATAAGGGAAAAGGTATAAAAATAGAGAAACCCGATTCCAACCCCGATGAACTTTATATGTATCGGCAACATCTGTATTTCCTAAAATGTAACAATGACCCGGGAACCTCTAAACCACCAGGTTTTTCTAAACCATTGTGGAAAACGACAGATCGTATTAGGGGAGCATCATATATCCCTAGGAAATTAGCAAAACGAACCAAGTCCGAAGAAGAAGAAACGAGTGAGTCGGATTAAAGAGTTGTAATCATGTTGTGTAATATATGTAATATAGTGTGCTTGTACTTTTATGTTCTATGTAAAAATTGCTTGTATTGTTTGTTAATTATCTTTTACGAATCTAATCCTTGTCTATTTTACAGTATAAAAACAAAATGGACGTTAAGGGTAGACAACCGAATATTTTAGAAGACCTACCAGAGGATATGATTGAGAAAATCTTGTCTAGAGTCGGTCAGAATTCATCAGCACATTTAGTTATGGCAAAATTAACTTGTCAAACATTTGAAAGACTTTCCAGAAATGCCTTCGTTTATAAAAGGCTTTCCTTTGATAGGTGGGGTATATCACATTGGGGAGACCGTAAGTTACGCCGTGTTTTCTTTAAAGCGTTAAATACGGGGAACCCAAATGCAATTTTACGCTACGGGTTAAGAACCTATTTTGACTCAACATATCCCAACATAGGATTTCGTGAGTTAGAAAGAGCTTCTAACATGCAACATAAAGAAGCATGTTATGCTTACGGGTTAATAATGTTCGCCTCTCATCAAATTGAGAAAAAGAACATTGGGTTGCAACTTTTAAATAAAACATTCCCACAAGTGATGGACTCGGTAGTTGAGATGAGAAACAAGGTTTTTAGATTATTACGGGGCTGTTGGACATTACGAAACCCTCGTCCTTTTGACGACATTACAACATGCTATCTTGTCAACGATCACAACGGTTATGTTCCACAAGACCAAGGATGGGAAGTAGTCATAGTAAAACCAGAATGCATGACTTGTTTCTGGACGTATGAATTACGTGTATTTATTGCCTTTGTTGAACGACTTGCGTATTAACTAGAATTGTCTTCGCAACTGTTTTGTATCAGAGTTTTTATGTGCTATATTTCATGCTATATGTAAAATAGCGGTATTGTAAGTTTACAAAATATTGTATAAAAGTTTGAATGTAAAATATTATTATAATCAGTTTTCATATAGAATTGTAGTAGTTAAATTGTATGTTAGCTACTAAGTATGAACTTAACGGGTAGGTATTACTCGAATTAAAACTTATAAAATGCTAATATGAAGAAAAAGCTTTTATAAATGAGTTCATATTATGCTACGGAATACTATTGACTACTCTTAATATTCTATATGATTAACTTAATTCTTTTGGCTATTTTTGAAGGAAATGGCACCGACTACTCGTCAGAACTTGAACATGAGTGAGGAAGACTTCCGTGCTTTCCTTGCAGCAAATATAGCCGCAGTACAGGCTGCAATGCAAAACAACAATAACTCAGGGTCTAGCAGTGGAGTTAACTCCACAGGAAACCGTGTAGGATGCTCCTACAAGGCTTTCACTGCCTGTAAACCTCTGGAATTCGATGGAACTGAAGGACTAGTCGGACTGAAACGATGGACCAAAAAGGTCGAATCTGTGTTTGCTATAAGCAAATGTTCCGAGGTAGATAAGGTAAAGTACGCCACGCATACCTTCACAGGTACTTCGTTAACATGGTGGAATACCTATCTCGAACAAGTGGGACAAGATGCTGCTTACGCACTACCGTGGTTAGCATTCAAACACTTAATGAACGAGCAGTACCGTCCCAGAAACGAGGTCAATAAGCTCAAGGTAGAGCTTAGAGGGTTACGAACACAAGGGTTTGATATTACTACATACGAACGACGATTCATAGAGTTGTGCCTATTGTGTTCGGGAGCATTCGAAGATGAAGAAGAGAAAATCGACGCATTTGTAAAAGGGTTACCGGAAAGGATCCAAGAGGATATAAGTTCACACGAGCCCACCTCCATACAAAAGGCAAGTCGAATGGCTCATAAACTTATAAATCAAATTGAGGAAAGGATTAAAGAACAGGCGGCTGAAGAAGCCAATACGAAACAAGTCAAGAGGAAATGGGAAGAAACCAGTGACAAGGGTCACAATTTCAATAATCAACCCAACAATCATAACTACAATAGCACCAATTTTCGCAACAACAAACGCAACAACAACAACCACCCCAGCAACAACTACAACAACCGTTTCAACAACAATAACAACCGCAACAATAACAATCCCAACAATAACAACAAGAGGCAGAAATTCTGCCAGAGATGTGAAGGATACCATCCAACTGGGCTCTGTCCAACAGTGTGTACTAAGTGTAATAGAAAGGGCCATGGTGCGACAAAGTGCGAAATCTACAGATCAATGGCTAAGGGAACAAATAATGCCGGAACAAGTTATGCAGACATTACCTGTTTTGGATGCGGGAAGAAGGGCCATTACAAAAATATGTGTCCAAATCAGGGTTATAATAATGGGCAAGGCCAAGGAAGAGTCTTCAACATTAATGCGGTTGAAGCACAGGAAGACCCGGA
Organism: Rutidosis leptorrhynchoides; assembly: GCF_046630445.1. Classification (NCBI taxonomy): domain Eukaryota; kingdom Viridiplantae; phylum Streptophyta; class Magnoliopsida; order Asterales; family Asteraceae; genus Rutidosis; species Rutidosis leptorrhynchoides. Next base: position 540,162,125 of record NC_092333.1, read on the forward strand.
GCTTGTTACGAGTACGTTTCTTATTGACAATACATATGCTTATGTTTTATTTGATTCGGGTGCGGATAAAAGCTATATGAGTAAGGATTTCTGTGCTAAATTAAGTTATCCGTTGATGCCTTTAGATAATAAGTTTATACTAGAATTAGCAAACGGTAAATTAATTGCAGCAGATAATATATGTCGGAATCGAGAAATTAAACTGGTTAGCGAAACATTTAAGATTGATTTGATACCAGTAGAATTAGGGAGTTTTGATGTGATAATCGGCATGGACTGGTTGAAAGAGGTGAAAGCAGAGATCTTATGTTACAAAAATGCAATTCGCATTGTACGAGAAGAAGGAAAACCCTTAATGGTGTACGGAGAAAAGAGTAACGCGAAGCTAAATCTTATTAGTAATTTGAAGGCGCAAAAGCTAATAAGAAAGGGTTGCTATGCTGTTCTAGCACACGTTGAAAAAGTACAAACTGAAGAAAAGAGCATCAATGATGTTCCCATCACAAAAGAATTTCCTGATGTATTTTCGAAAGAATTACCGGGATTACCTCCACACCGATCCGTTGAATTTCAAATAGATCTTGTACCGGGAGCTGCACCAATAGTTCATGCTCCATACAGACTCGCACCCAGTGAAGTGAAGGAACTTCAAAGCCAATTATAAGAACTTCTAGAGAGTGCTTTCATACGACCAAGTACATCACCATGGGGAGCTCCTGTTTTGTTTGTCAAAAAGAAGGATGGTACATTCAGGTTATGTATCGACTACCGAGAGTTGAACAAACTTACCATCAAGAACCGTTACCCACTACCGAGAATCGACGACTTATTTGATCAATTACAAGGCTCTTCAGTTTATTCGAAGATTGATTTACGTTCTGGGTATCATCAAATGCAGGTGAAGGAGGAAGATATTCCGAAGACTGCTTTCAGAATGCGTTACGGTCATTACGAGTTTATGGTTATGCCGTTTGGATTGACTAACACACCAGCTGTGTTCATGGACCTCATGAACCGTGTGTGTGGGCCATATCTCGACAAGTTTGTCATTGTTTTCATTGATGACATACTTATCTACTCAAAGAATGATCAAGAGCATGAAGAACATTTGAGAAAAGTGCTAGAGTTGTTGAGGAAAGAAAAACTGTACGCTAAGTTTTCAAAGTGTGCATTTTGGTTGGAAGAAGTTCAATTCTTCGGTCACATAGTGAACAAAGAAGGTATTCAGGTGGATCCGGCAAAGATTGAGACCGTTGAAAAGTGGGAAACCGTAAAACTCCGAAGCATATACGCCACTTTTTAGGACTGGCTGGTTACTACAGAATATTCATCCAAGATTTTTCCAAAATAGCAAAACCCTTGACTGCATTAACGCATAAAGGGAATAAATTTGAATGGAAGGATGAACAAGAAAAAGCGTTTCAATTGTTGAAGAAAAAGTTAACTACGACACCTATATTGTCATTGCCTGAAGGGAATGATGATTTTGTGATATATTGTGATGCCTCAAAGCAAGGCCTCGGTTGTGTATTAATGCAACGAACGAAGGTAATTGCTTATGCGTCTAGACAATTGAAGATTCACGAGCAAAATTATACGACACACGATTTGGAATTAGGCGCTGTTGTTTTTGCATTAAAGACTTGGAGGCACTACTTATATGGGGTCAAAAGTATTATATATACTGACCACAAAAGTCTTCAACATATATTTAATCAGAAACAACTGAACATGAGGCAACGCAGGTGGATTGAATTGTTGAATGATTGCGACTTTGAGATTCGTTACCACCCGGGGAAGGCGAATGTGGTAGCCGAAGCTTTGAGTAGAAAGACAGAGAACCCATTCGAGTAAAAGCTATGAATATAATGATTCACAATAACCTTACTACTCAAATAAAGGAGGCGCAACAAGGAGTTTTAAAAGAGGGAAATTTAAAGGATGAAATACCCAAAGGATCGGAGAAGCATCTTAATATTTGGGAAGACGGAATCCGGTATAGGGCTGAAAGAATTTGGGTACCAAAATTTGGAGATATGAGAGAAATGGTACTTAGAGAAGCTCATAAAACCAGATACTCAATACATCCTGGAACGGGGAAGATGTACAAAGATCTCAAGAAACATTTTTAGTGGCCAGGAATGAAAGCCGATGTTTCTAAATACGTAGGGGAATGTTTGACGTGTTCTAAGGTCAATGCTGAGCATCAGAAACCATCAGGTCTACTTCAACAACCCGAAATCCCGGAATGGAAATGGGAAAACATTACCATGGATTTCATCACTAAATTGCCAAGGACTGCAAGTGGTTTTGATACTATTTGGGTAATAGTTGATCGTCTCACCAAATCAGCACACTTCCTGCCAATAAGAGAAGATGACAAGATGGAGAAGTTAGCACGACTGTATCTGAAGGAAGTCATCTCCAGACATGGAATACCAATCTCTATTATCTCTGATAGGGATGGCAGATTTGTTTCAAGGTTTTGGCAGACATTACAACAAGCATTGGGAACTCGTCTAGACATGAGTACCGCCTATCATCCATAAACCGATGGGCAGAGCGAAAGGACGATACAGACTCTTGAAGACATGCTACGAGCATGTGTTATTGATTTTAGAAATGGTTGGGATCGACATCTACCGTTAGCAGAATTTTCCTACAACAACAGTTACCACTCGAGTATCGAAATGGCACCGTTCGAAGCACTTTATGATAAAAAGTGCAGATCTCCAATTTGTTGGAATGAATTGGGGGATAGACAGATTACGGGTCCGGAGATAATCCAAGAAACTACAGAGAAAATCATCCAAATTCAACAATGGTTGAAAACCGCTCAGAGTCGACAAAAGAGCTACGCGGACCTTAAAAGGAAAGATATAGAATTTGAAATTGGGGAGATGGTCATGCTTAAGGTTTCGCCTTGGAAAGGCGTTGTTCGATTTGGTAAACGGGGGAAACTAAATCCAAGATACATTGGACCATTCAAGATTTTAGATCGTGTCGGACCAGTAGCCTACCGACTTGAATTACCTCAACAACTCGCCAATGTACATAATACCTTTCACGTCTCGAATCTGAAGAAGTGTTTAGCTAAAGAAGATCTCACTATTCCTTTAGACGAAATTAAAATCAATGAAAAACTACAATTCATTGAAGAACCCGTCGAGATAATGGATCGTGAGGTTAAAAGGCTCAAGCAAAATAAGATACTAATTGTTAAGGTTCGATGGAATGCTCGTAGAGGACCCGAGTTCACCTAGGAATGAGAAGATTAGATGAAGAAGAAATACCCACACTTATTTCCAGAAGATACGTCAACACCTCCAACTGCTTAAAATTTCGGGACGAAATTTATTTAACGGGTAGGTACTGTAGTGACCCGAACTTTTCCATGTTTATATATATTAAATAAAATTGATATTTATATGATTAGGTGTTTCCAACATGTTAAGAAATCAAACTTGTTAAGACTTGATTAATTGAAATAGGTTTTATATAGACAATTGACCACCCAAGTTGACCGGTGATTCACGAACGTTAAAACTTGTAAAAACTATATGATGTCATATATATGGATATATATATATAGTTAACATGGTATTATGATAAGTAAACATATCATTAAGTATATTAACAATGAACTACATATGTAAAAACAAGACTACTAACTTAATGATTTCGAAACGAGACATATATGTAACGATTATCATTGTAACGACATTTAATTGTATATATATCATATTAAGATATATTAATATATCATAATATCATGATAATGTAATAATTTAACATCTAATTTGATATAATAAACAATGGGTTAACAACACTTAACAGGATCGTTAACCTAAAGGCTTCAAAACAACATTTACATGTAACGACTAACGATGACTTAACGACTCAGTTAAAATGTATATACATGTAGTGTTTTAATATGTATTTATACACTTTTGAAAGTCTTCAATACACTTATCAAAATACTTCTACTTAACAAAAATGCTTACAATTACATCCTCGTTCAGTTTCATCAACAATTCTACTCGTATGCACCCGTATTCGTACTCGTACAATACACAGCTTTTAGATGTATGTACTATTGGTATATACACGCCAATGATCAGATCTTAGTAGCCCATGTGAGTCACCTAATATATGTGAGAACCATTATTTGGCAACTAGCATGAAATATCTCATAAAATTACAAAAATATTAGTAATCATTCATGACTTATTTACATGTAAACAAAATTACACATCCTTTATATCTAATCCATATACCAACGACCAAAAACACCTACAAATACTTTCATTCATCAATTTTCTTCATCAAATTGATCTCTCTCAAGTTCTATCTTCAAGTTCTAAGTGTTCTTCATAAATTCTATAAGTTCTAGTTTCATAAAATCAAGAATACTTCCAAGTTTACTAGCTTACTTCCAATCTTGTAAAGTGATCATCCAACCTCAAAAAATCTTTCTTATTTATAGTAAGATATCTTTCTAATACAAGGTAATACTCATATTCAAACTTTGATTCAATTTCTATAACTATAACAATCTTATTTCGAGTGGAAATCTTACTTGAACTTGTTTTCGTGTCATGATTTTGCTTCAAAAACTTTCAATCCATTCAAGGATCCTTTGAAGCTAGATATATTTTTCTCATTTCCAGTAGGTTTATCCACAAAAACTGAGGTAGTAATGATGTTTATAACATCATTCAATTCATATATATATAAAACTACCTTATTCGAAAGTTTAAACTTGTAATTACTAGAACATAGTTTAGTTAATTCTAAACTTGTTCGCAAACAAAAGTTAATCCTTCTAACTTGACTTTTAAAATCAACTAAACACATGTTATATATCTATATGATATGCTAACTTAATGATTTAAAACCTGAAAACATGAAAAACACCGTAAAACTGGATATACGCCGTCGTAGTAACACCGCGAGCTGTTTTGGGTTAGTTAATTAAAAACTATGATAAACTTTGATTTAAAAGTTGTTCTTCTGGTAAAATGATTTTTCTTATGAACATGAAACTATATCCAAAAATCATGATTAAACTTAAAGTGAAAGTATATTTTCCAAAATGGTCATCTAGACGTCGTTCTTTCGACTGAAATGACTACCTTTAAAAAAACATGACTTGTAACCTGTATTTCCGACTATAAACTTATACATTTTCTCTACAGATTCATAAACTTAAGTTCAATATGAAACCATAGCAATTGGATTCACTCAAAACGGATTTAAAACGAAGAAGTTATGGGTAAAACAAGATTGGATATTTTTACTTGTTATAGCTACGTGAAAATTGGTAACAAATCTATACAAATCATATCCTAGCTAACTTATATTGTATTATACGTGTATTCTAATATATTATGTAATCTTGGGATACCATAGACACGTATGCAAATGTTTTGATATATCATATCGTCCCATATATATATATTATTTGTAACAACCATAGACACTCTATATACAGTAATGTTGGAGTTAGCTATACAGGGTTGAGGTTGATTCCAAAAATATATATACTTTGAGTTGTGATCTTGCCTGAGACGCGTATACACTGGGTCATGGATTGGGTCAAGATAATATATATCAATTTATTTCTGTACATCTAACTATGGATAACTAGTTGTAGGTTACTAACGAGGACAGCTGACTGAAAATATTTAAAACATTAAAACGTATTAAAAATGTTATAAATATATTTTGAACGTACTTTGATATATATGTACATATTTTTTATAGGTTCGTGAATCGACCAGTGGCCAAGTCTTACTTCCCGACGAAGTAAAAATCTGTGAAAGTGAGTTATAGTCCCACTTTTAAAATCTAATATTTTGGGATGAGAATACATGCAGCTTTATAAATGTTTTACAAAATAGACACAAGTACGCAAAACTACATTCTATGGTTGGATTATTAAACCAAATATCGCCCTTCAAGTCTGGTAGCCTTAGAATTAGGGAAATGGCCCCTAATTGACGCGAATCTTAAAGTTAGATCTATTGGGCTTAACAACCCCCATTCAGGTTATGGATGGTTTAGTACTTCGAGATTATTATACAAATGAGAGGTTCTATTTTGGGGATATTCTATGCATTAAGTTAACGTCAGTTACCAGATGTTCAACATATGAATGATTTTTATCTCTATGCAGTTTGCGAAATGCCTGATAAGAGATGTGTTATAAAAATGAAATCTTGTGGTCTATTATTATGATTTAAATAATATGTAGGTTAAACCTATAACTCACCAACTATTTTGTTGACGTTTTAAGCATGTTTATTCTCAGGTGATTATTAAGAGCTTCCGCTGTTGCATACTAAATTAAGGACAAGATTTGGAGTCCATGCTTGTATAATATTGTTTAAAAACTGCATTCGAAGACTTATGTTGATGTGTAATATTATTGTAAACCATTATGTAATGGTCGTGTGAAAAACGCTATATTTTAGATTATCATTATTTGATAATCGTCGTAATATTTTAAAGGTTATGGTTTGTTTTAAAATCGAATGCAGTCTTTGAAAAACGTCTCATATAGAGGTCAAAACCTCGCGACGAAATCAATTAATATGGAACGTTTATAATCAATATGAACGGGACATTTCAAGATATTCGGGAAATGAGAGTGAAAATGGTGTTTCGGATTGGTCCGCCGGTAAGTGTTTCAAGTTTTTCGCCAAAACATGAATTTGGTTGATGGAAAGGTTCGCCTTCTTTTCGTCTCCATTGATTTAGTAGGCTACGAATCCATCAAATGAATTGGTTGACTCATTCTGGGACACTGCTTTCGGAGCTTAGGTGAAACTCCATATCGGAATAGTTGTCGGAATCTGAGGGATTCGAACTGGTCGAGGGATTCACCTCGTACGATCAGATGAAGGATTTTCGATAAGAAATAGATTATATGATGTAGATTAGTACCCTGCAATACATAATTTACATATGCATATATAATACTAAAATCCCATAAGTTACGGAGGAATCTACGGAAGCTGTCAGGCAAAGTCTACAGTAGCAGATACGTTAAGATATAAATTTTATCTATACACTATTCATGCAGTTAATGCAGTAAAACGTGTCTAGACTAAGAATGATAAGCAGGTAATTTTCGACACTAAATTATAAGCAAAAATTTTGACATGCAGACCCGGTCGAAGTCCGGACTCACTAATGCATCTAAACAACTATCAGTTAGACACACTAATGCAAGACCTGGTTCGCTAAGACCACCGCTCTGATACCAACTGAAAGGACCCGTCCTAATCCATCTAGACGAATACATTACAATTGATTACATCGCGAGGTACTTGACCTCTATATGATACATTTTACAAACATTGCATTCGTTTTTAAATGACAAACTTCCTTTACATTGAAGGTTGACGGCAGGCATACCATTTCATAATATATCTAACTATAATTGACTTAATAATAATCTTGATGAACTCAACGACTCAAATGCAACGTCCTTTGAAATATGTCATGAATGACTCCAAGTAATATCTCTAAGATGAGCAAATGCACAGCGGAAGATTTCTTTCATACCTGAGAATAAACATGCTTTAAAGTGTCAACCAAAAGGTTGGTGAGTTCATTAGTTTAACATAAATATTCATTTCCATTAATTTTAAAAGACCACAAGATTTTCATTTTCAGTTCTCATAAATATACGTCCCATGCATAGAGACAAAAATATCATTTATATGGATTGAACACCTGGTAACCGACATTAACAAGATGCATATAAGAATATCCCCTATCATTCCAGGAAATCCCTCGGACATGATAAAAACAACAATCGAAGTACTAAAGCATCCGATACTTTGGATGGGGTTCGTTAGGCCCAATAGATCTATCTTTAGGATTCGCGTCAATTAGTAGATCGGTTTACTAATTCTTAGGTTACCAAGCAAAAAGGGGCATATTCGGCTTCGATCATTCAACCATATAATGTAGTTTCGATTACTTGTGTCTATTTCGTTAAACATTTATAAAAGCAGCTCATGTATTCTCAGTCCCAAAAATATATATTGCAAAAGCATTTAAAAAGGGAGCAAATGAAACTCACCATACTGTATTTTGTAGTCAAAATACATATGACGTCATTTAACAAGTGTAGAGTTGACCTCGGATTCACGAACCTATATCATTTATATATATATTAACACATATATTGAATTTCAAATAATTCCCTCTACTAATACTAATTATATAGTATTTATATATATTTAGTGTTGTAGTTTATATATATAATTTGTACTAAATGTTAATATATATATTTTTTATATTTTATATCTTATGTTATATATGTATGTATTTTGTATATATATATATATATATATATATATATATATATATATATATATATATATATATATATATATATATATATATATATATATATATATATATATATATAATAAAAATGTTAATATTTTTAATATATAATTATAGGTAATATTAATATAATTATAGTATAAGTATATTTTTGTATACAAAATATATATATATATTTTTTATAATATGATAATAATAATAATGATAATGAAATTTTTTTAAAAAAATATAGTTTTAACTAATGAAAATTTTATTAATAATGATACTCTTGATAATACTAATAATTTTAATGAAAATAAAAACGTAACTTTTAGTAAAAAGATAATTTCAAAAATAATGGTTCTTTTAATAATAATAATAATAATAATAATAATAATAATAATAATAATAATAATAATAATAATAATAATAATAATAATAATAATAATAATAATAATAATAATAATAACAATAATAATAATAATAATAATAATAATAATAATAATAATAATAATAATAATAATAATAATAATAATAATAATAATAATAATAATAATAATAATAATAAAACTAAAAAAACTAATAAAACAACCTTTAAAAGTATTTCCAAAAATGAATGCCCCAGACCGGGCTCGAACCCCCAACCTCTCGTTCACCCAACACATGGCCAAACCATCTGCTCTAACTGATTCTTTCTGTTTAATTTAGTGAAGTAAATTATATAACCTATATCTTTACTATTTCTTCTTCTTCATTAATTCATAATCAATTATCATTTCCTACACATCTATTCATCTTTATGATTATAATAGAACTATCATTATGATCATCATTATCATGAACAACATCATGATCTCATCATCATCATCATATCCATCTAGCAATCCGTAACCATCATCATCATAAATCATTATTATAACAACTATCTTATTTATTATTATCGACTTTTCTCATCATCCTCAACATATCATTCTATCATCATTATCATAATCCATCGTGATTATCATCATCACTTATCATCAACACACATAAACTCCTATATCGTAGTCCAATTCTATTTCATCATCATTGCTATTACTAACATGTATCATCCTAATCAACATTTAGTGTCTCTCGGCCCAATTAAAACAGTCCACCATTTAATTAAACCTATATGATTCGGCCCAACATGCTATTGTTCAAAGAAGTCCAAATAAAATATGGATATCGGCCCAAAGCTTGTTAGTCCATAAGATCGTATCAATCCACCCCATTTATTCGATCCAACAGGAGGTACAATTCGATCCTTGGTCCACTCAGTGACTCGTTTCAAATGAAAGTAGAATAAGGAGTCATTTAACGAAAGTTCGTTGGATATGGAATCCCATGCACGTCCCCATCCTTAAATCCACATCACATTCCATTAACAATATAATAACAAGAAAAAATACTAACTGTAAAAGGAAGAATAATGCCACCTTGTTGTGCTTGTGTGATACCCACTTACAACTATAGCTTTACATCCATATCATTATTATTCCTTTGTTCATATTTTAATAAAATAGAAGCAGGAGACTTAATATAGTAGTTTTTGGTGGTTGGTTTACGACCCAGAATAAGAGGGAGAAGATAGAGGTGGAGATGGTGGTAATTTGCAGTGTTGTCGAACAATTAGAAATAGGGACGAGTTACTTGCAGCATCGTAGCCGTGATTGTTTAATGATCAAAGGATGATGGTTATGGTGGTTTACAGTGGGGATCCAGGTGATCTTGGGTGGTGCTCATGTTTGAAGAAAAGAGGGAGAGAAAGAGTAGCGGTGGCGGTTTATGTGGATTTGTATATTACCGAAATAATAGAGAGTAGAAGAGAGTGATTGTTGAGGTACAACCCGATGGTGGTTCACTAAAGTGAGCCGTAGGTGGTGATGTTTTAAATGGTTGAGTTGTAGTGGCCGTGAGGTGGTGTTTGGTTTTCGAATAAGGGTTGAAGGTGACAAGAGATATGGAAGTTGATGGCAGATGATGGTTACAAAATGGTGCTAGTATATGTGTGGTTGTGTGAAATGGAGAAGATAGTAGCTCAATCAAAGAATGAAGAATGGTTATGGTTAATCATAGTTGCCTGTAAACTACTTCTCGCATATATAGATTTATAGATGTAGATATTGATATATATAATAGAACAATAGAAGATATAATATAATACTAATTACTAGCAATAAATAATAATAATAATAATAATAATAATAATAATAATAATAATAATAATATGTTATGTAATAATTCTCTAATTCTCTAATAAGATGAAATGAATGGAAACAAGGAAACAGCCTAAAGTTTAGATAAAGTAGAATGAAAAGAGAAAAAAAAATCTAACAAGTTGCTGTGTAGTTTGAAATTGATAAAGTTGGTTTGATTGGATAGAGAACAGAAATAAATATTGATTGATATACATACAATTATAATTACAGTAAAATAATAATAATAATAATATAATAATAATTATAATATAATTTAATAAAAAAACGTGTGAGTTAGAAGAATCCATTAATTCATTTAGCCGTCACTTTATTAGGGGTATTATATCGTGGTCCGTTGTTAATCAGTGGCAGATAAAAAGTCTTCGGAAAAATTCCATATTTTTAAATTAACTATATTTATTTATTTTGGTCATTATGGTATAAAATTTGGTCATTATCTGTTAAATAAAAATTACTTTATTTATTCACTTCCAACCCTAAGTAAAATATAAAAAGTTTTAAAATTTAATATCTAAATCCTAAAGACATTTTTAGTAAGCCTAAAATTTATAGAACTCATTTTTGAATCACCGTTTATTTTAAAATCACATATATTCATTTTTAACTCATTTAGTATTCCTTTAATATCAATTGAGCGTTACCATCATTTACGAAATAAATTCGAAATCACAAAATATATATTTAACATACTTTATTTATATTCATAGATATAAATTATCATAATATCATATTTTTATTTTATTCTATATACTTAGCTTTAATAACAACAACATATAATAATTCAAATTATATTTCCAATTGTTATTATATATATTCATATGGTTAAATATTTATTTATCTATTTACAAATAGTGGTTCGTGAATCGTCGAGAATGGTAAATGGGCAAATGCCTTCATGTAAATTGTTCCAAAGTTTTCGAGACTTAAAATTACAGACTTTGCTTATCATGTCGAGATCATATGAAGATTAAAGTTTAAATTTGGTTGAAAATTTCCGGGTCGTCACAAACGAGTGGTGATATGCTTATATTCAGCTCTATGAATTGGTATCTTAGTTGATACAGGTGTAGGTGATTAAACGACTTCAGCACGGGTGTGTAGAATGGCCGAGAGTTTTTAAAGTAGAATTCGTCTACATCATCGGATGAAGATATAATCGTTGATGATCATACTAGTAATCATCCTATCTTGTGCTAATGTTCCCGGTTCAGTTTTACCATCTCCTGATAATAATGTTCATGTTGGTGCCAACGTACGTACCATTGAATTCAAAGACAGTGTGAAGGTACCCAAGCATGCATGTTTATTCTTCGAAACAATACGACCAAGCAATCCACGGTTTCTTCGGGTTATATATTTTGGCTGATTAAGGAATTTTCCCCAACCTACAAGTAGTGACAAATCATCAAGTGTTTTGATATATTCTTTTCCTAATTAGAATGCATGGTAAAGGGGTTTACATATTTAGATAAGATTGATGGGACTACGAATCGCCCGGTCAAATTAAAGAAATCGAAAACGCGGATCCAAAACAGATAGAGTTGGGGTTTTCGGTGATTTTCACTGGTATTTTGTATGTGCTTGGTTAGATTGCTTTATTGTTGCTATTTTCCTGTTTTATTGCTATTGTTCGTTTAGATTTGGTCTTCTGTGGAACAAGTGATGTTCATAGTGGCTCGGTTAGAGTTTGCTAGGTTTAATCTTCAATCCGTAGAGGTATAACAAGTTTACTTTTTGAGAGTTGTTCTTGTAATGTTTTATTGTATTTGTTCATAGGTTCCATCATTTATATATGAATGTTCAAAATTTTAATATTATTAGTCGTTAATTTTGCCAACAAACAAAAAAAATTAAATACAACAAACAGAAGACTTATACTTAATAATTTAATATATATGGCAAGAAAAAATAATGTTTATTAAACAATTAAACATTACTATATACTATACGTTTTTTTTTAAGTCATAGTACTATACGTTTACTACTCCTATAAATGTGGAATTAACAAACATTCCTATATAATTAACTAATAAAAACGATCCATTCACCTAATCAACCGCTCTTAATTACCCCACGACCTAATAGAAAATTTTGAAACCAAAATTCTTTCCCACCAAACCCAAAATTGACGAATTTTTTTGAATATGAAATTTATTCCCACCAAACCTACATTTGATATTATGTTGTGTTTCACCCTCATTTTATTCGGTTTTCAGATTGAGATCAGGAAGAACACTCCAATTTCACTCTACAAGGTACTGTTATATTTTCAACATGTAAAATCAATAATCGATAAACATCATTATTTTCAACTGTAATTGTAGTTGATACTTTGATGTTCATATACTCGATTCGTAAACCTCTGATTAATCATTCAATTTAAAACATAGTCTGTGCTTTGATTGATTATTTGTCTTAAAATTTTAACCATATTTGTAGTTGAAACTGTCATGTTTACAAACTCGAGTCATAATCCTCTGTTGTTTAATTATTCAAAGTAAATCATAGTTTGTGCTTGGATTGATTAAGTGGCTAAAATTAATTTTTATTTTTACCATATTTGTAATTGATACTGTCATGTTCACATACTCGAGTCATAATCCTCTGTTGTTTAATGATTCAACTTAAAACATAGTTTGTGCTTAGATTGATTATTTTACTTAAACTAATTTTTATTTTACCCATATTTATAGTTGATACTGTAATGTTCACATAACCGAGTCATAATCAACGGTTCCTTAATCATTAAAATTAAAACATAGTTTGTGCTTAGATTGATTATTTGGCTTAAACTAATTTTTATTTTTACCATATTTGTAGTTGATACTGTCATGTTCACATATACTCGAGTCATAATCCTCTGTTCCTTAATCATTAAAATTAAAACATATTTTATTCGTACTTAATCTATTTTTAGGGCTTGATTACAAAGAAGTACAGTAATGGAACAACCGAAAAAGTCATCTAAAGTGCCTGAGCAAACCTTTACTGCAAAAGAGTATGAACTAGTTAGAAAAAGGACTATTGAGGAAAACAACAGAAAGTTTGAAGCTTTAGGTTTGAAGCGTACCACTTAGGCTTTGACGGTGAAGCTTGGTAAAAAAAAGAAAACTAATAACAAATCAATCCTTCCATCTGATGAAGATACAGAGTATAGTCCTGCTGATGACTTTGATGGTGAAGGTGACGAAACTGAAGAACAATCACAAGCTACCAAAGTTAAAAAACCTAAAAAGGTAAACTTAATGAACTGTCATTATATAATTTCATTCTATGTATTTTAACTACATTTCACTTTGTCTACAGAAAACAGCTTCAAGCAAATCTGCATCTGCAACAGCAACCAACCCTACAACTACACTTGTAACCACAGCCGCAACAAAACCTTCAACCAAGCCTCCAACCAAACATGCAGCCACATCTGCAACCAACCGTGCAACGTTCATTAAACCATTGACCTTGAACCGAACGACTAATTTAGCACAGAAACACAAAACCGCTGATTCACCATCATCCCCTATTAAGAATACAAGATCTAAGTCGAATAGCTTGCCATTGACTGACAAAGATATTGCAGTCACGAGTAAGGGAAAAGAGTCTATTCAAAGTGCTGATCAAAATGAATCGCAACGGACCAAATCAACAACAAAAGTCATGACCGGTGGGTTGATTTTTAATTTGTTTTTATAAAAAAAGATAGCCTTTGGTATATTATTTTTGATATTTAATGACTATTATGACTATGACTATTTACTTAACATTTTCATAACCGATTATAATTGTAATTATAGAAACAAACAGGAATGAAGAACAAACTAAAACTGGCAATGACTTATTCAACGGAAATGAACGTGAAGTGCATGAAGAAAATGCAGAAACTGATTATGAAGACGGTTTATTTGCTATATTCACATGAATCTTTCATTTGTTTTCTAATACTTATATTCTTACTTTCATTATGACTGTTCTAATATTTAAATCATTTTTGATATTTAATGACTAGTATGATTATGAATATATACTTATACAATTTTATATTATTTTTATTGCAATTACAGAAACAAATAGGAATGAAGAACAGAATGAAACTCGCAACGGCGTCTTCAATGGAGATGAGAATGAAGTGCATGCAGAAAATCAAGAAACTGAATATGCAGATGGTTTATTTGCTATAGTCACATGAATCTTTCATTTCTTTACTAATACTTAAGTATATTCTAACTTTCATTATGACTGTTGTGATACACTAACAGATATCTATGACGATAATGAAGATTACCACGGACAATATGACAGGGAAATGGAATACGGTAAATTTTCTCAACTAAGACGAATCTTTCTTTGAATGTATAATTCTTACATTATAACTTGTATTATGACATTTTTGATGAAATACCAGAAGATGAAGATGAGCTACAACTTATGGATGAAGATGACACAGTTGATATCACAGGAGGTTATATTTGTCTATCTGGTTACTTATATGCACTGTTTGATTCATTTAATTGATTGGGATTGTTGGCTGTTTATTTATTTTATTACGCAGAAACGAGCGAAAAGATGAGACCAAAAAGAGGCCCAACAAAAATGCTAACAACTTGGGGAAAAGAAGATGGAATTCTAACCACTGTTTTGTTTAATAATTTTGGGCAACCAGTTAGTAAAACTACTAGTGAACTCACCCATTTCTTGGGAACCATGGCCAGGAGTAGAGTATATTGCCCAATCTACAGGAGATGGAGTAAACTGAGTTCTGATAAAATGAAACATGATGCTAAAAGGGAATCGATGCTTAACGTAGTAAAGGTACATATTCAGAATTCTGTATTTGTGCTACGAGTGCACTTAATTGATCAAGTTACATGTTATTATTGTAGTCGAAATTCGATATTCTTGCTATTGCTGAAGAGTGAATCTTGAGATCATTAGGGAGGAAGGTAAAGAATTGGAGGGCAAGATTAAAAAAGCAATACTATGATCCAAATTTATCACTCCAAGAACAGTATAATTCTAGGTGTTTACAAGTCCAAGAAGATCATTGGCAAAAACTTGTAAGGTACTGGAATAGAAGACGCAACAAGGTATGTAATTGTTATCCTGCCACATCTTATATATTACTTATATCAATGTATTGTCATTTATGAGACATCACTTTCCTACCTCAGGAAGTTAGTGACAAAAACAAATCGAACCGGGCGCAGAAGAAGCTGGTGCAACTCACTGGAAAAAAGAGTTATGCACGTGTTCGAGAAGAGTTGAAGGTAATTAATTAAAGGGGAAAAGTTATTTTATGATAATATGTGGATATCATTTATTGTTAAACCAATTTTAATTTAATTGAAACAGGAAAAAAATAATGGTCAAAAACCAAGCCGTTTTGAAATGTTTGAAAATTATTTCTCTAATAACGGCAATACAAATTGCTTGGAAGCTCAAGATGCCATTGTAAGTAATATTGTTACTAGTGTCAATTTTTTGACTGAATGATTTTGCTCATGTGTAATATTTCTGTTACGCTGATCAAACTGTTTTAACATGTGGATTCTGACTTACGATGTTTATTATGCTTGCTACAGCGTGAAATGAATGAACTTAAAAAGAACATTCCACCTAGTACAAGCGATGAGCCTGGACCAGATGACATTTTCGCGAAGGTGAAGGGGAACGATAAATATGGAAATGCTGACCTATACGGCTTAGGTGTCCGGGCTACCGATCTATGGGGTGTAACATCGTCTCGTATTGCTTACACACGAGAGAATTAAATGATGAAATCAAGGATCGAGGAATTAGAGGCGGAAAAAGCACAACTGATTCGGGAAAAGAATCGTTTAAACAGTGATTCAACTATTTCCCCAGTTACATCACTAGTAGCTGAACCTCCACCTTTACGGGTATGTTTATGTTATAAAAAACTTTGTCTTCTCAATGTTAACAAATACTCCGTATAGTTTAACTCTTATCTGCTGTAAAATGATATTCAGGTTAAGGCTGAAGTATATCTGAAGAGCATTCACAAGCCGTTTGACATAGTACCAAGAGGATGAGTTTTGAGTTTAGATCCAAAAGAGGTGGTGGGAGGGAAAGAGATTGGTTCAAGATACTGTTCGGTTAATCCTCAGGTGGCAATTCAAAAAGACGAAGAGCTGGTTAGGCCGTATGGACATATGGACACAATTATTGATGCTTTAGGCACGCCTATTGCATGGCCAAGAAATTTTGTCGAGGTATGACCTTCTCAAAGTTTACTTTTGTAATTATAAGTTATATTAACGCGAAGGTTTAAAACTAATATATGAAATATATATTTTTTTGTAGGTAGTACCTCTTGATTAAGAATATTGCTTCATGATCGATCTACTCGTTCTTAGTATTCATGTGTTTACTTCTTTATTATTATCGCCAAATGTTACTAGACTTTTATATTTGATTTTTTGTAACTATGTTTACTTCCAGATGAAACATATCTGAGATTCTGAGTTTGTTATTAAATAAAAATCAGTTGTTGGATGTCTATTTCATTTATAGAATTTGTTTGTTTTAATTATAATTTTAAGTTCATGCCCATGATTATTTTATTTTTATCATGACCATTATAGCTGAATTCCGCGACCCTAAAAATCGGTTTCATAATTTTACTTTGATATTTAAGGACCCTTTTAAAAGGTCCTAATATATGTTTTTAGGACTTTTTTAATGGATCCTAATATATGTTTTAGGACCCATTTATAATGTAAATAATTATATTATAGGACCCTAAAAAGGGTCTCATCATCTTAGTTAGGATATTAGGACCTTCATTAACAGTCCTAACATGTGATTTTTAGGACCTTTTGTGTGTGTTTTAGGACTCTATCGAAAGGTCGTAATATAGTATTTAGGACTCTATTCGTGTGGTCCTAATATATGTTTTTAGGACCTTTTTAATGGATCCTAATATATGTTTTAGGACCCATTTATAATGTAAATAATTATATTATAGGACCCTAAAAAGGGTCTCATCATCTTAGTTAGGATATTAGGACCTTCATTAACAGTCCTAACATGTGCTTTTTAGGACCTTTTGTGTGTGTTTTAGGACTCTATCGAAAGGTCGCAATATAGTATTTAGGACTCTATTCGTGTAGTCCTTAATTATTTTACAAGACCCTATTTATGGGTTTCAAAAAACTTATTTTAGGACCCTATTTGTGTGGTTCTTAATGATATTATAGGATCCTTATTAATGGGTTTCATAAACTTATTAGAACCTTTTTTAAGAATCCTAATATGTTTTTTAGGACCCTTAAATAAAGTCCTTATATGTTTTAAAATATTAGAAGTCCCATTATATGACCCTATAATAAGGTCCTAATATGGTTCTTGGGACCCTTCTTAAGCGTCCTTAATGATATTATAGGACCCTTATTAGTGGGTTTCATAAACTTTTTTTAGCTATTAGAAACCTTTTTAAAGATCCTCATATGTTTTTTAGGACCCTTAAATAAAGTACTTATATGTTTTGAAATATTAGATGTTGCATTATACGATCCTAGAATAAGGTCCTAATATGTTCATGGGACCTTTCGTAAGGGTTCTAATACATTTTTTAAAACCGTTTTCTAATAAGGTCCTAAAATATTGTTAGGACCCTTCTTAGGCTATTAGGACGCCACTGTGGGAGGACCAAGTCGTTAGTGGTCCTATCAGCTCAAAGGTCCTATTAGAGTACATAATAGGACCTTTGTGGTGGTCCTATAAGGCCGTTTTTCTTGTAGTGATTCAAGGGTAATTGGTGTAATTGTTAACAAAGTATTAAAACCTTGGATTACACGCAGTCGATAACCTGGTGTAATCATTAAACAAAGTATTAAGACCTTGTTACAGTTTGAATCCCCAATTAGTTGGAATATTTGACTTCGGGTATAAGGTTAATTTGACGAAGACTCTCGCACTTTATAATTATGACCGATGGACTATTATGGATAAAACCAGATAGACATATCGAATAATCCAGGACAAAGGACAATTAACCCATGGTAATAAATTAAAATCAACACGTCAAACATCATGATTACGGAAGTTTAAATAAGCATAATTCCTTTATTTTATATCTTATCGTACTTTTAATTATCGCAATTTTATTTATCTTCAGTTTATTTATCGCACTTTTATTTATCGCACTTTTATTTATCGCCATTTACTTTATGCTTTAAATTAAGTTGTATTTATATTTAATATTTTACATTAGGTTTTAATTGTGACTTAAGACATAAAATCGACAAACCGGTCACTAAACGGTAAAACCCCCCCCTTTTATAATAATAATAATATTACTTATATATATAGCGTTTAAAATAAATATAGCGTTAAACTCAGCTAGCTCCCTGCAGAACGAACCGAACTTACTAAAAACTACACTACTTTACGATTAGGTACACTGCCTATAGTGTTGTAGCAAGGTTTAGGTATATCCACTCTATAAATAAATAAATAACGTGTGTAAAATTGTATCGTATTTAATAGTATTTCGCAATAAAAATATAACTATTTCGTATAGACCTCGCATAACATCAAGTATTTTTGGCGCCGCTGCCGGGGAACTTAACAACACCGAAAGCGAAACGCTATAAAAAATATATTTAGTTTTTAATCAATTTTTGTAAAAATATAAGAAGTTTTAAACATTAAAATACAAAAATATAAAAAAGTATATATATATATATATATATATATATATATATATATATATATATATATATAAGTGTTTAAATAAAAAGAAAATATAATGTTTTTTATAAAGTATAAAAGTATTTTTTTATAGTTCTTAAAAATATAAGATTATAAATATTATTTATATTAATTTGGTAAAGATTATAAAGTAAAAAAAAATTCAAAGTAAAAAAAAAAAAAAAACAACAACACTGAGCCTGCAACGATTTCAGCCTGCATCTCAGCTGAACCTGCCTCTCATGCAATCGCATGAGAATGAGGCTCTAAACCCATGCAACTGCATGAGGTCTTCTGACACGCCAGACCTGGTACATCAATTAATGACGGTTAAGTTTTAATTTAATTATTATTATTGTTTAACCCTAATTAGGGTTTAGTTAATTAATTATTTTTTTAAATTTTAGTTTTAATTTATAATTAGTATTATTAAGTTTTAATATTCTTATTAACTATATAAAATAATACTTTTATAAAATAATAATATAAAAATAATATTTTTGTAAAATTGTATTTTTATCAACTTATTTTATTTTTATATTTTGTATTTTTCTTTATTATCGTTTAATTCGTAATTCGTAATATTTATCGTTTGTAATTAGTTTTAAACTTAGTATTTTGCCGTATTTAATTTATATTTCTAGATTTTTAAGCTTTGCCGTAAAATCCCTTAAGTGTTTTTTCTTTAGATTAAGATTTAGACGCTTTAGAATTTTACGACGTCGCTTATTGCTTTAATATTTAATAAATTTTAGTGCCTATTAAGTTATTGCCGTTTTGGATATAGAATTCCTTTAAGCTTTAATACCTTTAGACGTAAGTTTTAATTCTTAGTTTTTAGGATTTTAAGTTTCGACGCTGCATTTTATTATTATTATTTTTCGACTTTTATTTTTCGACGCTTATTTTTCGACCTCTTATTTTTTGACGCGCTTTTCTTTTTCATTTCAACGCTCTAGTTTTTAGGACATAGATTTTATCTTCTTTAAATTTCGACGAAAAATTATTTTAAGCGGTTAAATTGGTAGTCATCCAAAATTTTCTGGTTCGTAGTAATAGTTGGATTTGTTAGTGGCGAGTTGTGGGCTTCCGATTTAAAGGGTCCTGGCTACCTGCT
This sequence comes from Rutidosis leptorrhynchoides, assembly GCF_046630445.1. NCBI lineage: Eukaryota > Viridiplantae > Streptophyta > Magnoliopsida > Asterales > Asteraceae > Rutidosis > Rutidosis leptorrhynchoides. The sequence continues at coordinate 540,182,534 of NC_092333.1, forward strand.
GCATCAATTGGCTATTCGAAACGTGGGTAAAAGCAGAAAAGTCTATTAGTTTGATAACTTATATAATTTTTATCTTTATAACTAATAGAATATTCAGTGAATGCACCGAGCAAAACGTTCACCACCTTTCAAACGTTCACCTCCTGTAACTCGATCAAGACATCTAGCCAATATTGTCGCTATTCATTTTTCTTTAGAATCGTCATCTAGTCAACCAAGTACTCCAATTCAAATTTCCGATAATCCATTTTTTGAACCCGACCTCACAATTGAGAACCCGGAGGATATTCAAGGACAATTTAGAGATCCTGAACTACTAATCATTCCTCCTGAACCACAAATTATTCATCCAGAGGTTGTCGAGGAAGAAACCATTAAATCAGAATCCTCTAGTGATTTAGATTCAACAAATTAAATCATGGAAAATCTAGAACCTCTAAGTATGGAAGACCGAATGAGGGCTAAACGCACTGGCCAAGGTCACGCAATTACACAACCAGACACTAATGCGCTAGATTATGAAATCAAAGGACAAATCCTACACATGGTAATTAATCAATGCCAATTTAGTGGTGTGCCGAAGGAAGATCCAAACGAACATCTTCGTACCTTTAATAGGATCTGTACTATATTCAAAATCAGAGAAGTTAAGGATGAACAGATCTATCTCATGTTATTTCCCTGAACTTTAAAGGGAGAAGCCAAAGATTGGTTAGAATCGTTACCTGAAGGAGCGATTGATACATGAGATGTCTTAGTTGAAAAAGTTCTTAAATAATTCTTTCCGGCATCTAAAGCTGTGAGACTTCAAGGAGAAATTGTTACATTCACGCAAAAGCCAAATGAAACTTTATATGAGGCGTGGACAAGATTTGGAAAGTTGTTGAGAGGATGTCCTCAACATGGTTTAGACACTTATCAAATAGTACAAATATTCTACCAAGGATGCGATATTACTACACGAAAAAACATCGATATAGCAGCTGGTGGTTCCATTATGAAGAAAACCGCAACTGAAGCTTACAAAATTATTGATAACACTGCTTCCCACTCACATGAGTGGTACCAGGAAAAAGATATTCCTCGTTCATCTAAAGCGGCTAGAGCCGATTCTAGCCATGACTTTGATTCCATTTCCGCAAAGTTAGATGCTTTCGAAAGACGAATGGAAAAGATGACGAAAGATATTCACGCAATACGAATTAGTTGTGAGCAGTGTGGAGGACCACATTTGACAAAAGATTGTCTCAGTATTGAACAAACAATGGAACAAAGAGAGAATGTTTCATACATGAACCAAAGGTCTGGAAATAATTATCAGAATAATTATCAACCGCCAAGACCAAACTACAATCAGAATTATAACCGAAATATTCCATACAATAACTAACAAGGTCCTAGCAATCAACAAGTATCTACTAATACTTACAATCAGCAAAGACCTATTTTTCAAAATAAACCACCACAAACCGATGATAAAAAGTCAAATTTAGAAGACATGATGTCGAAGCTAGTTGAATCTCAAACACAGTTTTTCACATCTCGGAAATAAAAGAATGAACAAAATGCTCAAGCTTTTAGAAATCAACAAGATTCTATTCAAAATCTGGAACAAGAAGTAAGCAACCTAGCAAGGTTGATAGGTGAAAGAAAACCGGGAAGTCTACCTAGCGATACAAATGCTAACCCCCAAAATGAAACAGCTAAAGCCATTACCACGAGAAGTGGTATTACACTTAAACCACCTGAAATTCCTGTAATTTCTGATGACTCTGTTCCTACTCCGCAGGCACCATAACCTGAACAAGAGAAGGAATCAGAACCGGTAGTTGAAAAGGTTAATGAAGATAACACAGTTAAGGCTAAACCTTATATTAAACCATACCAACCACCACTTCCTTACCCAAGTAAAATGAGAAAAGAAAGACTTGAAGCCGAGCAATCCAAATTCTTGTATATGTTCAAAAAAATAAATGTCAATCTTCCTTTCATTGATGTGATTTCAGGAATGCCAAGATATGCTAAATTCTTGAAAGATCTAATCACAAATAGAAAGAAAATGGAAGAACTCTCGGCTGTTACAATGAATGCTAATTGTTCTGCAGTGCTGTTGAATAAGCTACCAGAAAAACTCTCTGATCCAGGAAGTTTCACAATTCCATGTTTTCTGAGAAGTCTTAGTTCAATAGAAGCATTGGCAGACTTAGGTGCTAGTATAAATCTAATGCCGTATTCATTATACGCTAAACTACACCTCGGAGAATTGAAACCAACACGAATAAGCATACAACTAGCCGATCGATCAGTAAAATATCCTAGAGGGATAATGGAAAACATGCTAGTTAAAGTTGGTACTTTAGTATTTTCAGTAGATTTTATTATTCTGGACATGGAAGAAGATTCTCGAGTTCCTCTCATACTGGGAAGACCATTCTTAAACACGGCCAAAGCAATAATAGACGTGTTCGGTAAGAAACTGACCCTAAGTATAGAGGACGAGAGTGTTACCTTTTCTGTTAATAGAGTCATGCAAAAACCACAATCTGCAGATGATACATGTTATTATATTCAAACTATAGATTCACATGCAGAATTGTTACAAGAATTTCCAGAATTACAAGGAACAGGAGAATGTTCTATAGGAGAAGGAACTGAACCAATTGATGAAGCTGAAATGTTAGCTACACTTATGGCTAATGAATATGAACCAACAACAGAAGAACTTCAAATGCTAAAAGAGGAAGACAGATATCGATACAAATCATCGATAGAAGAACCACCGACATTAGAGTTAAATCCAATTCCAAACCATTTGGAATACGCTTATGTACATGGTGAATCTGAATTACCTTTAATAATATCGTCTTCTCTTACGAAAAATGAAAAATCTCAACTCATTTCTGTGGTAAAAGCTCATAAACCAGCTATTGCATGGAAGATTCATGATATTAAAGGAATAAGTCATTCGTATTGCACACATAAAATCCTTATGGAAGAAGGCCATGAAACCTATGTGCAACGCCAACGAAGACTAAATCCTAATATGCAAGATGTTTTTAAGAAAGAAATTATTAAACTGCTAGATGCAGGTTTAATTTATCCAATCTCTGATAGTCCATGGGTAAGCCCAGTTCAATGCATACCTAAGAAGGGTGGCATAACTGTCATCACAAATGAAAAAGATGAGCTTATTCCTACTAGGACTGTAACAGGATGGCGTGTTTGTATTGATTATAGAAAATTAAATGACGCCACCAGAAAAGATCACTTTCCCTTACCTTTCATTGATCAAATGTTGGAAAGGTTAGCTGGGAATAGTTACTATTGTTTTCTTGACGGTTTCTCCGGATACTTTCAAATTCCAATTGCACCCGAGGACCAAGTGAAAACCACTTTCACGTGCCCTTATGGTACTTTTTCTTACAAACGCATGCCATTTGGACTTTGAAACGCCCCTGCAACCTTTTAAAGGTGCATGATGGCGATTTTTCACGACATGATAGAAGAATGCATGAAAGTTTTCATGGATGTCTTTTCAGTCTTCGGTGATACTTTTGAAACATGTCTAGTTAATCTTGAACGAATGCTTATTAGATGCGAGCAAATAAATCTAGTACTTAATTGGGAGAAATGCCATTTCATGGTTAGAGAAGGCATCGTTCTTGGTCATAAAATTTCAAAGGAAGGAATTGAAGTGGATAGAGTTAAAGTAGATGTAATTGCTAAACTTCCAAATCCCACCAATGTTAGAGGAGTTAGGAGTTTTCTAGGGCATGCCGATTTTTACCGACGTTTCATAAAAGATTTTTCTAAAATTGCCACTCCTATGAATAAACTCCTAGAAAAGGATGCTCCATTCATCTTTTGGGATGAATGCATCAAATCTTTTAATATTCTTAAAGAAAAACTCACTAATGCGCCGATCATGATAACTCCAAATTGGAATCTACCATTTGAACTCATGTGCGATGCAAGTGATTTTGCAATGGGAGCCGTTTTAGGACATAAGATTGAAAAACAATTTCAACCTATTTATTACGCTAGTAATACGTTACAAGGAGCACAAACAAATTACACAACTACTGAAAAAGAACTCCTTGCTATTGTCTTTGCTTTTCACAAATTTCGTTCATATCTCGTTCTAGCTAAAACGGTGGTCTATACTAACCATTCTGCTCTTAGATACCTATTTTCAAAACAAGATGCCAAACCATGATTAATTCGTTGGATCTTACTCTTACAAGAATTCGATATTGAAATTTGAGACAAAAAGGGAGCAGAAAATCTCACCACTGATCATCTTTCTCGTCTTGAAAATCCCGAATTAGAAGTTCTAAATGAATCGGCCATACAAGATAACTTTCCTGATGAATATCTTTTGAAGATCGATTATAATGAAATTCCATGGTTTGCAGACTATGCAAACTACTTAGTATGTGGATTCCTTGAAAAAGGGTTGTCGTACCAAAAACGAAAGAAATTCTTTAGTGATATAAAACACTATTTCTGGAAAGATCCACATTTGTTTAAAAGTTGTCCTGATGGAATAATACGCCGATGTGTATTCGGAGATGAAGCTAGTAAAATATTAAACCATTGTCACACAGGACCAACAGGAGGGCATTATGGGCTTCAACTCACAGCAAGAAAAGTCTACGACACTGGATTCTATTGGCCTACAATTATCAAAGACGTACACCTTCTTTGTAAATCCTGTGATGCTTGTCAAAGGGCCGGAAAAATAAGTCAACGTGATGAAATGCCACAAAATGTCATTCAAGTATGTGAAGTATTTGACGTTTGGGGTATTGACTTTATGGATCCATTTCCAAAATCTCATAATAATCTCTACATTCTCGTTGCCATTGATTATGTATCTAAATGGGCAGAAGCACAAGCTCTCCCAACTAACGATGCACGAGTTGTAGTTAACTTCTTAAAACGTCTTTTTGCAAGGTTCGGAACACCGAAAGCTTTAATAAGTGATCGGGGTACTCATTTTTGTAATAATCAACTTGAGAAAGTTCTCAAAAGATATGGAGTAACTCATAAAATCTCAACCGCTTATCATCTACAAACAAGTGGGCAAGTTGAAAATACCAACCGAGCTTTAAAACGTATTCTAGAGAAAACTGTAGGATCAAATACGAAGGAATGGTCCATGAAATTGGAGGACGCACTCTGGGCTTTTAGTACAGCCTACAAAACTCCAATTGGCACCACATCTTTTAAACTCGTTTACGGAAAAGCATGTCACCTTCCAGTAGAAATTAAGCACAAAGCATTTTGGGCTTTGAAGACATGTAATCTTGATTTACATGAAGCTGGACGTTTACGATTAAGTCAACTAAACGAATTAGAAGAATTAAGACATGAAGCATATGAAAATTCGTTAATCTATAAAGAAAGAACGAAGAAATGGCATGATAAAAGAATCAGAAGTTCAAAAGAATTTAAAGAAGGAGACAAAGTTTTTCTTTTCAATTCACGATTCAAGCTATTTCCTGGAAAATTGAAATCAAGATGGTCTGGACCATTCATAGTCAAAAGAGTTTTCCCATATGGAACAATAGAGTTGATAAATTCAAATGGGATTGAATTTAAAGTTAATGGTCACAGAGTTAAACATTACATACATGGTCCAATGGAAGTTGACAATGAAGTCAATCATAATTTCACCACCCAAGAAAACCCTCAGAATGAAAACATAAATATGTTATCAACAACATATGAAAAACCAAAATTGGAAGACGGGGAAGCTTCAAATTGGAGTGATGAAGAAGAATTCCTATACAAACCTCCCATTCTAAGAAACGAAGAAAAACGTGAACAAGAAGTTCAAGTAGAAGTGAAAGAACCAAGAAAAGATCACCCGAAAAAGGTTAACAAACCAACTCTACTTACTAAAGTAGGAGACCCAGGTGAATTTATCATTTCTTGCTTGCTTAATGATGGTGCTATGTATAATGGACTCGCAGATTTAGGAGCAAGTGCAAATATTATACCTCTTTCCTTATACAAAAGATTAGGTGTGGGTAAATTAAGACCAACCAGCATAGGTGTTCAATTATTTGACCAAACCATTAAACACTCGGTTGGAATAGCCAATAATTTACTTGTTAAAGTGGGAAGTTTGACCTTTGTTGCAAATTTCATAGTTATTAATATGGAGGAAGACCTTGATATTCCTCTAATTTTAGGTCGCCCATTTTTAGCAACCACCGAAGCATTCATTGATATAAGAGAATGTAGAATGACACTCAGGGATGGTGACAAATCGGTTACCTTTGTGAATCGAAAGTTTAGATCTCCACCAATCAAAACTGTTGAACCCATAAAAATGCCTATGTGTGGGGAAGATGAAGAAACACCTAATGATAACCCGATAACAAAGAACCCCGTTATTGATACGAAATTAGATGAACCCGTTTTCAACAGTTCAACGAAGAACATTTTTAAACGGATTCAAGATGCTAGGATTAAGGGGAACTTTAAGTTATGTAACCGATTAGTATCCAATTTGTCACCTAAAGAAAAGGCAATGTTAATTGAATTTGTGAATGTTACAGAAGAAATCAATCAATGGCTTGAAGCCAAAGTCAGAGATATGCAAATTGTTGATGATCCAATTGAAGATAACAATGAAGTTAATCACAATTTCAACACCACAGTTAACTAAGTTTGGGGAGAATTAAGTCTTTTTAATGATAATATATATTTCTGTTAGAGTTAGATTTTATGTTTTCGTGTAGTTCTCGAAAATAGAATCCGAATGGTATTTTTCTAGCAGACCCTAAAGAACTAGTCTTCTCCCCCCATTCTGAATTTTTATTTCTTTTAGGTTTTACGAGATGAAGAATTCCTTTGATCTAAACCATGGTCTACTACTACACGCTATGATTACTAAACGTAATAATAACATCTTTCCGAGTGAACTAGTATCATTCATAAGAGGCAAAATGGACGAAGTGATGAAAGAACTCAGGAAGAATCATCATATATGGATTAGATATAAAGGATGTGTAAGTTTGTTTTTTTGTAAATAATTCATGAATGATTTATAATATTTTTTGTAATTTTGTGAGATATTTCATGCTAGTTTCCAAATGATGGTTCCCACATGTTTAGGTGACTCAAAAGGGCTGCTAAGAGTTGATCATTGAAGTGTATATACCAATAGTAAATACATCTAGAAGCTATGTATTGTACGAGTACGAATACGGGTGCATACGAGTAGAATTGTTGATGAAAATGAATGAGGATGTAATTGTAAGCATTTTTGTTAAGTAGAAGTACTTTGATATGTGTCTTGAAGTCTTTCAAAAATGTACTAATACATCTAAATACACTACATGTATATACATTTTAACTGAGTCGTTAAGTCATCGTTAGTCGTTACATGTAAGTGTTGTTTTGAAACCTTTAAGTTAACGATCTTGTTAAATGTAATTAATTCATTGTTATTATACTTAAATGAGATGTTAAATTGTTATGTTAACATGATAACATGGTGTATGAATATATCTTAATATCATATATATATATATATATGTTAAAATACAATTACAACGATAATCGTTACATATATATATTGTTTCGAAATCCTTAAGTTAGTAGTCTCATCTTACTTGTATAGTTCATTGTTAATACACTCAATGATATAAATAATTATCATTTTATCATGTTAAATATAGTATATCAATATCTTAATACAATACATATGTATTTAGTAAGACGTTGTTATAACGATAATCGTTATGTATATCGTTTCGAGCTTCATAATTCAATATTCTCATTTTTTATGTATATCACACATTGTTAATATACTTAGTGAGATACTTACTTATCATAATCTCATGTTAAGCATATCTATGTCCATATATATATATATCATCATGTCATTTTTACAAGTTTTAACGTTCGTGAATCGCCGGTCAACTTGGGTGGTCAATTGTCTACATGAAACTCATTTCAAATAATCAAGTCTTAACAAGTTTGATTGCTTAACATGTTGGAAACATTTAATCATGTAAATATAGTTTTCATTTAATATATAATCATGGAATAATCATGGAAAAGTTCGGGTCACTACAGTACCTACCCGTTAAATAAATTTCGTCCCGAAATTTCAAGCTGTTGGAAGTGTTGACGCATCTTCTGGAAATAGGTGCGGGTATTACTTCTTCATCTGATCTTCACGTTTCCAGGTGAACTCGGGTCCTCTACGAGCATTCCATCGAACCTTAACAATTGGTATTTTATTTTGCTTAAGTCTTTTAACCTCACGATCCATTATTTCGACGGGTTCTTCGATGAATTGAAGTTTTTCATTGATTTGGATTTCGTCTAACGGAATAGTGAGATCTTCTTTAGCAAAACATTTCTTCAGATTCGAGACATGAAAGGTATTATGTACCCCGGTGAGTTGTTGTGGTAAGTCAAGTCGATAAGCTACTGGCCCAACACGATCTATAATCTTGAATGGCCCAATGTACCTTGGATTTAGTTTCCCCTGTTTACCAAATCTAACAACGCCTTTCCAAGGTGAAACCTTAAGCATGACCATCTCCCCAATTCCAAATTCTATATCCTTTCTTTTAATGTCCGCGTAACTCTTTTGTCGACTTTAGGCGATTTTCAACCGTTGTTGAATCTGGATGATCTTCTCGGTAGTTTCTTGAATTATCTCTGGACCCGTAATTTGTCTATCCCGAACTTCACTCCAACAAATCTGAGACCTGCACTTTCTACCATAAAGTCCCTCAAACGGTGCCATCTCGATACTTGAGTGATAACTGCTGTTGTAGGAAAATTCTGCAAACGGTAGTTGTCGATCCCAGCTGTTTCCAAAGTCAATAACACATGCTCGTAGCATGTCTTCAAGAGTTTGTATAGTCCTCTCACTTTACCCATCAGTTTGTGGATGATAGGCAGTACTCATGTCTAGACGAGTTCCCAATGCTTGTTGCAACGTCTGCCAGAATCTTGAAACAAATCTGCCATCCCTATCAGAGATAATAGAGATTGGTATTCCATGTCTGAAGACAACTTCTTTCAAGTATAATCGTGCCAACTTCTCCATTTTTTCATCTTCTCTCATTGGCAGAAAATGTGCTGATTTGGTGAGACGATCGACTATTACCCAAATAGTATCATAACCATTTGCAGTCCTTGGAAATTTAGTAATGAAATCCATGGTAATGTTTTCCCATTTCCATTCCGGGATTTCGGATTGTTGAAGTAGACCTGATGGTTTCTGATGTTCAGCTTTGACCTTAAAACACGTCAAACATTCTCCTACGTATCTAGCAATATCGGCTTTCATACCCGACCACCAAAAGTGTTTCTTGAGATCTTTGTACATCTTCCCCGCTCCGGGATGTATTGAATATCTAGTTTTATGTGCTTCCTTAAGTACCATTTCTCTCATGTCTCCAAACTTTGGTACCCAAATTCTTTCAGCCCTATACCGGGTTCCGTCTTCCCGAATATTTAGATGTTTTTCCGATCCTTTAGGTATTTCATTCTTCAACTTTCCCTCTTTTAAAACTCCCTGATGCGCCTCCTTTATTTGACTAGTAAGGTTAGTACGAATAATTATATTCATAGCTTTTACCCGCATAGGTTCTCTATCTTTTCTACTCAAAGCGTTAGCTACCACATTCGCCTTCCCCGGGTGGTAACGAATCTCAAAATCGTAATCATTTAACAATTCAATCCACCTACGCTGCCTCATGTTCAGTTGTTTCTGATTAAATATATGTTGAAGACTTTTGTGGTCGGTATATATAATACTTTTGACCCCATATACGTAGTGCCTCTAAGTCTTAAATGCAAAAACAACAGCGCCCAATTCCAAATCGTGAGTCGTATAATTTTGCTCGTGAATCTTCAATTGTCTGGACGCATAAGCAATTACCTTCGTTCGTTGTATTAATACACAGCCGAGGCCAAGCTTTGAGGCGTCACAATATATCACAAAATCATCATTCCCTTCAGGTAATGACAATATAGGTGCCGTAGTTAACTTTTTCTTCAACAATTGAAACGCTTTCTCCTGCTCATCCTTCCATTCAAATTTCTTCCCTTTATGCATTAATGCAGTCAAGGGTTTTGCTATTTTGGAAAAATCTTGGATGAACCTTCTGTAGTAACCAGTCAGTCCTAAAAATTGGCGTATATGCTTCGGAGTTTTCGGGGTTTCTCACTTTTCAATGGTTTCAATCTTTGCCGGATCTACCTGAATACCTTCTTTGTTCACTATGTGGCTGAGGAATTGAACTTCTTTCAACCAAAATGCACACTTTGAAAACTCAGCATACAATTTTTTCCTTCCTCAATAATTCTAACACCTTTCTCAAATGCTCACCGTGCTCCTGATCATTCTTTGAGTAAATAAGTATGTCATCGATGAAGACAATGACAAATTTGTCAAGATATGGCCCACACACTCTGTTCATGAGGTCCATGAACACAGCTGGTGCGTTAGTCAATCCAAACGGCATAACCATAAACTCATAATGACCGTAACGCGTCCTAAAAGCAGTCTTTGTAATATCATCCTCCTTCTCCCGCATTTGATGATACCCAGAACGTAAATCAATATTCGAATAAACCGACGAGCCTTGTAGTTGATCAAATAAGTCGTCGATTCTCGGTAGTGGGTAGCAGTTCTTGATGGTAAGTTTGTTCAACTCTCGGTAGTAGATACACAACCTGAATGTACCATCCTTCTTTTTGACAAACAAAACAGGAGCTCCCCATGGTGATGTGCTTGGTCGTATGAAACTACGCTCTAAAAGTTCTTGTAATTGGCTTTGGAGTTCCTTCATTTCACTGGGTGCGAGTCTGTATGGAGCACGAGCTATTGGTGCAGCTCCTGGTACAAGGTCTATCTGAAATTCAACAGATCGATGTGGAGGTAGTCCTGGTAATTCTTTTGGAAATACATCGAGAAATTCTTTTACGACGGGAACATCATTGATGTTTTTTTCTTTGGGTTTGACTTTCTCGACATGTACAAGCACAGCATAGCAACCTTTTCTTATTAGCTTTTGCGCCTTCAAATTACTAATAAGATTTAGCTTCGCGTTGCTCTTTTCTCCGTACACCATTAAGGGTTTTTCTTCTTCTCGTACAATGCAAATTGCATTTTTGTAACATACGATCTCTGCTCTCTCCTTTTTTCAACCAGTCCATGCCAATTATCACATCAAAACTCCCTAACTCTACTGGTATCAAATCAATCTTAAACGTTTCGCTAACCAATTTAATTTCTCGATTCTGACATATTTTATCCGCTGAAATTAATTTATCATTTGCTAATTCGAGTAAAACTTGTTATCCAAAGGCATCAATGGACAACTTAATTTAGCACAAAAATCTCTACTCATATAGCTTCTATCCGCACCCGAATCAAATAAAACATAAGCAGATTTATTGTCAATAAGAAACGTACCCGTAACAAGCTCCGGGTCTTCTTCAACCGCATTAATGTTGAAGACTCTTCCTCGGCCTTGCCCATTATTATCCCCCTGATTTGGACACATATTTTTATAATGGCCCTTCTTCCCGCATTCGAAACAAGTAATGTCGGCATAACTTGTTCCGGCATTATTTGTTCCCTTAGTCATTGATCAGTAGATTTCGCACTTTGTCGCACCATGGCCCTTTCTTTTAAACTTAGTACACACTGTCGTACAGAGCCCAGTCGGATGGTATCCTTCGCACCTCTGGCATGGTTTCTGCCTCTTGTTGTTATTGAAATGGTTGTTGTTGCGATTGTTATTATTGTTGGGACGATGGTTGTAATGGTTATTGTTGTTGGGATGGTTGTTGTTGCGGTTGTTGTTGCGAAATTTGGTGCGATTGAAGTTGTGATTGTTGTGTTGATTGTTAAAATTGTGACCCTTGTCACTGGTTTCTTCCCACTTTCACTTGACTTGTTTTGTGTTGGCTTCTTCTGCCGCCTGCTCTTTAATTCTTTCCTCAATCTGATTTATGAGTTTATGAGCCATTCGACTCGCCTTTTGTATGGAGGCGGGCTCATGTGAGCTCACATCTTCTTGAATCCTTTCTGGTAACCCTTTCACAAACGCGTTGATTTTCTCTTCTTCATCTTCGAACGCTCTTGGACACAATAAACACAACTCTGTGAATCTTCGTTCGTACGTGGTAATGTTGAAACCTTGCATTTGTAATCCTCTAAGCTCTACCTTGAGATTATTGACCTCGTTTCTGGAACGGTACTGCTCGTTCATCAAGTGCTTGAATGCTGACAACGGTAGTGCGTAAGCAGCATCTTGTCCCACCTACTCAAGATAGGTGTTCCACCATGTTAATGCAGCACCTGTGAAGGTATGCATAGCGTACTTTACTTTGTCTTCTTCAATGCACTTACTTATAGCAAACACCGATTCGACCTTCTCAGTCCATCATTTTAATCCGATTGGACCCTTGGTTCCATCGAATTTCAGAGGTTTGCAAGCAGTGAATTCTTTGTAGGAGCATCCTACACGATTTCTTGTGGCGTTATTTGCATTGCTAGATTCAGAGTTATTGTTGTTGTTTTGCATTGCAGCCTGTACTGCGGCTATGTTTGCTGCAAGGAAAACACGGAAGTCATCCTCGCACATATTCACGGTGTGTCGAGTCGTCGGTGCCATTTCCTTCAAAAATAGCCAAAAGAATTGAGTTAATCATATAGAATATTAAGAGTAGTCAATAGTATTTCGTAGCATAATATGAACTTATTTATAAAAGCTTTTTCTTCATATTAGCATTTTATAAGTTTTAATTCGGGTAGTACCTACCCGTTAAGTTCATACTTAGTAGCTAACATACAATTCAACTACTACAATTCTATATGAAAAACTGATTACAATAAATTTCACGTTCAGACTTTTATACAATATTTTACAAATTTACAATACCGCTATTTTACATATAGCATATAATATAGCACACAATAACTTTGATACAAAGTAGTTTCGAAGACAATCCTAATTAATACGCAAGTCGTTCAACAAAGGCAATAAAGACACGTAATTCATAAGTTCATAAACAAGTCATGCATTCTGGTTGTACTAATATTATTTCCTGTCCTTGGTTATGTGGCAGATAATGATTGTAACCGTTAGCTAGGCAGCATGTTGTAACTTCGTCAAAAGGATGAGGGTTTCGTAACGCCCAACAGCCCTGTAACAATCTAAAAACCTTGTTTCTCACCCCAACTCCGAATCCATCACTTGTGGGAAGGTTTTATTTAAAAGTTGTAATCCGATGTTCTTTTTCTCACTTTGGTGAGAAACGAACATCACTAACCCGTAAGCATAACATGCTTCTTTATGTTGCATGTTAGAAGCTCTTTCTAAAGCACGAAGTCCTATGTTGGGATATGTTGAGTCAAAATAGGTTCTTAACCCGTAGCGTAAAATTGTACTTTGGTTCCCCGCATTTAACGCTTTAAAGATAACACGGCGTAACTTAAGGTCTCCCCAATGTGATATACCCCATCTTTCAAAAGAAAGCCTTTTATAAACTAAGGCATTCCTGGAACGTTCTTCAAATGTTCTACAAACTAATTTTACCGTAAATAATTGTGCCGACGAATTCTGACCGACTCTAGACAAGATTTCATCAATCATGTCCCCGGGTAGGTCTTCTAAAATTTTTGGTTGTCTATCATTAACATCCATTTTGTGTTTTTATACTGTAAAAATAGACGAGGGTTAGATTCATAAAAGATACTTAACAAACAATACGAGCAATTTTTACATATATCATAAAAGCACAAAAACACTATATTACATATATTACATCGCATGATTGCAACTCTTTATTCCGACTTACTTGTTTCTTCTTCTTCGGAATTGGTTTGTTTCGCTAATTTCCTAGGAATATGTGACGACCCGGAAAATTTCGACTAATTTTAAATCAAACTCTCGATACGATTGTCACAATAAGCAAAGTCGGTTAGGTTGAGTCTCAAAAATTTTGAACTGTTCATTTGACCTTCGACCATTTTCGACGATTCACGAACAACTGAGTGTAAATAAATGTGTGTGTGTATGTATATATATATATATATATATATATATATATATATATATATATATATATATATATATATATATATATATATATATATATATATATATATAATTTATAAATATTCAATATTCGATAAAAGATAATATATAATATATATATTACATACTTATTAAATATTACATCAAATTAATTTCAAATTTAAAATATAGTTGTTATACTTACTTTCATCATTACTATTAAAATTAGTATTAATATTAATATTGATATCAGTATTAGTAATATTATTATTTACAATATATATAGATATGAAAATTTGATATATATGATTTGTTATATTATTATTATTAATATTAATTAGTATTATTATTAATATTAATTAGTATTATTATTATTAATTATTAATATTATTTAATTTCAAGAACTATGACAAGTAACAGAAATCTTTCTATCCCTATCAACTTTATTTCTTCTACTGTTTTAAATTGATTCCTATCTCTTATTTTGTTATAAATCCAAATCAGTGGATCACTACAAACAAATTCTGGTTAATCTCCTTTTCTACTTTTTATTCTTTTTATTTTTATTCTTCCTGAATGTTAGCTTGTCGACTAATTTTGCACAGTTAAAACTTTAGATAGTTATTATATTACTATATATGTTTTGTTCCTTATACCTATCTCTTCTAGGTCTTATTATCAGAGAACCACACAATTCAAGATTCAACACAAACCTATCTTCTTCCTGCTCAGAACCTTATTGCTATATATGTCAATCAATAATAATATTATAATTATCATTATTATTAATTATTATTATTATGATTAATATAATTATTTGTATTATTTATTAGATGTTGAAATGATTGACAGATAACAAATTCTGTTTCGAGTCCCTATCTACCTTATTTCCTTTTATATTTTCCTGTTTCTTTTCTTTCCTAATTGATTCTCTTAGTCGACATCCTCAATCAACCGTTCCCCACAATATTATCACCCTATATTATATTTATCTACTTTCTATCATAATTAGAGATTCATTTTTCATCATTAGCATCCAACATAATCACAATAACCATCATGATCGATCTCCTCACAGTCATCCGATTGTTATTTGATCAAACATAACAAACAATCATCCACCATGTAAACCATCACACCTTTGTGAATCACCACCAAAATCATTGTATATGTTTCCTTTGATCGAACAAAAACAAATCAAGACACACCACCACCCATCGTTGACGACAAACCACAATCACCACCGGCACCATATCACCAACACCACCATGGAACCATGCTACTACTGCGTTCTCTTTTCGATTCAAACAGACCCAAAGCCATCGCCCTAATTAAAGTTGACTACTAATACAACTCATTACTACTTATATTTTCTAAATTCTATCACTGTCACCAACATATAGATTAGCTTGAAACCCACCCAAAAACATTCATGAAACTGTATTTCTCGTTGATTGTTCATAGTACACTACTGCTATTGTTATATTTTTGTTGTTGTTGAAACCATCTCTGAACACCACCACTCTAATCCATCATCAATCTTTTGATTTATTTTTCTGTTTACCTTCGAGAATCAAGCCACATGACCACCACAACTCACCCAACAACCACCACCTTTATCTTCATCAATAAACCATTTGAACAACCACAAAGGTCACCTATTATGTACTCGCTATAGACGTCTGTACTGTGTTGCAGCTTATTTGTTTTCCCTAGATCAAACGACACTCAAACGAAGCTAGAAGAATGCTGTAGCAGCGTATTCATTTTTTCTGATTAAAAGAACAATGGAAAGATAATGATGATATAAAATAATAATGAAGATAATGAGTGCTGCTAGTGAATTGTTGATGTGTAAAGGTTGTATAAAAAATAATAATAATCAAACACCGAAACCCTTTATTTTTTGTCTGTTGTGGCTGCCTTATTCTCGTATGAGCTGGACGAAATCACGAACACATACACATTGAATTAACGTGGGCCGTATATTTTTCTAGTATTCTTGGACCGTAATATTATAAGGATTTGACTAGGGACTTGTTTTGGTAATTGGGCTTCAATATATTTAAATGTTGGATTGTTGTTTTTCTGTTACCACTTGGGCCGATTGATGCATCTTGTTGTTGGGCCTGTATCTAGGCTGGTCGAGCAACTTGTTTTTGCTACCGCTTCAAACTTGTTTTTGGTTCCAGCTGAGGAAGACAATGAGATGATACAAGGATGTTGTTATAATTATGATTATGATTATAATTATGATGACAATGATGATAGAACATGATTAAGACGTGATGTTTTGATGATGATAATAAAACTTAGATAAGGATAATAATGGATGATTAGGATTACGAATGAGATTATTATGATGATTAGATAAAGATGATAATGGTTATACGATAATACGATGATGAAGTTAGAAAGGTGATATAGATATAGAATGAGGCGATATTGATGACTGAATGATGATAAGAATAGAATGATTATGATGCATGACCTTATAAGACAATGATATTATGATGTGATTGTGATAATGATGAAGCGATGAAGGCGATTATGATGAAATGATAATTAAGGTGACGGTTTATGAGTAAATAATGATGATGATATGTGTACGATGATAAAGGGTAAATGATTAGATTTTGATGGTGATACAGTTATGATAATGGCGATGAACGAAGTAATAATAATGATTATGATCATGAATACAATTATGATATTATTATGATGGAGAAGGGGTTTAGGTTGTTATCGGGTTAGCGGGATGTCGCGGGTTCAAACCCGGACTTGAGCATTTTTTAAGGGCTACTTCTTTGAGGTAGTTATTACTAATACACTTATTATTATTATTTCATTATTATTTTTTTATTGTTATTAATATTATTATTATTTATTATTGATTGTTATTAAGTAATTATTATTATTACCAATATTGAAAATAAGATTATTAGTATAATTAATATTATTACCATTATTATTATTATTATTATTAAAATATATCGTATTATTATTAATATGACTATTAAAATTTCTATTAGAATCATCATTTTTATTAAAAGTACCATTATTATTTAAAATATTATTTTTAGGAAAACTAACATTTTTTTCGTATCAATATTATCTTTTCATTAAAATTATTATTATTACTAACATTACTTTTATTATTAGTATTATTATCAAAACTATTAATAGCAGTATCATTACTAAATCTAATTACTTTTAGTATTATTATTATTATCATAAAAAGATACAAATTTTTATTATTGATATTATTTTAACAAATAAATAGCTATATAAGAATATATTTAAAACATATCGCATAATAAAATTTATATTTTCATAATAAATACTAATTATTTATCTAAGGTATATAAAATAAATATAATTAACATAGTTACCAATGAAACATACAAGTTGCTGAAATAACAATTAATAATAATATCTAAACTTGTTCGATTACAAGTATATGTTTTAATAAATATATGAATAATATAGGTTCGTGAATCCGAGACCAACCCTACACTTGTTCAATGACGTCATATGTATTTTTACTACAAAACACAGTATAGTGAGTTTCATTTGCTCCCTTTTTAAATGCTTTTACAAAATATATTTTTGGGACTGAGAATACATGCGCTGCTTTTATAAATGCTTTACGAAATAGACACAAGTGATCGAAACTACATTCTATGGTTGGATTATCGAACCGAATATGCCCCTTTTTAGCTTGGTAGCCTAAGAATTGGTGTTTATTATAATTGCCACCAATTGACGTGAATCCTAAAGATAGATCTATGGGCACTAACAAGCCCTAGTCAAAGAATTTGAACTGCTTTAGTACTTTGATTTATCATGTCCGATGTGAGTCCCGGAATGATGGGGATATTCTATATGCATCCTGTTAAGGTCGGTTACTAGGTGTTCACCATATGAATGAATTTTAATTCGCGAGTTACGCGTGACAATATATGAAATCTTGTGGTCTATTAAAATGATGGAAATGAATGTTTACGATAAACTAATGAACTCACCAACCTTTTGGTTGACACTTGAAAGCATGTTTATTCTCAGGTATTAAAGAAACCTTTCACTGTGCATTTGCTCATTCTAGAGATATTACTTGGAATCATTCATGACATATTTCAAAAGACGTTGCATTCGAGTCGTTGAGTTCATCAAGATTATTATTAAGTCAATTATAGCTGGATATATTATGAAATGGTATGCATGCTTTCAACTTTCGATGAAATGAAAGTTTGTCTTTTAAAAATGAATGCAATGTTTGTAAAATGTATCATATAGAGGTCAAGTACCTCGCGATGTAATCATATGTTATTGTATTCGTGCTTATGGATTAGGACGGGTCACTTCATGTGGTATCAGAGCGGTGGTCTTAGCGAACCAGGTCTTTCATTAGTGTGTCTAACTGATAATTGTTTAGATGCATTAGTAAGTCTGGATTTCGACCGTGTCTGCATGTCAAAAGTTTTGCTTATCATTTCGTGTCAAAAATCATCCACTTATCATCCTTAGGAAATTACCTGCTTATCATTCCTAGTCTAGACACATCTTACTGCATTGATTGCATGAATAGTGTATAGACAAAATTCATATCTTAGCGTATCTGATAATTCATATCCTAGGGTATCTGTTACTGTAGATTTTCCTGACATATGCCGTAAATTCCTTCGTAATCTACGAAATCTTTTGTTCTATATATAAATATTCTATGTAATTAGAATACCATCCGATAGCCGAAAATCATTTCATATTGAAAAATCATTTACTCAATCGTACGAAATGGAACTCGCCACTAGTTCAAGTTCTTCGGAATCCGACATCTAATCCAACATAGATGTTCACCTAAGCTCCGAAAGCAGCGTCACTAGAATGAATCAACCAATCAGCCATCCCCAATTCATCTGATGGGTTCGTAGTCGACTTAACCGATGGAGACGAGAAGAAGGCGATCCTTTCCACCCACCAACCTGCACTCTTGACGAAGAACCTAAAGCACTTACCGGCGAACCCATTCGAAACACCATTTTTACTCTCATTTCTAGAGTATCTCGCCACGATTATATTCTATCTAAAATTCTAAACCTTATGCATTCGCTCGTTCCGACCGACAATCATCCTGGAGTAATGGAAGAAGTCAACGAGCTTCGCGCTCGAGTAATAAATTTGGAGAATATGGTGCAAAATTTACCAGCTTCAGCAACATCATCGGCACCAACAGTACCATCAATAAACAGCACCAGTACCATTAACATTCCATGCCTCAACATCTCATTCTGTACCTCGAATATAATCATCGTTCTACGTATCATTCTACATCAATTATCTTCGTTCTTCATGGCGATTATGTAATCTCTAATGTTTTAGAGATTATGTATTCTAGTTCTGACGGTAAATCAAATGAGTTTAATATCATATTAACTCATTAAATCCATGATTACATCTGAAGAAAATATATATGTATATATGTTTTCATAATGATTGTAATTAAAAATTCTTTTGTACAAACTGTTAATGGTGAAAATATTTTAACGGGTAGGTAATACCCAAGGAATATTTAGATTTCACATTAATAAGTTTGATGTGTGCAGAGGTGTATACGAAATAGTTATATTTTTGTTACGAAATACTATAAAATACGATACAATTTTACACAAGTTATTTATTTATTTATAGAGTAGATATACCTAAACCTTGCTACAACACTTATAGGCAGTGTACCTAATCGTACAGTAGTTTAGTTTTTAGTAAGTCCGGTTCATTCCACAGGGAACTAGCCAAGTTTAACGCTATATTTTTAAAACTATATTTGTATAAATATATATATAAGTAGTATTATTATTATTATTATTATTATAAAAGGGGGTTTTTACCGTTTAATGACCGGTTTGTCGATTTTATGTCTTAAGTCGCAGTTAAAACCTAATGTAAAATATTAAAAATAAATTTAACTTTAATTTAAAGCGTAAAGTAAATGACGATAATAAAATTGCGATAATTAAAAGTGCGATAAATAAAATGACAGTAAATAAAAGTTGCGATAATTAAAAAGTACGATAATTAAAAGTGCGATAAATAAAATGACAGTAAATAAAAGTGCGATGAAATATGAAATAAAGGAATTATACTTATTTAAACTTCCGTAATCATGATGTTTGACGTGTTGATTTTAATTAATTGTTACCCGGGTTAATTGTCCTTTGTCCTGGTTTATTTGATACCTATCTGGTTTTTGTCCATAATAGTCTATCAGTCATAATTATAAAATGCTCTTCTAATTAACCTTATTCCCGAAGTCGAATATTCCAACTAATTAGGGATTCGAACTGTAACAAGGTTTTAATACTTTGTTAATAATTACACCAGGTTATCGATTGCGTGTAATCCAAGGTTTTAATAATTTGTTAATAATTACATCAATTATTCTTATATGTAATCCACCCCTGTTTTAATGAGATATGAATATTAATTTTCCCTCTTGATCAGAATGAATAATCAATTACCCAACCCGAATAATTAATTAAATGATCGTAAAAGATGTCGTATAAACGTCACTAAATAGAATATACATAATCATTTTAATAATTATTAGATTAACTAATTTGAAGATAGGTTCGACAGGTTCCAATGAGTTGTCATTCGATTAGACAATACCCCCTATCTATTAATAGTTAATAGTCCAATGTCCACAAGTGTCGGTCTTTTGTCCAAACCTTAATTATGGTACAAAATCTAATAACCCCGTCATAATATTTAGTCTAACATCGTGATTACTTCGGCTCAAATAAGCATAATATTAACTTAGTTACGAGACATTAATTTAAAAAGGAAGAACATAGCTTACAGTGGTGATTAATCGCGTAGCGTTACACGGACAGAGTTCCGACTTACAAAACCTTAAAACATTTCTTACAATAATCCAATAATTATTAATCTTAAATTAAAATTAAAATTAAAATATAAAATTAAAATATAAAATTAATATATATATATATATATATATATATATATATATATATATATATATATATATATCTGTGAGAGAGAGATTGATAAAGGATGGATATATTTCGTGCAGAATTCGTCGCTTTTTATAGCACTTGGCCAGATTCTGATGCCCATGCGATCGCATGGATTTTGTGCCTTCTGGCCATGCGATCGCATGGCCCTCTGATCCAGCTCACATGCTTTTGTTTTCTAGTTTGCCGACGGTTTTTAATATATAATATATATATATATATATATATATATATATATATATATATATATATATATATATATATATATATATATATATATATATATATAATTTTAAGAATTATTTATATATTATATTATATTTATGTGCATAGTTGACTTGTAATTTTAGCTCCGTTACGTCGCGCGTTAATAGTTGGTTCATGTCCCGGTTTCGGATTTTCGAACGTCCTTTCGTACGCAGAGATATCTTGTACTTTGCATTCCGCGACTCGTACTCTTGTCATTTTAGACGTTTCTTATCAATAAATGGAACCACTTGAATTATATCTTGTTCATTTGAGCTTTTTGGTCATTTGCATCTTCAAATCGTCGTTTTCTTCTTTTGTCTTCGCACTTATTTATTTAAACAAATATTACATAAAAATAGAACAATTGCAACTAAAAGCTTTACATATTTGAAGGATATTGTGCCTAAATATATGTTCATTTGAAGCACTGTCAAATATCCCCACACTTGAGCGTTGCTTGTCCTCAAGCAATACATAACTTAAAATAAAATCGCACTTCACTCGAATCACTTTTTTTTTATTCTCACACTTTATACATCAGTGATTTTGATACAGTGGTATAAACAATGATAGTAACAATGTGGTTTACAGTCCCACATGATTATGAAAATTTAGATCCTTTAAGGAAATTGGATCTTTATGAAAACATTTGATCTTTTGAAAATTCATTCTAGCTTTTACCCTAGATAAGTTTTCCGGAATAACCCTTCAAGGGTGTTTGCAGAATGTTTTTGTGGGTTGTGTGGGTTTCATATTTGAAAATTTTAGCTCTAAAACTTGTGGTTTTGTGTCACCCACTTGCTAATCCTTGTATTAGGAAAGCACAAGTCCAGTATACTTGCTCCGTATATTACTTTTCGATAAACTACCGTCCAGTTGTAAAGGAAAGCGTTGAACAAGCAACTGTTAAGGCAATGTCTAATGACATGCAGATGTTCATGGTCTAAAATGTGTCGGATGTAATTACTATCCTTTGTAGGAGCAATAGTAAAGATCACCCTATAATCTTTTGGTCTGGCACAAGGTCCTGTCTTCGACCATGCTATGGAACCACAGTTCTTATGGTTGACACCCGATTTGGTACAGGTGACCTAATGAATTCCGGTGAATTCTTAGGATTTTACGTTCAATGGTAATGAACGCATTGAAAATAGGTTTTCAGAAAACAAATCGGTTATAATTTGATCAAAATATTTTCTCGTTCAAGCTCGAGTTTAGATATCATCGAATTCCATGAGTTTGTAATTCTCAATCTTTAAAGTCAATCTCAAGGATTGAGTAAAATCAGGCTTAAAAGCTGATTTTTAATCTTTAAGGAGATTATCTTTTCTGGGGGTCTGATTCATTAGTCTTATCAAGCTAATTTGCACGGTGCCCTCCCCATTTTACGAGACAGATCCTCTCATAGTTAGGATAAGTCTGACCACTTGGCGACCATCTTTGATGCTGAGGTCTGTAGATTTCCTGCTGATTTTAGAGATGACTTTTCTAGATTTTTCGTCAACCTACAGCTGGTCTGGACGACAACTTCTTGACCTAAATTAAGAAGCGCGTGTCTTTTTCGGAAGACTTTACTTCCTTTTAATGATGGAATTGATTCATCGTGTAGATCCATCTTTCTTTCAAATATATTACAGTAAATCGGGTAAAACTGGTTAGTTTAGTCCAAAGCAAAAGTACCTGTAATAATCTTGTACAAACATATGTGATATGTGTTTTAAATAACTTGGTAAATTCTTCCCACACTTAGCTTTTATTTATTTTTTTCTTTGCCTTTTTATTCTCCTCTATTCCATTTTAAATGAATTCTAACGTTTTGGGTTATTTCTCCATTTATGTTCTCTCCGAGGTAACAATAATTTTGGTATTAACACCTAGTTTTATCGTTCATAAATATATATAAACATGATTTTGAATTCATTTAGTTGAAAATTTTTCAAATTTTCACAAAAATTGGCAATTAAACTAAGTGTAAACCCGAGAGAATTTATAACCCTTCCCCACACTTGAGATCATGCAATGCCCTCATTTGCAAGAAATCAGTAAAAATTTAAATTCATGAGGGTGATTAGTGTAGAAAAATGATTAAAAATACCGAGTTTGCAAACATATTATTTTATATCACATTTGATATTTTACGTCTTGTCGTTAAAATTAGTAGCTTTTGCTAAACTTAATGTCAGTCTTTGAAAGTGCGATGTTTTACCCTGTTTTGTACATAAGATAAACTACAAACATACATAATATTTTTATTTTTATTATTATTATTATTTTTTTTTTTTTTTAAAATCTTTATTTATTAAAACAATTTAAATGAATTTTTTTTTAAAATTTTGTTTCCTTTTACTTTAGGTAGTTTTGGTATGTTTACCTAGTCCCTCCCTCGACAAAATTTAAAATTTTTCGTTTTTAAAGCGATTGTTTTAAAAGCAAAGATTTTTGGGTTTTTTTAATTTTTTTGGTATACTTTAGATCAATAAAATTAAAAATAATGATAACAAAATTTTTCGCCCCGCCCTCGGTTAAAGCAATTTCGGTTCCATGACCTAGTCTTCAACTTACTATGAATTTTAGAAATCATTTTTTTTTAAATTAATGAAATAAATTAAATTTTGTTTTTAAATTCACACAAAACTTAAATTGAAAAAGCGTATTAATTTCATACAAAATCTACAAAACAAAAATTCAGAATGAGGGGAGAAAATTAGTTCTTTAGTGTCTGCTAGTGGAAAAGACCAATCGGATTCCATTCTCGGAACTACACGAGAACAGAACAACTAGCTCTAGACAGTATTTTCTTTTTAGAACATTTGAATCTCCCCACACTTAGGTAGCTGTGGTGTCGAAATTTTGAAAAACCTCATCGTCAATTTCTCTTGGACCATAATCAATTTGCATATCTGTGACTTTTGCTTTAAGCCATTGGTCGGATTCCTGTGTAATATCCACAAATTCAACTAGTTTCACCTTTTCTTTAGGTGATAGATTGGATACTAACCGGTTACATAACTTAAAGTTTCCCTTGGTTCTAGCATCGCGAATCCGTTTAATAAGTTTCTTCATTGAACTATTAATAATGGGGTCATTTAATTTCGTATCAACAACGGGGTTCTTTGTTATCAGGTCATCATTAGGTGTTACTTCATCTTCCCTACACTTAGGCGTTTTATTATTGTTAAGCACTATTGTTGAAGTTGGTAAAACAACATGGTTCTTACCAATCGTTTTTGTTGGTTCAACGGTTTTGGTTGGTGGAGATTTAGCCTTTCGACTGACAAAGGTGATTGATTTTTCATCATTACTAAGTGTTATTCTACCCTCTCTTACATCAAATAATGCCCCGGTGGACGCTAAGAATGGTCGACCTAAAATTAGAGGAATGTTTGGGTCCTCTTCTATGTCAATGACAATAAATTCACTAGAAAGGTTAAATTACCTACTTGAACAGGTAGGTTGTCAACATTTCCAACTGGGTACCTAATGGTTTGATCAAAGAGTCGAACACTCATTTTTGTTGGACTTAACTCACCTACTCCTAATCTCTTATATACTGAAAGAGGCATAACACTCACACTCGCACCTAAATCTGCTAGTGCATCATACATGACACAATCACTAAGTAGACAAGGAACAATAAATTCACCCGGATCACCCAACCTGGGTGGAGGTTTTGGTGGAACTGTCTTCACCGGGTTTATCTTTACGGTTTTTATTTCTTGCACTTTCTTATTCTTCTTCTTCTTCTTTCCAGAGGTATTACAAACTTTATTACCTATCACTTGCTCATACTCAACTCCTTTTCTTGGAAACGGGATGGATGGTCTGTAGGGTGCCACAACTGGCTTTACATACTCGAGTGGTGGTGGTGTTGTAACTTCTTCATTGTTACTCACATCTAAAACCTTCCCATCTTCTGATAATGGTTTTTTGGAATTTCTTGATACCATATTAACATTCTCATTCCGAGGATTTACTTCAGTATTACTTGGTAGCTTTCCTTGTTCCCTCTTACTCATTATGCTAGCAAGAGTACCTACATGTTTTTCTAGATTCAAAATGGAAGCTTGTTGAGTTCTTAATGACTGATCAAACCTCTTATTTGTTTAGGTTTGAGATGTAATAAATTGTGTTTGAGATTCCATTAGCTTTGCCATCATTTCTTCCAGATTTGGCTTTTTCTCTTCGATTTGTTGTGGTGGTTTATACAAGCTAGGTTTTTGTTGATTGAAAGTGTTGTTTTGAGTTGGTTGGTTATTCGGACCTTGTTGGTTATTGTATGGAAAATTTCGGTTATAATTCTGATTTTGATTGTAGATTGGTCTTGGCGGTTGATAATTATTTTGATAATTATTTCCAGGCCTTTGGTTTATATATGAAACATTCTCTCTTTGTTCCATTGTTTGTTCAATACTGAGCCAATCTTTTGTCAAATGTAGTCCTCCACACTACTCACAACTAATTCGTATTGAGTGAATATCTTTAGTCATCTTTTCCATTCGTCTCTCGACAGCATCTATCTTTGCGGAAATGGAATCGAAGTCATGGCTAGAATCAACTCTAGCCGCTTTAGATGATCTAACGATATCTTTTTCTTGATGCCACTCATGTGAGTGGGAAGCAGTGTTATCAATAATTTTGTAAGCTTCAGTTGCGGTTTTCTTCATAATGGAACCACCAGCTGCTATATCGATGTCTTTGCGTGTAGTGATGTCGCATCCTTGGTAGAATATTTGTACTATTTGATAAGTGTCTAAACCATGTTGAGGACATCCTCTCAATAACTTTCCAAATCTTGTCCACGTTTCATATAAAGTTTCATTTGGCTTCTGCGTGAACGTAACAATTTCTCCTTGAAGTCTCACGGCTTTAGATGCCGGAAAGAATTGTTTAAGAAAATTTTCAACTAAAACATCCCATGTATCAATCGCCCCTTCAAGTAACGATTCTAACCAATCTTTGGCTTCTCCCTTTAAAATCCAGGGAAATAACATGAGATATATCTGTTCATCCTCAACTTCTCGGATTTTAAATAGAGTACAGATTCTAT
Organism: Rutidosis leptorrhynchoides; assembly: GCF_046630445.1. Taxonomy (NCBI): domain Eukaryota; kingdom Viridiplantae; phylum Streptophyta; class Magnoliopsida; order Asterales; family Asteraceae; genus Rutidosis; species Rutidosis leptorrhynchoides. The sequence goes on from NC_092333.1 coordinate 540,208,930, forward strand.
TAAAGGTACGAAGATGTTCGTTTGGATCTTCCTTCGGTGCACTACTAAATTGGCATTGATTAGTTACCATGTGTAGGATTTGTCCTTTGATTTCATAATCTGGCGCATTAATGTCTGGTTGAGTAATTGCGTGACCTTGGCCAGTGCGTTTAGCTCTCATTTGGTCTTCTGTACTTAGAGGTTCCAGATTTTCCATTATTGAATCTGTTGAATCTGAATCATTAAGGGATTCTGATTTAATGGTTTATTCCTCGACAATCTCTGGATGAGTGATTTGTGGTTCAGGAGGAATGATTAATGGTTCATGATCTCTGAACTGTCCCTGAATATCCTCCGGGTTCTCAATTATGAAGTCGGGTTCAAAAAATGGATTATCGGAAATTTGAATTGGAGTACTTAGTCGACTAGATGACGATTCTAAAGAAAAATCAACGGCGACAATATTGGCTAGATGTCTTGATCGAGTTACAGGTGGTGAACGTATAAAAGGTGGTGAACGTTTTGCTCGGTGCATTCACTGAATATCCTATTAGTTATAAAAAAATAAAAATTATATAAGTTATCAAATTAATAGACTTTTCTGATTTTGCCCACGTTTCGAATAGCCAATAGATGCAGCAGGTAGCCAGGACCCTTTAAATCGGAAGCCCACAACTCTCCACTAACAAATCTAACTATTACTACGAACCAGAAAATTTTGGATGTCTATCAATTTAACTGCTTAAAACAATTTTTTCGTTTTGAAATTTTAGAGAAGAAATAGAAAATTCTATGTCCTAAAAACTAGAGCGTCGAGAAATAAGAAAGAAAAAGAGCGCGTCGAAAAACGTCGAAAAATAAAAGGTCGAAAAATAAGCGTCGAAAAACAAACAGTCGAAAAAAATAAGAAAATAAGTGTCGAAACTTAGTATTCTAAAAATTAAAAAATAAAAGTTGCGTCTAAAGGATTTAAAGCTTAAAAGGAATTCTATATCCAAAACGGCAATAACTTCAAAGGCACTAAAATATATAAACGGCGTCGCAAAATTCTAAAGCACCTAAATCTTAATCTAAAGAAAAAGCACTTAAGGGATTTTACAGCAAAGCCTAAAAATCTAGAAATATAAAAATTACTACGGCAAAATACTAAACTTAAAACTATATAGCGAACGATAAATATTATGAAATAAACGATAAAAATACAAATTATAACTAAAATGATAAAAATACAAATTTTATAAAAAAGTTATTTTTATATTTATATTATATAAAAATATTAAACTATATAATTAAAAATAATAATTACACTTAAAATTACTAATTATTATTAAAACTAAATACTAGCTAATTAATAATAAATAATTAAACCCTAATTAATAAATAATAATAAATATTAATAAACCCTACCGTCATAAATGCGTACCAGGTTTGTGACCTGTCAGGTCGACTCATGCGACCGCATGATTTTTTAGCGTTGGGGTCATGCGATCGCATGGCCCAGGAATTCTAGAACTGATTTGGGCTGGTACCAGTTTCGGCCCAAATTATATTTTTATTTGATTTTTGATTTTAATAAAGAAAATATTTATAGAATATTTATATAAAATATAATTAGCTTATATTTTAAAATCTTTAAAATAAAAGTACTTTTTAATTTAATAAATAAGTTTCTAAAATATATATATATATATATATATTATTTTTAACACTTATTATAAATACAATATATATATATATATATATATATATATATATATATATATATATTATTTTTAACACTTATTATAAATATAAAATATTTTTATGAAATAAGAAATAATATATTTTTACAAAAATATAGTTTTACTAAAATATAGCGTAAAGATATAGTGTTTCGCCGAGACCCTGGCAGCGGCGCCAAAAACTTGATGTGTGCAGAGGTGTATACGAAGTTATATTTTTGTTACGAAATACTATAAAATACGATACAATTTTACACAAGTTATTTATTTATTTATAGAGTGAATATACCTAAACCTTGCTAGAACACTTATAGGCAGTGTACCTAATCGAACAGTAGTGTAGTTTTTAGTAAGTCCGGTTTGTTCCACAGGGAACTAGCCAAGTTTAACGCTATATTTTTAAAACTATATTTGTATAAATATATATATATATATATATAAGTAGTATTATTATTATTATTATAAAAGGGGGTTTTTACCGTTTAATGACCGGTTTGTCGATTTTATGTCTTAAGTCGCAGTTAAAACCTAATGTAAAATATTAAAAATAAATTTAACTTTAATTTAAAGCATAAAGTAAATGACGATAATAAAATTGCGATAATTAAAAGTGCGATAAATAAAATGACAGTAAATAAAAGTTGCGATAATTAAAAAGTACGATAATTAAAAGTGCGATAAATAAAATGACAGTAAATAAAAGTGCGATGAAATATGAAATAAAGGAATTATGCTTATTTAAACTTCCGTAATCATGATGTTTGACGTGTTGATTTTAATTAATTGTTACCCGGGTTAATTGTCCTTTGTCCTGGTTTATTTGATACCTATCTGGTTTTTGTCCATAATAGTCCATCGGTCATAATTATAAAATGCTCTTCAAATTAACCTTATTCCCGAAGTCTAATATTCCAACTAATTAGGGATTCGAACTGTAACAAGGTTTTAATACTTTGTTAATAATTACACCAGGTTATCGACTGCGTGTAATCCAAGGTTTTAATACTTTGTTAACAATTACATTAATTATCCTTGTATGTAATCCACCCCTGTTTTAATGAGATATGAATATTAATTTACCCACTTGATCAGAATGAATAATCAATTACCCAACCCGAATAATTAATTAAATGATCGTAAAAGATGTCGTATAAACGTCACTAAATAGAATATACATAATCATTTTAATAATTATTAGATTAACTAATTTGAAGATAGGTTCGACAGGTTCCAATGAGTTGTCATTCGATTAGACAATACCCCTATCTATTAATAGTCAATAGTCCAATGTCCAAAAGTGTCGGTCTTTTGTCCAAACCTTAATTATGGTACAAAATCTAATAACCCCGTCATAATATTTAGTCTAACATCGTGATTACTTCGGCTCAAATAAGCATAATATTAACTTAGTTATGAGACATTAATTTAAAAAGCAAGAACATAGCTTACAGTGGTGATTAATTGCGTAGCGTTACACGGACAGAGTTCCGACTTACAAAACCTTAAAACATTTCTTACAATAACCCAATTATTATTAATCTTAAATTAAAATTAAAATTAAAATTAAAATTAAAATTAAAATTAAAATTAAAATATAAAATTAAAATATATATATATATATATATATATATATATATATATATATATATATATATATATATATATATATATATATATATATATATATATATATATCTGTGAGAGAGAGATTGATAAAGGATGGATATATTTCATGCAGAATTCGTCGCTTTTTATAGCACTTGGCCAGATTCTGATGCACGTGCGATCGCATGGATTTTGTGCCTTCTGGCCATGCGATCGCATGGCCCTCTGATCCAGCTCACATGCTTTTGTTTTCTAGTTTGCCGACGGTTTTTAATATAATATATATATATATATATATATATATATATATATATATATATATATATATATATATATATATATATATAAATTTTAAGAATTATTTATATATTATATTATATTTATGTGCATAGTTGACTTGTAATTTTAGCTCCGTTGCGTCGCGCGTTGATAGTTGGTTCATGTCCCGGTTCCGGATTTTCGAACGTCCTTTCGTACGCGGAGATATCTTGTATTTTGCATTCCGCGACTCGTACTCTTGTCATTTTTAGACGTTTCTTATCAATAAATAGAACCACTTGAATTATATCTTGTTCATTTGAGCTTTTTGGTCATTTGCGTCTTCAAATCGTCGTTTTCTTCTTTTGTCTTCGCACTTATTTATTAAAACAAATATTACATAAAAATAGAACAATTGCAACTAAAAGCTTTACATATTTGAAGGATATTGTGCCTAAATATATGTTCATTTTGAGCACTATCAAAGTTACACTGTACATTCTTCGAATCTGATTCAACAGTCATTTACTATCCTACTTACATCCACAGATATACGAATCCGTTCACCACAGAATAACCATTTTTATTCAATTTCATATTTAGATTTTGACCTATCAGAATCCAACAAGTGGCATAATGAAGAAAACATTGGATAAAAATAAAATTGTTAGAAACAAACAAATTAACTATGAAAAATTTTGTTAAGAAACCACGCTAACAAAATCCTATCTAACTGTTCCTAGCTAACTGTTAATTCCTTAACACATTTAATTATCGCAATTTATTTATCGCAATTTTATTTATCGTCATTTAATTTCTGTTATTTATTTTACACACTTTATTTATCGTCATTTAAATACTGTTATTTACGCATTTAAATATCGGGACACGTATACAAAGTTTTGACATATCATATCGACGTCATCTTTATATATTATTTGAAATAACCATAGACACTCTATATGCGGTAATGATCGAGTTAGCTATACAGGGTTGAGGTTGATTCTACAATAAAATATATACTTTGAGTTGTGATCGAGTCTAAGACATGTATACGGGTCACGATATGTATTAATTAATTCGAATATTATATATTAAACTGTATATGAATTATTGAATTACTAACTGTGGACTACCAATATTGGACAATTAAAATGAATTAAAATATTGATTATAACATATGAAACTAAACATTTCTTCAAGTTTGCCACTTGATTTCATCTTAAACCCTATTTGTATCTTGACGATTACAATCTGCGTTCAAACCTTTCCTGATTCTTGAAAATACCTCAATCGAGAGGATAAACCAACCGCACTTCATCTACAGAAGAAAAGATTGATGCATATAGTTATGCACCTGAAAACACTCGAAACCTGAGTAAACGTTTAACACGTATATGTAATAGCTCCTTTGGCATTGTTATTACCGAAAATAACATTGCAATTCATTTTCAAATTAGCCAATTTTGTCACAGCTCCAACAAATCAACTTCATTTTTTTCATTCGAATAAACCTTATTATAAATTTGATATATAAGTTTGCCCTTCGTCAACGTTACCGGAGAACCGTTTATATTCCACCAAATTAGCAGTAAACTTGCCAGCAACTTCATTACCCATTGACTTAAATCTCTTCAAAGAACCATTATATATGTTCATTAAAATCCTATCATATACTCATCTGCACCTTGTAACGAGAATTGCCATACCAATTACCAGAATCAATAATCAATATTTAAAATCTCGCAATGTTTCTACATCAACAGTTATAAGTACATATAACATCTATCTCCTATACTTACATACTTCAATTATGAACTTCTGAATATGCACCCAGTCTACGAAACAATACTCCAAAATTTAAAAAAGCTTAATGAAGCAGCAGAAATAGTAGACAACCGTAAACGACTTTAACAGTCGAAAGTATGATGATAAAGAATGGAGTGTTGGAAATGCTCAATAGAAAATTTAGTACCAAAAAGCGGATTATGCCAAACTATGAAGGAGACTATGGACAAATCACAAGGACTAAACTTGTACATAAAGAATCCTGATGATTCTGATTCTGATGAAATCTTTAGCGAATACCTTGCTCCTGACTCTAAATCTTTACGGATAAATCTTCAGTATCATCCATCGATATTACAAATTCTAAGATATCATCGTATCTTTTATTATAAATATCCTCTATGTTTCTGAAAAATATTTTCATAACTATTCTTATATGAAATAATTTATCTATTCGTGATATCAGTGTTACATCAGAAAGGAAACTATTTTAGTTTCTAAACTCTGAAAAATTCAAATTTAAAATTTGAATGTCTTTGAAGTAGTGTTGAGAACTGAAGCATGAGTTAGTATAATATAATGACACTTGATCAACATGATTATATTACAGTACGTCATGCTGAGTTTCTAATGGAACGTGATGATTCACAGACCATAACGTCATCATTTTCCATGTTACACGACTCTTACATTCTACCTAATCTATAGACATATCAAGAACATATTTTCTTGATAGTTCCATCTTTTCTCTGGAATTCTGGTAATTTAACCAATCATGATCGTGCTATTACAATTTCTCTCTTAGAATGTTAGCTATGGTCATTTCAAATTTCATATCTATGAATTCTGGATCATTATTCGCTTGACTTCAATTCGAGAAGAGAAAACAAAAGTATGGAACTCCAAAATATAAAGGAAACGAAGAGGGTGAATTCATAGTGAAATATCAGACAGAACAATCGAGGCAGATTATCGAATTTAATTGGAGAGATCCTAAATTCCTTAATTACCGAAGAATCAAATCTTATTACAAAAATTTTCTCTAAATCCATTAAATTCCGGAAAATCGACCGTGACTACGTCACCGGTTAAGACCAACTTACATTACTCATTTCACTTCGTGATAGCTTCACTCGTACTCTTTGAGTAGTCGAATTATCTTATCCATATTATGGTGTCAGCTCATATTCGTCAGGAAAATATTCTTATTGTTAGCCATGATGATCCTATTCAAATTTCGGGACGAAATTTCTTTAACGGGTAGGTACTGTGACGACCCGAAAAATTTCGACTAATTTTAAATCAAACTCTCGATACGATTGTCACAATAAGCAAAGTCGGTTAGGTTGAGTCTCAAAAATTTTGAACTGTTCATTTGACCTTCGACCATTCCCGACGATTCCCGAACAATTGAGTGTAAATAAATGTGTGTGTGTGTGTGTGTGTGTATATATATATATATATATATATATATATATATATATATATATAATTTATAAATATTCAATATTCGATAAAAGATAATATATAATATATATTACATACTTATTAAATATTACATCAAATTAATTTCAAGTTTAAAATATAGTTGTTATACTTACTTTCATCATTATTATTAAAATTAGTATTAATATTAATATTGATATCAGTATTAGTAATATTATTATATACAATATATATAGATATGAAAATTTGATATATATGATTTGTTATATTAATATTATTAATATTAATTAGTATTATTATTATTATTAATTAGTATTATTATTAATTATAAATATTATTTAATTTCAAGAACTATGACAAGTAACGAAAATCTTTCTTTCCCTATCAACTTTATTTCTTCTACTGTTTTAAATTGATTCCTATCTCTTATTTTGTTATATATCCAAATCAGTGGATCACTACAAACAAATTCTGGTTAATCTCCTTTTCTACTTTTTATTCTTTTTATTTTTATTCTTTCTGAATGTTAGCTTGTCGACTCATTTTGCACGGTTAAAACTTTAGATAGTTATTATATTACTATATATATTTTGTTCCTTATACCTATCTCTTCTAGGTCTTATTATCAGAGAACCACCACAATTCAAGATTCAACACAAACCTATCTTCTTCCTGCTCAGAACCTTATTGCTATATATGTCAATCAATAATAATATTATTATTATCATTATTATTAATTATTATTATTATGATTAATATAATTATTTGTATTATTGATTAGATGTTGAAATGATTGATAGATAACAAATTCTGTTTCGAGTCCCTATCTACCTTATTTCCTTTTATATTTTTCTGTTTGTTTTCTTTCCTAATTGATTCTCTTGGTCGACATCCTCAATCAACCGTTCCCCGCAATATTATCACCCTATATTATATTTATCTACTTTCTATCACAATTAGAGATTCATTTTTCATCATTAGCATCCAACATAATCACAATAACCATCATGATCGATCTCCTCACAGTCATTCGGTTGTTATTCGATTAAACCTAACAAACAATCATCCACCATCTAAACCATCACACCTTTGTGAATCACCACCAAAATCATTGTATCTGTTTCCTTTGATCGAGCAAAAACAAACCAACACACACCACCACCCATCGTTGACGACAAACCACAATCATTGCAAACAATCACCACCGGCACCATATCACCAACACCACCATGGAACCATGCTACTACTGCGTTCTCTTTTCAATTCAAACAGACCCAAAGCCATCGCCCTAATTAAAGGTGACTACTAATACAACTCATTACTACTTATATTTTCTAAATTCTGTCACTATCACCAACCTATGGATTAGCTTGAAACCCACCAAAAAACATTCATGAAACTGTATTTCTCGTTGGTTGTTCGTAGTACACTACTGCTATTGTTATATTTTTGTTGTTGTTGAAACCATCTCTGAACACCACCACTCTAAACCATCATCAATCTTTTGATTTATTTTTCTGTTTACCTTCGAGAATCAAGCCACATGACTACCACAACTCACCCAACAACCACCATCTTTATCTTCATCAATAAACCATTTGAACAACCACAAAGGTCACCTATTATGTACTCGCTATAGATGTCTGTACTGTGTTGCAGCTTATTTGTTTTCCCTCGTTCAAACGACACTCAAACGAAGCCAGAAGAATGATGTAGCTACGTATTCATTTTTTCTGATTAAAAGAACAATGAAAAGATAATGATGATATAAAATAATAATGAAGATAATGAGTGCTGCTATTGAATTGTTGATGTGTAAAGTTTGTATAAAAAAAATAATAATCAAACACCGAAACCCTTTATTTTTTGTCTGTTGTGGCTGCCTTATTCTCGTATGAGCTGGACGAATTCACGAACACATACTGTAACAGACTGAAACCCGGGCTAGTTGTAAGTTGCCTATTTTGCCCTTAGGGTTTGTGCTTAGTCTTAAGTGCTTTTATTTCAATTATTTTATTAGTGTTTTATTATAATTGTGTTGTGACCAATTTGTGACAAGGGTCCCAAAACATGTTGGTTTATTTAATTTGGACTCCGTTAGGGTTGCCAAATTAAGTACGAAAGAAATTAGATAACTGGTAAATACCCGTGTGATATGGGGTATGGGTTTATAACCCAATATTAAGTGTATGTCCTGGATTCTTCTACCATTTTCTCAAAATAAAAACACACACACACAAACGCATACCAAATGCACCATGATCATAAACCCTAACTTGATTTGTGAGCTTTTGGATTAATTGAAGTTAGCAATCGATTCCTTGTGTTCTTGTGATTATCTTAAGGTAAGTATTACAAAGATTTATGTATTAATCTTGTTGAAAATTGGGTTTTAGTGTTCTTATGAGTTTTTGAAGAAATTAGCTCAAATCTTGTTGTTTGATGTTTAAAAACATCAATAGATGTTAGAAATAGGTTGTATATATGTTTAGTAGCTTCCATGTGCTTAAAATTTGATCAAAATCGCTCAAAAATCGAGTTTTGGGCGAAAAATGTTCAAAATCAGCGTAAGTGTTCGAACTAGTTGCTACAGTGTTTGCTACAGTATTTTGCTACAGTACCCGAACTGCTACAGTATCACTATTTGCTACAGTACCACTATTTGCTACAGTGTCACTATTTGCTACAGTGTCACTATTTGCTACAGTGTTCGGTATTGCTACAGTACCACTATTTGCTACAGTACCCGAGTTGCTACAGTAACGTGTTGCTACAGTACCGAGTTGTTACAGTGTTCGGAAATCACTATTTGCTACAGTACCTTTTATGAAATTGAAACGGGCGTAACTTTCAAACCGTAACTCCGTTTTTGATGAATCAAATATCGTTGGAATCGTATTGAAGAGTACTTTTCAATGATGAACTTTTAAGAAACTAGATCAAACTGTTTTTAGGTCGAAAAAGGAGTTTTAGTGTGTATGTCGTGTTTTGCACGCACCTGTATGCCATTATTGAATGGAGTCATAATGTAGACTCATAAAATTATGAATATATGGTGTTATGACCTAGTTAATCATATGAAATGATTATATTATTTATTGGATATGTATATTAACTTTGTTTGTGTTGTTCTCAGGTTATAAGGACAATGAGGAAGCTCAGAAATAATAACTGAGCAGTTGCTGGTAATTGGTGAGTGGGTCTATCTCCGGATAGAGTTTAAGTAGAATATCATGCTACTGTGGTTGACTCTTTTACCATGCATAGTGTAGAAATTGCCATGTTAGAATAATATAGTATGCCTGATGTTGTATGTGAATTATGTGTACACTGTGTGAATGGCACCAGTCGGGCCTAGGGAGACTGGGGACTCGAGACCGTGCCTAGGAGAGGTTAGAGTCCGTACGGGGTCAACCGTGCCTAGGGGAGGTTGGGTCCATAGGCTACTGATTGTAGAGTATAGTGTGAATGATGCATCCCCTGCATCTGGATAACTATACTGTGAATTGAGTAGCAGGGACTATCGGTAGACTGAAGTCCGATCAGCTAGGAGTCGTGTGCTCGTACAAGCCGCCGATCCTCGTATTGTCTTATTGTATACTAGTTGGTAGTTAGCAAGTACTGTTGTTAGTATATAGCTTGTGTGTGGCTTAAGCTATATCTGTTAGATAGATTCCATTCACTTAGCGGTGCGCTAATCCCCCACATATTCTCCCCTTGCAGGTTTAGGTACTGCCAGTCGGGAAGGGTGCTATTGCAGAAGACATGTTTGACAACCCAACTCTGATGTGGACTTTTGTATAAATAATGTTTTGTGATAACGTAACACCGTTGTGTAAACTTAAACGTAATGACGTGACTTATATTGTGTTTGTTAATAAAGTCTTCCGCTGTGTATTTAAAAAAAAAATGGCCGGTGTTACAATTTGGTATCAGAGCCAGGTTTGGCAGCAAATACGTGTGCGTATTTTGTTCCCAAACCCTGAGGCAAGTCAAACATGTCTGTGGGAGTGGGGGCTAAGTGAAAATAGGATATACGTGTGTTAGTTGTGATTGAACTAACTGTTATCCACTAAGCTTTTGTGTGAGCTGTTTTGTAGCACAGGTATGGCTGATAGAAACGCAACTGGCCCATCTAACCCCGGAACATTCAGAGCACCAGAAGAAGGTGTTGAGTCAGATAATGATCAGAGTAGTTACATCCTTCAGTTAGAAAGCAAGCTAAAAGAGGCCGAGGACAAAATTAATGAGCTTGAATTGGCGAGGCATTCTGGAAATGATGATACACCACCTGGATTCCCAACCGCGCAATCCCAAACGATACCTAATGTGCCCCAGAACCAGTTTTAGAATCAAATACCTAACCAATATTATATGCCACCACAAAACACCTTTACTTACCAAAATCCCATGATGATGAATCCATACCAAATGCAAATGTTCCATCAACCTTACATGCAACCACCCAAAAGATGTACGTATAAGAACTTCCGTGATTGCAAACCCTCCGAATTCTCTGGAAGTACTGATCCGACTGTAACTCTCAATTGGTTGCGAGAAGTTGAAAGGGTATTTGAAGCGTGTCACTGTGAACCCGAGCTGAAGGTAACATATGCTAGTAGACTGTTGAAAGGTAGGGCTATGATTTGGTGGGATTCTTTGATTTCTAGTATATCAAAAGAGCAAGTGGGTATGATCACATGGGAGCAGTTTCATGGGAAGGTGTGTGAACAATATTGTAATCCATTTGATATGAACCGAATCAAGACTGAGTTTCTTGAAATGAAGATGACACCTCAAATGACGATCGATGAGGTAGTAGAGAAGTTTATGGATAAACTGAGGTTTGTACAACAATGGGTGCCAGATGAAGCGTCTCGTATCCAGCATTTTGTTAATATCATTCTGCCTGAGTACAGAACTTTTGTTAGAACAGCTACATCATTGTCTCAAGCTGTTGTGATGGCTAAGATGGTAGAAAGTGATGTTCAGGCTGCCAGAAACAGAATGTTTGGTAATGTGCTACAACAAGGTGGGCAAGTATCTGGTCAATCAGGATCTAAATTCAAGAAGTCTAGTGGGTTTAAATCGAAGGGTAAAAGTGGTCAGAGTAGTACTGGATCTGGATCAGGTAAAGGGAATTGGTGTCACACGTGTCGATCTTCTCACAGTGGTCAGTGTTCTGAGGCTACAAGAAGATGCTTAAAGTGTGGTGTTGTTGGGCATGAGTCTTCAGCATGCCCGTATCCGAATAGTGTGTGTTGGAGTTGTCACAAACCAGGGCATCGTGCAATTAGTTGTCCTTCGAAGAGTGGTAGTTCCGGGGCAGGGTCAGGGGCGCGTTCAGCATCAGCTGGAGGGTCAACTGCCTCGAGTGGGCAGAAGAGGAAGAACCCTCCAATAGCAGAGGCTAGAGCTTTTCAGATGTAGGTGGAAAATGCTGTGGCAACCGACGAAGTAATCACCGGTATGTTTCTAATCAACTCAATACCTGCTCACGTATTGTTTGATTGTGGTGCCAATAGGTGTTTTATGTCCCTAGATTTCTGTGCTAAGTTGAATTTACCAGCTACTATGTTACCCAAGCCGGTTAGTGTAGAAGTAGCTGATGGTAAGACCACACCCGTCACAACCTATGTGACTGGGGTTTGTATAGAGATCGAAGGGAAGTCTTTCCCGTTGACTTGTTTAGTGTTACCTATTCCTAGCTTTGATGTAGTACTAGGAATGGATTGGTTGAGCTCTCTTAGGGCTAATATTAAGTGTGATAGGAAAATGATTACCTTTCGTTCGACCGATGGAACCCGTGTTGTGGCCCGAGGGGAGTGGGGAGGGTATAATTTTCTGTTGATAACCGTGATGAAAGCGAAAAAGTCGATGGCAAAGGGTTGTGAATAATTTCTTGCATATGTGATTGATGCAAAGAAAGAAAAGAAAACAGTGGCCGATATTCCGATAGTATCAGAATTTCCCGAAGTGTTCCCAGATGAGTTACCAGGTCTGCCGCCGGTAAGGGAAGTTGAATATCAGATTGAATTTGTTCCTGGAACAACTCCAGTTGCAAAAGCTCCATACCGATTAGCGCCGTCTGAAATCCGTGAAATGATGTCACAGATTCAAGAACTATTAGATCGTGGGTTTATCCGACCGAGTTCTTCACCGTGGGGTGCTCCGGTATTGTTTGTTAAAAAGAAAGATGGGTCAATGCGTATGTGTATTGATTATCGTGAATTGAACAAAAGAACAGTGAAGAATAAGTATCCGTTACCTCGAATAGACGATTTGTTCGATCAGTTACAGGGTGCTTCATTCTTTTCTAAGATAGACTTACGATCCGGATATCATCAGGTTCGTGTTGCTCAATCAGATATACCAAAAACAACGTTCAGAACAAGGTATGGTCATTATGAATTTCTTGTCATGCCGTTTGGGTTGACGAATGCGCCAGCAATCTTCATGGATCTAATGAATATAGTGTGTCGCCCGTTCTTAGATAAGTTTGTGATTGTGTTTATAGATGATATACTAGTGTATTCAAAGACCAAAAGTGAACATGCTGAACATCTGAGACAGGTTTTGAACATGTTGAAACGTGAACAACTATTTGCAAAATTTTCAAAGTTTGAATTTTGGTTACGTGAAGTGCAGTTTTTGGGTCATGTGATTTGTGCCGAAGGTATAAAAGTTGATCCGACAAAGATAGAAGCAGTAATGAATTGGAATTCTCTGAAGACTCCGACTGAGATTAAGAGTTTTCTGGGATTAGCCGGTTATTATCGCAGATTTATCAAGGATTTCTCGAAAATAGCGGGTCCGTTGACTAAGTTGACTCGTAAAGATGTAGCCTTTCGATGGACTGATGAACAGGAAAAGGCTTTTCAGATTTTGAAACAGCTACTGTGTCAGACACCAGTGTTAGCTTTACCAGAAGGTTCAGACAACTTCGTGGTATACTGTGATGCATCATATGCTGGGTTGGGTATTAATGCAAAGAGATAAAGTAATCGCCTACGCCTCGCGATAGTTGAAAGTTCATGAGAAGAATTATCCAGTGCATGATCTTGAAATGGCTGCAGTAGTGTTTGCTTTGAAACTGTGGAGACACTATTTGTATGGAACCCATTGTGTTATATGTACAGATCACAAGAGTTTGCAGTATATCTTCTCACAGAAAGAATTGAATATGCGTCAGAGACGATGGCAAGAGTTGATCAAAGATTACGATTGTGAAATTAAATACCATCCGGGTAAGGCAAATGTGGTTGCAGATGCGTTAAGTCGTAAAAAGTCAAGTGAAAATGTGAAATTTCTTCGTTTGAATATAACTTCAGATTTGATTAACAGCTTAAAAACCATTCAGGCCTGTGCTTTAGAGGACGAACATATTAAATCTGAACAAATGACCAAACTAAAAGTGGACTTAATTGATGACTCACGTGGACAAAAGACCTTAAACAATCGTGTTTGGGTGCCTAAGCTTGGAGATTTGAGGGAATTAATCATGACGGAAGCTCACAAATCCAGATTGACAGTACATCCGGGTAGTAATAAGATGTATCATGATTTGAAAACAGTGTATTGGTGGCCAACAATGAAATCAGATATCGCCCGTTATGTCGAAAAGTGTCATATATGTGCTCAAGTGAAGGCCGAACATCAGAAACCTTATGGTTCGTTACGTCAGTTACAGATTCCAGAGTGGAAATGGGAACATATAACGATGGATTTTGTGACCAAATTACCTCGAACTCAGAAAAAACATGATATGATTTGGGTAATAGTGGATCGCCTAACTAAAAGTGCTCATTTTCTTGCTACTCGTGAAACAGCTTCGTTAATTGAGTTAGCCGAATTGTATATAAACGAGATAGTTAGTTGACATGGTGTGCCATTATCGATCGTTTCAGACAGAGATTCCAGATTTGTGTCGAATTTTTGGAATAGTCTTCAACAGAATTTGGGTACACGTGTGAATTTAAGTACAGCTTATCATCCTCAGACAGACGGTCAGAGTGAAAGAACGATACAGACTTTGGAGGATATGTTAAGGGCTTGTGTGTTAGAATACGGTGGTTCGTGGGATACACATTTGTCGTTGGTCGAATTTGCGTATAATAATTCATATCATTCGAGTATAGGGATGCCGCCCTATGAAATGTTATACGGTCGTCGTTGCAGAACTCCGACTTGTTGGTTAGAAGCCGGGGAGAAACAGTTTGCAGGTCCCGAAATTGTTCAAATGACAGCCGAAAAAGTTGCAATTGCGAGAGAAAAGTTGAAAGCCGCTAGAGATAGGCAGAAAATGTATGCTGATCCGCGTAGACGTCCGGTAACCTTTAATGTGGGTGAACGAGTGTATCTGAAAGTTTCGCCGTGGAAAGGGGTTATCAGATTCGGTAAACGTGGTAAGTTAGCACCGAGATTTATTGGTCCGTTTCTGATCAGTGAAGTGTTGAATGATCAGACTGTGGTGTTAGATCTTCCGCCAGAGTTAGCTGGTATTCATAATACATTCAACGTATGTTATCTTCGTAAGTTTAAAGTCGACGATGAAACACAACTTCTTCCTTTAGAAGATTTAAGGGTCGATTTGAATAAGAAATTGGTGGAAGAGCCGGTCCGTGTGGTTGACCAAAAGGTGACTAAGCTGAGAAAGAAAGAGATTCCGATGGTGTTGATTGAGTGGAAACACAGTTTGGGTTCTAACTTTACGTGGGAGACAGAAGAGTTGATGAGAAATCGCTACCCTCGTTTGTTTGACCAAGACCAGATTCCGAGGACGGAATCTTCTTAAGGGGGGTGGATTTGTAACAGACTGAAACCCGGGCTAGTTGTAAGTTGTCTATTTTGCCCTTAGGGTTTGTGCTTAGTCTTAAGTGCTTTTATTTCAATTATTTTATTAGTGTTTTATTATAATTGTGTTGTGACCAATTTGTGACAAGGGTCCCAGAACATGTTGGTTTATTTAATTTGGACTCCGTTAGGGTTGCCAAATTAAGTACGAAAGAAATTAGATAACTGGTAAATACCCGTGTGATATGGGGTATGGGTTTATAACCCAATATTAAGTGTATGTCCTGGATTCTTCTACCATTTTCTCAAAATAAAAACACACACACACAAACGCATACCAAATGCACCATGATCATAAACCCTAACTTGATTTGTGAGCTTTTGGATTAATTGAAGTTAGCAATCGATTCCTTGTGTTCTTGTGATTATCTTAAGGTAAGTATTACAAAGATTTATGTATTAATCTTGTTGAAAATTGGGTTTTAGTGTTCTTATGAGTTTTTGAAGAAATTAGCTCAAATCTTGTTGTTTGATGTTTAAAAACATCAATAGATGTTAGAAATAGGTTGTATATATGTTTAGTAGCTTCCATGTGCTTAAAATTTGATCAAAATCGCTCAAAAATCGAGTTTTGGGCGAAAAATGTTCGAAATCAGCGTAAGTGTTCGAACCAGTTGCTACAGTGTTTGCTACAGTATTTTGCTACAGTGCCCGAACTGCTACAGTATCACTATTTGCTACAGTACCACTATTTGCTACAGTACCACCATTTGCTACAGCGTCACTATTTGCTACAGTGTCACTATTTGCTACAGTGTTCGGTATTGCTACAGTACCACTATTTACTACAGTACCACTATTTGCTACAGTACCCGAGTTGCTACAGTAACGTGTTGCTACAGTACCGAGTTGCTACAGTGTTCGAAAATCACTATTTGCTACAGTACCTTTTATGAAATTGAAACGGGCGTAACTTTCAAACCGTAACTCCGTTTTTGATGAATCAAATATCGTTGGAATCGTATTGAAGAGTACTTTTGCTACAGTATTTGAATCAAATATCGTTGGAATCACTATTTGCTACAGTGTTCGGTATTGCTACAGTACCACTATTTGCTACAGTACCGAGTTGCTACAGTACCGTGTTGCTACAGTACCGAGTTGCTACAGTGTTCGGAAATCACTATTTGCTGCAGTACCTTTTATGAAATTGAAACGGGCGTAACTTTCAAACCGTAACTCCGTTTTTGATGAATCAAATATCGTTGGAATCGTATTGAAGAGTACTTTTCAATGATGAACTTTTAAGAAACTAGATCAAACTGTTTTTAGGTCGAAAAAGGAGTTTTAGTGTGTATGTCGTGTTTTGCACGCACCTGTATGCCATTATTGAATGGAGTCATAATGTAGACTCATAAAATTATGAATATATGGTGTTATGACCTAGTTAATCATATGAAATGATTATATTATTTATTGGATATGTATATTAACTTTGTTTGTGTTGTTCTCAGGTTATAAGGACAATGAGGAAGCTCAGAAATAATAACTGAGCAGTTGCTGATAATTGGTGAGTGGGTCTATCTCCGGATAGAGTTTAAGTAGCATATCATGCTACTGTGGTTGACTCTTTTACCATGCATAGTGTAGAAATTGCCATGTTAGAATAATATAGTATGCCTGATGTTGTATGTGAATTATGTGTACACTGTGTGAATGGCACCAGTCGGGCCTAGGGAGACTGGGGACTCGAGACCGTGCCTAGGAGAGGTTAGAGTCCGTATGAGGTCAACCGTGCCTAGGGGAGGTTGGGTCCATAGGCTACTGATTGTAGAGTATAGTGTGAATGATGCATCCCCTGCATCTGGATAACTATACTGTGAATTGAGTAGCAGGGACTATCGGTAGACTCAAGTCCGATCAGCTAGGAGTCGTGTGCTCGTACAAGCCGTCGATCCTCGTATTGTCTTATTGTATGCTAGTTGGTAGTTAGCAAGTACTGTTGTTAGTATATAGCTTGTGTGTGGCTCAAGCTATATCTGTTAGATAGATTCCATTCACTTAGCGGTACGCTAATCCCCCACATATTCTCCCCTTGCAGGTTTAGGTACTGCCAGTCGGGAAGGGTGCTATTGCAGAAGACATGTTTGACAACCCAACTCTGATGTGGACTTTTGTATAAATAATGTTTTGTGATAACGTAACACCGTTGTGTAAACTTAAACGTAATGACGTGACTTATATTGTGTTTGTTAATAAAGTCTTCCGCTGTGTATTTAAAAAAAAATGGCCGGTGTTACACATACACATTGAATTAACGTGGGCCGTATATTTTTCTAGTATTCTTGGACCGTAATATTATAATGATTTGACTAGGGACTTGTTTTGGTAATTGGGCTTCAATGTATTTAAATGTTGGACTGTTGTTTTTCTGTTACCACTTGGGCCGATTGATGCATCTTGTTGTTGAGCCTGTATCTAGGCTGATCGAGCAACTTGTTTTTGCTACCGCTTCGAACTTGTTTTTAGTTCCAGCTGAGGAAGACAATGAGATGATACAAGGATGTTGTTATAATTATGATTATGATTATAATTATGATGACAATGATGATAGAACATGATTAATACGTGATGTTTTGATGATGATAATAAAACTTAGATAAGGATAATAATGGATGATTAGGATTACGAATGAGATTATTATGATGATTAGATAAAGATGATAATGGTTATACGATAATACGATGATGAAGTTAGAAAGGTGATATAGATATAGAATGAGGCGATATTGATGACCGAATGATGATAAGAATAGAATGATTATGATGCATGACCTTATAAGACAATGATATTATGATATGAATGTGATAATGATAAAGCGATGAAGGCAATTATGATGAAATGATAATTAAGGTGACGGTTTATGAGTAAATAATGATGATGATATGTGTACGATGATAAAGGGTAAATGATTAGATTTTGATGGTGATACAGTTATGATAATGGCGATGAACGAAGTAATAATAATGATTATGATCATGAATACGATTATGATATTGTTATGATGGAGAAGGGGTTTAGGTTGTTATCGGGTTAGCGGGATGTCGCGGGTTCAAATCCGGACTTGGGCATTTTTTAAGGGCTACTTCTTTGAAGTAGTTATTACTAATACTCTTATTATTATTATTATTATTATTATTATTATTATTATTATTATTATTATTATTATTATTATTATTATTATTATTATTATTATTATTATTATTATTATTATTATTATTATTATTATTATTATTATTATTATTATTATTTCATTATTATTATTATTATTTTTTATTGTTATTAATATTATTATTATTTATTATTGATTGTTATTAAGTAATTATTATTATTACCAATATTGGAAATAAGATTATTAGTATAATTAATATTATTACCATTATTATTATTATTAAAATATATAGTATTATTATTAATATGACTATTAAAATTTCTATTAGAATCATCATTTTTATTAAAAGTACCATTATTATTTAAAATATTATTTTTATGAAAACTAACATTTTTATCTTATCAATATTATCTTTTCACTAAAATTATTATTATTACTAACATTACTTTTATTATTAGTATTATTATCAAAACTATTAATAGCAGTATCATTACTAAATCTAATTACTTTTAGTATTATTATTATTATCATAAAAAGATACAAATTTTTATTATTGATATTATTTTAACAAATAAATAGCTATATAAGAATATATTTAAAACATATCGCATAATAACATTTATATTTTCATAATAAATACTAATTATTTATCTAAGGTATATAAAATAAATATAGTTAACATAGTTACCAATGAAACATATAAGTTGCTGAAATAACAATTAATAATAATCTCTAAACTTGTTCGATTACAAGTATATGTTTTAATAAATATATGAATAATATAGGTTCGTGAATCCGAGGCCAACCCTACACTTGTTCAATGACGTCATATGTATTTTTACTACAAAATAAAGTATAGTGAGTTTCATTTGCTCCCTTTTTAAATGCTTTTACAATATATATTTTTGGGACTGAGAATACATGCGCTGCTTTTAAAAATACTTTACGAAATAGACACAAGTGATCGAAACTACATTCTATGGTTGGATTATCGAACCAAATATGCCCCTTTTTAGCTTGGTAGCCTAAGAATTGGTGTTTATTATAATTGCCACCAATTGACGCGAATCCTAAAGATAGATCTATGGGCACTAACAAGCCCCAGTCAAAGAATTTGAACTGCTTTAGTACTTCGATTTATCATGTCCGATGTGAGTCCCGGAATGATGGGGATATTCTATATGCATCCTGTTAAGGTTGGTTACCAGGTGTTCACCATATTAATGAATTTTAATTCGCGAGTTACGCGTGACAATATATGAAATCTTGTGTTCTATTAAAATGATGGAAATGAATGTTTACGATAAACTAATGAACTCACCAACCTTTTGGTTGATACTTGAAAGCATTTTTATTCTCAGGTATTAAAGAAACCTTTCGCTGTGCATTTGCTCATTCTAGAGATATTACTTGGAATCATTTATGACATATTTCAAAAGACGTTGCATTCGATTCGTTGAGTTCGTTAAGATTATTATTAAGTCAATTATAGTTGGATACATTATGAAATGGTATGCATGCTGAAATGTCCCGTTCATATTGATTATAAACGTTCCATATTAATTGATTTCGTTGCGAGGTTTTGACCTCTATATGAGACTTTTTTCAAAGACTGCATTCATTTTTAAAACAACCATAACCTTTATTTTATCAATAAAGGTTTCAAAAGCATTACGTAGATTATCAAATAATGATAATTTAAAATATACTGTTTACACACGACCATTACATAATGGTTTACAATAGAAATATATTACATCGACATATGTTTCTTGAATGCAGTTTTTACATAATATCATACAAATATGGACTCCAAATCTTGTCCTTATTTTGGTATGCAACAGCGGAAGCTCTTAATATTCACCTGAGAATAAACATGCTTTAAACATCAACAAAAATGTTGGTGAGTTATAGGTTTAACCTATATATATCAAATCGTAACAATAGACCACAAGATTTCATATTTCAATATACATCCCATACATAGAGATAAAAATCATTCATATGGTGAACACCTGGTAACCGACATTAACAAGATGCATATTTAAGAATATCCCCATCATTCCGGGACACCCTTCGGATATGATATAAATTTTGAAGTACTAAAGCATCCGGTATTTTAGATGGGGTTTGTTAGGCCCAATAGATCTATCTTTAGGATTCGCGTCAATTAGGGTGTCTGTTCCCTAATTCTTAGATTACCAGACTTAATAAAAAGGGGCATATTCGATTTCGATAATTCAACCATAGAATGTAGTTTCACGTACTTGTGTCTATTTTGTAAATCATTTATAAAACCTGCATGTATTCTCATCCCAAAAATATTAGATTTTAAAAGTGGGACTATAACTCACTTTCACAGATTTTTTACTTCGTCGGGAAGTAAGACTTGGCCACTGGTTGATTCACGAACCTATAACAAATATGTACATATATATCAAAGTATGTTCAAAATATATTTACAACACTTTTAATACATTTTGATGTTTTAAGTTTATTAAGTCAGCTGTCCTCGTTAGTAACCTACAACTAATTGTCCACAGTTAGATGTACAGAAATAAATCGATATATATTATCTTGAATCAATCCACGACCCAGTGTATACACGTCTCAGACTAGATCACAACTCAAAGTATATATATTTTTGGAATCAACCTCAACCCTGTATAGCTAACTCCCACATTACTGCATATAGAGTGTCTATGGTTGTTCCAAATAATATATACACATGGGTCGATATGATATGTCAAAACATTTGCATACGTGTCTATGGTATCCCAAGATTACATAATATATTAGAATACATATATAATACAATGTAAGTTAGCTAGGATATGATTAATATAGATTTGTTACCAATTTTCACGTTGCTACAACAAGAAAAATTATCCAATCTTGTTTTACCCATAACTTCTTCATTTTAAATCCTTTTTGAGTGAATCTAATTGCTATGGTTTCATATTGAACTCTATTTTATGAATCTAAACAGAAAAAGTATAGGTTTATAGTCAGAAATATAAGTTACAAGTTGTTTTTGTAAAGGTAGTCATTTCAGTCGAAAGAACGACGTCTAGATGACCATTTTAGAAAAACATACTTCCACTTTGAGTTTAACCATGATTTTTGGATATAGTTTCATGTTCATAAGAAAAATCATTTTCCCAGAAGAATACCTTTTAAATCAAAGATAATCATAGTTTTTAATTAACTAACCCAAAACAGCCCGCGGTGTTACTACGACGGCGTAAATTCGGTTTTACGGTGTTTTTTGTGTTTCCAGTTTTAAATCATTAAGTTAGCATATCATATAGATATAGAACATGTGTTTAGTTGATTTTAAAAGTCAAGTTAGAAGGATTAACTTTTGTTTGTGAACAAGTTTAGAATTAACTAAACTATGTTCTAGTGATTACAAGTTTAAACCTTCGAATAAGATAGCTTTATATGTATGAATCGAATGATGTTATGAACATCATTACTACCTCAAGTTTTCTGGATAAAGTTACTGGAAATGAGAAAAATGGATCTAGCTTCAAAGGATCCTTGGATGGCTTGAAAGTTCTTGAAGCAGAATCATGACACGAAAACAGTTCAAGTAAGATTTTCACTCGAAATAAGATTGTTATAGTTATAGAAATTGAATCAAAGTTTGAATATGAGTATTACCTTGTATTAGAAATATATCTTACTATAAATAAGAAAGATTTCTTGAGGTTGGATGATCACTCTACAAGATTGGAAGTAAGCTAGCAAACTTGGAAGTATTCTTGATCTTATGAAACTAGAACTTGTAGAATTTATGAAGAACACTTAGAACTTGAAGTTAGAACTTGAGAGAGATCAATTAGATTAAGAAAATTGAAGAATGAAAGTGTCTGTAGGTGTTTTTGGTCATTGGTGTATGGATTAGATATAAAGGATATGTAATTTTGTTTTCATGTAAATAAGTCATGAATGATTACTCATATTTTTGTAATTTTATGAGATATTTCATGCTAGTTGCCAAATGATGGTTCCCATATGTGTTAGGTGACTCACATGAGCTGCTAAGAGCTGATCATTGGAGTGTATATACCAATAGTACATACATCTAAAAGCTGTGTATTGTACGAGTACGAATACGGGTGCATACGAGTAGAATTGTTGATGAAACTGAACGAGGATGTAATTGTAAGAATTTTTGTTAAGTAGAAGTATTTTTATAAGTATCTTGAAGTCTTTCAAAAGTTTATGAATACATATTAAAACACTACATGTATATACATTTTAACTGAGTCGTTAAGTCATCGTTGGTCGTTACATGTAAGTGTTGTTTTGAGACCTTTAGGTTAACGATCTTGTTAAATGTTGTTAACCCAAAGTTTATAATATCAAATGAGATTTTAAATTATTATATTATCATTATATTATGATATATTAATATATCTAAATATGATATATACATTTATATGTCGTTACAACGATAATCGTTACATATATGTCTCGTTTCGAAATCCTTAAGTTATTAGTATTGTTTTTACTTATGTTGTTCATTGTTAATACACTTAATGATATATTTAATTATCATATTATCATGTTATATATAATATAACAATGTATTAATATGCTTCATATATATTTAGTAAGACGTGGTTATAACGATAATCGTTATATGTATCGTTTCGAGTTTCATACGTCAATAGTCTCCTTTTTAAGTATATAACTTATTGTTACTATTTTTAATGAGATACTTGATGATCATTATATCATGATAAACATATATATTAATTCATTTATGTATCATCATGTCATATACAACTTATAGCGTTCGTGAATCATTGGTCAAACTGGGTAATCAGACGTTTACAAAATTTCCGTTTCAATTAACCAAGTCTTAACAAGTTTGATTGCTTAACATGTTGGAAACATTTAATCATGTAAATATAGTTTTCATTAAACATATAATCATAGAAAGGTTCGGAAAAGTTCGGGTCACTACACATGCCGTCAACTTTCGATGAAATGAAAGTTTGTCTTTTAAAAATGAATGCAATGTTTGTAAAATGTATCATATAGAGGTCGAGTACCTCACGATGTAATCATATGTTATTGTATTCGTTCTTATGGATTAGGACGGGTCGCTTCAGAATATATGGTGCTCCCATAATATGAGCCGTTCTTTTCACAAATTGTCTAGAAAAGCCTGGTGGCTTAGATGTTCCTGGGTTATAGCTAAAACTTAAGAAATACGGGTGTTGACGGTATTTCCCATCGGGATATTTCATGTTAACATAGAGGTCATCGGGGTTGGAATTAGGTTTCTCTATTTTGATGCCTTTTCCCTTATTATTTTCTTTTACCTTTTCAAATTGGGTCGGGGTAATTTCTATAACATCATCGGAATTCTCATCGGGATCCGATTCATCGGAAAATTAGTAATTTTCCCAATATTTTGCTTCCTCGGCGGAAACACCATTGACCATTATTAATTTTGGTCCATTGGTTGAGGGTTTTCTTTTATTTATCTGTTTTTTAGTGGTTTCTAATATTTCCTCCTCCAGAACCTCTTCTTCTTCCGGTTCCTCTTCTTCCGGTTCCTCTTCGGGAATTTGTGAGTCTTCCCAATATATATTCGACTCTTCATTATTATTAGGTGAGTCAATGGAATTTGTACTAGAGGTAGACATCTATCACACAATATCAAACACATTAAGAGATTAATATATCACATAATATTTACATGTTAATAATATATAGTTTTCAACAAAAAGTGTTAAGCAATCGTTTTTAAAGAAAAATATACGGTCGAAGTCCAGACTCACTAATGCATCCTACAAACTCGATAAGACACATTAATGTAAATTTCTAGTTCTCTAAGACCAACGCTCGGATACCAACTGAAATGTCCCGTTCATAATAATTATAAACGTTTCATATTAATTGATTTCGTTGCGAGGTTTTGACCTCTATATGAGACGTTTTTCAAAGACTACATTCGTTTTTAAAATAAACCATAACCTTTATTTTATCGACAAAGGTTTAAAGGACATAACCTAGGTTATCAAGTAATGATAATCTAAAATATCACGCTTACACACGACCATTACATAATGGTTTACAATAAATATTATGTTACAACAAAGAAAACTTCCGAATGCAGTTTTTAGACAATATCATACAAGCATGGACTCCAAATCTTGTCCTTAATTTAGTATGCAACAGCGGAAGCTCTTAACAATCCCTTGAGAATAAACATGCTTAAAACGTCAACAAAAATGTTGGTGAGTTATAGGTTTAACCTATATAATTATCAATCATAATAATAGACCACAAGATTTTTATTTTTATAAAAACATCTCATATCAGGAATTTCGCAAACTGCATAGAGATAAAAATCATTCATATGTTGAACACCTGGTAACCGACATTAACTTAATGCATAGAATATCCCCAAACAGAACCTCTCGTCTGTATAATAATCTCGAAGTACTAAAGCCATCCATAACCTGAATGGGGGTTGTTAGGCCCAATAGATCTATCTTTAGGATCGCGTCAATTAGGGGCCATTTCCCTAATTCTTAGGTTACCAGACTTGAAGGGCAGTATTCGGTTAGTAATCCAACCATAGAATGTAGTTTCGCATACTTGTGTCTATTTTTTAAAATATTTATAAAACTGCATGTATTCTCATCCCAAAAATATTAGATTTTAAAAATGAGACTATAACTCACTTTCACATATTTTTACTTCGTCGAAAATTTAAGACTTGACCACGGATCGATTCACGAACCTATAACAAATATATACATATATATCAAAGTATGATCGAAATATATTCACTACATTTTTTATTACGTTTTAATGATTTAAGTTTATTAAGTTAGCGGTCCAACGTTAGTAATCTACAACTAGTTGTCCACAGTTAGATGTACTGAAATAAATCAATATATATTATCTCGAATCAATCCACGACCCAGTGTATACAAGTCTCAGGCTAGATCACAACTCAAAGTATATATATTATTTTGGAATCAACCTCAACCCTGTATAGCTAACTCAAGCATTACTACATATAGAGTGTCTATGGTTGTTCCAAATAATATATAGATGGGTCGATATGATATGTCAAAACATTGTATACATGTCTATGGTATCCCAAGATTACATAATATATGTTAGAATACATGTATAATACAATATAAGTTAGTTAAGTTATGGTTAGTCTAGATTTGTTACAAAATTTTTATAGCTAAAACTAGCAAATTTATCCAATTTTGTTTTACCTGTCATTTCTTCATTTCAAATCTGTTTTGAGTGATTCAAGTTGCTATGGTTTCATAATGAACTAAAATTTATAATATCAAATGTTGTTAACCCAAAGTTTATAATATCAAATGAGATTTTAAATTATTATATTATCATGATATTATGATATATTAATATATCTTAATATGATATATACATTTATATGTCGTTACAACGATAATCGTTACATATATGTCTCGTTTCGAAATCCTTAAGTTAGTAGTCTTGTTTTTACTTATGTAGTTCATTGTTAATACACTTAATGATATATTTAATTATCATATTATCATGTTATATATAATATAACAATGTATTAATATGCTTCATATATATTTAGTAAGACGTGGTTATAACGATAATCGTTATATGTATCGTTTCGAGTTTCATACGTCAATAGTCTCCTTTTTAAGTATATAACTTATTGTTACTATTTTTAATGATATACTTGATGATCATTATATCATGTTAAACATATATATTTATTCATTTATGTATCATCATGTCATATACAACTTATAGCGTTCGTGAATCATTGGTCAAACTGGATAATCAGACGTTTACAAAATTTTCGTTTCAATTAACCAAGTCTTAACAAGTTTGATTGTTTAACATGTTGGAAACATTTAATCATGTAAATATAGTTTTCATTAAACATATAATCATAGAAAGGTTCGGAAAAGTTCGGGTCACTACAGTACCTACCCGTTAAATAAATTTCGTCCCGAAATTTTAAGCGATTGGAGGTGTTGGCTCATCTTCTGGAAATAAGTGCGGGTACTTCTTCTTCATCTGATCTTCTCATTCCCAGGTGAACTCGGGTCCTCTACGAGCATTCCATCGAACCTTAACAATCGGTATCTTGTTTTGTTTAAGTCTCTGAACCTCACGATCCATTATTTCAACGGGTTCTTCAATGAATTGAAGTTTTTCATTGATTTGGATTTCGTCCAACGGAATAGTGAGATCTTCTTTAGCAAAACATTTCTTCAAATTCGAGACGTGGAAAGTGTTATGTACATCCGCGAGTTGTTGAGGTAACTCAAGTCGGTAAGCTACTGGTTCGACACGATCAATAATCTTGAATGGTCCAATATACCTTGGACTTAATTTCCCTCGTTTACCAAATCGAACAACACCTTTCCAAGGTGCAACCTTAAGCATGACCATCTCTCTAATTTCAAATTCTATATCTTTTCTTTTAATGTGGGCGTAGCTCTTTTGTTGACTTTGGGCGGTTTCCAACCGTTGTTGAATTTGGATGATCTTCTCAGTAGTTTCTTGTATTATCTCCGGACCCGTAATCTTTCTATCCCCTACTTCACTCCAACAAATCGGAGACCTGCACTTTCTACCATAAAGTGCTTCAAATGGAGCCATCTCAATGCTTGAATGGTAGCTATTGTTGTAGGAAAATTCTGCTAACGGTAGATGTCGATCCCAACTGTTTCCGAAATCAATAACACATGCTCGTAGCATGTCTTCAACCGTTTGTATCGTCCTTTCACTCTGCCCATCAGTTTGTGGATGATAGGCAGTACCCATGTCTAGACGAGTTCCTAATGCTTGCTGTAATGTCTGCCAGAATCTTGAAATAAATCTGCCATCCCTATCAGAGATAATAGAGATTGGTATTCCATGTCTGGAGACGACTTCCTTCAAATACAGTCGTGCTAACTTTTCCATCTTGTCATCTTCTCTTATTGGTAGGAAGTGTGCTGATTTGGTGAGACGATCAACTATTACCCAAAGAGTATCAAAACCACTTACAGTCCTTGGCAATTTAGTGATGAAATCCATGGTAATGTTTTCCCATTTCCATTCCGGGATTTCGGGTTGTTGAAGTAGACCTGATGGTTTCTGATGCTCAGCTTTGACCTTAGAACACGTCAAACATTCTCCTACGTATTTAGCAACATTGGCTTTCATACCTGGCCACCAAAAATGTTTCTTGAGATCCTTGTACATCTTCCCCGTTCCAGGATGTATTGAGTATCTGGTTTTATGAGCTTCTCTAAGTACCATTTCTCTCATATCTCCAAATTTTGGTACCCAAATCCTTTCAGCCCTATACCGGTTCCGTCTTCCCGAATATTAAGATGCTTCTCCGATCCTTTGGGTATTTCATCCTTTAAATTTCCCTCTTTTAAAACTCATTGTTGCGCCTCCTTTATTTGAGTAGTAAGGTTATTGTGAATCATTATATTCATAGATTTTACTCGAATGGGTTCTCTGTCCTTCCTGCTCAAGGCGTCGGCTACCACATTTGCCTTCCCCGGGTGGTAACGAATCTCAAAGTCGTAATCATTCAACAATTCAATCCACCTACGCTGCCTCATATTCAGTTGTTTCTGATTAAATATGTGTTGAAGACTTTTGTGGTCGGTATATATACTACTTTTGACCCCATATAAGTAGTGCCTCCAAGTCTTTAATGCAAAAACAACCGCGCCTAATTCCAAATCATGCGTCGTATAATTTTGTTCGTGAATCTTCAATTGTCTAGACGCATAAGCAATCACCTTCATTCATTGCATTAATACACAACCGAGACCTTGCTTTGATGCGTCACAATAAATCACAAAATCATCATTCCCTTCAGGCAATGATAATATAGGTGCCGTAGTTAGCTTTTTCTTCAATAACTGAAACGCTTTCTCTTGTTCATCCTTCTATTCAAATTTCTTCCCTTTATGCGTTAATGCAGTCAAGGGTTTTGCTATTCTGGAAAAGTCTTGGATGAACCTTTTATAGTAACCAGCTAGTCCTAAAAACTGGCGTATGTGTTTCGGAGTTTTCGGGGTTTCCCACTTTTCAACAGTTTCTATCTTTACCGGATCCACCTTAATACCTTCTTTGTTCACTATGTGACCGAGGAATTGAACTTCTTCCAACCAAAATGCACACTTTGAAAACTTATTGTACAATTCTTCCTTCCTCAATACTTCTAACACCTTTCTCAAATGTTCACCGTGTTCTGGGTCATTCTTTGAGTAAATAAGTATGTCATCAATGAAAACAATGAAAAACTTGTCAAGGTATGGTCCACACACTCGGTTCATAAGGTCCATGAACACAGCTGGTGCATTAGTTAAACTAAACGGCATGACCATAAACTCGTAATGACCGTAACGTGTTCTGAAAGCAGTCTTTGGAATATCATCTTCTTTCACCCGCATTTGATGATACCCGGAACGTAAGTCAATCTTTGAATAAACAGACGAGCCTTGTAGTTGATCAAATAAGTCGTCGATTCTCGGTAGTGGGTAGCGGTTCTTGATGGTAAGTTTGTTCATCTCTCGGTAGTCGATACACAACCTGAATGTACCATCTTTCTTCTTGACAAACAAAACAGGAGCTCCCCACGGTGATGTGCTTGGTCGAATGAAACCACGCTCTAAAAGTTCTTGTAATTGGCTTTGCAGTTCTTTCATCTCGCTGGGTGCGAG
Source organism: Rutidosis leptorrhynchoides (assembly GCF_046630445.1). Taxonomy (NCBI): domain Eukaryota; kingdom Viridiplantae; phylum Streptophyta; class Magnoliopsida; order Asterales; family Asteraceae; genus Rutidosis; species Rutidosis leptorrhynchoides. The sequence goes on from NC_092333.1 coordinate 540,238,422, forward strand.
TCTGTAAGGAGCACGAGCTATTGGTGCAGCTCCTGGTACAAGATCTATTTGAAATTCAACGGATCGATGTGGAGGTAATCCTGGTAATTCTTTCGGAAATACATCGGGAAATTCTTTTGCGACGAGAACATCATTGATGCTCTTTTCTTCAGTTTGTACTTTCTCGACATGTGCTAGAACAGCATAGCAACCTTTTCTTATTAGTTTTTGTGCCTTCAAATTACTAATAAGATGTAGCTTCGTGTTGCCCTTTTCTCCGTATACCATTAAGGGTTTTCCTTCTTCTCGTATAATGCGAATTGCATTTTTGTAATAAACGATCTCTGCTTTCACTTCTTTCAACCAGTCCATACCGATTATCACATCAAAACTCCCTAACTCTACTGATATCAAGTCAATCTTAAATGTTTCGCTAACCAGTTTAATTTCTCGATTCCGACATATATTATCTGCTGAAATTAATTTACCATTTGCTAATTCGAGTAAAAATTTACTATCCAAAGGCGTCAATGGACAACTTAATTTAGCACAAAAATCTCTACTCATATAGCTTCTATCCGCACCCGAATCAAATAAAACGTAAGCAGATTTATTGTCAATAAGAAACGTACCCGTAACAAGCTCCGGGTCTTCCTGTGCCTCTGCCGCATTAATATTGAAAACTCTTCCGCGGCCTTGTCCATTCGTGTTCTCCTGGTTCGGGCAATTTCTAATAATGTGGCCCGATTTTCCACATTTATAACAAACTACATTGGCATAACTTGCTCCGATACTACTTGCTCCGCCATTACTCGTTCCGACACCATTTGTTCCTTTCATTCTGTTAACCCCTGGTCCGTAGACCTCACACTTCGCCGCGCTATGACCATTTCTTTTACACTTGTTGCAAAATTTAGTGCAGAACCCCGAGTGATACTTTTCACACCTTTGGCATAGCTGCTTCTAATTGTTGTTGTTGTTGCGGTTATTATTGTTGTTGGGATGATTGTTGTAGTTGTTGTTGTTGTTGTTGTTGTTGTTGTTGTTGTTGTTGTTGTTGGGCTGTTTGTTGTAATTGCGATTGTTGTTGCGATTGTTGGGATAGTTGTTGCGATTATTGTTGTAATTGCTGTTGTTGTTGTATTGGTGATTCTTATCACCGTTTTCCTCCCACTTTCTTTTGACTTACTTCACATTGGCCTCTTCAGCAGTCTGTTCTTTAATTCTTTCTTCAATCTGGTTCACTAGTTTGTGAGCCATTCTACATGCCTGTTGTATGGAGGCGGGCTCGTGTTGTAGTGACCCGAACTTTTCCATGTTTATATATATTAATTGAGATTGATATTTACATGATTAAATGTTTCCAACATGTTAAGCAATCAAACTTGTTAAGACTTGATTAATTGAAATATGTTTCATATAGACAATTGACCACCCAAGTTGACCGGTGATTCACGAACGTTAAAACTTGTAAAAACTATACAATGACATATATATGGTTATATATATAGTTAACATGTTTTTATTATAAGTATGTATCTCATTAGGTATTTTAACAATGAGTTATATACATAAAAATGAGACTATTAATTTAAGAAACTCGAAAACGATATATATAACGATTATCGTTATAACAACGTCTTACTAGGTACATATGAATCATATTAAGATATTGATACACTTGGTTAATTATGTTAAATGATAAGTAAATATATTATTAAGTGTATTAACAATGAAATACATATGTAAAAATAAGACTACTAACTTAATGATTTCGAAACGAGACATATATGTAACGATTATCGTTGTAACGACATTTAACTGTATATACATCATACTGAGATATATTATATATCATAATATCATGATAATATAACAATTTAACATCTCATTTGTTATAATAAACAATGGGTTAACAACATTCAACAAGATCGTTAACCTAGAGGTTTCAAAACAACATTTACATGTAACGACTAACGATGACTTAACGACTCAGTTAAAATGTATATACATGTAGTGTTTTAATATGTATTTATACACTTTTGAAAGACTTCAAGACACTTATCAAAATACTTCTACTTAACAAAAATGCTTACAATTACATCCTCGTTCAGTTTCATCAACAATTCTACTCGTATGCATCCGTATTCGTACTCGTACAATACACAGCTTTTAGATGTATGTACTATTGGTATATACACTCCAATGATCAGCTCTTAGCAGCCCATGTGAGTCACCTAACACATGTGGGAACCATCATTTGGCAACTAGCATGAAATATCTCATAAAATTACAAAAATATGAGTAATCATTCATGACTTATTTACATGAAAACAAAATTACATATCCTTTATATCTAATCCATACACCAACGACCAAAAACACCTACAAACACTTTCATTCTTCAATTTTATTCATCTAATTGATCTCTCTTAAGTTCTATCTTCAAGTTCTAAGTGTTCTTCATAAATTCCAAAAGTTCTAGTTTCATAAAATCAAGAATACTTTCAAGTTTGCTAGCTCACTTCCAATCTTGTAAGGTGATCATCCAACCTATCTTTGTTTCTTACAGTAGGTTATCATTCTAATACAAGGTAATAATCATATTCAAACTTTGGTTCAATTTCTATAACTATAACAATCTTATTTCAAGTGATGATCTTACTTGAACTTGTTTTCGTGTCATGATTCTGCTTCAAGAACTTCGAGCCATCCAAGGATCCGTTGAAGCTAGATCCATTTTTCTCTTTTCCAGTAGGTTTATCCAAGGAACTTAAGGTAGTAATGATGTTCATAACATCATTCGATTCATACATATAAAGCTATCTTATTCGAAGGTTTAAACTTGTAATCACTAGAACATAGTTTAGTTAATTCTAAACTTGTTCGCAAACAAAAGTTAATCCTTCTAACTTGAATTTTAAAATCAACTAAACACATGTTCTATATCTATATGATATGCTAACTTAATGATTTAAAACCTGGAAACACGAAAAACATCGTAAAACCGGATTTACGCCGTCGTAGTAACACCGCGGGCTGTTTTGGGTTAGTTAATTAAAAACTATGATAAACTTTGATTTAAAAGTTGTTATTCTGAGAAAATGATTTTTATTATGAACATGAAACTATATCCAAAAATTATGGTTAAACTCAAAGTGGAAGTATGTTTTCTAAAATGGTCATCTAGACGTCGTTCTTTCGACTGAAATGACTACCTTTACAAAAACGACTTGTAACTTATTTTTCCGACTATAAACCTATACTTTTTCTGTTTAGATTCATAAAATATAGTTCAATATAAAACCATAGCAATTTGATTCACTCAAAACGGATTTAAAATGAAGAAGTTATGGGTAAAACAAGATTGGATAATTTTTCTCATTTTAGCTACGTGAAAATTGGTAACAAATCTATTCCAACCATAACTTAATCAACTTGTATTGTATATTATGTAATCTTGAGATACCATAGACACGTATACAATGTTTCGACCTATCATGTCGACACATCTATATATATTTCGGAACAACCATAGACACTCTATATGTGAATGTTGGAGTTAGCTATACAGGGTTGAGGTTGATTCCAAAATATATATAGTTTGAGTTGTGATCAATACTGAGATACGTATACACTGGGTCGTGGATTGATTCAAGATAATATTTATCGATTTATTTCTGTACATCTAACTGTGGACAACTAGTTGTAGGTTACTAACGAGGACAGCTGACTTAATAAACTTAAAACATCAAAATATATTAAAAGTGTTGTAAATATATTTTGAACATACTTTGATATATATGTATATATTGTTATAGGTTCGTGAATCAACCAGTGGCCAAGTTTTACTTCCCGACGAAGTAAAAATCTGTGAAAGTGAGTTATAGTCCCACTTTTAAAATCTAATATTTTTGGGATGAGAATACATGCAGGTTTTATAAATGATTTACAAAATAGACACAAGTACGTGAAACTACATTCTATGGTTGAATTATCGAAATCGAATATGCCCCTTTTTATTAAGTCTGGTAATCTAAGAATTAGGGAACAAACACCCTAATTGACGCGAATCCTAAAGATAGATCTATTGGGCCTAACAAACCCCATCCAAAGTACCGGATGCTTTAGTACTTCGAAATTTATATCATATCCGAAGGGTGTCCCGGAATGATGGGGATATTCTTATATATGCATCTTGTTAATGTCGGTTACCAGGTGTTCACCATATGAATGATTTTTATCTCTATGTATGGGATGTGTATTGAAATATGAAATCTTGTGGTCTATTATTATGATTTGATATATATAGGTTAAACCTATAACTCACCAACATTTTTGTTGACGTTTTAAGCATGTTTATTCTCAGGTGATTATTAAGAGCTTCCTCTGTCGCATACTTAAATAAGGACGAGATTTGGAGTCCATGCTTGTATGATATTGTGTAAAAACTGCATTCAAGAAACTTATTTTGTTGTAACATATTTGTATTGTAAACAATTATGTAATGGTCATGTGTAAACAGGATATTTTAGATTATCATTATTTGATAATCTACGTAAAGCTTTTTAAAACCTTTATATATGAAATAAAGGTTATGGTTTGTTTTAAAAATGAATGCAGTCTTTGAAAAACGTCTCATATAGAGGTCAAAACCTCGCAACGAAATTAATTAATATGGAACATTTTTAATCAATAAGAACGGGACATTTCACGTGTGAACTTATATCTTCTTGGATTCTTTCCGGTAATACTTTCACAAACGCGTCGATCTTCTCTTCCTCATCTTCGAACGCTCCCGGACATAAAAGGCATAATTCTGTGAATCGTCTTTCGTACGTGGTAATATCAAATCCTTGGGTTCGTAACCCTCTAAGTTCTGTCTTGAGCTTATTGACCTCGGTTCTGGGACGGTACTTCTCGTTCATCAAGTGCTTGAATGCTGACTACGGTAGTGCGTAAGCATCATCTTGTCCCACTTGCTCTAGATAGGTATTCCACCATGTTAACGCATTACCTGTGAAGGTATGCGTAGCGTACTTCACTTTGTCCTCTTCAGTACACTTACTTATGGCAAACACCGATTCGACCTTCTCGGTCCACCGTTTCAATCCGATCGGTCCTTCGGTTCCATCAAATTCCAAAGGTTTGCAGGCAGTGAATTCTTTGTAGGTGCATCCTACACGATTTCTTGCGCCGTTAGCTGCATTGCTAGATTCGGAGTTATTGTTGGTATGTAGCGCAGCCTGTACTGCGGCTATGTTTGAAGCAAGAAAGGCACGAAATTCCTCTTCGCTCATATTCAAGGTGTGTCGAGTAGTCGGTGCCATTTCCTTCAAAATAGTCAAATGAAACGAGTTAATCATATAGAATATCAAGAGTAGTCAATAGTATTTCGTAGCGTAATATGAACTTATTTATAAAAGCTCTTTCTTCATATTAGCGTTTTATACTCTTTAATTCAGGTAGTACCTACCCGTTAAGTTCATACTTAGTAGCTAACATACCATTTCAACTACTACAATTCTATATGAAAAACTAATCACACAAAAAATATATATATATATATATATATATATCATATTCAAACCTTTATACAGTAACTTGCAAACTTACAATACCGCTTTTTTTTTACATATAGCAAGAAATATAGCACATAAAACTTTGATACAAAGTAGTTGCGAAGATAATTCTAGTTAATAAATAAGGCGTTCAGCAAAGGCAATAAAGACACGTAATTCATACGTCCAGAAACAAGTCATGCATTCTGGTTTTACTAATACCACTTCCCATCCTTGGTTTTGTGGAACATAACCATTGTGTCCGATAGTAAGACAATGTGTTGTAACGTCGTCAAAAGGATGAAGGTTACGTAATGACCAACAGTCTCGTAATAACCTAAAAACCTCATTTCTTACCCCAATTGCCGACTCCGTCACTTGTGGGAATGTTTTGTTTAATAATTGTAGCCCGATGTTCTTGTTCTCACTTTGGTGAGAAGCGAACATTACTAACCCGTAAGCATAACATGCTTCTTTATGTTGCATGTTAGCCGCTTTTTCTAAATCACAAAGTCCTATATTCGGATATATTGAGTCAAAATAATTTCTTAACCCGTTGTGTAAAATAGCATTTGGGTTCCCCGCAATATATGCGTCAAAGTAAACACATCGTAACTTATGGATTTCCCAATGTGATATCCCCCATCTTTCGAACGAAAGCCTTTTATAAATCAAGGCATTCTTGGAACGTTCTTCGAATGTCTTACAAACTGATCTCGCCTTAAATAGTTGTGCCGAGAAATTCTGACCGACTCTAGACAAGATTTCATCAATCATGTCTCTGGGTAGGTCTCTTAAAATATTGGGTTGTCTATCCATTTTGTGTTTTTATACTGTAAAATAGACAAGAGTTAGATTCATAAAAAAATACTTATTAATACAAGCAATTTTTACATATATCATAAAGCATAAGCACACTATATTACATATATTACACCACACGAATACAACTATCTTATTCCGACTCGCTCGTTTCTTCTTCTTCGGTTTTGGTTCGTTTTGCCAAGTTTCTAGGGATATATGATATTCCCCTAATACGAGCCGTCGTTTTTCACATTGGTTTAGAAAAACCTGGTGGTTTAGAGGTTCTCGGGTTATTGTCACAACTTAAGAAATACGGGTGTTGACGATACATATAAAGTTCATCGTGTTTGGAATCAAATTTCTCTATTTTTATGCCCTTTCCCTTATTATTCTCTTTTTCCTTATTAAATTGTGTTGGGGTAATTTCTATAACATCATCGGAATCCTTGTCGGGATCCGATTCATCGGAGAATTGGTAATCCTCCCAATACTTTGCTTCCTTGGCGGAAACACCATTGACCATAATTAACTTTGGTCGGTTGGTTGAGGATTTTCTTCTACTTAACCGTTTTATTATTTCCCCCACTGGTTCTATTTCTTCTTCCGGTTCCGATTCTTCTTCCAGTTCCGATTCTTCTTCCGGTTCTGACTCTTCTTCCGGTTCCTCTTCGGGAACTTGTGAATCAGTCCACGAATCATTCCAATTTACATTTGACTCTTCATTATTATTAGGTAAGTCAATAGGACTTGTTCTAGAGGTAGACATCTATCACATAATATCAAACACGTTAAGAGATTAATATATCACATAATATTCACATGTTAAAAATATATAGTTTCCAACAAAAATGTTAAGCAATCATTTTTCAAGTAAACACGGTCGAAGTCCAGACTCACTAATGCATCCTAACAAACTCGATAAGACACACTAATGCAAAATTCTGGTTCTCTAAGACCAACGCTCTGATACCAACTGAAATGTCCCGTTCATATTGATTATAAACGTTCCATATTAATTGATTTCGTTGCGAGGTTTTGACCTCTATATGAGACGTTTTTCAAATACTGCATTCATTTTTAAAACAACTATAACCTTTATTTTATCAATAAAGGTTTCAAAAGCATTACGTAGATTATCAAATAATGATAATTTAAAATATACTATTTACACACGACCATTACATAATGGTTTACAATAGAAATATATTACATCGACATATATTTCTTGAATGCAATTTTTACATAATATCATACAAACATGGACTCCAAATCTTGTCCTTATTTTAGTATGCAACGGCGGAAGCTCTTAATATTCACCTGAGAATAAACATGCTTTAAACGTCAACAAAAATGTTGGTGAGTTATAGGTTTAACCTATATATATATCAAATCGTAACAATAGACCACAAGATTTCATATTTCAATATACATCCCATACATAGAGATAAAAATCATTCATATGGTGAACACCTGGTAACCGACATTAACAAGATGCATATTTAAGAATATCCCCATCATTTCGGGACACCCTTCGGATATGATATAAATTTCGAAGTACTAAAGCATCCGGTACTTTGGATGGGGTTTGTTAGGCCCAATAGATCTATCTTTAGGATTCGCGTCAATTAGGGTGTCTTTTCCCTAATTCTTAGATTACCAGACTTAATAAAAAGGGGCATATTCGATTTCGATAATTCAACCATAGAATGTAGTTTCACGTACTTGTGTCTATTTTGTAAATCATTTATAAAACCTGCATGTATTCTCATCCCCAAAATATTAGATTTTAAAAGTGGGACTATAACTCACTTTCACAGATTTTTTACTTCGTCGGAAAGTAAGACTTGGCCACTGGTCGATTCACGAACCTATAACAAATATGTACATATATATCAAAGTATGTTCAAAATATATTTACAACACTTTTAATACATTTTGATGTTTTAAGTTTATTAAGTCAGCTGTCCTCGTTAGTAACCTACAACTAATTGTCCACAGTTAGATGTACAGAAATAAATCGATATATATTATCTTAAATCAATCCACGACCCAGTGTATACACGTCTCAGGCTAGATCACAACTCAAATTATATATATTTTTGGAATCAACCTCAACCCTGTATAGCTAACTCCCACATTACTGCATATAGAGTGTCTATGGTTGTTCCAAATAATATATACACATGGGTCGATATGATATGTCAAAACATTTGCATACGTGTCTATGGTATCCCAAGATTACATAATATATTAGAATACATCTATAATACAATATAAGTTAGCTAGGATATGATTAATATAGATTTGTTACCAATTTTCACGTTGCTACAACAAGAAAAATTATCCAATCTTGTTTTACCCATAACTTCTTCATTTTAAATCCGTTTTGAGTGAATCAAATTGCTATGGTTTCATATTGAACTCTATTTTATGAATCTAAACAGAAAAAGTATAGGTTTATAGTCAGAAATATAAGTTACAAGTTGTTTTTGTAAAGGTAGTCATTTCAGTCGAAAGAACGACGTCTAGATGACCATTTTAGAAAAAACATACTTCCACTTTGAGTTTAACCATGATTTTTGGATATAGTTTCATGTTCATAAGAAAAATAATTTTCCCAGAAGAATAACTTTTAAATCAAAGTTTATCATAGTTTTTAATTAACTAACTCAAAACAGCCCGCGGTGTTACTACGACGGCGTAAATCCGGTTTTACGGTGTTTTTCGTGTTTCCAGGTTTTAAATCATTAAGTTAGCATATCATATAGATATATAACATGTGTTTAGTTGATTTTAAAAGTCAAGTTATAAGGATTAACTTTTGTTTGTGAACAAGTTTAGAATTAACTAAACTATGTTCTAGTGATTACAAGTTTAAACCTTCGAATAAGATAGCTTTATATGTATGAATCGAATGATGTTATGAACATCATTACTACCTCAAGTTTTCTTAATAAAGCTACTGGAAATGAGAAAAATAGATCTAGCTTCAAAGGATCCTTGGATGGCTTGAAAGTTCTTGAAGCAGAATCATGACACGAAAACAGTTCAAGTAAGATTTTCACTCGAAATAAGATTGTTATAGTTATAGAAATTGAATCAAAGTTTGAATATGAGTATTACCTTGTATTAGAAATATATCTTACTGTAAATAAGAAAGATTTCTTGAGGTTGGATGATCACTCTACAAGATTGGAAGTAAGCTAGCAAACTTGGAAGTATTCTTGATCTTATGAAACTAGAACTTGTAGAATTTATGAAGAACACTTAGAACTTGAAGTTAGAACTTGAGAGAGATCAATTAGATGAAGAAAATTGAAGAATGAAAGTGTCTGTAGGTGTTTTTGGTCGTTGGTGTATGGATTAGATATAAAGGATATGTAATTTTGTTTTCATGTAAATAAGTCATGAATGATTACTCATATTTTTGTAATTTTATGAGATATTTCATGCTAGTTGCCAAATGATGGTTCCCATATGTGTTAGGTGACTCACATGGGCTGCTAAGAGCTGATCATTGGAGTGTATATACCAATAGTACATACATCTAAAAGCTGTGTATTGTACGAGTACGAATACGGGTGCATACGAGTAGAATTGTTGATGAAACTGAACGAGGATGTAATTGTAAGCATTTTTGTTAAGTAGAAGTATTTTGATAAGTGTCTTGAAGTCTTTCAAAAGTGTATGAATACATATTAAAACACTACATGTATATACATTTTAACTGAGTCATTAAGTCATCGTTAGTCGTTACATGTAAGTGTTGTTTTGAGACCTTTAGGTTAACGATCTTGTTAAATGTTGTTAACCCAAAGTTTATAATATCAAATGAGATTTTAAATTATTATATTATCATGATATTATGATATATTAATATATCTTAATATTATATATACATTTATATGTCGTTACAACGATAATCGTTACATATATGTCTCGTTTCGAAATCCTTAAGTTAGTAGTCTTGTTTTTACTTATGTAGTTCATTGTTAATACACTTAATGATATATTTAATTATCATATTATCATGTTATATATAATATAACAATGTATTAATATGCTTCATATATATTTAGTAAGACGTGGTTATAACGATAATCGTTATATGTATCGTTTCGAGTTTCATACGTCAATAGTCTCCTTTTTAAGTATATAACTTATTGTTACTATTTTTAATGAGATACTTGATGATCATTATATCATGATAAACATATATATTTATTCATTTATATATCATCATGTCATATACAACTTATAGCGTTCGTGAATCATTGGTCAAACTGGGTAATCAGACGTTTACAAAATTTTCGTTTTAATTAACCAAGTCTTAACAAGTTTGATTGCTTAACATGTTGGAAACATTTAATCATGTAAATATAGTTTTAATTAAACATATAATCATAGAAAGGTTCGGAAAAGTTCGGGTCACTACACATGCCGTCAACTTTCGATGAAATGAAAGTTTGTCTTTTAAAAACGAATGCAATGTTTGTAAAATGTATCATATAGAGGTCGAGTACCTCGCGATGTAATCATATGTTATTGTATTCGTCCTTATGGATTAGGACGGGTCACTTCAGAATATATGGTGCTCCCATAATATGAGCCGTTCTTTTCACAAATTGTCTAGAAAAGCCTGGTGGCTTAGATGTTCCTGGGTTATAGCTAAAACTTAAGAAATACGGGTGTTGACGGTATTTCCCATCGGGATATTTCATGTTAACATAGAGGTCATCGGGGTTGGAATTAGGTTTCTCTATTTTGATGCCTTTTCCCTTATTATTTTCTTTTACCTTTTCAAATTGGGTCGGGGTAATTTCTATAACATCATCGGAATCCTCATCGGGATCCGATTCATCGGAAAATTGGTAATTTTCCCAATATTTTGCTTCCTCGGCGGAAACACCATTGACCATTATTAATTTTGGTCCATTGGTTGAGGGTTTTCTTTTATTTATCTGTTTTTTAGTGGTTTCTAATATTTCCTCCTCCAGAACCTCTTCTTCTTCCGGTTCCTCTTCTTCCGGTTCCTCTTCGGAAATTTGTGAGTCTTCCCAATATATATTCGACTCTTCATTATTATTAGGTGAGTCAATGGGATTTGTACTAGAGGTAGACATCTATCACACAATATCAAACACATTAAGAGATTAATATATCACATAATATTTACATGTTAATAATATATAGTTTTCAACAAAAAGTGTTAAGCAATCGTTTTTAAAGAAAAATATACGGTCGAAGTCCAGACTCACTAATCCATCCTACAAACTCGATAAGACACATTAATGTAAATTTCTAGCTCTCTAAGACCAACGCTCGGATACCAACTGAAATGTCTCGTTCATAATAATTATAAACGTTTCATATTAATTGATTTCTTTGCGAGGTTTTGACCTCTATATGAGACGTTTTTCAAAGACTACATTCGTTTTTAAAATAAACCATAACCTTTATTTTATCGACAAAGGTTTAAAGGACATAACCTAGGTTATCAAGTAATGATAATCTAAAATATCATGCTTACACACGACCATTACATAATGGTTTATAATAAATATTATGTTACAACAAAGAAAACTTCCGAATGCAGTTTTTAGACAATATCATACAAGCATGGACTCCAAATCTTGTCCTTAATTTAGTATGCAACAGCGGAAGCTCTTAACAATCCCCTGAGAATAAACATGCTTAAAACGTCAACAAAAATGTTAGTGAGTTATAGGTTTAACCTATATAATTATCAATCATAATAATAGACCACAAGATTTTTATTTTTATAAAAACATCTCATATCAGGAATTTCGCAAACTGCATAGAGATAAAAATCATTCATATGTTGAACACCTGGTAACCGACATTAACTTAATGCATAGAATATCCCCAAACAGAACCTCTCGTCTGTATAATAATCTCGAAGTACTAAAGCCATCCATAACCTGAATGGGGGTTGTTAGGCCCAATAGATCTATCTTTAGGATTCGCGTCAATTAGGGGCCATTTCCCTAATTCTTAGGTTACCAGACTTGAAGGGCGGTATTCGGTTAGTAATCCAACCATAGAATGTAGTTTCGCATACTTGTGTCTATTTTTTAAAACATTTATAAAACTGCATGTATTCTCATCCCAAAAATATTAGATTTTAAAAATGAGACTATAACTCACTTTCACATATTTTTACTTCGTCAGAAATTTAAGACTTGACCACGGATCGATTCACGAACCTATAACAAATATATACATATATATCAAAGTATGATCGAAATATATTCACTACATTTTTTATTACGTTTTAATGATTTAAGTTTATTAAGTTAGCGGTCCAACGTTAGTAATCTACAACTAGTTGTCCACAGTTAGATGTACTGAAATAAATCAATATATATTATCTTGAATCAATCCACGACCCAGTGTATACAAGTCTCAGGCTAGATCACAACTCAAAGTATATATATTATTTTGGAATCAACCTCAACCCTGTATAGCTAACTCAAGCATTACTACATATAGAGTGTCTAAGGTTGTTCCAAATAATATATAGATGGGTCGATATGATATGTCAAAACATTGTATACATGTCTATGGTATACCAAGATTACATAATATATGTTAGAATACATGTATAATACAATATAAGTTAGTTAAGTTATGGTTAGTCTAGATTTGTTACAAAATTTTTATAGCTAAAACTAGCAAATTTATCCAATTTTGTTTTACCTGTCATTTCTTCGTTTCAAATCCGTTTTGAGTGATTCAAGTTGCTATGGTTTCATAATGAACTAAAATTTATGAAACTAAACAGAAAACTTATAAGTTTATAGTCAGAAATACAGGTTACAAGTCATTTTTTTAAAGAGGTAGTCATTTCCGTCGAAAAAATGACATCTTGATGACCATTTTGAAAAACATACTTCAACTTTGTGTTTAACCATGATTTTTGGATATAGTATCATATTCATATGAAATATCATTTTTCCAGAAAACAAACTTCCAATTCAAAGATTAAGATACTTTTTATTTTTCTAACCCAAAACAGCCCCCGGTTTCACTACGACGGCGTATGTCTGGTTTTACGGTGTTCTTCGTGTTTCCAGGTTTTAAATCATTAAGTTAGCAGATCATATAGATATAGAACATGTGTTTAATTGATTTTAAAAGTTATGTTAGAAGGATTAACTTTGTTTGCGAACAAGTTTAGAATTAACTAAACTATGTTCTAGTGATTACAAGTTTAAATCTTCGAATAAGATAGTTATATATATATGAATCGAATGATGTTATGAACATCATTACTACCTTAAGTTTAGTAGGTAAACCTACTGGAAGTGTCAAAAATTGATCTAGCTTCAAAGGATCTTGGATGGCTTGAAAGTTCTTGAAGTAGAATCATGACACAAAAACAAGTTCAAGTAAGATTTTTACTCGAATTAAGTTAGTTTATAGTTATAGAAATCGAATCAAAGTTTGAATATGAATATTACCTTGAATTAGAATGATAACCTACTATAAATAACAGAGGTTTCTTGATCTTAGATGATTACTTGGAATGGATTAGAAAGCTTGGAGTAGACTTGTAAACTTGAAAGTATTCTTGATTTTATGAAACTAGAACTTATAGAATTTATGAAGAACACTTAGAACTTGAAGATAGAACTTGAGAGAGATCAATTAGATGAAGAAAATTGAAGAATGAAAGTGTTTGTAGGTGTTTTTGGTCGTTGGTATATGGATTAGATATAAAGGATGTGTAAGTTTGTTTTTTTTGTAAATAATTCATGAATGATTTATAATATTTTTTGTAATTTTGTGAGATATTTCATGCTAGTTGCCAAATGATGGTTCCCACAGATTTAGGTGACTCACAAAGGCTGCTAAGAACTAATCATTGAAGTGTATATACCAATAGTAAATACATCTAGAAGCTGTGTATTGTACGAGTACGAATACGGGTGCATACGAGTAGAATTGTTGATGAAAATGAATGAGGATGTAATTGTAAGCATTTTTGTTAAGTAAAAGTACTTTGATATGTGTCTTGAAGTATTTCAAAAATGTACTAATACATCTAAATACACTACATGTATATACATTTTAACTGAGTCGTTAAGTCATCGTTAGTCGTTACATGTAAGTGTTGTTTTGAAACCTTTAAGTTAACGATCTTGTTAAATGTAATTAAGTCATTGTTATTATACTTAAATGAGATGTTAAATTGTTATGTTAACATGATAACATGGTGTATGAATATATCTTAACATCATATATATATATATATATATATATATATATATATATATATATATATATATATATATATATATATATATATATATATATATATATATATATACATATGTGTATATATATATACATATGTGTATATATATATACATATGTGTATATATATATACATATGTGTATATATATACACATGTATATATATATATATATATATATATATATATATATATGTATATATATATGTATATATATATATATATATATGATGTTAAAATACAATTACAATGATAATCGTTACATATATATATTGTTTCGAAATCTTTAAGTTAGTAATCTCATCTTACTTGTATAGTTCATTGTTAATACACTCAATGATATACATAATTATCATTTTATCATGTTAAATATAGTATATCAATATCTTAATACAATACATATGTATTTAGTAAGACGTTGTTATAACGATAATCGTTATGTATATCGTTTCGAGCTTCATAATTCAATATTCTCATTTTTTATGTATATCACACATTGTTAATATATTTAGTGAGATACTTACTTATCATAATATCATGTTAACCATATATATGTCCATATATATATCATCATGTCATTTTTACAAGTTTTAACGTTCGTGAATCGCCGGTCAACTTGGGTGGTCAATTGTCTACATGAAACTCATTTCAAATAATCAAGTCTTAACAAGTTTGATTGCTTAACACGTTGGAAACATTTAATCATGCAAATATAGTTTTCATTTAATATATAATCATGGAATAATCATGGAAAAGTTCGGGTCACTACAGTAGCAATGTCGGGTATTCCGAAGGGTTAGCATTGAAAAGTTTGTAGAATCGTTCGGGGTTCGGGGAAAGAGATTAATCTTCCTACACTTGATGGTGCAACAATCAAGCTGATTATCAAGATTTGGCAAGTTAAACAAGTAACTGGTAAGAAACCGTTGTGATCGGATCATTTGTTTACTGTGTTACGTTTGGGCTTGCTTTTTTATTATGTAGCTTCACATCTTTTAGATGTTTGGTAGTTGCTGTATTCTTGTTGTTACTGTCAGTTTCCGTAAAGTGCTATTAGTTTTGGTACCGGAGTCATTTTGTGATCGCGGTTTGGTTATGCTCGGCTTTAGTTATCGTTAGCCCTTGTACTAGGTTTTGTTTTCTATTCTCGGGCATTTTTGTTGTCTTGTGTATTATTGTTATCTACTCCATATATTATTATAAATACTTTGTTATTTAAATTCTCATTATTTTTATTCAAAAAAAAAAAGTTTAGAAGCCTCTTCAAATTAGTTACTTCATTTATCCTTTTTAGATAATAAAAAAAACATACATTTTAAGAAATATTATTATGACACTGTACTTTTTATTAAATTTTTTTATTTTATTTTAATGTTTTATTTATATTTTTGTTTTACACTCATACGGGAAAGCTATTAAAAATATTTACCTCAATATTTATTAATTATATATTACTATTATTATATTATATTATATTATATTATATTATATTATATTATATTATATTATATTATATTATATTATATTATAATTATATTATATTATATTATATTATATTATAATTATATATCAATACATTATTATAAAGCGTATAATAATTATATGTGTCAATTTCTCAATTAATCTGAATTAAATAATCTTACGTGTCAATTTCTTAATTAAACTGAATTAAATAATAATAAATTATTAAAATAACTCTTTCGTAATATTCTATTTAATTACTACATATAAGTATATTATAATATTAATTAATATTAATATTAATATTAATAGACGAATACTAGGAACTAGTGCAAAGACCCGTGGAATCACGAGATTTTTAAGAATTATTTTTAATGATACGCTATATAATCAACGTGCAGATAAAGTAACGAAATTCCTCAAGTTATATGAGATAGAAAAAACAATGTTTAACCAAATTGTTGAACGACAATTAAAAAAAGAAATCCAAAAGTATAGTCTTTAAGTTACAAAAACATGATGGTTGAAAACATTCATCCGTATTTTTAAAGAAAAACTTAATGACAGTCATCCGTATTATATAATCATTAATTTTTAAATGAAAGAGATAACATAGAAGCACCCGAGCTCAATTTGCAAGTATTTAGTAAAAATGCCAAATAATCTACAAGTTAGTGTTATAATTTCTTGAATACGCATTTCATGGTTAAATACCTCCATATAAACTAAATAAAAATTCATTCCACACAACTACTTTTCACATCACCATCGCAAGCTATATACATTCAATCTTAATCATAGTTACTACCTTAATAGTTAGTCCAATCTTTGATAACTTGTATCGACAAAATTTGATCATACAACATAAGTAAATCTGAAAAGATAGCTTATCCATCAACGTGAACTTCTTGTATACTTCAACAACACATAGATATCTGCAACACTAAAATTATGTCAAAAGTGATTAAGTACCTCATTATCCTTCAATGCTTTTACAAATAGCTCTACACATCCATATGTGCCATACGTTACATTAGGAAAGTACGAACACACTGCACCATATAAGGAATGAACCAAGACATTGCAACATCTATGTAGTTAACGCAATATCATCCCAATATGTAAAGTTTTTAGTTGTAATTATTCTATTTTTAAGTTGTAATCGTTTAAATAAATAAATGTGAAGACAAAGCACGAAGATTAAAGAATTGAAGAAAAAGTGCCACTAAAGCCTAAAAAGTGCCACTAAAGCCATAGTGCACTCAAAAGTGCCACTAAAAGTGAGTTAAAGACTTGCGCGGATTTTGGGAGTTAAGGAAAATAATTTTTTGTGCAAATTACAAATTGCAAAACGCAAAGTACAAGATATTAAATAGTACGAAAGGATGTTCGAAAATCCGAAACCAGGACCTGAGCCAACTATCAACGCGCGACGCAACGGACCTAAAATTACAAGTCTACTATGCACAAGAATATAATATAATATATATATATATAATTATATAAATTATATATATATTATATATATTTATTAAATTATGTCGACAAGCTAGAAACACTTCAAAACAGCTGGATCCAGGGTGGCCATGCGATCGCATGGCCTGAAGGCAGCATTTCCATGCGATCGCATGGAGGGAATTTTCAGTCCAAGTATTATAAATAGCCAACGAACTGATCGAATTCTTTACACCATCCACAATAATAATCCCTCTGTATAATTAATATATATATATATATATATATATATATATATATATATATATATATATATAATATAGGTTAGTTTTATATTAGATTAGTTTGGGTAATGTAAAGGTTATTTTACGGGTTTTGAAGTCGAAGTTCTGTCCGTGTAACACTACGCGATAAATAATCAATGTAAGTTATGTTTTCCTTTTTAAATTAATGTCTCGTACTTAAGTTAATATTATGCTTATTTAAGCCAAAGTAATCATGATGTTGGACTAAATATTAAAGACGGGGTTATTGGGCTTTGGACCATAATTGGGGTTTGGACAAAAGAACGACACTTGTGGAAATGGGACTATGGGCTATTAATGATCTTTATATTTGTTTAATTGAATGATAGTTCGTTAATTTAATATAAAAATTACAATTTGACGTACCTATAAATAACCACATACACTCGATCGGACACGATGGGCGGGATATTTATAAGTACTAATAATCGTTCATTTAACCGGACACGGGAATTGATTAATAGTCAATGAACTTATTAAAACAGGGGTGAATTACATACAAGGAAAATTGGTGTAATTATAGTTTAAGTCCCCAATTAGTTGGAATATTTGACTTCGGATATAAGGATAATTTGACGAGGACACTCGCACTTTATATTTATGACTGATTGACTGTTATGGACAAAAACCAGATGGACATATTAAATAATCCAGGACAAAAGACAATTAACCCAGGATAATTAATTAAAATCAAAAATTCAAATATCATGATTACGGAAGTTTAAATAAGTATAATACTTTTATCTTATTTCTTATCGCATTTTATTTTACGCACTTAAATTATCGTCATTTATATTTTTCATTAGGTTTTAATTATGACTTAAAATATAAAATCAACAAACCGGTCATTAAACGGTAAACCCCCTTTTATATTATTATTATATATAAAAATATATATTTTGTACAAATATAGTTGTTTAAAATATATTGTAAAATAAGTCGTCTCCCTGTGGAACGAACCAGACTTACTAAAAACTATACTACTCTATAATTAGGTACACTGCCTATAGTGTTGTAGCAGAGTTTAGGTATATCCCATTTGTAAATAAATTAATTAAAACTTGTATCATATTTCGTCGTATTTCGTAGTAAAAATATAACTATTTCGTATACACCCCTACGCACATCAGTTATTAATAGTATTATTATTATTCTTAGTAAAACATTAATATCAAAACCACCAATTTTTAAACAAATAAATATTGTGATTATAGAACATACTTATTGCATATACTACAATTATATTAATAAGCCATATAACTATATATAAAGCATATTAACCTTATAAAAACTTTTATATAACAAATTAGGTATTTTTCAAATATAAACATATTAATATAACTATATAAATAATAATCATTTTCAAATATATATATATATATATATATATATATATATATATATATATATATATATATATATATATATATATATATATATATATATATATATATATATATATATAAACAAAATATATAATATATAAGGTTATAAGATATGAAATTGTTCGATTACAAGTATATATGTTAATGTATATATACGAATGATATAGGTTCGTGAATCCGAGGCCAACCCTGCATTGTTCAGTTGTTCAATATAGTCATATGTATTTTTACTACAAAATACATTAGGTGAGTTTCATTTGCCTTTTTTTACCCTCTATATTTTTAGGCTGAGAATACATGCGCAATTTTTATAACTGTTTTATGAAATAGACACAAGTAATTGAAACTACATTATATGGGTGAATGATCGAAGCCAAATATGCCCCTTTGGTTGGTAACCTAAGAATTAGTAAACCGATCTACTAATTGACGTGAATCCTAAAGATAGATCTATTGGGCCTAACGAACCCCATCCAAAGTACCGGATGCTTTAGTACTTCGATGTTGTTTTTATCATGTTCGAAGGATTTTCTGGAATGATAGGGGATATTCTTATATGCATCTTGTTAATGTCGGTTACCAGGTGTTCACCATATGAATGATTTTTCTCTCTATGCATGAGACGTATATTTATGAGAAATGGAAATGAAATTCTTGTGGTCTATTAAAATGATGAAAATGAATGTTTATGATAAACTAATGAACTCACCAACCTTTTGATTGACACTTTAAAGCATGTTTATTCTCAGGTATTAAAGAAATCTTCTGCTGTGCATTTGCTCATTTTAGAAATATTACTTGGAGTCATTCATGGCATATTTCAAAAGACGTTGTATTCGAGTCGTCGAGTTCATCAAGATTATTATTAAGTCAATTATATTTGGATATGTTATGAAATGGTATGCATGCCGTCAACTTTCATTGTAAAGAAAGATTGTCTTTTCAAATCGAATGCAATGTTTGTAAAATGTATCAAATAGAGGTCAAGTACCTCGCGATGTAACCAAATGTAATGTATTTGTCCAGATGGATTAGGACGGGTCACTTCAGTTGGTATCAGAGCTGGTATAACCGCGTCCATGTGTGGCGGGTTAGTCGTAAAGGAGGTTCTCACAGTGTGACCTGTGGCGAAGCATTGGCTCTTACTCCTTGCGATCCCTTACGAGGGTTGGCAGTAGCCCAGAGGTAGGCCCTAAAATTAGTATCTGAGGTGCACTCAGTGGTCACCAGGCGGTTAGTTGGGAAGGCACTGAGTGAGACGGTTGTCCCCAACTGTCTTCAGTTGGTATCAGAGCGGTGGTCTTAGCGAACCAGGTCTTGCATTAGTGTGTCTAATTGATAGTTGTTTAGATGCATTAGTGAGTCTGGACTTCGACCATGTCTGCATGTCAAATGTTTTGCTTATCATTTAGTGTCGAAAATTATTTGCTTATCATCCTTAAATTCTGGACACGTCTTACTGACTATATTGCATAGACAGTGTATAGATAAATTCATATCTTAGCGTATCTATTATTGTTACCTTTGCCTGACAGCTTCCGTAGATTCCTCCGTAACTTATGGGATTTTAGTATTATATATGCATATGTAAATTATGTATTGCAGGGTACTAATCTACATCCTATAATCTATTTCTTATCGAAAATATTTCATCTGATCATACGAGATGAATCCCTCAACCAGTTCGAGTCCCTCAGATTCCGATAGCTATTCCGATAGTTATTTAGACAACTATTCCGATATGGATATTCACCTAAGTTCCGGAAGCAGCGTCACCAGAATGAATCAACCAATCAGCCATCCCCAATTCATCTGATGGGTTCGTAGTCTACTTAATCATTGGAGACAAGAAGAAGCGATCCTTTTCATCAACCAAATTCACATTTTGACGAAGAACTTGAAACACTTACCGGCGAACTAGTCAGAAACACCATTTTCACCCTCATTTCCAGAATATCTCATCATGATTACATACTATCTCAGATTCTAAACCTTATTCATTCGCTCGTTCTTACCGACAATCATCCCAGAGTAATCGAAGAAGTCAACAAACTTCGCACTCGAGTAATCAATTCGGAGAATATTGTGAAAAATTTACAAGCTTCAGCAACATCACCAGCACCAACAGTACCATTAGTTACAGCACCAGTGCCATTAACAATCCATGCCTCAACGTCTCATTATGTACCTCGAGCATAATCATCAATTTGCGAATCGTTCTACATCATTTATCTTCGTTCGACATGGCGATTATGTAATCTCTAATGATTTAGAGATTATATATTCTTGCTCTAACGGTAAATCAAATGAGTTTAATATCATTTTGACTCATTAAATACATGATTACATCTGAAGAAAATATATATGTATATATATTTTTTCATAAAGATTGTAATTAAAAATTCTTGAGTACAAACTGTTAATGGTGAAAATATTTTAACGGGTAGGTAATACCCGAGGAATATTTAGATTTCACATTAATAAGTACACTGTACATTCTTCGAATCTGATTCAACAGTCATTCACTATCCTACTTACATCCACAGATATATGTATCCGTTCATTGCAGAATAACCATTTTCATTCAATTTCATATTTGGATTTTGACCTATCAGAATCTAACAAGTGGCATAATGAAGAAAACATTTGACAAAATAAAATTTGTTAGAAACAAACAAATTAACTATGAGAAATTTTGTTAAGAATCCACGCTAACTGTTCCTAGCTAACTGTTCCTAGCTAACTGATTACATTTTATTTATCGCAATTTATTTATCACAATTTATATTCTCGCAATCTTATTTATCGTCATTTAATTTCTGTTATTTACTTTACGCACTTTATTTATCGTCATTTAAATTCTGTTATTTATTTTACGCACTTTAAATATCGGGACACGTATACAAGGTTTTAACATATCATATCGACGCATCTATATATATTATTTGGAATAACCATAGACACTCTATATGTAGTAATGCAGGAGTTAGCTATACAGGGTTGAGGTTGATTCTATAATAATATATATAGTCTGAGTTGTGATCGAGTCTGAGACATGTATACGGGTCTTTACACAACAGACATATTTTTTAGAAGAAAAATGCACAATGCATCTTTCCTAAGTATTAAATACACTTTGAATCGAAAATCGTCGTTCTTATAAAAACATGAAGGCACTTTTCCTTCACTGTAACATTGACTATAAAGACCAAATGTAATTTCAGTTGCTTATATCTTTATTTCAAAAAAAAAAAAAAAAAAAATTGTGTTGACCCACCCATTTAGCCACCCTTAAAAAAACAATGAAGATGATATATGGGTCAACAGGGAAAGCATAGTTTCTTTAAGCAATAAATATCAACACAAAAGAACCAAACTAAAATGAAACCATCATTAAACGTTATAACTTAAAACCTATCTATCATGAAAATGAACATAAATAAACCTATCTATACCATAACCAAATACGAAGTACATCATTCAAATCACTTTAAAGCAAACCTATTAATATTTAGAAGACATCTATTACCAAATGATTAAAATGACATTTATATGGACTACATAAAAAAACTTGCTCAAAAGCATTTCATTAAACGTACACTTGTTGAGCACTTCATGAATCACATGTTATCAATCACTAATAATTTACAGAAACGCAATGTAGTCAATATGAACACTCCTTTTTCCCATAATACTTACAAAAACACTAATAGTATATAAGGCAACTTTTATTGTACTACCCAAGTCAGTTTCTTATGAACATTGTGATTACTCAAAGTTTGGAGTAACACAATCAAAATGACATAAAACTTCTTTGTTAATAAATAAATTTCATTTAGACATTTGATATATTAACAATACCTTACCGTTTTGAATAGATTGAACTGAAATACATGTCTTTATTGGGCTTTTCATCCATCTTCTATTTTCAAATTCCACAAAGATATCCACTATCATAATCTGCAATAGCCACTAAGTAAACATACCGAATAAAAATCCAAGTTATTGAAACAATAGAATAGCAAAGATTTTAATTAGATTGTGGGTTATGTGCTTAAGAAAACCTAGAAAATAAAATTTAAATTATCATAAATTTATAGCAGCTGTGATTGTTAGCTTTTCAAAGAGTACAAAATGTGACATATATGTGAGAGTCTTTCAAGGAGCAAACATGTAAAATTTACTCAGACCCAAGTTTAATGAATTTTTATCAACAAATAAAGAGCCTATTGATCTTTCTATTGTTGGGCTTCGCAAGCAAGCATCATGTAGCTCTCTTTCATAATACTCTGCATGAAACAAAGTTTATTTACTAATTAGCCAACACATCCTGCCATTAGAAAATTGATTAGAGTAAGCATCTCATTCTATATCATTTACTCATAACAGATAGTACATGGAACTTACAAACGACCTTTAACGGGTCAAACCATCTTCTTAAGCCCTTCAACCACTCCAACAACCGCTTTGTCAATACCTTTATTTTACGAAATTCGGATAGCACCAGATAAATTATCTTAATGATCAATAAATCCAAATACTCTTATTGCCTGATATAATCATGCAAGCAAAATAAAATCCCTACAAATATCAAGCAAAAAAACCCCAAAAAATTAAACCAAACCACTGACTAAACAAACAAAACGCAAACCCAATTACGGAGTATAAAAGAGTAACAACCTAACAATTTTTAATCCATGTCTAAAAGCTGGATAACAATTTTCTAACAAAATAAGTTGGAAAAGAATTGAAAATCGAAACCTGCATATTAACTCGTGTGTAGTCTTGTTATGCGGCACCATCAGCAGCTTATTCCATTTTAAGTATAAGAGGCGATGGTGCTACAACGACGATGTTGATGGTTTAATCGATTGAAACCTTAACCACTGGCCAAATCAGTGAAAGAATGGTTGAGAAATCCAATGCTTATAACTGGTGTGCAATTTGAAAGAGGCGTGCAATTTGAATTTGGGACAGTGGCGTGCAAACTTTTTTAGGGTTTCAAGAAGAAAAGCTGCACATTTAATTTAATTTGATTTTATTTAAATATTTGATTTTATTTAAATACGGAGTATTATTAAGATTTTTTTAATTTAAAAATTATGGATTAATGATGTCATTCAATAATGGTTAGGAAGTGACATGTGTCCTCATAATTTTTTTAAGGTATGGTTTTTATTATAAAGTGATGTCACTTAAGTGGCATTTCCATAGAATTTAGTAGATTTCAACCGAGTAATTACATGTGGGGTTCGTGAAGCTTAGGCATCACACGAGTGATATCATGATTATTATAATCTAGTATTACTAGTATTATTACAAATCAGATCAAATATTATACTCCGTATAAATTAAATAAAAATAATATTTACATATTGTATAGTCGATGGCTCCGTTATTACAATCTACTATTAGTAGTGATTGAAGTTAAAATGGTTTAAATGGACGAACTCATAATCTGTGTGTTAGTATTCAATATTAATGTTTCTAATAAAGTATTTTTTCATTGTAATTATATTATACATTTGATAAATATTAACAATATCGTTATTGTATACTAATTTATACAATTACCGTGTAACGTACGGATTCATAAAACTTAGTTATACTATATGGTGAATGGGGATGAGAAGTTGATTTTGGACCGTCAAAAAAGAATCAATATGAACAATTAAATTGGTCGAACGGATCAATTATAATAATATTAATTAAATTTACTATAAATATGTAGGTTGATCAACGATATGTTTATATTAGAAGATTCACTCTAAAAACCTTCAACAATGGATTCTCTTTCTTAGTTGTTTTAGTCACAGTAGTATCCCTCGTTATCCTTAAATTACTAAACTACCCCAATTCAAATAAAAACCTACCACCAGGTCCTCGACCATGGCCTCTCATTGGAAACCTTAACCTAATTGGCTCTCTCCCTCACCAATCATTTCACACATTGTCCCAAACCTACGGCAAACTTATGCACCTCAAGTTTGGTTCGAAATCGGTTGTTGTGGTCTCGTCCCCGGACATGGCTAAGCAATTCTTGAGGACCCATGATGCTAATTTTGCTTCTCGGCCATCAACTGCATCCGGAAAGTATACTAGCTATAACTATCACAATATCACATGGGCTCCTTGTGGACCATATTGGATACAAGGGAGGAAAATCTATCTTAACGAGCTTTTTAACTCGAAAAGGCTAGATTCGTTTGAATATATTCGTGTTGAAGAACTTAAATTGTTTCTCTCTAGTTTACATAAGGCGTCGGGGAATCATGTAGTGGTTAAAGACCATGTTGCAAGCATGAATCTAAGTGTGATTTGTAGAATCGTGTTGGGTCGTAATTTCTTTAATAAATCGAAAGACGATTTGGTGACACTTGAAGAGTTTCGGGAGATGTTGGATGAGCGGTTTTTGCTTAATGGGGTGTTGAACGTTGGTGATTGGATCCCATGGATAAAGTTTATGGATTTGCAAGGGTGTGTGAAGAAGATGAAGGTTTTGGGTAAGAGGTTTAGTAGGTTTTATGACCATGTAATCAAAGAGCATATGGTACGAATGAAGGCTGAAGGAGAGGGTTTTGTGCCGAAAGACATGAGTGATTTGTTGTTGAAGTTAGCCGAAGATCCTAATCTTGAGGACAAGCTCGACTATGATGGTGTGAAGGGCCTTACACAGGTATATACAATTTCTTAAATTGTGTCATCTAATCTTCTTTGTATCGTTTCAAAATGTGATGTCCCAAAGGGATCATATATATATATATATATATATATATATATATATATATATATATATATATATATATATATATATATATATATATATATATATATATATATATTCAAATAGAGATTCTTAAATTTTAAGAACCATTTTAACTGTGTTTATGTATTCTTACACATAAGAGAGTGGCACTTAATCGTTGAAGGTTTCGTTATTGAGAAGAAGAGCCCTTTTCAAGTAGTGCTCGATCGATTATGTATTAATCCATATTTGATTGATTGGTATGCATGAGATTATTTGCAAAGAAATTTGTCTAAGCTACTTCGTTTCTTTTTGTCCAAGTTGTTTCTTTTTTGTCTACTTCACTTTCTTGTTTGTTTGTCCATGCTTCCACCTCCAGCTTAAGCACTTCTATCGATCAATTCAGGTTCAAGATTTGAAACGAACCCAGCGAGAGTCGATTACAAAAATTACTAGTTTCAAAGCTCTAGTAGGTGTACTGTTTGACGGGTCCACGCATTGCAATAGATTTTTGAGAAGCGCTAGAAATCGTGGTCAACATTTGACCAGTGCCCAACATTAATTCCAATATCTTGTACAAGTTGCTTGACTTCGGGAGCAAATTCGCATGTAGACAACGCTATCTGTCTTACCGTTGACTCTATGTCTCTATCCAAAGACTTCTTTATAACTTTTCGTGAGTTCAACCTAGCCCCTTAACTAATTGATGCCACTAGGGCTTGGCTTTGTAGAGGAACAGTATAGTACAATCATGGACTCGCCCCCTTGGCATGAGTTGTTGACGTTTTATATTTTTTTCTTGATGTACATATATCAATATCAATTAGATATGAACTAACAAATAATATATGGAACCACCCAGGCTTGCCTGAGTGGCTACCGAGTTGCCCAATGAAGCACACCACCCGGGTTCAATCCTTGGCTCTGCCAAATTGTTCAAAAAGGGAGTGTGACAAGAGGGTGCGCATAATGCTCAATTCACCCGGTACCAGGTCTCGCGCTCGGGGGGCTTGATTACCCGAGGTTTTACTTTCTATGGGGGAGCCAATGTGCTCGTTCATAGGAGGGTTTCCTTGCTTACCCAAACAAAAAAACAAATAATATATGGTAGAGTTTATCAGTTGTAATGGTTCTGGTTTGTCCACTCTCTTTTATATCAACATATCCAATTCATATGTACTAGAAAACTAAACGTTTTTGTTGTTTTGTAGGATCTTCTACTTGGCGGAACTGATACATCGTCAACAACGATGGAATGGGCAATGTCAGAACTTATTAAACAACCCCTTTTGATAAAGAAGGCGAGCGAAGAGCTAGATAGGGTAGTTGGTAGAGAACGATGGGTCCAAGATACCGATTTCCCAAACCTTCATTTCATATATTCAATCTTAAAAGAAATCATGAGACTGCATCCAGTATCCGTCGTTTTAACACCACATCTAGCCCGTGATGATTGCAAAGTGGCCGGATACGATATTGCAAAAGGCACAACAGTTTTCGTCAACACGTGGAGCATGGGGTGGGACTCAAGTGTTTGGGATGACGCCGAGAGGTTTAAACCCGAGAGGTTTTTGGAAAAAGATATCGATATTAAAGGGCAGCATTTCGAGTTGTTGCCGTTTGGGTCGGGCAGGAGGATGTGTCCAGGTTATAGTCTTGGACTGAAGATGATGATGTATTCACTTGGGAATTTGTTGCATGGGTTTAATTGGAAGTTGCCTGAAAACATGAGGATCGAAGATGTAAATATGGAAGAGGTGTACGGATTGACTATACAAAGGAAATTTCCGTTAGTTGTTGTCCCAGAGCCTCGGTTGCCCAATCAAATCTATAACAAAATGAGATAAAATAAGTAATTCGTCAATCTGTTGAGTTGTGGTGCTGTTATTTGTTGGTAATTTTTATTATCGTTTGCCGTTTTGGGTGGTTTATTACTTCTGGTGATCCTATATAATTACTTAAGTGTACAATTTCGTTGTATTTGGATGCTTAATTAGTAATCTCTAAACAAAATGCTAAAGTTTTTTATTTTTTATTATTTTTTTTTAAATGCTAAAGTCTTTGAAGAGCTTATCCTTTTATTCATCTTCATGGCACCAAACACAACTTGGTCACTAAGTTTACAATTTAAAGGATTATGATTTTATTACTTCAGTAACAAATAGATAAATAATCAACTAATTAATTAAAGGCTTCTAAAAAACCTAAATGAATCTACAAGTTGTAAGGTGTACGTTGTCGTGTCTTAAATTGACTTACGATGAAAGTGTTTATCCTATAAATAGTTAACAAGGTCTCTAGTGAACGTTACACCATCCCAAATTCTCTTCCACGTAATAATAAAATATAAAAAGAATGGAATTGCAAAATGGTGAGCAGTCTAAAGAATTGCTTGATTCTCAAGCTCACATATGGAAGCATATTTTTAGCTTTATAAACTCCATGTCACTCAAATGTGTCATTCAGCTTGAAATACCTGATATCATAAATCGCCATGGCACACCAATGTTGCTCTCAGAGTTAACTGAAGCTCTCTCCATCAACCAAGAGAGATCCCAATTCGAATATCGATTGATGCGCATCCTTGTACACTCTGGTTTCTTTGTTGTACAAAGTTTATCATCCGAGCTTGATGGTGACAAAAAGGAAGGCTATTTGCTAGCTTCTGCTTCTCGGTTCCTTCTAAAAGATGAGTCGTTAAGTATTAGGCCATTTTTGTTAGCTGTTTTGGATCCAATATTCATGGATCCATGGCAAAACATGACCAAGTGGTTCCAAAACGACGATCTTAACCAGTTTTATACAACACATGGGAACAACGCTTGGGATCTTGCAGGCCAAGACCCGAATTTTAACCATTTGTTTAACGAAACCATGGCTAGTGATTCAAGGCTCGTTACAAGTGTCCTTCTTAAACAATGTGGGTGTTTTTTTGAGGGGTTAAAGTCAATTGTTGACGTCGGATGTGGTACTGGGACTGTTATCCAATCCATTGCCAAATCGTTTCCTGATATTAGTTGCATTGGTTATGATCTTCCTCATGTTGTTAAAGGTTTGGTAGGAAGTAAGAATTTGAGTTATGTTGGTGGAGACATGATGAAAACTATTCCCAAAGCTGAGGCAGCTTTTCTTAAGTGTTGAATAGTAATATTATAATGTGGATGTGTATTATCGTGAATGAGTCTCCGGTACAGGTAAATAGGCTATATATAGCCACAAACCCTAATATTGAATAATGGGGTAAGCCCGATAAACATAATACATGGACTAGAATAATATAGATAAATAATATAGTCTAACATCCCCCGGCAGTTGGAGCGGGAGTACTCCGGACGCTCAAACTGGATCGAAACTCATCAAACAAAGCGAATGGGAGACCTTTGATGAAGATGTCTGCAAACTGATATCTGGACGGAACATGTAGAACCCGTACCTGTCCCTGAGCAACTAGATCACGAACGAAGTGAATGTCGATCTCAATATGCTTGGTTTGCTAGTGCTGAACTGGATTATTAGATAGGTAGACCGAGCTGACATTATCACAGTATACTAGAGTGGCTGATGTGAGAGGACAATGAAGCTCTCGAAGAAGGTTACGAATCCAACAAGTCTCAGCAACCGCATTGGCAACCCCACGATACTCTGCTTCGGCACTGGAGCGAGAGGGCTTGAATAGTAATATTATAATGTGGATGTGTATTATTGTGAATGAGTCTCCAGTTCATGTAAAGAGGCTATATATAGTTACAAACCCTAATATTAAATAATGGGCTAAGCCCGATAAACATAATACATGGACTAGAATAATATAGATAAATAATACAGTCTAACATTAAGGTACCTACATATATTAATTTGCACGCGTGGTTTATATAACGTACTCGATTTGAACATTCTATATAACTTGATTTAAACGCAATAATTGTGACCATTGTTTGATGATTTCTCTACAATGAAACAGTGGATATTGTACGATTGGAGCGATGAAGATTGCTTTAAAATATTGAAACAAATCAAAGAGGCTATCCCGAGCAAGGAAAATGGAGGAAAACTGATCATCATAGACATGGTGGTGAAGAACGATGAAGAGGGCCATGAGTTACATGAGACTCAGCTTTTCTCCGATATGCTTATGATGGTTCTTACTAAGGGGAAAGAGAGGACCGAGGAAGAGTGGGCAAAGCTCTTCATTGACGCCGGTTTTAGTAACTATACGATAACTCCAATTTCGGGGTTAAGATCTATCATTGAAGTTTATCCGTAGTTCACTTAAACAAATATGAAGTGTGTGTTTTTATGTTGTTTGTTTTCCAGTGTGATCTTACTATATCAATAAACGATGACACTGTTCTTCCATCATGTATTAACCTGAAAATAATGATGTTTGTCCTCTTTCCTATCTCGAACTTTCGCGAAATCGATCTGCTGTTTTCTAATCTGTTGCATAGAGCAAATTGATATTCACCAATATGGTTGCGTATTAATTGACTTCGTCCTATTTTTCTATAACGTTTTTTATACGACGTGGCTTGCCTTGCCTAAGGAGTAAGTGAGCATGATCTAGGCAGACAATTTTGTCGACGATAGCAATCTATTTCAACGCCGCATAAAAAAGAGAGTTGTTTTATGCGCCATAAAAATTTATTCGTGTCTTTGGAATAAACTTCCGAACATAAGCCTTATGCTATGGCATATTACTCTTATATACTAATTGTCACCCCAATTTTGATCGTTTCCCACATTCACACGGCCAAAACGACAACGTTGCCAGTGTTAAACCCTTTTCTCCTTCCATCCTCGTTTCAATCTTCCCCCAAAATAAAACACACACCATGACTCAATCCACATAACAACATGTCGATTTCGCGTTTCTTAATCCGAGTCTCCACGATCCATTCATCGTTAAAACGAAGCTACTTTTTTATTGTTGATAATGGGCTTCTATATTACCTATTACCTATATATTCTAAAAGAAAATGGATGACGTGATGCGGACGTTAACATGACATCATAACAAAATAACTGTTTTTATTTTTTAAGTTAAGCACCAAATTTAAGTTAATTTTTTTCTCTTTTGCTTTATCTACCTTTTAAAAATGCTTTTATTTGTTTTCTTGAATTATGCTTATTTCAAACATTTTTAATAAACTTTTGTCAAGTATATATGTATTATTTTTACTTTTCATTTAACAAAAAGTTGGTACTACTTATTCACGTAATTGT
This sequence comes from Rutidosis leptorrhynchoides, assembly GCF_046630445.1. Classification (NCBI taxonomy): domain Eukaryota; kingdom Viridiplantae; phylum Streptophyta; class Magnoliopsida; order Asterales; family Asteraceae; genus Rutidosis; species Rutidosis leptorrhynchoides. The sequence continues at coordinate 540,269,619 of NC_092333.1, forward strand.
AAACTATTGAAACAATGTTTGAAGAGTTGAGCAAAACTATTTTCCGCAGCAACACACAGATCAATGACTTAATTCTCACTGGTTGACATCTAAAATTTTAGTGGCAACTTTTGTCTACGAAGAAAGCGAGGACCGTCTCATGAGTTTAGATTTTTATGTTTAATACTTTAAAATTGGGTCTTTATGAACGCTAAACTTTTTGACACACATAAACAACTTTTTAATCAAAGAGTTATTTATAAAATAAAAAGTTCTCAACATAACCATAGAGGCATAGAAAAATATTTACTAATCAATAGTTGTCAACTTTTTATACTTGAGCAAATCTTAAAAAAAACTGCTCCTTGCATTTTCGGAAGCATTGATCAACCCTTTAAAATCAATACTCTCCGATATGTTGTTATTAATAGATATGAACATCAATCCATAGGTGTGATTATATGAAGATTACAGGGTGGTGTATAACAAAATAAGAATGAAAAGGAAAATGCAAAAGATTAGTCTAGAGCATTAAATTATTAGATAAAGAACTTTTGTGATTTAATTTACTAAAAATATATATAAATGAGTGGATTATAATATAGGCCTTAAAATTTGTTAAGTCATGTTCAGAATTACATTTCTTGTTAGGACATATTTGACAATAAGTTTTTTAAAATTTTTAGGAGCTACTAGTTTTTATAAAAAAGATTATATCAAGTAAAAAGCTCTGTTTAATTACAAGAGCTTAAAGTTTTTTTATGGATAAAAAAGCTAAAAACTAATTTGAATTAATGTTTGAGAAAAAAAAACACATTTTTTTTTTGTATTTTTACTATTTGTTTTAACAGTTTCAACTATTGTATGAAACACCTAAAAACTTAAAAGCAATTATTGCCAAACACACCAAATTTGTATATGTCAAAATTATTACTATATTATTTAATATACAAAATGATGAATAGTAATCAGGGGTATTTTTGTCATTTCACCCTTTTTTATAACTTTAACTAACTTTCATTACACCAATAAAGCCCCCTACACTTTTTCCATAAATTAATTTTACCTTTTTTTTTTATAACTTTAACTAACTTTCATTACACCAATAAAGCCCCCTACACTTTTTCCATAAATTCAAAACGACACCCCAAATAGGGGGTAAACTGTCAAATAACCGTTTCCATAAAAAATCTTAAATAAACTCCACCCAAATATTCAACGGGTCATATCTTCTCGCTCGCAACGAGTTAAATTTTTCCGACACTATCGTTAAACTCGAAATAATTTTAGGAACACAATATCATAACTATACGCAAAACGGACGTTTTTTTAAAAAACGCTAAATATTTGAGGTACTTTTCATACATGTTGATTTTGCGTTAAATTTTTAAAAGTCAAAAATTCCATAGCGAAACGCGGAGATGCACATATATTGTTAATTAAAAATAACATTTAAATCTTTCGTGGGTTATACCTTTTAGTTCAACCCGAGTTGCGCTTCAACGACATCATCGTTAGCCACGAAATAATTTTACAAACTAAACGCAATAAAATATATTGAAAACCGAATCTCCGACGCGAAGCGAGGGTTCGAAAACTAGTATGCCTCTAAATAAAGTCATAATTGTAGTGACAACTCATAAGTAGTGAGGCAAGAACTTCCTAAATTAGGCACCCCTTCTCCATATTATAGAATTGTTAGATTCTAGATACAAAGGAATATGGTTAATGAATATTGATTTTGGTGGGAGCCCCCAATTTTAGGGATATTAGTCAAAATTCTTCTTTTCCGAACTATAATATTTTGTCTAAAAATCCCTTTGTAATTCGCGAGTCGTTTGCGGATTACGGGTGACATTTGCTAATGGGAGTGGCTCAATTTTCACATCACATCCCAAATTTTTACGATTTGACTCTCAAATTTGACACTCACTATAACGCAACTTCAAGATTTGACACTGCTACATTCAGTGTTGTAAAAAATGACCGAGACGAGTGTCACAACAGTTTTACCATGCTACTGTTGCCACGGATCTAAAAACAGTTAAAAAGGTCAACAACGCCAAAAAGACGATCAACAACGGTTGAGACGGTAAAAAACGACTGAGACAGTCGAGACGGGATCGAGACAAACGTTGACTTTTTAAATAAATTTTAAAAGTAGACATTTCAAACATGAATATTTCAAATTAAATATCTATGTTTACCTTGATAAACTTATCTTTGAAATATTTATGTTTGAATTATATATAAAAAATCAATGTTGGTCAACATCCGCCTCAACCCCGCCTCACGTGTTTTTCAACCTTGGCTACATTGCACTCAAATTTTCTCTTTCTTTAAAAAAGAGCAGTTTATTGCCTCCACATGACGAACACTGTAACCGTAACATGTGGTCTTAGCCTCTAAGGAGCACTGTGGACATTGTTAGTCTCGAGCTCGGATGCCTAACGCTCGTTTTGAGACTCTAGGAAGTGGTCTAATGATCTTACAACATGTCAAATATACATACTACTATGTGTCACATGTTCTTTCTCACCGTTATTTCTTTCGATCGATTCATGTTCTCACAATTAGGTTGTTTAGTTTGGTGATTTTTATTGTGGTGTCTATCGTGTGTTTGTTTTCCGGTTAGATTAGGCTTGACTGTAGATAGCATTAGGCTTATATTACGACTCTTGATAGTTTTATTTTTAAGTTACGAGTCTAACACCATTATGGCGTTATGTGATTTATGTATCTTTGTTTCGCAACAACTACAATAGCATAACTCAATATTACATGAGTGGTGTATGGAGATATGAGATGTAGATAATCTTTCCCATATCCTAGAAAAAAACAAGTCATTTCAGAGTGAAACACTGTCAAAAGTAGAGAATGTATTCTTCTCTCTATTCGACAGATAAATAAATTGCTTCCGAATGAACCTCCGTCCAAAAAGTAGTTTTTTTTTTTTAATTAGTAAAATAAAATTGAGATACCATAAAAATAGTAGAATTAAATTTTCATGTGTATTAAATCCTGCATGTAATTACTATTACTATTACTATCTATTAGACAAAAATTATGAATAGTTTCGAGGGTATTTTTGACTTTTTACCCTTTTTTTTTTTTTCCTTTTAACTAAATTCCATTTCACCACAAACACCCCCACACTTTGTTCAAAAAGTAAAATCGACACCCAAAACAAGGAGTAAAGTGTCAAATCAGCATTTTCACAAAAAATCTTAAATAAACTCCACTTAAATATTTAACTATATTCAGCTTACAACTTTCACAAATGGTGGCGATTAATGAATTTGATGAAAGCATGATAGCTTTAAACACCAACTATATAGACACAGTTCGACTTCAATTGTTATAAGTTCCTTTTGTTTTATCACAATTGATTATAACAAACCTTAAACAGTCTTTTCCAAAGCTTGTGAATAAAGGCACTGATCCCATGAGTTACAAGCATCTGAATACATGGTCTCTGCCTCCAAGTTAGTTAAGATTTGTCAATATACTTAAAACACTCTTTCAGAATTATCTACTTCAACATTATTTCTTGATCAAAAGCTACTAACACTATCATCTAATAATGTCTGAGCGCACTGTTTTCATCTAACTTTATATTAAGTAGGATAAATCTTCAATTTGGGATAAGCATATGGGATGACAAAAATTGTAAATGTACATAGAGTCTAGATCCTAAAGGACATGAATTGATTGAGTTCGTGCCCTCACTGTTTTATTAATCCGTAAATATCGTAGGGTTCATAACGGTTACGGTCCCTTGGGCCTTGAATGTGGTACTTGAAACGAAGCTTACACTTCGGTCTCCTCACGAAAATGGGAGCCAAATATGTTTGATCTGTTTAATTCGTTGATAGCCTTCTGAGCATCTGAACCTTCAGTGAAAGAGGCGAACAGATACCTCCTAGTTGGCTAGAACTTGACGATGCTTCTGATATTACCGAACATTGATTCGACCATGTATCGAATAACGGTCTAGTTTATTGTTCCGATAAACAGTGTATGATGTTGTGAGTCAGACGGCTCCTCAACAGAACCAGACGGTGCTCCAGCAGTGGGGCCGAAGCTGGAAAAGCAGTTGATACGACCACCGTGATCGAACCTTGTAAACTCGGTGGCGATGTGTCAGCAAATAACAAAGGAAGAAGCGATTGGGGAAGAAAGTCACCTAAGGTAGCAGGGAAAGGGATCGATGTAGTAGAAGGTTGGATTGCCAAAGAAGAAATAGAATTAGGCTTTAAATGATTAACGTGGGAAATTGGTTGGTTGTTTGTCATTTAGAAGTGTTGGTGATTTTACCATGATCCAACGTCATTTTAGTTGATTGGATTACTATGTTGAATGTGTTTTCGAACCATTGATACGTTACACGAATTTGGAGAGTGTGGAGTACACGTTCGTAAAACGTGAGGTGGTTTAAGGTTTCTTTTGGACTTGGAAATAATGTTGGAACTTAAGAAATGCGAATTGGACTTAAAAGAATGCGAAACGCGACTTGAAATGCTAAACACACTTGAAAATGAGCTTAAACAAAATTTTGGTGTGCAGTAGCTTTAAGCCGCGGCGCGGCTTAATGCATGATTTTCATGTCGAGACTTTTTGCGTATTTTAAAGTCTAGTCCTTTGTTAGCCTGCGGCGCGGCTCTTGGGCCCGAGGCGCGGATTAACACCGAGTCACTGAAAAGGTGCCTTTTCAACTCAAAAGGCACATTCGAACCCCAAACGTTTTGGGGTTGTTCCGGGGCATTTTAATTGCGGTTTTTACATGTTTTTAGACCATTTTAAGTCTAAATACATGAATGTTAACTACCAAGTCACTAATGGGTGTGAATCAAAGGTTGTGACTTTTCAAGAAACCTTTTGACCCATTATAAATACACCCTTTGTGTATTTGGAAAAGGTTCCAGAATTTTGATCCTTTTACACACTTTCAATTTCATACAATTAGAAGATACATCTCTGCAATTGTTTGATTGTTATCTTTTAGCCAAGACAACAATCTTGTCTTTGTCTTATCCCAATCGAAACTTCGTGTAACCTGTGGCTAATAGGGTCGAAATATTCGATTAAGAAAGTGTTCACACGATTCAAAGATCAATCCGGAGTCATCACCGTTTCAGGCACGAAGGTGTTACAACCCCAATTTCTAACAATCTAATCGAATATTTGTGCATTCTATGCCCGGAGAAACGGCGGGAGAAATGACTACCAATTTGGTGTGAAGTGTGAAGGAATTGTATTGTGTTGATGAAAGGATATTATGGTCTTGTGGGATTCAAATTGGATGTGCATAAGGGATATAATCTTCAAATTGATGGTTTGAAGATTCAAGTAATAAATCTGCACATTGGCATACTCATCATGACAAGTACACAATTTCTTACCCTTTATTTTATCATGATGCATATATAAGGATAAGGATTAATATCATGTTATAGATATGTTAATATTTTAACATAGTTTAACATGGTATGAGTATATTCATGCTTGATTTTGGATATTATAAAATGATACATGTGACTATACGTATATTTTATAATGATGATTAACTTGATGTTGTAATGGGCCTTGAATCTGGATATCTATGTGTATGATCCCTGTAAAGGGATTTAAGTTTCCCATGATGCTTAATGGAATTGTCTGCTTCATGTATTTATTGGTCAATGATTATTAATAGTCAACTTTGACAAATTGAAATTGTTGCAATGGGTGTACCGGTGATTGTGTACGAATGATTGCAATGTTTGACCAAATAAATTCTTGATGGTAGAAAAGCAGTTAGTGGGAAAAAGACATATTTAATGAAAAGTTACAATGTTTGACTTTGTATCCAAATACTAAAATACATATATCTACGTGCATGTATGTTGGTGGTTTAATTTCATTAGCATAAATTAATGATCAAGATTATGATTATAGAAAGTTGAGTTCATATACTACTATGAATTAATACATGTGGTATAGCATGTAGAGATAACACATAGTGGATTAATTTATGTGTGTGTAAGTCCATAATTTTTTATTTTGCTTAACGTGTTTGTCTTGAATACATGTTTGCATGAATTTTGAGGATGTGTTATGATTATGATAAGTAAACCGATCATTTCGGGGTTTTGGAAAATGATCCATTGAATTGAATGTTGTTGTTATGGGACAATTATAAATTATAAATGGATGGAAGTGTCAATAAAAGAATGTTGTTAACATATTCTTTGGATATTGACATAAAGACCCCCTATTATTGACAATTGTGATTGTTGGTGAGACAATGGATTAATTGATGACAATTATTATGCTATTTGACAGATGGAAATAATCCGTTGAAAAAGTTACAAGACAACTTTATATGGTTGTGAAGTTATGCTAGGGAACACGTTCACGCAAACAAACAACAACCGCGTGTCTCTATGTGAGACAATCGGAACCGGCACTCCCCGCTTCACAATCATTCATAAAGTGGAATAATTTCACTGACAATTTCCACGAACACGTTTCCCGACAGGGAAAATACAGTATCCTTCATGATATCGAACTCGTGCTAATTCAATAATACTATCTGAGTTTCACGACAACCCAGATTTATACTATGAGAGCACCTGCAATGACGACTTCATTCTCTCACTTCCGTGATCTCAAACTTCACATTTGATCTCATACCGTACTTGGTACTGCACGACCACCTTACACAAGAAGATTTACGCTTCATTTGATCCCGTCATCACAACTCTACACATAACATTTAGGAATCATAACTCACAATCGTAACGCACGATCTCGAGTCAACATCAACAACCCGTCACTCTTCCTCGTTAGGGACTATGAATCCCTATCGAGGCCTAGCACAGTACACTCCGATACTTCAGTATACAATACACCATCGGATCTTCCTCAGGCGGCAGTAAAAACTCCCCCACTTAGGATTTATCTTCACATTCTCACCGCCAAAATGATAACACCCCACGGAATTGTCATTCCACGACACACATGACCATTCTCATCGTTGGTCATATACTCCAAATCACCGCAAATTCACTTTAGGATCTCAGAGCCGTCATACACATTCACTCGAAATTTCGTACATGCGCCGACATCGCACCTTCATACCACAAATGCAATCAACTGCCTTAATCATTCGCAAAGCGAACTCCACCAAAGTCCCACATTCGTCTCTATGCCTAAGCATACGCCACTCTGACTAATCAGTCGTGCATCTCAGTCGAGATCACCCGACCTTCCACGCAATGAACCTTTATCAACAATTGCTCACTCTCATGGAGAAGAGTGACCAATCCGACACCATAATTGCATCGAACGCAATCTCAACACTTCATCATAACCTTCGGCCTAACCGACCATTAAGTACATCACCGGCTCGCCGGTCATCTTTGCCCGTCTATCACTTCATAAGAAGTACTCACCGCAATGCTCTTAAACTTCGACTTTTGCGATCGTCGAATTACTATCACCCCTCGATCACTATTGTAATCTCTGCTGCTTCCAAGGATATCTCACTGCCATCCTAAGCACAAAATGATCACACCACTACCGGAGTTGAACATTACACTAGCAGGTATAAGGAGGCACCTGACGCAGTGTCATGCAGACTCCTACCATAATTTACCAAGATTTAGAAACTCGATCTTTAGGTTCCATGCACCTGATGTCACCCATCTCTCTATAATAATGACTCGAAGTCATACCTACTCGAAAAACGTTACGGTTTACTGTCTTAACGAAAGTTCCTAGCGATCACACGCTACCCGCAATTTCCACAAGGCTAAACGATATAGCCTCACGAAACCTTTCATCTAACACCAAAGAGATGCTTGGAAACACCAAGTCTTACACTCTTCCGCACATCGACACAACCACATCAACAAGGGGTATTCCGTTAGGAATGTTACCCTATAATCCACAACACACTAACACACTATAGCAAATATCATCATATAGGTCCCACTCCCATGATTTTAACGACCTGAAGACTCCTTGACTCGCCAATTCCAAGGAGACTCACAACTAGAATCCCTATACGATTCTCTAACCACACACACTCTACCGAGTGTAACCCAATACCACCATCATTAGACTTGTTGCATCCCATTACGGAATTCAATTCCTCGACTCACATACTACTTAGGGTCATTCAATAGTACACCCACTACTTAGGGTGACTACGTACGCGCTGAACTCGTGAGTTGGCTCACTCACCTTAACTAACTGAAACCACCGTAACACTTCGCGACTCACAAAGAATCTGATGTGACAACAAGCACGTCACTCGAGACCACTATAACCTAGGAACCAATAAAAGATTCCTAACTCGTCCCGATTCTACCCCAACCATGCCACGTTTTCCTCCGTTCAGTACTTGTCATGTCATGCTTGGTGTCAAGATACACGGTTGTAATAATGGTGATCAGTCAATATTATAATTGCGTACCTTACCATTTTTGCATGGTCATGCAAAGTACTTTACCTGAACTAACGCGACATTCACACAAAATAACACGTGATAACTCCTAGTACCCGAATGGCCAAAGTCCTTACCGTGAACTTGATCACTCAAAATCGCCAAACATCCGAATCTCTCCAATAGATTCGTCTCTAGGACACCACACCAATAGATACCTGTATATATATACACCTATATACAATATAATAATAAATATACATAAGTACACCGAAATAACAAGTTAACCTACAACCTAGGTGACTATCACTAAAACAACGTCCAAGTTCACCTACTTACATTAGACACTAGCTGTCTAAGGCACTAATTTACACACAAAATAAGGCCTCGCAAATAACGCACAGCTGTCAATAAGTCTAAGACTAGGCACCTATTCCAAGGTCACCTAATTCCCTTAGACTATGCTCTGATACCACTTGTAACAACCTAAAAATGTAGCACGAGAAAACACACTTTCCTTTTTTTTATAACAACAACATTAATTTATGCCTGACCATATGCGCGGCGCGCATATAGGTGCACGGTGCGGTTTAAAACATAAAACAGAAACAGAACTTGAGCTCGGCAACAACTTCCTGCACTTGACAACTTGCGCGGCGCCTAAGGGTATGCGCGGCGCGCTCTTGTACACAAAAGAAGCTGTCCCATTTTGACTCACATGCACATGCCTAATTTTCTCAAACATAATTCCTTTACAAAACCAATTCGACAACTCATACAATCAAATGGTTTAATTTCTACCCAAATATATATTTAAACGAGTTAGGACTGTGTAACCCAACCCGATACCAAGAGCATAATCCCGAGGACCACCAAATCCCCAATCCGCATACAAATATCCAAAAGCTATCCCATCGAGCCCAAGCGCTCCTACGCATCTAGTCTATCAACTAGCTAGCTTCATAATCACAATACATGTAAAAAGGTAAACAACGAGAGGGTAAGCATAAAGCTTAGTGAATGCAATAATTATACATATACATATATAACCTACTTACTTGCAATCACTTACACAATTACCGCATACACGCTAGCAATATAATTAGCATACCATCGCAAAGTATAACGCTAAATCTCCAATATGCAAGCTAGTATAAATAATAGCATATAACTCGAACAATATAATATGCTACACTACAACACATAACCATGGTTAACCAATCGTACAAGGGAATGGTACTCGCATTTCCGATCGGTGTTCATAACAACCATTAGAGTACTTAACACGTCGTACACTAACCCTACGGGTGGCATCTTAACACGTCGATACTTCACCCCCGGGTGGTGGCTTAACACGTCGACACTTCAGCCGTCATACTTCCCGGAGTTGTGTCTTAACACGTCGACACTTCACCCCCGGATGGTGTCTTAACACTTCGACACTTCACCCGTCATACTTCCTGGAGTGGTGTCGTAACACGTCGACACTTCACTCGTCACGTGAAATTTGGTGTCTTAACACGTCGACACTTCACATCTCACGCTACACAAATAAATACATTATATACATACACGTATAATTATTCAACTCACCTTGGAAATGCCCGCACAAGTCATGTATGACATGATCTCCATCCTCAAATCTGAGCAAGTAACCACCTATATCACACATAGGTACAATATACACATAAGTAGCCGTTCTCTAAAAGAGAACCCGACACAAACATCCCTTAACTGAGGAATTACACCTTGCTCGCCAAAAGCCCGCCCATTTAACACCTAATGGACACAAATTAATTAACACTTCGGGTGGTAATTCGAACCCACACAACAAAGTACAATTTAACCCAAATCATACTTTACACCAATTAGACCTAACCTAGGTCCTAACACTAAATTACTACTTAGGTAGTAATCATTTCAAACGTCATTTACACTAAAACCCCAACACGTGCAATATTGACCCATATTGCATTTGACCACATTTGACTTATGTTAAAAACGTCACTTTGACTCAAAATCTCTTATCGTGTGTGCTTACTTCCAAAAACGCTATTTAACACTTAACACAAGTTTTTAAACATCCATTTGACCAAAACTAGCGTCATTACCAAAATTCGACCTAATTCAATTCACCCATTTTGACATAAGTCCCAAAAATGCCCAAACAAACCAATAATCACTATCACAAGTGAAAATGGCCCTAATACACCAATTAAACCAAATCACAAGTATTAAACACATATCTTACCAAATTTGACACATAAACCCTAATTTTGACCCAATTCAAAACTAATCTTTCAAACATACCCAAATGGGTTCCAATACTTCCATAATCACTAAACTAAGTGATTACACCCAAAATCAAATCCTAGTCATGGCCAAAATGCCAACCAACCCAGAACCCGCCAAGTATAAAAAATAACTAGTCACAATAAATCCACTTCGTCATCTAAACGGGTTTCACAATTAAACAAGCTCAAACCCTAACTTGAATATCAAATCAACCAAATAAAATTGGGAGTTGAGACTTACCAATACCACCAAAATGTTTCCGTTGACGAGATGAACAACTTTAACTCACTACAACAAAAATGACCTTACGACACCCCTAAAAGTGTCCCATTATGTGCCTGTTTGGTACCCTTTTGCTTTTGGCACCCTTTGAATGTTGGTTACTAGATAAGTCGTACCTAAAGGGTAAATAGGGTACCAGAAAAAAATGACCTCTAAGGACCCCCGGAAATGTCCAATCATGTGATGATCTACGTTAGAAATGGGGTTTTGGAAACCTTTATTAAGGGTCCAATAAACATTTTTGGACCCTTTATTGAAGGTCCTAAAAACTAAATGGGACCCTTTTTTACGATGGACACTGGTCCTTAAAAACATATTAGGACCCTTTATTACGAAGGAAATTGGTCGTAAAAACATTTTTAGGACCCTATATTACGACCGATAAGGGTCCTAAAATAGTTATCCTGTAATGGCCATGATATCAATATGAAACCCTAAACTAATGTGACTAATTGGGACCCTTTATTACGATGGACAATGGTCCATAAAAACATATTGGCACCCTTTATTACGAAGGAAAATGTTCCTAAAAAACATTTTTGGGACACTTTATTTAGGCCGATATGGGTCCTAATATAGATATCATGTAATGGCCATGATATCAACCATGAAATAATGTGACTAATATAGTACCTCTAGAAAGGGTCCTAAAATATTTTTTGTAATTATCATGTCATAACCATGATATTTGGAAGGAACAATTTACTAATTAGTACACCCAAAAAGGGTCCAATAAAATGTAATATGTAATGGCCGTGTAATGGCAATGATGTTGGTAGTTTACGAATAAATTTTTTTAATAGATCCAAAAAGGGTCCTAAAATTATATTCTATCATTTTCTTATCATCACAATGATCCCAATGGGATATGTATTTATATTTATATTTATATTTATTATATTTAATATATTTATTATATATTTATATATGGATTTATTATATTTATATTTATGCTTTCTTTAATTAACATGGACATGCAATTAATAATTTCCATTAATAAAATTCAAACCAGATAACATAATATTGTTGCAAACTTAACAAATGATAAATAAGTAACACACTAAAAAAAACATCCAACAGAAAAGTAACTGAACATTTAAAAAAAAAACAGCAACGTCATCAAGCATTAGTCCCTGCCAATCATGCGAGCTTAATCCAGTGGCATAACCTACAAACAAATAATTAATGTATAAGCATAAGCATTCAAAGTTATTAAACCGAATTACATCAACAATTTAACAATGGCATACTGAGAGTAAAGAAATTGGCCACGGAATAGCCACACCGGTAGCCTCTATCATTGTAGTAACAAGTTCAAATGGTCTTATCACTGTTTCATCACTTTTTATTGCAACTTGAACATGTACTTCAGCCCAGCCTTGACCAATCTCTACTCCTCCAACCACAGTTAGTGGGTTTAAACTACGAAGCCTGCCTTTTGTGACAATCAGGGTTGGATTATTAATGCTCTTTAGGTGGACTTCTTTGCCAACCTATTGTTAATTTTCCAACTATTAATTATTCAACAATAAATATTTTAACGAGGATAATAACAATAGTAACTGAATAGAAATATACCTGTAGTGGCGTATTGGTAATTATGCCATTATTTGTTGATGCATGAGGATTAACAACGGAGTTATCTGTGATAACGTTCTTTTGTTTTTCACGTTCTTTATACTCCTGGAGTTCTGCTCTCAACTTGACGTTCTCTTGGCATAAAGAGGCACGACTCCTGACTTCACCCCAAACATCTGATACACGAACACCGAGCCCATACATTTCTGCTTGTCTATGTTTAGCTGTACCCCTGACTTATGCATAGATATCATCTGGTCCAGGCTCATCGAGTGAACCTTCTGGTAATTCATTGGAAAGTACTTTCATTTGTTCCTGTAAATAGAAAAATGAACATTAAAATCCCCACGGTAAACCACGCGTAAAGAGGCCATAAAATAATGATTACATTTAAGCAAAAATAGTTATCATTCTGCCAGCACATTCAGTTTTGTAATTATGTAACTTACAAGCTATTTTACAGCTTCGGAATGGTTTGTGATGTCAGCTTTCGAGAAAGACCGCTCAAAAATGTCCACTCTACTCGGCTCTCTTCCCAATTGTATCTGTTGAAACAAAAAGAAAATGAGTAACAAAAAAAAATTAGTACTATAATAACATTTGCATTTGTGAGAAACATACCTTTAGTTCCTCATGAATTTATGCATAACTCTTTTTGCCGATCAATGGGTGCAATGACCTTTTTTGCCGATTACGTTTATTTTTATCACTAATTTTCTAATTTAGGAAACTGAAATATTATAATGAGATAAACAATAATGTAATATAATGTTGTTTTAATATGAAGACATGATCATACCTTTGATGCATCACCATTCCAAAAGTCAACAAGTCTTTTCCAGTGTTTTTTTTTGGACTACCTTAGGCCTGGCTCTTAATTGTTCGCGGCGTGATTTACTTGGATCATAGTGAAGCTTCTTAAGTCTATTCCTCCAGCTCTTGACCTTTTTTCCAATAGATTGAAGGATCCACTTATCAGCATCTCCACGAATGTCAAATTTTGACTACAAATTAAATATAAACTGTCAGTTTAGTAAAACATAAAAGATAATCAATGACATCCACTTTTTATGTATAGACTTTTATGGTAGCAAGCAAATCCTTCTTTGTAGATTTACGAACTTTATGCCAACGTTTGTAAAGAGGACATTCCTTCCCACTCCCAGCTAACACACCCATGAAATGGGTAAGCTCACAACTTTTTTTATTAACAGGTTGTCCAAATTTATTTACTACAATAATTGTTCGCTCCAATTCTGTTCGTTCCCATGTTTTTTTCATTTGTGTTGGTTCTCTTGGCACGTAGCGTTTAGTTGTTGCTGAAAGACATAACGTGAATAAATTTTTATTTGGTGTAATCAAATTCATTAACTAAACACAGATAAAACCAAAATCACTAGAATACCTGATCCACTATCCACATCATTTTGAGTTTCTTGTTCTGTTGGGACAAGTTCCTCATCTTGATCTTCTTGATCTTCTTTTTCTTTTTATCACAAAAGTCATTATCAAAGTTTGAATATAGGATTGACAAAACAAAAGAATGGTGTTGCAAATATAGAAAGTTTATGTTGGTCATGCTCAGGTTGAGTAAATTCACGGTCTGCGTTCAGCTCCCAATCAATCTCTGTTTCATGATCCAATTCTTTTTGAGAATTAACTTCATGGTCATCTGGGTACACCATCTCGGTATCATGACTATCGATTTCAGCATTGATGTCGCCAGTTCATTCTTCTATAGTCATCTCGTCTGTTATTGAAGAAGGTTATACATAATAGTAAATTAAAACTAGGATTAATAATCAGTCGATGTCAGAAATAAATTTGTTGAAAAATAAGACTGCCATAACATAGAATAACGATCAACCCACCATTGGTGACTCTATCTGTCGCTTTCAGCTGTTATGGTGAATCTATTTGCAGTGCTGTACCAACTCTCTTCTTTCATTTCTTAGACTGTTGTGACATACGAGTTATCGCACCCCTTGTACTATCCATCTGTAACTTTTTCTTTGTAGATTTTGCAACCATCTCATTATGGTTAATAGTCGTAGAACTCACACGTTTCTTCCTTAAATTAGCCACGCTATTTAGCGACATTGGTTTTATGTAATTTTTATGCTTTTTCTGCAAGAAGTAACAGTTTGTTAAATAAATATAATGAAATAAAATGTGTTAGAATAATTTCTTTTTACCTTTACAGACACCTTGAAAGTTGTTACATCTGCTTCAACAAAATCATCCTCACCATCAATGTCAAGCAACTCATCAGGCATATAATCATCATCCTCATCTATCAACCTTAGAGTTGATTTAGCTTTCGTTTGTTTTTTTCCAGATTTTTTGTATGCAAAGAATTAAGAAGATTTGGCAGACCATAGGATTCAAATACTTGTGCATTCTTCTGCATCGTCATATTTCTCTCATTTTCATAAGCACTGACAGGTTCCATTGATCTTTGACCTTGATTACTTCTACCTGACAAAAGAAAGATAAGCTTAGAAGAACATAAGGATGATCAACGTAATCATGGCGATGACGTTACAAGTAAAAGACAACAAAAACAAGACAATCATGTTGGAAACCTAAATCTATTTCTAGTAATCATGGCGATGACAGTAAACATTAATTTGTCTTATAAAGATTAAAATATACAATACATAAATGTAAACATGATGATGCACCTAAATCTATAAGTATATTAGAATAAATCTCATAAACTATTACAACTAAATGAGCATATCATTTTCGATCAGTTTCAGTTTCATAATCGAGATAATAGAATATGTAAACAATATGTTATCACCATAGTATGAAACGGAATATTAACTATGATTGCAGTATATGAAATGTATGCTACAACAACATCACAGATTTACAAAGTCAAGATCCAAAGTAATTACCTTTTCTCAGATTGATTTTAAAAACTCATTGACCTTGCTGCGAAAAAATATTATGTGTGATACTAGGTCTTCTCCGATACAAGTCCAAAAAAGAGTTAACATATTGATCGGTTTATTGGTAGGAAGCATAATGACGTTTAAAATTTTTGGGAGAAAAGGATTGGTGGAAAGCAAAATGGCGATCTAAAAATTTTGGATCAAAAATTCCTGCTTCAAAAATTTTGGGTTGTAACTGTTAGCGCTATAGATGTACATGTTAGAGGCGTGTATATCGGATGATGGGTATATCCCATAATTATAGAGATCATTATCATTATATAAATACCATATATATATATTTACCTTATATAACCAATATTATTGAGTATTAAATTTATTTTGACCTTGTTATTTAATTTAATTAAAAACTTATACTATGCATACTATAATGACTAATATAATTGTAATAAGTATTGATACGATTTTTTGTTTTAATATAGGTTACCAATTGTATAATTTATATTTATTATTTAACATTTATATTCATCTAGAATAATAAAATAATAATAATAATATAATAATAATACTAATAATAATAATAATATATAATATGTATCTTATGATATGAAAGAATTTGTTACATAGACGATTTAATAGAATTATAACTAATATTATGCATACGCATTTGTTCCATAGATATTAAATGAATCATATCAAAATGGAATGACTAACGAAAAAGTTTTGGTATATAAAGGTGTATGCCGGATAAGAGGTTAGGGGTAGAGCTCTATCACTAAAGCAATTGGTTTGAAGGGTCTAGAATAGCCAGAATGCGGTCAAATTAGGGGTCGAGTTATGGTGGATGGTTGTCTAACAATATATATGAGATGTTTAGTGGTGACCTATTTGCAATGTTAACTTAGATAGTATGGCCGGATCGATCGCAATGATCTTGTACATTCATTGAAGTTGATCGAGGTTTCTATGATTGTTTGATAGCGTCCGAAATTCAGTTGGAGTTTGGTAAACGACTAAAGTTTTGGGCTAGTGGGATTAGGGACACTAGCTAGCCAGTACTTGTGTTTGATCCTTCAATACTATGTATGTATATGTATGTATGTATGTATGTATGTATGTATGTATGTATGTATGTATGTATGTATGTATATATGTATGTATGTATGTATGTATGTGTATCTATGTATTTATGTATGTATATATGTATGAATATATGTATGTATATATGTATGTATGTATGTATGTATGTATGTATGTATGTATGTATGTATGTATGTATGTATGTATGTATGTATGTATGTATGTATGTATGTATGTATGTATGAGGATCGATATGGGTCAATCTACCAGCGATCGAGAAAACAGTAATATGAAAATTTTGTAGGAGTGATGGATATGAAATATCGTTGATATGTAGGCAACCGGATTTTTAGTTGTTATGGTCGGTTGTTCTGATGATTACGTGTTCATCTGATAGTTTAGGTAGTGTTCTTTAAGTTACGAAGTTTCTCATGGAGGGGGTTTGATATCTTCATTCAACATTGGAAAGCCTAAGAACTAGTTAGGCTTGCGAATTAGCTCTAAACGAGAGCCAAACGAAGATGAGGGCATTCGTTCATCATTCAGTTCAAAGCGACAATTCGATGGGCTATGACAAACGTAAACCATTTCATATTTGGTGACATCGATATCTTTAATCATATCATATCATATCATATACTTAATAGAAATCAAAAAATACTAATAACCCAATAATATTAGAAATTTAAGAAATAATAATATTATTAAATAGTGAATATATGATATTATCATATCATATATTTTATATAAATTAAATAATTTGGTAAAATTATTACATTTTATTAATATTAAAATATAAACTAAAAATAGTTTATATATTATTATTATATAGCAATTATTATGATTTGTAAATGATTATATAAACTATATGATTTTATCATATCAATTAATACAGTATAGTTTATGTAAATCAAAATTAAAAAAGATTATAAACTGTAAGTATAGGGAATCGAACTGAAGACCTTCTGTTTACATACAATGTTATTTATCAATGAGCTGTAGTTCTTATTTTGGTTTCTACTTTGCAAATTATTAATAATAATAAGTAACCAAGTATCCGTGAATTAATGTAGATAATTTATAAACGGACATAATTATGGTTTCTAAAACAAATAAAACTACTTGTTAGCGTCATTTATTGTATTTTGTTGACCATATCTTCTCCTTATTTTCTACTTTCTACTATCGTATCCTCTGCAAACTTCAAGTTTCTTCAAACGTGTTAAACTGACAATTGTATATCGCGACTACATATTGAACAGGTACTTTTTCGTGACTAATTTTGTTAATAATTTCATGTGTTACATGATCTTACGCGTTCTGATTTCAATATGCATATGATAATTAGTTCGTTTTTTAATTCTATAATTTTGGTAATAATTGATGAACCCATCAATATTTGGTTTAATTTTTAAGAAGAATTACGTACTTAATATATGTACAATATTTTTATATAAATTAGATGATGATTGCATTATTTCATCCAGGATGGACACAAATTGGATGTCTAGCCCGAGAAATTCGTCTGCATATAAGAAAGGTCTTGATAAGTTTATTGATTATATATTTAAAAAGGAGGGTGTAAATGGTGAGATAGCATGCCCATGCAATAATTGTGTTAATCTAAAATGGGTTGGACGGTATGATGCTAGAACACATCTACTATGTGACGATTTTTTTAAAGGCTATACAATTAAAACTCCGATCGGCGAACCATGTGACATTCCTATGGAAGATGCAGAAGATGACATGATAGGATTGGTGTCTGACACCCATCATTGGTTTGATGATAACATACTCGAAACTGAAGATCATAGCTTACCAAACAAAAGTGCCAAAAAGTTTTATAAAGGATTGGAGAGTGCAAAGCAATCACTATACCCTGGATGTAAAAAGTTCTCTGTTCTTTCTTTCGTAGTTAGACTATTTCATAGCAAGTGTATTGGCAAATGTAATGACAAGGGTTTCAGCATGATCATTGATACTTTAAGGGAATATATTTGACTCAATATATTTTAACCATTCTTAGATTGCATTCACGAGTGCATCAGACAATGTTATCTATACTTTACATGTTTTTCACATAATATTGATGCATTGTTTAGCAATTATAATACGAATGTGATTCAGCATCTACCACATGAGCTAGTGCAACTCCCAGAATTAAACAGCCAGAGAAGATATGAATGTACATGCATTGATGTTGATGACAGAGTTCACATTTAGGGCTTGCTATAGGAGGGAAACAAAAAAAAAACTGAATTTGATGGTTTCATCTGGCTGGCTAAAATTTCTGAATTTGAATGGCTATGATCCCGGTGACGAAGTTTGGTTTGTGTTCAAATGAAGGGAGCGCAGGTTTGAGGTTGTGTGGGATGACGTTCATAACTTTGATTAGTCTGTTTGGGAATGGTTTAGATTCTGCAATTTTCAGTTTGTATAGGCAGAATGTGTGAATATTGGTTAAACTAAGATTTTTTGGTGTCTGTATGTGTGTTGGTGGGATCTTTTGAACCTGATGCTTGATGTTAACAAACAGTTGTAAATGTTTGATAATTATGTATGTTGTTTATGGTAGGTTTAATTTATAACCTAAACTGTTTGTAATTGTTAGATACTAAATCTAAATATATACCAATTATGGTAAATTTTAAAACGTACAATACTTTGCCGAATGTAACGTATATAGAATATCCGTCAATAACTCATAGTCGCGCAAAACCCTTAATCTTGTTTATAACATGAAGCATACTCGTCCAGTTAACAAAAAAAAAAAACATGAAACATAATGTTATGTTGAGTACCAATGGGCCAATCAATGGAACACTTATGGTTATATTTCTAAAATAATCATAATAATATATAATATATAGATAATAATTTGGCAATCGTACCGTAATATTATAACTTTTGGGATGATTTGCCCTATTTAAGGCGCATCAACTACCATCACGTATCCTATATAACCAACACATTGTTCATCGGCGATGACATTCACAACCCTAATAATTCAACTACCTACAACTCAAACACACCACAATCAACCATCGTTTTTCATAATGGAAGTACGTTGTGCTTGTGGAAAACTATGCATTATTCGAACATCTTGGACGCAAGCAAACCCTGGGCGAAGGTTCTACTGCTGCCCTAGTAATGTAAGTTTCCAGATTTTCTATTTTGTTTTAATTTTTTAACCTAATTCGTTAACTTTATGCCTTTCCAAATTAATAAAATATTCGATAACTTTAATTATCTAATCAGGATTCAAATGATTGTGGATTTATTGGATGGGTGGATCCACCCATGTGTAATAGAGCAGGTAAGATAATTCCTGGATTGCACCGAAACAATTACAAGCTGGAAGAAACTATCAAAGAAAAGGATGCTGAATTGCTAATGTTGAAGAAGATTTTCGTTGTTAGCTGGATTGCTTTTATTTGTTATTTTTTGTTTCATTAGATGATCCTTTATTTATTCTGGTCTTTCTTGCAAGTTGTCTATGTTTTTGTTTGTTACTTTTGAAGTTGGATCGTTTTGAATTCTATTGAATTATAAGTTCATTCAACAATTGTGTTATTTACTCTGACCGCAATTGTTTGGCCGTTTGTGATCATGTATGATTGTCACAATATCTCGTCTATACAATTGACCAATAAAGTGACTAATGGTATATGATTCTAAAAACAACTAACCAATTAAATGAATACACAAGTTTGACATTATGTTGAATCCTCTCATCAGTGTAACTACGATAAAGTAAATAAGCAGTTTAAGCTGCACTGGTTATTTTAACAAAAGTTTGACACTTGTTTATGTAACAGTACATCTATCGTATGTATGCAGCGCTGTAACACTGTATTTTTACACTATTTGTAATCAAGCAACACAAGCTTGAATCAACTGACTTATAACCCTATGTATTAGTTAGAAGGACCCTTTATTAAACCGTCCTATTTTCTGTACACTTGGCTAAAAATGAAAACTATAATTTTAACGACTAAAATAAAGGGTCCTAATAATAAAATTTATTAACGGCCATGATAACCTAATTAAATCATTAAAAGGATCCTTTATTAAACCATTCTATTTTTTGTACACTTGGCTAAAAATAAAAGCTATAAATTTGACGACTAAGGTAAAGGGTCCAATTAATAAAGGTAATTAATGGCCATGATAACCTAATTATATCATTAAAAGGACCCTTTATTAAACCATCCTATTTTTTGTACACTATGCTAAAAATTAAAGCTATAAATTTTACGACTAAGGTAAAGGGTCCTATTAATAAAGTTAACTAATGATCATGATAACCTAATTATATCATTAACAGGACCCCATTATCAAACTGTCCTATAGATATATTGAATTAATTCACAGCCATGATAATCGAATTATATGAGTTATAGGACCCTTATATTAAAACGTCATATTAATTCGATTTGTAAGTACAGTTTGTTAATAACGCAAGTTATAATTGTGCGCCCAAATTTAAGGGTCCTGATATTACAGTTAATTAATGGCCAGGACAACGTAATGATATAAGTAATAGGACCCATACATCTAACGGTCCTATTATATAACGAATTCATGGCCATGATAATACATTTATATGAGTTATTGGACCCTTTTTTAAACCGTCCTATCAATTCCAATTCTTAAGACCCTTGGTTAAAATTTACAATTAAACTAGCGTAAATAATGGCGATGAAGATATGATGATTTGTTATTTTTTAGGTTATCTGACGAAGGGTACTATCAGGTGGTGTTTAGTACCATTTTTTTTGGGGGTCCCAGAAAAAGGGTCCCGAAAGGTCATTTTTGTTGTAGTGACTCTTGAGACCCGACCCGAATCACTCTTCTTCTTCTCCAAATCCCTAATTCTCTCTCTAGAACGTCTCTCTCTCTCTAGGGTTTGATGTATTTGAGAGGATAAGAAATGAGGAAAAGAGAATGTTTTGGCCAGATTTGTAGCCTCAAAACCGGCCCCAATGCGAAATACCCAAAATGCCCCTTTTTAAAACATTCAAAATCACAAAGCTTGCTGTCAGCACGGCGTGCAAAAGCCGAAATCAGCATTTTGTGAAACTTGTTTTGGTCGTAACTTTCAAACCGTAAATCCGTTTTTGATGAATCAATTATCGTTGGAAACGTAATTAGGTGTACTTTCCAATGGTAAGGTTTTGGAACATCAATTCCAACTTTATTTAGGGTCAAAATATATGATTACATGCCTCGTAATTCAAATGACGACCAAAATAACGTGTAAATGAAAAACGGGATGTTATAGTTAATTACACGTTTAAGCTTTTTATACACGTGGAGACTCAACAACACCGGAGAAATTTAAGGATGAACCGGTGGCGTCGGTATGGTGGTTCTGCGGTGGTAGGTGGAGGCGTTCATCAAAAACACATTAAATCTCCACCAAAATTCATGAAAATTTGCAGGAAGCACCATTAGGATCCGGAAAACATTAACCCATTATCCGTTTTCGCAAATAAACACCAAAAATTCCACAATCAATCAAAATCAGTCTCAAAAACTCAAAATCAAAAAATTACTATAACTTGAAATTAATTTGATTCGAGAGCTGAAACTCTGGCACTTCTCTCCCTCGGATATAGACAACTTAAATTGTTCTGATCAGCACATTGTTTGATCATCTTTCACATGTAGATTTTGGTGGATAGACAGACATGAAGTCCAAACTTTGATAACTCGGATTCTTTGTATTTGATGTGGTGCACCATCTTTATTGTCTTAGAAACGTAGATACATGAATAAATAAACAATAACATAATCCACACATTTTTTTTTATTTTTTTTGGATTTTCTAATGTTGTGGACTTACTTGGCAACCCTTCACTAGAGTATAAATCGTAGTAGGAGAGACCTCAACCGTCTGTTGAGTTCCTGAACGATCATTTCTTCGTACATTCTCAGTGATAGTTAGGTGACTACCGTCAACCGTTGTACAAAATTCAATCCAAAATTCAAGTGATCCTCTCATTCCAAAATTCAATCCTCAAAATTTATTAACATTCATTAAATAATCATGTACTACTTACTTATTACGCAGAACGATTAACATGCAAGTTCAGTAATACAATCATTTCCCATTTTCACATAACAACTTCTCATTTTCTGATTTTTCAGATTTTTATGGCTTTTTCATTTTTCAATGTTTTTGTATTGTTTGATGAAGCAATTTTCTCAACTATTCTAGTAACAGAAAGCAAATAAACACAATCTTTTTGGTTTTTCAATTTAAGAAAACATAATAGATAATAAAATGATCATGCAACGCAGAAAATAAACAAAGTATCATGCAAAAATGATGCAACATGCAAATGCAAATATACAAATGAGACAGATTCGATAGTTACTTCAATAACTTCCTATCGGACACAACCTCCGCCCTATCTTTCACTCCCAACACATTTAACAAGAATATGAAGCGAGGTCGGTCAAACGCTTTTGTATACAAGTCAGCCCTTTGGGTTGTTGTACCTATCTGCAGGACATCTATTAGTTTCTTTTTATAATAGTCCCTGATGAAATGGTAGTTGATCCCTATGTATTTGGTCTTAGAATGATTAACAGGGTTTTTAGTAACAGCAATAGCAGCAGTATTACCAACATATATAGGAGTGTTAGAAATTTTCAAACTGTAATCCCGAAGTTGTTACTGAATCCAGAGAATCTGCGACGTACAACTTGCAGCAGCAATATATTCAGCCTCACACGTTGATTGTGCGACTGCCGTTTATTTCTTACACTGCCAACTTATCAACCTGCTACCTAGAAACTGACAACCACCAGAGGTCGATTTGAAATCTCTTTTACAACCCCCGTAATCAGAATCACTGAATGCCGTAAAATCAAACTCATCCTTTCTTGGATACCATAAGCCCAAACTGGGAGTTCCCTTTAGATAACGCATGATCTTCTTAGCTGCTAACATATGATTCACATTCGGTTGTGCTTGATAACGAGCGCACAAGCATGTTGCAAACATGATATATGGGCGAGATGATGTAAGATACATCAAAGAACCAATAATAGCCCTGTATAGAGTTGGATTGACTTTCGGCCCTGTATTTTCCGACGTAATCCCGTGATTCACCGACAGAGGATTCTTGGCAATTCGTTCATCTTCCATCTTGAACCGGCTCAAGATGTCAGCTACATACTTCGATTGATGTAGAAAAATGCCTTTTTCAGTTTGATCAACATGCAACCCCAAAAAGAAATTAATGGCTCCTAGTGAACTCATCTTGAATCGTTTCTGCATTACATCCTGAAACTCATCAACCATTTTCTGATCGGTCGACCTAAAGATGATATCGTCCACATATACATGTACCAACATGATATCGTTGCCCCTCTCTTTAATAAATAGAGTCTGATCGATGACTCTGCGTCTAAAACCTTTCTCTATCATATAGTTTGACAGAGTAGCATACCAAGCTCTCGGGGCTTGGTGAAGACCATAAAGCATCTTTTCCAAGAGATACACCTTTTTTGGATGATGTGGATCAACAAAACCCGACGGCTGAGTCACATACACAGTCTCTTGGAGAGTGCCATACAAGAATGCACTCTTAACATCCATCTGAAAAACTTTAAACCCTTTCCACGAAGCAAATGCCAAAAACATTCGAATTGCCTCAAGTCTAGGAACCGGAGCATATACTTCATTGTAATCAATCTCTGGAATTTGTTGATAACCTCGAACAACCAATCTTGCTTTGTTCCAGATCACGATACCTTGATTATATGTCTTATTCTTCAATACCCACTTCAGGCCATACGGTTTACAACCGGAAGGTAGTATTACTTACCTCCAAACACCCATATAATTAAATTTTTGAAGTTCTTCTTGCATACCTGAAACCACTCATCATACTGCAATGCCTCTTTGACGTCTTCAGGTTCGATTTGCGACACAAAAGCACATTACGCATTTTTCTGAAGATTCTTCCAGTCTGATTCAATTGAGTATAAAAAGCAGTAACAACATTTGCAGAGGGTGTAACACACTCGTCCGAAGTAGAAGGTTCACATGTATTAGCACCTGAAACTCCTGCAGGGTTAATAACATAATCATCAAAACATTTTGGAAGAGATGCCGATCGGCCAGACCGTCTTAGTCTGCCTGTTTCTGTAGTATCATATGTATTAGTTTGTAACCCATCCACATTCATTGTTTGTATAGGTTCCTCAGGTTGAACATGTTCCTCAAGCACAGTTCTTGTGGGTTCCTTATCCACCAAATCCTCATAAACTTCATCCAGATACACATCCTCCCCCTCAGATTGTAATGTCGATTCCTTTAGTGCCAGAACTGACTCACTAGAATCTGATTCATCATTATCTGGCCCTGACACTGGTACTTTATTGTCAGTCACAATAGGTACTTGAGATTGCACACGCACATCAGACATACATTCCGCGGAGATACGCATGTTATACATCATTTGTGCAGCAATCTCTTCATCATCAGAGTCATCCTCTGGAAGATTGAATGAATCAAATAACTTATCGTAATCAAACTGCTACGTATACCCTTTACATGCTGGAATTGCTGCATGTCTTTGAACATCAATTTCGTTACATTCTTCAACACATCGAGATTCCAAATTATAAACCCGTTTGCACGCATTCTCATAACCCAAGAACCTACCTGTCACAGCTTTTGGATTAAATTTCCCACATGTATCTCTAACCATTATGGTACAAAGAGAACTAAACGGTTCAAGATGTTTGATGTGAGGTTTTCTTTTCAGTAGCAGCTCATAACATGTCTTGCCGTGACATTTGACAATAAGTACTCTATTCATCGTATAGCACGCATTCAACACTCCTTTACTCCAAAAGGTAACTGGCAATTCCGAGTCAGCTAGCATGGTCCTAGCAGTCTCAATTAGAGTACAGTTCTCTCTTTCAGCAACATCATTCATATGCGGAGTGTATGGTGAACTGAATTGTTGTTGAATTCCCCTTTCGTTACAATACTCTTCCATCTTCTTGTTCTTAAGCTCTATCCCATTGTCGGTTCGAATCCTTCTAACCCTCAGCTTATATAACGTTTCAAGTCTCGTGATCAGCAACCTGATTTGTTCAAAAGTATCAGCTTTACTTTTTATCAACACAACCCACGTAAAACGCGAGTACTCATCAGTAACCACTAAGCAATAGGAATGTCCAGTGATGCTCTTCGTGTTAACTGGACTGAAAAGATCCATATAAAGCATCTCAAGAGGAGTTTCAATGGAATGATGTTTCTTAACTTTGTGTGGTTTCTTAGCATGTTTCCCTTTCTTACACGACACACAACCATCAGGAGCATGAAACACTTTTACATTTACCCCTTCCACTAAACGATTGTGGACTAAATGGTTCATTTTCTTGAAGCTTAAGTTACCCATCCTTTTATGCCATAACATAGAATCCTGTTCAGTAGCCTTGGACACAAAAGCCTGATGCCCTGTAGCTGCCTTTACATAAGCCTTTGACATATCAAGAATGTATAAATCTTGACATCTAGGTGCCGTCATAAGAATCATATTTTCAGGAACTTTATAATCCTTTCTCATGATGTAACACTATTGTTCGTCAAATAGAACTTTATGCCTCTTATCACACACTTGATAAATGGACTACAGGTTATTTTCCATTTCCTTTACATAACTCACTTTGTCAAAACTGACCGAGGAATTTGAAATCATCCCTTGAGCAGTTATGAACCCTCCTTGATCACCCATAAAAGAAACAGGTCCACCCTTAATTAATTTAACATCATGCAGTAGAGACATGTTTTTTGTCATGTGCCTGGACACCCCAATATCAATAATCCAAGTATTTTTATTTGGACTGTAGGCGACCTGCACAAATAATTCAAAAAATGATTAGTTTGAGGGGGATACCCATGCCTTATCAGCAATGGGTTTTCCATTAACATTGACAACTTTTTCATTTTCCCTGTAAGCGATACCCGAACCACAAGCCCCATTACATCCCTCCTTTGTTGCCCACATTTGACTTTTATGTAAGGGTTTCTTGAAATAAACATTATCTTGTTTAACCCTTTTACCATTATTAGTCTTGGACGGATTTTCATAAATCACATGTTGATTAGACCCTTGAGAATTAGGTCTAGATGACATCTGATGCTTAGGAGGAGAAGCTGATCGAAATTTATGAAAGCTTTTAGGGGGCTCAGCTCAATCCTCCTTTTGGGTGCTATGAATCATTTTGAACAGTGAACATCCCTATGACCTCCCAACCCGCAATGCAAACATGAACGCGTAGTTTCTATATTATCATCCCTAAAATAGGAATTGAATCTAGGTCTATTAGCAGGTCGAGAAGTCTGTCTCTGAGGTCTGGGTGGAGACCTCCTGTTCACAGGGGATATCTCAGGAGTTCTATCAGGATACCGTTTAGGTGGAGGAACATACTTCGATTGCGAATTACCAGCTGGTTTTAAGAAGTCCTCCTCCTCAAAATTAGGACCTTTAACAAACTTAATCGGTGATCAGTTCCTAATTCTGATAGGTCTCTGATTTGCTGGGTTTTTCAAAATTTTAACTAGTTTAGGGTTAGGTTTCTCTACTTTCTCAGTGTTATCTACCCCTACCTTAAGAGTCTATGAAGTTTGGTGGTTCTTGAAACTTCAGAAATGAAGTCAGTTCTTGTCGGTGCTTCTTCGTCGGGTCTTCATAACCTACTTAAGACAGAAAATGAGATTGACAGTTCTTACCGTGTACCTAGGCTTGAATCATTGGATGACTTTGCTGAATGGAAGCCTAGGTTTTTGATCTCATTGAACGGAATAGATTCTAAGTTGTATAATTTCTTGAAGGCTGAATATACGTTTCCAGCTAAGGATCATTGGGAAACCAAGACTCCCATGAAACTTAATGCAGGTGAATGAGAAGACTATAATCTTGAATGCAAAGAATACAGTCATCTTACACATGATCTTTCTAAGGAAATTTTCCATCAGTTTGAGACTCATTTGACCACATACGCTTTGTGGAATGCGCTTGAGAGTGTAAATGAGTGTGACAACCCGGAAATTTCCAACCAAATTTAAACTTTATCTTTATATTATTCTGACACGATAAGCAAAGTTTGTTAAGTTAAATCTCAAGAATTTTAAACTGTGTCCATACATTCATTTAAACCTCGATCAAGTTCCAACGATTCACGAACCATTAAATTGAACGAACATGATTATATATGTATATGTGTATATATTATAACTTGAAAACATTAACAAAGTATTATGCGTATAATACTTTATATAAACGTATTTGTTTCAAAATATATTCTAATAGTTATCAACGGAATTAGAAGATAATATCAAATGACTGATTTATCAGATACATTGTGATATGATTACGGGTCTATGTTATGAGGTCCACTGTGATTTAAGAAATCTATTCTTTTTGACAACATTCGGAAAATGGTAAAGTGATTTATAAGTAAGAACGTGGAGTGTAAATATCTTAGATGTTGGATATCGACAAGTTAAGTAACTCGACATTTTTCATTAAGATGATTTCATACGTTTATTTAACCTTTGGACTTTATCCCATGCTTCACCAACAGACTGTAATTTAAAAACTTGAAACCTATTATGAATATATATGATTCTACTTTTCTAAAACGTTTTATGATATAACGATTTCCATTATTTTAACCTTTAAACAAAATAATTCTTAAATATATTTAGTTTTGGAAAACAAAATTATCATATTTATTTGATTTAGTTTCAAACGTACAAAAACGTTTTCAGTTTAAGAAGAACTTTATTATTAAAATGTATATAACTTTTATAAATATATAGAACCACTTTTGACAACTCATTACTTAACCAGTATGATAAAGATAACGATATTTATATTTTATTTTATTAAGTATATATAACGATTTAAATTAATATTATATATATTTATACGCGTATTATACGTACATAGTTTTATACTTTTACTATACTTAAACTTTACCTTTACTTTATTTTTACTTTACTTTAACTTTAATAATTTATACTTTAATAATTAATACTTTAATAATTCACTTTAATAATTCATACTTTAATAATTCACTTTAATAATTCATACTTTAATAATTCACTTTAATAATTCATACTTTAATAATTCACTTTAATAATTCAAAAATCTATTATAAATAGAATTCAATAGGTTTCATTATTTCATAGAAACTTGAAAATATTTTCTCTAAACTCTCTCAATCGATTTACATATATATATTTACTCCGTATTATTTCAAGATATTATTAGTATACATAAAATATTACGACGGAGTGCTGTCCGAGTGATTTCGAAATTGTTTTTTTGAGCGGGATAGGGTTAAGGAAATTATAGGTTATAGCTATGGTGGTGATGGGTATGGATCATGGATATGCTCGTAAGGTCAACTTAGTGTTTGTCATCTCCGTTGCGTCTACGTACCTTTCCTGCAATATTGAATCTCAATATTGATACGTGAGTACTCGTAAATAAATTTTTACATATCAATAGTGTATCCCTGACTAGTGCTCGAGTATTTAGGATTATGCATGCTTGTACTTTTGATATTGCCCTTAGTTAGGTTATGTTGAATCTCGAATTAGTTACACCTGCGATTGAGATAAGGTATAAGATATGCATGTCGTTGGAAAGCTAACGAAAAATTAAGAACTTTTCCTTTAGATGTCGAATGGTTTCGATGAATAGATTAGAAATTATAGTCAACTGAATTTTAGTATTATTGTTAAAATGATTATTATTACTATCGTCGTTTTTATCGTCGTTCTAGTTTTATCTTATTATTATCAT
Organism: Rutidosis leptorrhynchoides; assembly: GCF_046630445.1. Lineage (NCBI taxonomy): Eukaryota > Viridiplantae > Streptophyta > Magnoliopsida > Asterales > Asteraceae > Rutidosis > Rutidosis leptorrhynchoides. The sequence goes on from NC_092333.1 coordinate 540,299,012, forward strand.
TATTATTATCTTTATCAATAAAAGGGATTTATCATTAAAAATTGTTATTTTTTTTATTACTATCGTTATTATCGTTAAATTTATAATTAGTATTATTATTATTATTATTATCCAATTTTTATTATTATTATTATCATTGTTAATATATATATCATTATTTAAAAATGGTTATTGTTATTGTTATTATTATTAATATTATATTATCATTAAGATAATTATTAGTATTATCGGTAATAATGTTATAGTAACTATCATTATTAATATTAGTGTAATTAAAACAAATATTTGTAACACCTAATTATTTTGATTACTATTATTATCATTATTATGAACACGATATAAAAGACGATTAAAAACTATTAAACGAAACGATTAGGAAATAATAAGTAAGAGTATCATGATGAAATTAAAAAATTATAAGAAATTGATTTAGATAAAATTATCATTCTTATTATTTTATCATTACTATTATTATTAAAAGTATCGTTAGTATTAAAACTATCATTTTAACAAAAATTATCATTTTAATAGAAATGTCATTGTTATTATAAAATATCATTATTATTATCATTTTAAATAGAATTATTATTTTAAAGATAATAATAAAAAGTATCGTAAATATTAAAGTTATCATAATTAGAATTATCGTTTATTCATAATATCACTTTTAGTAAATATAAATATTGATATTTTTATTAATAGAATAATAAAAATTATTATCTCAAAATAATACAAGTTTTGCTTATTATTATTATCAATGTTATTTTATCAAATAAATATGTAATACAAAGATATTTTACTACGTGTAACATAATTACGTTAATACTACCTATCATATTATATTAAATGAACTTTATAAATTTTATTACTTAAGATATATAAAATCATATTTTTATATATAAATTTTAATAATAAATGAATTATATTATTTACTCTATTAAAATCATTTAAAAATATTTAAAAATATAAAATGACGATATTCAAGTTATATGTTAATCATGTATGGATTTTGGAAATTATTTTGGGTCAAATTGACTTTTATTGACTATTGCATATTAGTCTCGAGCATTAGGATGGTGGTACACTATGACCTGACTTAAATTGTTAGACCAATATTGACCAACATATAAATATATATACTTAATTTAGGTTTGTGAATCCGAGGCCAACCTTGCACTTGTTCAATGACGTTATATGTATTTTTACTACGAAATATAGTATGGTGAGTTTCATTTGCTTTTTTACCCTTTATATTTTTGGGCTGAGAATACATGCTCAATTTTTATAAATATTTTACGAAATAGACACAAGTAATTGAAACTACATTATATGGGTGAATGATCGAAGCCGAATATGCCCCTTTTGCTTGGTAACCTAAGAATTAGTAAACCGATCTACTAATTGACGCGAATCCTAAAGATAGATCTATTGGGCCTAACGAACCCCATCTAAAGTACCGGATGCTTTAGTACTTCGATGTTGTTTTTATCATGTCCGAAGGATTTCCCGGAATGATAGGGGATATTCTTCTATGCATCTTGTTAATGTCGGTTACCAGGTGTTCACTATATGAATGATTTTTGTCTCTATGCATGGGACGTATATTTATGAGAACTAGAAATGAAATTCTTGTGGTCTATTAAAATGATGAAAATGAATTGTTTATGATAAACTAATGAACTCACCAACCTTTTGGTTGACACTTTAAAGCATGTTTATTCTCAGGTGTTAAAGAAATTTTCCGCTGTGCATTTGCTCATTTTAAAGATATTAGTTGGAGTCATTCATGGCATATTTTAAAAGATGTTGCATTCAAGACGTTGAGTTCAATAGAGTTTATTATTAAGTAAATGACAGATTAGGTCATTTATAGTTGGATATTATGAAATGGTATGCATGCCTGTCAATTTTCGACGTAAAGAAAGTTTATCTTTTAAAAACGAATGCAATGTCTGAAAATTGTATCATATAGAGGTCAAATACCTCGCGACGTAATCAACTATTAAGAATCGTTTATAATGCATATGAACGGGTCCTTTCAATGAGGGGAATGCTGAGTACAGAAAAACAAAGGGTAAGGTTCTGAAGAAAGAATGGAAAATTTTTTCCGTTCAGCCTGACGAATCTCTGAAAGATGCTTTTGCTAGGTATCACCACTTATTGATGGAGCTTAAACGTGTTGATATTGTATTCCCCAATAAGAAGTTGGTGCAGTGCTTTCGTGAGGGTTTACCGATAAAATGGGATCCCATGATTGTTGAGATTGAGAAGTCCTTTGCTATTTTGGCTAATTCGTTTAGTGCTTTTGTCACTAAACTACAGGCAAAAGAGCTTGAGTTTCAAGAGAGGTTGAAAAGGTTGGAGACAGTTCAGAATCCAGTGAAGTATAAAGGTCCAGAACCCCAGACTGCTTTTGCTTCAAATACTGAGAAGATAACATCCAGCTATGTCGATCATGCATCATAAAGTGTTCTTTACCATACAACTTCAAGCAAGGATGCAAACATCGAGGTCTTGAGAACTGAGAATATACACTTGCGTACAATTAAAGGAGTGGAGGAGGATATGGCACTGGTCGCTATGGTTGTGAATTCTTACAATGATCTGTTGCATGGAAGAATAGGGAACAGTCATTTGGAACAGGAGGACTATGATCAGATAGATGAAAATAAGATGGAGAAAATGGATATCCCCTGGGCTATGGGAAGTGTTATTCGTAGGGCAAAGAGGTATATTGAAAAGACTAGGGAGAAGAACTTGGGTGTGAACAAGAATACCAAGTTTGGCCTCGACATGAACAAAATTAGGTGTCCAACTGTCAAGAGTTGAGTCATTTTAAGAGAAACTGTACTAAGCCGAATCAACTAGGCTTTCATAATCCATTCCATAATTAGAAGCGAGAATCAAAAATACTGTTAACGTTCCAATTGTGGATGAGTCTTCAAAGGCCTTGGCTGTTACCTATGATGATGAGTCCTATGACTGATCTATTGATGTAACTGATGCTTTCGATCATCATGCGAATGTTGTGAGGGTTCAAATATCTGAGGAAGAGGCTGAAAAAGAAAAGGTTGAAAGAAATAAGATGGGTTATGTAGGAAGAGATAAGCAATGCAAATGCCTGGGGTGCAGAATGGAAGATAGGATTGACAGAGCATGGTACTGGGCGAATTACTTACGTCGAGGGTATGTAAATAAGAGGGTGCAAGAGAAGTTTAAGTGGGCCATTCACAGTGATGGGGACATTTGGACAGACAGTGAGTCATCCTCTTCAGACGACGACTCAACGAAATCTTGTGTGTATGTTAGTCAGTATTCTGTGTGCAACTCATCAACTGTTAGGATGAAGACATTGAATGAGGGAAGGTTGGTTAACTTGGATCTTGGTTCGGATAGCTCGAGTTCAGAGTTGGAATTAGAATCCGAATCAGAGTCTGGTGAAGTTAAAGAGAAGGATCCACATCTCTATGCATTTATGGCAGACTCTTCAAACAACTCTAAGGTAACAGCTGAAACTAATACTGTCTGTAATAATTGTGTTAGCTTAGATTTGCAACTGCATGAACTTAGGGAGTCTGTAAAGACGTGTAGTAGATGTGCGACTTTAGAGGATCAGGTTAAAAGATTGTCTGACATTTGCCTAAACTGTAATAACTTGTTATGACCCGAAAAATTTCGACTTATTTAAACTAATTCTCTATACGATTTATTAGTTTGACACGTTAAACAAAGTCTGTTAGATTGAGTCTCAAATTCATATATTCAATTACCTTTGACTACTCTCGATGATTCACGAACAATTATATGTATGTATATATATATTATAAGATGTACAAGTAAAACACTATTTGCTACAGTAAAAACGACTTTGCTACAGTAAAACACTATTTGCTACAGTAAAAATGACCTTGCTATAGTAAAACACTATTTGCTACAGTGAAAATGACTTAGTTACAGTAAAATACTATTTGCTACAGTGAACACTATTTGCTACAGTAAAACACTATTTGCTAGAGTAAACACTATTTGCTACAGTATTTTTATGTCGATGAACTAGCAAACAAAAGCAGATCAGGCGGCCATGCGATCACATGGCAAAAGCACTGAAAACCCATACGATCGCATGGGCTACAGTTTTTGGAAATATGCCTATAAAAAGGCAGTTTGCTCGACGAATTTATATACACCATCTTTCTTTTCTTTTTTTCTGTGTTCCAAGTTTATATTTATAAATAATTAAAATTTTAATTTAAGTTTAATAATAATAAGGTATATTTGAGGGTATTTTAATTCGGGTTTCAAACCGTTTTAAGCTAAGGAAATATTGGGTATTGTTCGGGGTATTGTTCTTGAATCCAAGGCCAACCATACATTCGTCTACCATCATTACGTCTACACAATTTCCCTACAATATTGAATCTCAATATTGAACCGTGAGTTTATAGATCCCTTTTTAAATACCCTAAATATTTTTGGGCTGAGAGTACATGCAATTTATTTTAAACGCAATAAGACACAAGTACATACTAAATTCTACACTGAGTTAAACCGAAAATCCCTTAGCTTTGGTAACTAGTAGCTGCCAGTACATAGGATATGGACTGGTGGGCGTGAATAATTGTATATGGATCCATAGGGCTTGACATCCCCGTCCGAGCTAGAGCGCTAACCTTTTAACGGACGTATGTTATTTGAGTTTATGACACGTTGGTTTGCGTGTATTAAAATGAATGGGATAATTATCATTATAACATTAAAGTTTAGTTACCAGGGTGCTCTGTTACGTAGAATCTATTGATAAACTTTTGATGAAATCTTGTGGTCTATCTTTATATACTTATAACTCGAGCAATTAAACCTATAACTCACCAACATTTGTGTTGACTTTTTAGCATGTTTTATTCTCAGGTCCTTAGACTGCTTTCACTGTGATGTGCTTGTTGCCTACATGGAGTCTCTCATGCTTTGTATAAAGTTTATTGCATTATAAATAAAACTACGTTGTGTAACAAATAATTGGACTGTGATGTCAACCTGTAGATTAAAGACTTATGTATTTTGGGGGTTTGCTTATACCTAAGCTCTCGCCCACATGATTATGACTTTCTATGTTTAGAAAGTCACGTATTTTAATGAATGCAATATTTTATCAAAACGTATCATATAGAGGTCAAAACCTCACTATGGAATCAATGATTAACGTGCTGCGTCAATAGCGATTTTGACGGGTCGTTACAGTTGGTATCCGAGCTTGAGGTTATAGGGAACCAGAATTTGCATTAATGTGTTTAACTGGTAATGGTTAGGATGCATTAGTGAGTCTGGACTATGACCATATCTGTTTTTACCAATTTTTGCTTATCATCTTGTTAAAAACACTATATATGATATATTTATATGCTAATGTAATTGTTGATTCAATTATGTGATAGATGACTTCTTCTAATCCTATCATTTTGTACGACTCGGAATCGAACACTGAATCTATTCTCTCCACAACTAAAAAGAACGTTCCAATACCTATTAAAGAAGAAATTGTGTTAGCTGGGGAATCTCAAGTCCAGGTTAACCCAGAGGAGGTCCCAGCTCCACCCAGCTTTAGTTTTTCGGAGCCACAGTATCGTTGGCATGGACCCATGATCCCTGGAATAAATGAGGATCGTCCATTTCTAAATGAACATGGACATTGGGCCAGATACACTGCCGACGGGCGGGTTGTGCCGATTACGCCTGACAGATATCGGTTCATGACCACCGGTACATATTCTCCTACACATGACTCAGATAGTTCATTAGGTGAGATTAGTGAGGAGGAGGAGGATGAAGTAAAGGAGATTACTAAAAAAGAAATCACAAGGAAGGAATTCAAACTTGCTATAAAGAACCACAAAAATAAAAAGTCCTTAATTATTAAAAAGGAACAGGACTATTCGATCCGTAACCACCCTTATTGTATTAAACCCACTGAGGCAATGGGTACCTTAAAACCCCAACCAAAAATTAAATACACTACTAGAATGTCTGTCGGACCATGCACACACAAACAATTGGCAGAGAGAACCAAATGGGAAGAAGTTTCTGATAGTTCTGAATAAACGACCTCGCAATCATAAATCTTCCATGCGCTATTCTATTGCTTATGTGTGCTACTCTATCTTGTTATGTAGAATAAGCATATGTAAAATATCGGTATTGTATGGTATTGTATTATTTTGGTTTATTAATAATAAATGCATGGAATGATTATTTGTATTATTATTACTACTTATTATTATTATTATTACATAATAACGTAGTAACTCGCTATAATTTTTCATAGTGGAATATTATTAGGATTTTAGTAGTTAATTCCTTGTACTAGCTATTATGTATGAACTTAACGGGTAGGTAATACCCTAGAAATAATTATAAAATGCTAATAAGAAGAAAAAGCTTTTATAATAATTAGTTCATATTATTAATATGCTACGATTAACTATTGACAACTCATTTTACCTATAATATTCTATATGATTAAATTATCTCTATTGTGTTTATTGAAGAAACATGTCTCAAATGTCGGATGCTGAGTTTGAGGAAATAGTCGAGAAACGTGTGAATGAAAGAATTACTACAGCCGAGGCAGCAAAAGTAGCAGCCGAAGCAGCAGCCAAAGCAGCAGCCGTAAACACAAATTCACGAAACGGATGCTCATACAAAACTTTTCAAGGATGCAAACCACAGACGTTTAGTGGGACCGAGGGACTAGTCGGTCTAACCCGATGGTTTGAAAAGATGGAGTCCGTTTTCAAAATCAGTAATTGTGCGGACGGAGACAAGTCAAAGTATGCTTCGTGTACGTTGCAAGACGGTGCACTTACTTGGTGGAACAATTATGCTAAAGCAGAAGGAGTAGATACGGCATATGATATCTCTTGGAAAGAACTGAAAAAGATGCTAATCGAGGAGTACTGTCCTCGAAACGAGATCAGAAAAATGGAATCTGAGTTACATAATCTGAAGGTTTTCGGCGCGAATCTCAAAAATTATGAAAAGCGTTTCATGGAACTAGCCTTGTTGTGTCCCGAATTGGTGCCAAACGAGAAACGAAAGATAGAAATGTATATTGACGGTTTATCGATCAATATCAAAGGAAATGTTACATCATCCAAACCGAATACGATGCAGGAAGCCATGATAATGGCACACCAACTCATGGACAAGATCACAGAGAGTTCGATTAAGGCACCAATTATCGAAGTCAAGACAACTGAAGGAAAGAGGAAATAGGAAGATTATAAGGGCAAAAGTACTCACCTGAAGAAACAAGAAACTTTTAAAGGTAAACAAGATGGGGCAACTGCAAGTCCAAACTATAAGGGACCCCATCTGTTCTGCAAAAGATGTTACACACATCATGCAGGTTATTGCCAAGTGGTCTGTGATTAGTGCAACAAGAAAGGACATGTGGCGAAAGATTGTTATGCCACCGTTTGTGAAGTAAAGACAAAACCGACCGATGTCAAGAAATGTTTTGGATGCGGGAAGTCTGGTCACTTTATAAATCAATGCCCTGATAAGGAGAAGAACAAAGAACCCGCACGTGGGAGGGCATTTAATGTTAGTGCCAGTGAAGCACGTGAGGATCCTAATCTTGTCACGGGTACGTTTACCGTTAATAATCAACTAGTTTATATTATGTTTGATACGGGTGGTGATAGAAGTTATATGTGTAAAGACTTTAGTTCTAAACTAAAATGTGCATCTTTGCCTCTAGACGATAAATATACTATTGAATTAGCTAATGGTAAACTGATAAAAGCCGATAAAATTTGCCAAGGTTGCGAAATAAATCTCGCTGGTGAATCCTTCAAAATCGATTTAATACCTGTAGAATTAGGAAGTTTTGACGTAATCGTTAGCATGGACTGGATGTCCAAAATAAGAGCGAAAGTTGTTTATGCTGAGAAAGCAATCCGCATCCCTCGTAAGGATGAAACGTCATTAATGATTTATGGGGAGAAAAGCAACTCGAAGCTGAACCTTATCAGCTGTATGAAGGCCCAGAAACTTATAAGTAAAGGTTGTTATACTATTCTGACACACGTAAAGAAGATCGATACTGAAGAAAGAAGCATTGATGACATGCCGGTTGTAAGAGAATATCCCGGAGTATTTCTAGAAGAATTACCGGGGCTACCTCCACACAGATGTGTAGAATTCCAGATTGATCTCGTACCAGGAGCTGCACCTGTAGCCCGATCCCTATATAGACTTGCACCTTCAGAAATGCAAGAATTACAAAATTAGTTTCAAGAATTATCAAACCGTGGATTTATTCGTCCCAGCTTTTCACCTTGGGGTGCTCCTATTCTGTTCATCAAGAAGAAGGATGGATCCATGAGAATGTGCATAGATTATCGAGAATTAAACAAATTAACGATCAAGAATCGGTACCCATTACCGAGGATTGATGATTTGTTTGATCAATTGCAAGGATCAAGTGTTTATTCTAAGATTGATCTACGCTCCGGATATCATCAGCTGAGAGTGAAGGAAGAAGATGTTCCTAAAACCGCGTTCAAAACCCGTTACGGTCACTATGAATTTTTAGTCATGCCTTTTGGATTGACTAATGCTCTAGCAGTATTCATGGATCTAATGAATCGCTTCTGTAGACCGTATTTAGACAAATTTGTCATTGTTTTTATCGATGACATATTGATTTACTCAAAGAACAAGGAAGAACATGAGCAACACTTAAGACTGGTACTGGAGGTACTCAAGAAAGAAGAACTGTACGCAAAATTTTCGAAGTGTGATTTCTGGTTACAAGAAGTACAATTTTGGGGCCATGTTGTCAGTAAACATGGAATTAAAGTTGAACCTGCCAAGATCGAAGCCATTAGTAAATGGGAAACACCGAAGACTCCAACACAAATTCGCCAATTCTTAGTTCTTAATGGTTACTACCGAAGGTTCATTCAAGATTTCTCTAAAATCGCCAAACCCTTAACTGCATTGATTTAAAAAGGAAAGAAGTATGATTGGTCCACGGAACAGGAATCCTCATTCCAGTTATTAAAGAAGAAGTTAACTTCTGCACCCATTTTTTCATTGCCGGAAGGAAATGATGATTTCGTGATCTATTGTGACGCTTCGCGCCAAGATTTAGGATGTGTATTAATGCAACGCACAAAAGTTATCACATATGCCTCACGACAACTAAAAATCCATGAAAAGAACTATATGACGCACGATTTGGAACTTGAAGCAGTAGTTTTTGCACTAAAAATATGGAGACACTATCTATATGGCACCAAGTGTACAGTGTACACCGACCATAAGAGTCTTCAGCATATTTTTGATCAAAAACAACTCAATATGAGGCAACGTTGCTGGGTAGAGTTGTTAAACAATTACGATTGTGAAATCCGTTACCGCCCCGGAAAGGCTAATGTTGTAGCTGATGCGCTAAGTCAGAAAGAAAGAGTAAAATCTCTTAGGGTCCGAGATTTGAACATTACAATTCGTACTGATCTCACAAAGCGAATTCAAGCAGCACAGTTAGAAGCTTTAAAAAAAGAAAATGAAAAAGGTGAAATGAGCAAAGGATTAGAAAAACAGCTTGACGTAAAAGCCGATGAAACCCTGTATTTTACTGATAGGATATGGGTACCAAAACATGGTAAACTAAGGCAACTAGTACTGGATGAAGCACACAAAACGAGGTACTCAATTCACCCAGAATATGGGAAAATGTACCACGATCTCAAGAAGTTCTATTGGTGGCCTAATATGAAGACAGAAATTACTACTTATGTAAGCAAATGTTTGACTTGTGCAAAGGTCAAAGCTGAGTACCCAAAGCCGTCAGGATTACTGCAACTACCAGAAATTCCACAGTGGAAATGGGAAAGAATAACCATAGATTTCATTACAAAATTGCCAAGGACTGCAAGTAGTCATGATACTATTTGGGTGATAGTTGATTGCCTCACTAAATCAGCCCACTTTCTACCAATAAAGGAGACATACAGTATGGAGAAATTAGCACACCTATATTTGAAGAAAGTAGTTTCCAGGCATGGTGTACCTATCTCCATCATATCTGATCGCGACACCCGATTCACATCACGTTTTTGGCAGTCATTACAAAAAGCATTAGGAACTCGATTAGATATGAGCATCGCTTATCACCCACAGACAGATGGTCAAAGTGAAAGAACAATACAAACATTGGAAGACATGTTACGGGCATGCGTGATTGACTTTGGAACCAGTTGGGATCGACACTTACCGTTGGCAGAATTTTCATACAATAACAGCTATCATACGAGCATCAACGTAGCTCCATTTGAAGCACTTTATGGTAGAAAGTGCAGATCTCCTATTTGTTGGAGTGAAGTAGGAGAAAGACAACTTACCGAACCAGAAATTATTCACGAAACCACCGAAAAGATCATTCAAATACAACATCGATTGAAAACGGCCATGAGTCGCCAAAAGAGTTATGCTGATGTAAGAAGAAAACCGCTAGAATTTCAAGTAGGCGACAAAGTCATGTTGAAAGTGTCACCCTGGAAAGGAGTTGTACGATTCGGTAAACGAGGAAAGCTAAGTCCTAGGTACGTAGGACCCTTTGAAATCACCGAAAGAATTGGAGCAATTGCTTATCGATTAAAGCTACCGCAAGAACTTAGTAGTGTTCATGACACATTTCACGTGTCAAATTTAAAGAAATGTTTAGCTGAGGAGGATGTCGTAATTCCTCTTGACGAAATACGAATCAATGATAAACTCCATTTTATCGAAGAACCTGTTGAAATTATGGACCGTGAGGTCAAACAATTAAAACAAAGCAAAATACCGATAGTTAGGGTTCGTTGGAACGCTAGACGAGGACCCGAGTTTACTTGGGAAAACGAGGATCAAATGAAGCAAAAGTATCCACATTTGTTCACTGATATCACTCATAAAACAGGTACTACTCAAAATTTTGGGACGAAATTTTCTTTAACGGGGAGGTACTGTAATGACCCGAAAAATTTCGTCTTATTTAAACCAATTCTCTATACGATTTATTAGTTTGACACGTTAAACAAAGTCTGTTAGATTGAGTCTCAAAATTTTAGTATTGTTTCATATATTCAATTACCTTTGACTACTCTCGACGATTCACGAACAATTATATGTATGTATATATATATTATAAGATGTACAAGTAAAACACTATTTGCTACAGTAAAAATGACTTTTCTACAGTAAAACACTATTTGATACAGTAAAAATGACCTTGCTACAATAAAACACTATTTGCAACATGTTTATATATATGTAGTGACCGGCGATTTGCTAGAGTAAAACACTATTTGCTACAGTAAAACACTATTTGCAACAATGAGTTATATGTAGTGACCCGAACTTTTCCATGTTTATATATATTAAATGAAATTGATTTTTACATGATTAAATGTTTCCAACATGTTAAGCAATCAAACTTGTTAAGACTTGATTAACTGAAATAGGTTTCATATAGACAATTGACCACCCAAGTTGACCGGCAATTCACGAACGTTAAAACTCGTAAAAACGACATAACGATATATATATATGGATATATATATTGTTAACATGAGATTATGATAAGTAAGTATCTCCATAAGTATATTAATAATGAGTTATATACATAAAAACAAGACTACTAACTTAAGGATTTCGAAACGAGACATATATGTAACGATTATCGTTGTAACGAAATTTAAATGTATATATATCATATTAAGATATATTAATATATCATAATATCATAATAATATAATAATTTAACATCTCATTAAATATAATAAACAATGGGTTAACAATATTAAATGAGATCGTTAACTTAAAGGTTTCAAAACAACACTTACATGTAACGACTAACGATGACTTAACGACTCAGTTAAAATGTATATACATGTAGTGTATTTAGATATATTAATATACTTTTGGAAGACTTCACGACACATATCAAAACACTCATACTTAACAAAAATGGTTACAGTTACATTCCCATTCTTTTTTCATCAAGAATTCTAGTCGTATTCATACCCGTATTATACACAGCTTCAAGACGTACTTACTATGGGTATATACCAATAGGAACTAGCATGGGATTCCACTCTTGATTATGTCATACATGAATACTCAATTTTAACTTCTACCATGAACTAGTCAACTAACTAGAACTCCTTTTAACCTCACTCAGCACTCACCACTTACCACTCATCATTCACTCCATTTCACTTCCAATTCTCTTTCTAATTCTCTCTCAACACACACACACACACACACACACACACACTTATGAACGAATTTTTCCAGTAGCTAATCATCATGTTCATCAAAAATTACTTCAAGAATCAAGCTATAATCATCTTAGGAAGAACACTTCAAGAACACTTCGAAAATCCTTTCAAGTTTACTAGTTTACATCCAAGCTTTCTAATCCATTCCAAGTAATCATCTAAGATCAAGAAAACTTTGTTATTTATAGTAGGTTATCTTTATTATTCAAGGTAATATTCATATTCAAACTTTGATTCAATTTCTATAACTATAAACTATCTTAATTCAAGTAAAAATCTTACTTGAACTTGTTTTTGTGTCATGATCCTACTTCAAGAACTTTCAAGCCATCCAAGATACTTTGAAGCTAGATTATTTCTTGTCACTTCTAGTAGGTTTACCTACTAAACTTAAGGTAGTAATGATGTTCATAACATCATTCGATTCATACATATAAAGCTATCTTATTCGAAGATTTAAACTTGTAATCACTAGAACATAGTTTAGTTAATTCTAAACTTGTTCGCAAATAAAGTTAATCCTTCTAACTTGACTTTTAAAATCAACTAAACACATGTTCTATATCTATATGATATGCTAACTTAATGATTTAAAACCTGGAAACACGAAAAATACCGTAAAACCGGACATACGCCGTCGTAGTAACACCGCGGGCTGTTTTGGGTTTGATAATTAAAAACTATGATAAACTTTGATTTAAAAGTTGTTCTTTTGGGAAAATGATTTTTCTTATGAACATGAAACTATATCCAAAAATCATGGTTAAACTCAAAGTGGAAGTATGTTTTCCAAAATGGTCATATAGACGTCGTTTTTTCGACTGAAATGACTACCCTTACAAAAATGACTTGTAACTTATGTTTCCGACTATAAACCTATACTTTTTCTGTTTAGATTCATAAAATAGAGTTCAATATGAATCCATAGCAATTTGATTCACTCAAAATGGATTTAAAACGAAGAAGTTATGGGTAAAACAAGATTGGATTTTTTTATTGTTGTAGCTACAGGAAATATTGTAACAATTCTATACAAATCATAACTTAACAAACTTATATTGTATTATTCATGTATTCTAATATTTATTATGTAATCTTGGGATACCATAGACACGTATATAATGTTTTGACATATCATATCGACCCATCTATATAATATATTTTGGAACAACCATAGACACTCTATATGCAGTAATGTTGGAGTTAGCTATACAGGGTTGAGGTTGATTCCAAAATAATATATATAGTTTGAGTTGTGATCTAGCCTGAGGCTTGTATACACTGAGTCGTGGATTGATCCAAGATAATTTATATTTATTTATTTCTGTACATCTAACTGTGGACAACTAGCTGTAGGTTACTAACGAGGACTGCTGACTTACCAAACTCAAATCATTAAAACGTAATAAAAAATGTTGTAAATATATTTTGATCATACTTTGATATATATGTACATATTTGTATAGGTTCGTGAATCGACCAGTGGCCAAGTCTTACTTCCCGACGAAGTAAAAATCTGTGAAAGTGAGTTATAGTCCCACTTTTAAAATCTAATATTTTGGGATGAGAATACATGCAACTTTATAAATGTTTTACGAAATAGACACAAGTAAATGAAACTACATTATATGGGTGAATGATCGAAGCCGAATATGCCCCTTTTTAGCTTGGTAGCCTAAGAATTTGGGAACAGACCCCCAAATTGACGCGAATCCTAAAGATAGATCTATCGGGCCCAACAAGCCCCATTCTGGAATTTGGAATGCTTTAGTACTTCGAAATTATCATGTTCGACGGGTGTCCCGGAATGATGGGGATATTCTATATGCATCTTGTTAATGTCGGTTACTGGGTGTTCACTATATGAATGATTTTTATCTCTATGTATGGGATGTATTGAAATATGAAATCTTGTGGTCTATTATTATGATTTGATAATATATAGGTTAAACCTATAACTCACCAACATTTTTGTTGACGTTTTAAGCATGTTTATTCTCAGGTGATTATTAAGAGCTTCCGCTGTTGCATACTAAAATAAGGACAAGATTTGGAGTTCATGCTTGTATGATATTGTGTAAAAACTGCATTCAAGAAACTTATTTTTGATGTAATATATTCTTATTGTAAACCATTATGTAATGGTCTTGTGTAAACATTATATTTTAGATTATCATTATTTGATAATCTACGTAATGCTTTTTAAACCTTTATCGATAAAATAAAGGTTATGTTTGTTTTAAAAATGAATGCAGTCTTTGAAAAACGTCTCATATAGAGGTCAAAACCTCACAACGAAATCAATTAATATGGAACGTTTATAATCAATATGAACGGGACATTTCAGTTGGTATCAGAGCGTTGGTCTTAGAGAACAAGAAATTTGCATTAGTGTGTCTTATCGAGTTTGTTAGGATACATTAGTGAGTCTGGACTTCGACCGTGTTTTCTTTAAAAAAAATGATTGCTTAACACTTTTGTTGGAAACTATATATTATTAACATGTAAATATTATGTGATATATTAACCTCTTAATGTGTTTGATATTGTGTGATAGATGTCTACCTCTAGTACAAATCCCATTGATTCACCTAATAATAATGAAGAGTCGAATATATTTTGGGAAGATTCACAAATTCCCGAAGAGGAACCTGAAGAAGAGGATGAATCGGAAGAGGAGGAACCAGAAGAAGAAGAGGTTCCGGAGGAAGAAATAGTGATACCTATAGTAAATCGTTTAAATAAAAGAAAATCCTCAACCAACGGACCAAAGATAAAAATGGTCAATGGTATTTCTGCCGAGGAAGCAAAATATTGGGAAGATTACCAATTTTCCGATGAATCGGATCCCGATGAGGATTCCGATGATGTTATAGAAATCACCTCGACCCAATTTAATATAGCAAAAGAAAATAATAAGGGAAAAGGTATAAAAATAGAGAAACCCGATTCCAACCCCGATGAGCTTTATATGTATCGGCAACATCCGTATTTCCTAAAGTGTAACAATAAACCGAAAACCTCTAAACCATCAGGTTTTTCTAAACCATTGTGGAAAATGACACCTCGTATTAGAGGAACACCATATATCCCTAGAAAATTAGGAAAGCGAACCAAGTCCGAAGAAGAAGAAACCAGTGATTCAGATTAGGGAGTAGTAATCATGTTGTGTATTAGATGTATTATAGTGTGCTTATACTTTTATGTTCTATGTAAAAATTGCTTGTATTGTTTGTTAATTATCTTTTATGAATCTAATCCTTGTCTATTTTACAGTATAAAAACAAAATGGACGTTAAGGGTAGACAACCGAATATTTTAGAAGACCTACCAGAGGATATGATTGAGGAAATCTTGTCCAGAGTCAGTCAGAGTTCATCAGCACATTTAGTTATGGCGAAATTAACTTGTCAAACATTTGAAAGACTTTCCAGAAATGCCTTAGTTTATAAAAGGCTTTTCTTTGATAGGTGGGGTATATCACATTGGGGAGACCATAAGTTACGCCGTGTTTTCTTTAAAGCATTAAATGCGGGGAACCCAAATGCAATTATACGCTACGGGTTAAGAACCTATTTTGACTCAACATATCCCAACATAGGATTTCGCGAGTTAGAAAGAGCTTCTAACATGCAACATAAAGAAGCATGTTATACTTACGGGTTAGTGATGTTCGCTTCTTACCAAAGTGAGAAAAAGAATATCGGGTTACAACTTTTAAATAAAACCTTTCCACAAGTGACGGATTCAGTAGTTGGGGTGAGAAACAAGGTTTTTAGATTATTACGGGGATGTTGGACATTACGAAACTCTCGTCCTTTTGACGACATTACAACATGCTACCTAGCCAATGGTCATAACGGTTATTTTCCACAAGACCAAGGATGGGAAGTCGTCTTAGTAAAACCAGAATGCATGACTTGTTTCTGGACTTATGAATTACGTGTCTTTATTTTCTTTGCTGAACAACTTGCGTATTAACTAGATTTATCTTCAAAATTGTCATGTATCAAAGTGTAATATATATCATGTTATATGTAATATAGCGAAGTTGTAAGTTTGAAGAATATTTGTATGTGATATATTATTATAATCAGTTTTTCATATGGAATTATAGTAGTTGAATTGTATATTAGCTACTAAGTATGAACTTAACGGGTAGGTAGTACCCGAATTTAAACTCATAAAACGCTAATATGAAGAAAAGGCTTTTATAAATAAGTTCATATTATGCTACGAAATACTATTGACTACTCTTAATATTCTGTATGATTAACTCGATTCAGTTGGCTATTTTGAAGGAAATGGCACCGACTACTCGACAAACCATGAATATGTGCGAAGAGGAATTTCGTACTTTTCTTGCTGCAAACATAGTTGCAGTACAAGCTGCGCTACATACCAACAATAACTCTGAATCTAGCAATGCAGCTAACGGCGCAAGAAATTGTGTAGGATGCACCTACAAAGAATTCACTGCCTGCAAACCTATGGAATTTGATGGAACCGAAGGACCAATTGGATTGAAACAGTGGACCGAGAAAGTCGAATCGGTGTTTTCCATAAGTAAGTGTACTGAAGAGGACAAAGTTAAGTACGCTACGCATACCTTCACAGGTACTGCGTTAACGTGGTGGAACACCTATCTTGAACAGGTAGGACAAAATGCTGCTTACGCACTACCGTGGTCGGCATTCAAGTAATTGATGAACGAGCAGTACCGTCCTAGAAACGAAGTCAATAAGCTCAAGGTAGAGCTTAGAGAGTTACGAACACAAGGGTTCAACATTACCACATTTGAACGACGATTCACAGAGTTGTGCCTATTATGTCCAGGAATGTTCGAAGATGAAGAAGAGAAGATCGACGCATTTATAAAAGGGTTACCAGTAAGGATTCAAGAAGATGTGAGTTCACACGAGCCTGCTTCCATACAAAAGGAAAGTCGAATGGCCCATAAACTCATAAATTAGATTGAGGGAAGAATTAAAGAGCAGGCGGCCGAAGAAACCAACACGAATCAACTCAAGAGAAAGTGGGAAGAAACCAGTGACAAGGGTCACCAATACAACAACAACAACAATTACAACCACAACCGCAACAATAATCGCAACAATAACCGTAATCCTAACAATAACTACTACAAATGTCCCAACAACAACAACTACAACAACCGTTCCAACAACAATAACAATCCCAACAACAATCTCAATAACAACAACGGCAACAAAAACCAAAAATGCCAAAGGTGTGAAGAGTACCACCAGAATGGGTTCTGCACGACTTTTTACACCAAGTGTAAAAGAACTGGCCATGGTGCGAAAAAGTGTGAGGTCTACGGACCAAAGTTTAACAGAACTGAAGGAACAAATAGTGGCAAAACAAGTAATTCCGCCTTTATTTGTTATGGATGTGGAAAACCGGGCCACATTAGAAGTAATTGTCCGAATAAGGGGAATACTAATGGGCAGGGTCGCGGAAGAGTTTTCAATATTAATACGGCATAAGCGCAGGAAGACCCGGAGCTTGTTACGGGTACGTTTCTTATTGATAATAAATCTGCTTATGTTTTATTTGATTCGGGTGCGGATAGAAGCTATATGAGTAGAGATTTTTGTGCTAAGTTAAGTTGCCCATTGATGCCTTTGGATAGTAAATTTTTACTCGAATTAGCAAACGGTAAATTAATTTCAGCAGATAATATATGTCGGGATAGAGAAATTAAACTGGGTGATGAAACGTTTAGGATTGATTTAATACCAGTCGATTTAGGGAGTTTTGATGTAATAATTGGCATGGACTGGTTGAAGAAGGTGAGAGCAGAGGTCGTTTGTTACAAAAATGCGATTCGCATTATGCGTGAAAAAGGAAAACCTTTAATGGTGTACGGAGAAAAGAGCAACGCAAAGTTAAATCTTATTAGTAGTTTGAAGGCGAAAAAACTAATAAGGAAAGGTTGTTACGTCATTCTAGCACACATCGAGGAAGTTAAACCTGAAGAAAAGAACATCAATGATGTTCCCGTCGCAAAAGAATTTCCCGATGTATTTCCGAAAAAATTACCGGGACTACCTCCGCACCGATATGTTGAATTTCAGATAGATCTTGTACCAGGAGCTGCACCAATAGCTCGTGCTCCATACAGACTTGCACCCAGTGAGATGAAGGAACTTCAAAGCCAATTACAAGAACTTTTAGAGCGTGGTTTCATTCGACCAAGCACATCACCGTGGGGAGCTCCTGTTTTGTTTGTCAAGAAGAAGGATGGTACATTTAGGTTATGTATCGACTACCGAGAGTTGAACAAACTTACCATTAAGAATTGCTACCCACTACCGAGAATCGATGACTTATTTGATCAACTACAAGGCTCGTCGGTTTATTCGAAGATCGATTTACGTTCCGGGTATCATCAAATGCGGGTGAAGGAGGATGATATTTCGAAGACTGCTTTTAGGAAGCGTTACGGTCATTATGAGTTTATGGTTATGCCGTTTGGTTTAACTAACGCACCAGCTGTGTTCATGGACCTCATGAACCGAGTGTGTGGGCCATACCTTGACAAGTTTGTCATTGTTTTCATCGATGACATACTTATTTACTCAGAGAATGACCAAGAGCACGAAGAACATTTGGGAAAAGTGCTAGAGTTGTTAAGAAAGGAAAAACTGTACGCTAAGTTTTCAAAGTGTGCATTTTGGTTGGAAGAAGTTCAATTCCTAGGTCACATAGTGAACAAAGAAGGTATTCAGGTGGATCTGGCAAAGATTGAAACTGTTGAAAAATGGGAAACCCCCAAAACTCCGAAACATATACGCCAATTTTTAGGACTAGCTGGTTACTACAGAAGGTTCATCCAAGACTTTTCCAGAATAGCAAAACCCTTAACTGCATTAACGCATAAAGGGAGGAAATTTGAATGGAAGGATGAACAAGAAAAAGCGTTTTAATTGTTGAAGAAAAAGTTAACTACGGCACCTATATTGTCATTACCTGAAGGGGATGATGATTTTGTGATATATTGTGACGCCTCAAAGCAAGGTCTCGATTGTGTATTAATGCAACGAACGAAGGTGATTGCTTATGCGTCTAGACAATTGAAGATTCACGAACAAAATTATACGACGCATGATTTGGAATTAGGCGCGGTTGTTTTTGCATTAAAGACTTGGAGGCACTACTTATATGGGGTCAAAAGTATTATATATAACGACCACAAAAGTCTTCAACACATATTTAATCAGAAACAACTAAACATGAGGCAGTGTAGGTGGATTGAATTGTTGAATGATTACCACTTTGAGATTCGTTACCACCCGGGGAAGGCAAATGTGGTAGCCGAAGCCTTGAGCAGGAAGGATAGAGAACCCATTCGAGTAAAAGCTATGAATATAATGATTCACAATAACCTTACTACTCAAATAAAGGAGGCGCAACAAGGAGTTTTAAAAGAGAGAAATTTAAAGGATGAAATACCCAAAGGATCGGAGAAGCATCTTAATATTCGGGAAGACGGAACCCGGTATAGCCCTGAAAGAATTTGGGTACCAAAATTTGGAGATATGAGAGAAATGGTACTTAGAGAAGCTCATAAAACCAGATACTCAATACATCCTGGAACGAGGAAGATGTACAAGGATCTCAAGAAACGTTTTTAGTGGCCAGGTATGAAAGCCGACGTTGCTAAATACGTAGGAGAATGTTTGACGTATTCTAAGGTCAAAGCTGAGCATCAGAAACCATCAGGTCTACTTCAACAACCCGAAATCCCGGAATGGAAATGGGAAAACATTACCATGGATTTCATCACTAAATTGCCAAGGGCTGCAAGTGATTTTGATACTATTTGGGTAATAGTTGATTGTCTCACCAAATCAGCACACTTCCTGCCAATAAGAGAAGATGACAAGATGGAGAAGATAGCACGACTGTATTTGAAGGAAGTCATCTCCAGACATGGAATACCAATCTCTATTATCTCTGATAGGGATGGCAGATTTATTTCAAGATTCTGGCAGACATTACAGCAAGTATTAGGAACTCGTCTAGTCATGAGTACTGCCTATCATCCACAAACTGATGGGTAGAGTGAAAGGACGATACAAATGCTTGAAGACATGCTACGAGCCTGTGTTATTGATATCGGAAACAGTTGGGATCGACACCTTCCGTTAGCAAAATTTTCCTACAACAACAGCTACCATTCAAGCATTGAGATGGCGCCGTTTGAAGCACTTTATGGTAGAAAGTGCAGGTCTCCGATTTGTTGGAGTGAAGTGGGGGATAGACAGATTACGGGTCCGGAGATAATACAAGAAACTAACGAGAAGATCATCCAAATTCAACAACGGTTGAAAACTGCCCAAAGTCGACAAAGGAGTTACGCTGACATTAAAAGAAAAGATATAGAATTTGAAATTGGAGAGATGGTCATGCTTAAAGTTGCACCTTGGAAAGGCGTTGTTCAATTTGGTAAACGAGGGAAATTAAATCCAAGGTATATTGGACCATTCAAGATTATTGATCGTGTCGGACCAGTAGCTTACCGACTTGAGTTACCTCAACAACTCGCGGCTGTACATAACACTTTCCACGTCTCGAATTTAAAGAAATGTTTTGCTAAAGAAGATCTCACTATTCCGTTAGACGAAATTCAAATCAACGAAAAACTTCAATTCATCGAGGAACTCGTCAAAATAATGGATCGTGAGGTTAAAAGACTTAAGCAAAACAAGATACCAATTATTAAGGTTTGATGGAATGCTCGTAGAGGACCCGAGTTTACCTGGAAACGAGAAGATCAGATGAAGAATAAATTCCCGCACTTATTTCCAGAAGATACGACAACACCTCCAACTGCTTAAAATTTCGGGACGAAATTTATTTAACGGGTAGGTACTGTAGTGACCCGAACTTTTCCATGTTTATATATATTAAATGAAATTGATTTTTACATGATTAAATGTTTCCAACATGTTAAGCAATCAAACTTTTTAAGACTTGATTAACTGAAATAGGTTTCATATAGACAATTGACCACCCAAGTTGATCGGCGATTCACGAACGTTAAAACTCGTAAAAATGACATGACGATATATATATATGGATATACATATTGTTAACATGAGATTATGATAAGTAAGTATCTCCATAAGTATATTAATAATGAGTTATATACAAAAAAAAAGACTACTAACTTAAGGATTTCGAAACGAGACATATATGTAACGATTATCGTTGTAACGACATTTAAATGTATATATATCATATTAAGATATATTAATATATCATAATATCATGATAATATAATAATTTAACATCTCATTAGATATAATAAACAATGGGTTAACAATATTAAATGAGATCGTTAACTTAAAGGTTTCAAAACAACACTTACATGTAACGACTAACGATGACTTAACGACTCAGTTAAAATGTATATACATGTAGTGTATTTAGATGTATTAATATACATTTGGAAGACTTCAATACATATATCAAAACACTCATACTTAACAAAAATGGTTACAGTTACATTCCCATTCTTTTTTTATCAAGAATTCTAGTCGTATTCATACCCGTATTATACACAGCTTCAAGACGTACTTACTATGGGTATATACCAATAGGAACTAGCATGGGATTACACTCTTGATTATGTCATACATGACTAATCAATTTTAACTTCTACCATGAACTAGTCAACTAACTAGAACTCCTTTTAACCCCACTCACCACTCACACTTACCACTAATCATTCACTCCATTTCACTTCCAATTCTCTTTCTAATTCTCTCTCAACATACACACACACACTTATGAATGAATTTTTCCAGTAGCTAATCATCATCTTCATCAAAAATTACTTCAAGAATCAAGTTATAATCATCTTAGGAAGAACACTTCAAGAACACTTCGAAAATACTTTCAAGTTTACTAGTTTACATCCAAGCTTTCTAATCCATTCCAAGTAATCATCTAAGATCAAGAAACCTTTGTTATTTACAGTAGGTTATCTTTCTTATTCAAGGTAATATTCATATTCAAACTTTGATTCAATTTCTATAACTATAAACTATCTTAATTCAAGTAAAAATCTTACTTGAACTTGTTTTTGTGTCATGATCCTACTTCAAGAACTTTCAAGCCATCCAAGATCCTTTGAAGCTAGATCATTTCTTGTCACTTCTAGTAGGTTTACCTATTAAACTTAAGGTAGTAATGATGTTCATAACATCATTCGATTAATACATATAAAACTATCTTATTCGAAGATTTAAACTTGTAATCACTAGAACATAGTTTAGTTAATTCTAAACTTGTTCGCAAATAAAGTTAATCCTTCTAACTTGACTTTTAAAATCAACTAAACACATGTTATATATCTATATGATATGCTAACTTAATGATTTAAAACCTGGAAACACAAAAAACACCGTAAAACTGGACATACGCCGTTGTAGTAACACCGCGGGCTGTTTTGGGTTTGATAATTAAAAACTATGATAAACTTTGATTTAAAAGTTGTTCTTCTGGGAAAATTATTTTTCTTATGAACAAGAAACTACATCCAAAAATCATGGTTAAACTCAAAGTGGAAGTATGTTTTCCAAAATGGTCATCTAGACGTCGTTTTTTCGACTGAAATGACTACCTTTACAAAAATGACTTGTAACTTATGTTTCCGACAATAAACCTATACTTTTTATGTTTATATTCATAAAATAGAGTTCAATATAAAACCATAGCAATTTGATTCACTCAAAATGGATTTAAAACGAAGAAGTTATGGGTAAAACAAGATTGGATTTTTTTTTTATTGTTGTAGCTACGGGAAATATTGTAACAATTCTATACAAATCATAACTTAACAAACTTATATTTTATTATTCATGTATTCTAATATATATTATGTAATCTTGGGATACCATAGACACGTATACAATGTTTTGACATATCATATCGACCCATCTATATAATATATTTTGAAACAACCATAGACACTCTATATGCAGTAATGTTGGAGTTAGCTATACAGGGTTGAGGTTGATTCCAAAATAATATATATAGTTTGAGTTGTGATCTAGCCTGAGGCTTGTATACACTGGGTCGTGGATTGATCCAAGATAATTTATATTTATTTATTTCTGTACATCTAACTGTGGACAACTAGCTGTAGGTTACTAACGAGGAGTGCTGACTTAACAAACTCAAATCATTAAAACGTAATAAAAAATATTGTAAATATATTTTGATCATACTTTGATATATATGTACATATTTGTATAGGTTCGTGAATCGACCAGTGGCCAAGTCTTACTTCCCGACGAAGTAAAAATCTGTGAAATTGAGTTATAGTCCCACTTTTAAAATCTAATATTTTGGGATGAGAATACATGCAACTTTATAAATGTTTTACGAAATAGACAAGAGTAAATGAAACTACATTAAATGGGTGAATGATCGAAGCCGAATATGCCCCTTTTTAGCTTGGTAGCCTAAGAATTTGAGAACAGACCCCCAAATTGACGCGAATCCTAATGACAGATCTATCGGGCCCAACAAGCCCCATTTTGGAATTTGGAATGCTTTAGTACTTCGAAATTATCATGTCCGATGGGTGTCCCGAAATGATGGGGATATTCTATATGCATCTTGTTAATGTCGGTTACCAGGTGTTCACTATATGAATGATTTTTATCTCTATGTATGGGATGTATTGAAATATGAAATCTTGTGGTCTATTATTATGATTTGATAATATATAGGTTAAACCTATAACTCACCAACATTTTTGTTGACGTTTTAAGCATGTTTATTCTCAGGTGATTATTAAGAGCTTCCGCTGTTGCATACTAAAATAAGGACAAGATTTGGAGTCAATGCTTGTATGATTTTGTGTAAAAACTGCATTCAAGAAACTTATTTTTGATGTAATATATTCTTATTATAAACCATTATGTAATGGTCGTGTGTAAACAGTATATTTTAGATTATCATTATTTGATAATCTACGCAATGCTTTTTAAACCTTTATCGATAAAATAAAGGTTATGTTTGTTTTAAAAATGAATGCAGTCTTTGAAAAACGTCTCATATAGAGGTCAAAACCTCGCAACGAAATCAATTAATATGGAACGTTTATAATCAATATGAACGGGACATTTCATTATATACATAAAATTGTGTTTATTGAATTAAGAAACTCGAAACGATATATATAACGATTATCGTTATAACAACGTCTTACTAATTACATATGAATCATTTTAAGATATTGTTACAGTATATAATCATGATAAATGATAAGTAAATATATCATTAAGTGTATTAACAATGAACTACATATGTAAAAATAAGACTACTAACTTAATGATTTCGAAACGAGACATATATGTAATGATTATCGTTGTAACGAAATTTAACTGCATATATATCATACTAAGATATATTATATATCATAATATCATGATAATGTAACAATTTAGCATTTCTTTAGATATAATAAATATTGGGTTAACAACATTTAACAAGACCGTTAATCTAAAGGTTTCAAAACAACATTTACATGTAACGACTAACGATGACTTAACGACTCAGTTAAAATGTATATACATGTAGTGTTTTAATATGTATTCATACACTTTTGAAAGACTTCAAGACACTTATCAAAGTACTTCTACTTAACAAAAATGCTTACAATTACATCCTCATTCATTTTCATCAACAATTCAACTCGTATGCACCCGTATTCGTACTCATACAATACACAGCTTTTAGATGTATGTACTATTGGTATATACACTCCAATGATCAGCTCTTAGCAGCCCATGTGAGTCACCTAATACATGTGGGAACCATCATTTGGCAACTAGCATGAAATATCTCATAAAATTACAAAAATATTAGTAATCATTCATGACTTATTTACATGAAAACAAAATTACACATCCTTTATATCTAATCCATATACCAACGACCAAAAACACCTACAAACACTTTCATTCTTTAATTTTCTTCATCTAATTGATCTCTCTCAAGTTCTATCTTCAAGTTCTAAGTGTTCTTCATAAATTCTATAAGTTCTAGTTTCATAAAATAAAGAATACTTCCAAGTTTGCTAGCTTACTTCCAATCTTGTTAAGTGATCATCCAACCTCAAGAAATCTTTCTTATTTATAGTAATATATCTTTATAATACAAGGTAATACTCATATTCAAACTTTGATTCAATTTCTATAACTATAACAATCTTATTTCGAGTGATGATCTTACTTGAACTTATTTTCGTGTCATGATTCTGCTTCAAGAACTTTCAAGCCATCCAAGGATCCTTTGAAGCTAGATCCATTTGTCTCTTTTCCAGTAGGTTTATCCATAACAATTGAGATAGTAATGATGTTCATAACATCATTTGATTCATACATATAAAGCTATCTTATTCGAAGGTTTAAACTTGAAATCACTAGAACATAGTTTAGTTAATTCTAAACTTGTTCGCAAAAAAAAGTTAATCCTTCTAACTTGACTTTTAAAATCAACTAAACACATGTCATATATCTATATGATATGCTAACTTAATGATTTAAAACCTGGAAACACGAAAAACACCGTAAAACCGGACATACGCCGTCGTAGTAACACCGCGGGCTGTTTTGGGTTTGATAATTAAAAACTATGATAAACTTTGATTTAAAAGTTTTTCTTCTGGGAAAATTATTTTTCTTATGAACATGAAACTATATCCAAAAATCATGGTTAAACTCAAAATGGAAGTATGTTTTTCAAAATGGTCATCAAGACGTCGTTCTTTCGACTGAAATGACTACCTCTTACAAAAACGACTTGTAACTTATATTTCTGACTATAAACCTATATTTTTTCTGTTTAGATTCATAAAATAGAGTTCAATATGAAACCATAGCAATTTGATTCACTCAAAACGGATTTAAAACGAAGAAGTTATGGGTATAAGGACAAGATTATTAAGAGCTTCCGCTGTTGCATACTAAAATAAGGATAAGATTTGGAGTCCATGCTTGTATGATATTATGTAAAAACTGCATTCAAGAAACTTATTTTTGATGTAATATATTCTTATTGTAAACCATTATGTAATGGTCGTGTGCAAATGGTATATTTTAGATTATCATTATTTGATAATCTACGTAATGTTTTTTAAACCTTTATCGATAAAATAAAGGTTATGGTTGTTTTAAAAATGAATGCAGTGTTTGAAAAACGTCTCATATAGAGGTCAAAACCTCACGACGAAATCAATTAATATGGAACGTTTATAATCAATATGAACGGGACATTTCAGTTGGTATCCGAGCGTTGGTCTTAGAGAACCAAAAAATTGCATTAGTGTGTCTTACCGAGTTTGTTAGGATGCATTAGTGAGTCTGGACTTCGACCGTGTTTTTCTTCAAAAACGATTGCTTAACATTTTTTTTGTTGGAAACTATATATTATTAACATGTAAATATTATGTGATATATTAATCTCTTAACGTGTTTGATATTGTGTGATAGATGTCTACCTCTAGTACAAATCCCATTGATTCACCTAATAATAATGAAGAGTCGAATATATTTTGAGAAGATTCACAAATTCCCGAAGAGGAACCGGAAGAGGAGGAACCGGAAGAGGAGGAACCGGAAGAAGAGAAACCAAAAGAGGAGGAATCGGAAGAGGAGGAACCAGAAGAAGAGGTTCCAGAGGAAGAAATATTGATACCTATAGTAAATCGATTAAATAAAAGAAAATCCTCAACCAACGGACCAAAGTTAATAATGGTCAATGGTGTATCCGCCGAGGAAGTAAAATATTGGGAAGATTACCAATTTTTCGATGAATCGGATCCCGATGAGGATTCCGATGATGTTATAGAAATTACCTCGACCCAATTTAATAAAGCAAAAGAAAATAATAAGGTAAAAGGTATAAAAATAGAGAAACCCGATTCCAACCCCGATGAACTTTATATGTATCGACAACATCCGTATTTTCTAAAATGTAACAATGACCCGGGAACCTCTAAACCACCAAGTTTCTCTAAACCATATATTCCTAGAAAATTAGGAAAACGAACCAAGTCCGAAGAAGAAGAAACCAGTGATTCAGATTAGAGGGTTGTAATCATGTTGTATATTATATGTATTGTAGTGTGCTTGTACTTTTTATGTTCTATGTAAAAAATTGCTTTTATTGTTTGTTAATTATCTTTTACAAATCTAATCCTTGTCTATTTTACAGTATAAAAACAAAATGGACGTTAAAGGTAGACAACCGAATATTTTAGAAGACCTACCAGAGGATATGATTGAGGAAATCTTGTCTAGAGTCGGTCAGAATTCATCAGCACATTTAGTTATGGCGAAATTAACTTGTCAAACATTTGAAAGACTTCCTGAAATGCCTTAGTTTATAAAAGGCTTTCCTTTGATAGGTGGGGTATATCACATTGGGGAGACCGTAAGTTACGCCGTGTTTTCTTTAAAGCATTAAATGTGGGGAACCCAAATGAGCTTCTAACATGCAACATAAAGAAGCATGTTATGCTTACGGGTTAGTGATGTTCGCTTCTTACGAAAGTGAGAAAAAGAACATCGGACTGCAGCTTTTAAATAAGACTTTCTCACAAGTGACGGATTCAGTAGTTGGGGTGAGAAACAAGTTTTTTAGATTATTACAGGGCTGTTGGACATTACGAAACCCTCGTCCTTTTGACGACATTACAACATGCTACCTAGCCAATGGTCATAATGGTTATTTTCCACAAGACCAAGGATGGGAAGTCGTCTTAGTAAAACCAGAATGCATGACTTGTTTCTGGACTTATGAATTACGTGTCTTTATTTCCTTTGCAGAACAACTTGCGTATTAACTAGATTTATCTTCAAAACTGTCATGTATCATAGTGTACTATATTTCATGTTATATGTAATATAGCGAAGTTGTAAGTTTGAAGAATATTTGTATGTGATATATTATTATAATCAGTTTTTCATATGGAATTGTAGTAGTTGAATTGTATATTAGCTACTAAGTATGAACTTAACGGGTACGTAGTACCCGAATTTAAACTTATAAAACGCTAATATAAAGAAAAAGCTTTTATAAATGAGTTCATATTATGCTACGAAATACTATTGACTACTCTTAATATTCTGTATGATTAACTCGATTCAGTTGGCTATTTTGAAGGAAATGGCACCGACTACTCGACACACCATGAATATGAGCGAAGAGGAATTTCGTACCTTTCTTGCTGCAAACATAGCCGCAGTGCAGGCTGCGCTACATACCAACAATAACTCTGAATCTAGCAATGCAGCTAACGGCGCAAGAAATCGTGTAGGACGCTCCTATAAACAATTCACTGCCTGCAAACCTTTGGAATTTGATGGAACCGAAGGACCAATTGGATTGAAACGGTGGACCGAGAAAGTCGAATCGGTGTTTGCCATAAGTAAGTGTACTGAAGAGGACAAAGTTAAGTACGCTACGCATACCTTCACAGGTACTGCGTTAACGTGGTGGAACACCTATCTTGAAATGGTAGGACAAAATGCTGCTTACGCACTACCGTGGTCGGCATTCAAGCAACTGATGAACGAGCAGTATCATCCTAGAAACGAAGTCAATAAACTCAAGGCAGAACTTAGAGAGTTATGAACACAAGGGTTCGACGTTACCACATATGAACGACGATTCACAGAGTTGTGCCTATTGTGTCCGGGAGCATTCGAAGATGAAGAAGAGAAGATCGACGCATTTGTAAAAGGGTTACCAGTAAGGATTCAAGAAGATGTGAGTTCACACGAGCCCGCTTCTATACAGAAGGCAAGTCGAATGGCTCATAAACTCATAAATCAGATTGAGGGAAGAATTAAAGAGCAGGCAGCCGAAGAAGCCAACACGAAACAACTCAAGAGGAAGTGGGAGGAAAACGGTGACAAGAGTCACCAGTACAACAACAACAACAATTACAACCACAATCACAACAACTATCCCAACAACCGCAACAACAATCGCAACAATAACCGCAATCCTAACAATAACTATAACAAACATCCCAACAACAATAACAACTACAACAACCGTTTCAACAACAATAACAATCCCAACAACAACCTCAATAACAACAACGGCAACAAAAACCAAAAACAGCCATGTCATAGGTGTGAAGAAAATCATCAGGGGTTTTGCACGACATTTTGCAACAGGTGTAAAAGAAATGGTCATAGCGTGAAAAAGTGTGGGGTCTTCGGACCAAAGTTTAACAGAACTAAAGGAACAAATAATGTCAGAACAAGTAATGCCGAAACGAATAGTGTCGGAGCAAGTAATACCAACGCTGTTTGTTATAAATGTGGAAAAATGGGCCACATTATTAGAAATTGCCCGAATCAGGGGAATACTAATGGGCAGGGCCGTGGAAGAGTTTTCAATATTAATGCGGCAGAAGCATAGGAAGATCCGGAGCTTGTTACGGGTACTTTTCTTATTGATGATAAATCTGCTTATGTTTTATTTAATTCGGGTGCGGATAGAAGCTATATGAATAGAGAATTTTGTGCTAAATTAAGTTGCCCATTGACGCCTTTGGATAGTAAATTTTTACTCGAATTAGCAAACGGTAAATTAATTTCAGCAGATAATATATGTCGGGAGAGAGAAATTAAACTGGGGGATGAAACGTTTAAAATTGATTTAATACCAGTCGAGTTAGGAAGTTTTGATGTAATAATTGGAATGGAATGGTTGAAAAAGGTGAGAGCAGAGGTCGTTTGTTACAAAAATGCGATTCGCATTATGCGTGAAAAAGGAAAACCTTTAATGGTGTATGGAGAAAAGAACAACGCGAAATTAAATCTTATTAGTAGTTTGAAGGCACAAAAACTAATAAGAAAAGGTTGTTACGTCATTCTAGCACACATCGAGTAAGTTAAACCTGAAGAAAAGAACATCAGTGATGTTCCCATCGCAAAAGAATTTCCCGATGTATTTCCGAAAGAATCACCGGGATTACCCCTACATCGATCCGTTGAATTTCAAATAGACCTTGTACCAGGAGCTGTACCAATAGCTCGTGCTTCATACAGACTCGCACCCAGCGAAATGAAAGAATTACAAAGTCAGTTACAGGAACTTTTAGAGCGTGGTTTCATTCGACCAAGCACATCACCATAGGGAGCTCCTGTTTTGTTTGTTAAGAAGAAAGATGGTACATTCAGGTTGTGTATCGACTACTGAGAGTTGAACAAACTTACCATCAAGAACCGCTACCCACTACCGAGAATCGACGACTTATTTGATCAACTACAAGGCTCATCTGTTTATTCGAAGATCGATTTACGTTCTGGATATCATCAAATGCGGGTGAAGGAGGATGATATTCCAAAGACTTCTTTTAGGACACGTTACGGTCATTACGAGTTTATGGTTATGCCGTTTGGATTGACTAACGCACCAGCTGTGTTCATGGACCTCATAAACCGAGTGTGTGGGCCATATCTTGACAAGTTTGTCATTGTTTTCATCGATGGCATACTTATTTACTCGAAGAATGATCAAGAGCACGAAGAACATTTGAGAAAAGTGCTAGAGTTGCTGAGAAAAGAAAAACTATACGCTAAGTTTTCAAAGTGTGCATTTTGGTTGGAAGAAGTTCAATTCCTCGGTCATATAGTGAACAAAAAAGGTATTCAGGTGGATCCAGCAAATATTGAAACCGTTGAAAAGTGGGAAACCCCAAAAACTCCAAAACACATACGCCAATTTTTAGGGCTAGCTGGTTATTACAGGAGATTCATCCAAGATTTTTCTAAAATAGCAAAACCCTTGACTGCATTAACGCATAAAGGGAAGAAATTTGAATGGAAGGATGAACAAGAGAAAGCGTTTCAGTTATTGAAGAAAAAGTTAACTACGACACCTATATTTTCATTACCTGAAGGGAATGATGATTTTATGATATATTGTGATGCCTCTAAGCAAGGTCTCGGTTGTGTATTAATGCAACGAACGAAAGTAATTGCTTATGCGTCTAGACAATTGAAGATTCACGAACAGAATTATACGACGCATGATTTGGAATTAGGCGCCGTTGTTTTTGCATTAAAGACATGGAGGCACTACTTATATGGGGTCAAAAGTATTATATATACCGACCACAAAAGTCTTCAACACATATTTAATCAGAAACAACTGAACACGAGGCAGCGCAGGTGGATTGAATTGTTGAATGATTACGACTTTGAGATTCGTGACCACCCAGGAAAGGCAAATGTGGTAGCCGATGCCTTGAGCAGAAAGGACAGAGAACCCATTCGTGTAAAATCTATGAATATAATGATTCACACTAACCTTACTACTCAAATAAAGGAGGCGCAACAAGGAGTTTTAAAAGAGGGAAACTTAAAGGATGAAATACCCAAAGGATTGGAGAAACATCTTAATATTCGGGAAGACGGAACCTGGTATAGGGCTGAAAGAATTTGGGTACCAAAATTTGGAGATATGAGAGAAATGGTACTTAGAAATGCTCATAAAACTAGATACTCAATACATCCTGGAACGAGGAAGATGTACAAGGATCTCAAGAAACATTTTTGGTGGCCAGGTATGAAAGCCAACGTTGCTAAATACGTAGGAGAATGTTTGATGTGTTCTAAGGTCAAAGCTGAGCATCAGAAACCATCAGGTCTACTTCAACAACCAGAAATCCTAGAATGGAAATGGAAAAACATTACCATGGATTTCATCACTAAATTGCCAAGGACTGCAAGTGGTTTTGATACTATTTGGGTAATAGTTGATCGTCTCACCAAATCAGCACACTTCCTGCCAATAAGAGAAGATGACAAGATGGAGAAGATAGCACGACTGTATTTGAAGGAAGTCGTCTCCAGACATGGAATACCAATCTCTATTATCTCTGATAGGGATGGCAGATTTATTTCAAGATTCTGGCAGACATTACAGCAAGCATTAGGAACTCGTCTAGTCCTGAGTACTGCCTATTATCCACAAACTGATGGGCAGAGTGAAAGGACGATACAAATGCTTAAAGACATGCTACGAGCATGTGTTATTGATTTCAGAAACAGTTGGGATCGACACCTTCCATTAGCAGAATTTTCCTACAACAATAGCTACCATTCAATCATTGAGATGGCGCCGTTTGAAGCACTCTACGGTAGAAAGTGCAGGTCTCCGATTTGTTGGAGTGAAGTGGGGGATAGACAGATTACTGGTACGGAGATAATACAAGAAACTACCGAGAAGATCATCCAAATTCAACAACGGTTGAAAACCGCCCAACGTAGACAAAAGAGCTACGCGGACATTAAAAGAAAAGATATAGAATTTGAAATTGGAGAGATGGTCATGCTTAAAGTTGCACCTTGGAAAGGCATTGTTCGATTTGGTAAATGGGGGAAATTAAATCCAAGGTATATTGGACCATTCAAGATTATTGATCGTGTCGGACCAGTTGCTTACCGACTTGAATTACCACAACAACTTGCGGCTGTACATAACACTTTCCACGTCTCAAATTTGAAGAAATGTTTTGCTAAAGAAGATCTCACTATTCTATTAGACGAAATCCAAATCAACGAAAAACTTCAATTCGTCGAAGAACCCGTCGAAATAATGGATCGTGAGGTTAAAAGACTTAAGCAAAATAAGATACCAATTGTTAAGGTTCGATGGAATGCTCGTAGAGGACCTAACTTCATCTGGTAACGAGAATATTAGATGAAGAAGAAGTACCCGCACTTATTTCCAGAAGATACGTCAATACCTTCAACTGCTTAAAATTTCGGGACGAAATTTATTTAACGGGTAGGTACTGTAGTGACCCGAACTTTTCCATGTTTATATATATTAAATGAAATTGATATTTACATGATTAAGTATTTCCAACTTGTTAAGCAATCAAACTTGTTAAGACTTGATTAATTGAAATAGGTTTCATATAGACAATTGACCACCCAAGTTGACCGGTGATTCACGAACGCTAAAACTTGTAAAAACTATATGATGACATATATATGATTATATATATAATTAACATGATATTATGATAAGTAAGTATCTCATTAGGTATTTTAACAATGAGTTATATACATAAAATTGTGTTTATTGAATTAAGAAACTCGAAACGATATATATAACGATTATCGTTATAACAACGTCTTACTAATTACATATGAATCATTTTAAGATATTGTTACAGTATATAATCATGATAAATGATAAGTAAATATATCATTAAGTGTATTAACAATGAACTACATATGTAAAAATAAGACTACTAACTTAATGATTTCGAAACGAGACATATATGTAATGATTATCGTTGTAACGACATTTAACTGTATATATATCATACTAAGATATATTATATATCATAATATCGTGATAATGTAACAATTTAGAATTTATTTAGATATAATAAACATTGGGTTAACAACATTTAACAAGACCGTTAATCTAAAGGTTTCAAAACAACATTTACATATAACGACTAACGATGACTTTACGACTCAGTTAAAATGTATATACATGTAGTGTTTTAATATGTATCCATACACTTTTGAAAGACTTCAAAACACTTATCAAAGTACTTCTACTTAACAAAAATGCTTACAATTACATCCTCATTCATTTTCATCAACAATTCTACTCGTATGCACCCGTATTCGTACTTGTACAATACACAGCTTTTAGATGTATGTACTATTGGTATATACACTCCAATGATTAGCTCTTAGCAGTCCATGTGAGTCACCTAACACATGTGGGAACCATCATTTGGAAACTAGCATGAAATATCTCATAAAATTACAAAAATATTAGTAATCATTCATGACTTATTTACATGTAAACAAAATTACACATCCTTTATATCTAATCCATATACCAACGACCAAAAACACCTACAAACACTTTCATTCTTCAATTTTATTCATCTAATTGATGTCTCTCAAGTTCTATCTTCAAGTTCTAAGTGTTCTTCATAAATTCTATAAGTTCTAGTTTCATAAAATCAAGAATACTTCCAAGTTTGCTAGCTTACTTCCAATCTTGTTAAGTGATCATCCAACCTCAATAAATCTTTCTTATTTACAGTAAGATATCTTTCTAATACAAGGTAATACTCATATTCAAACTTTGATTCAATTTCTATAACTATAACAATCTTATTTCGAGTGATGATCTTACTTGAACTTGTTTTCGTGTCATGATTCTGCTTCAAGAAATTTCAAGCCATCCAAGGATCCTTTAAAGCTAGATCCATTTGTCTCTTTTCCAGTAGGTTTATCCACAAAACTTGAGGTAGTAATGATGTTCATAACATCATTCGATTCATACATATAAAGCTATCTTATTCGAAGGTTTAAACTTGAAATCACTAGAACATAGTTTAGTTAATTCTAAACTTGTTCGCAAACAAAAGTTAATCCTTCTAACTTGACTTTTAAAATTAACTAAACATATGTCCTATATGCTAACTTAATGATTTAAAACCTGGAAACACGGAAAACACCGTAAAACCGGACATACGCCGTCGTAGTAACACCGCGGGCTGTTTTGGGTTTGATAATTAAAAACTATGATAAACTTTGATTTAAAAGTTGTTCTTCTGGGAAAATGATTTTTCTTATGAACATGAAACTATATCCAAAAATCATGGTTAAACTCAAAGTGGAAGTATGTTTTTCAAAATGGTCATCAAGACGTCGTTCTTTCGATTGAAATGACTACCTCTTACAAAAACGACTTGTAACTTATATTTCCGACAATAAATCTATACTTTTTCTGTTTAGATTCATAAAATAGAGTTCAATATGAAACCATAGCAATTTGATTCACTCAAAACGGATTTAAAACGAAGAAGTTATGGGTATAACAAGATTGGATATTTTTTATTGTTGTAGCTATGGGAAATATTGTAACAATTCTATACAAATCATATTCTAGCTAACTTATATTATATTATACATGTATTCTAATATATTATGTAATCTTGAGATACCATAGACACGTATGCAAATGTTTTAACATATCATATCGACCCATGTATATATATTATTTGGAACAACCAGACACTCTATATGCAGTAATGTTGGAGTTAGCTATACAGGGTTGAGGTTGATTCCAAAAATATATATACTTTGAGTTGTGATCTAGCCTGAGACGTGTATACACTGGGTCGTGGATTGATTCAAGATAATATATATCGATTTATTTCTGTACATCTTATTGTGGACAACTAGTTGTAGGTTACTAACGAGAACAGCTGACTTAATAAACTTAAAACATTAAAACGTATTAAAAATGTTGTAAATATATTTTATACATTGATATATATGTACATATTTGTTATAGGTTCGTGAATCGACCAGTGGCCAAGTCTTACTTCCCGACGAAGTAAAAATCTGTGAAAGTGAGTTATAGTCCCACTTTTAAAATCTAATATTTTAGGATGAGAATACATGCAGTTTTATAAATGTTTTACGAAATAGACACAAGTAAATGAAACTATATTATATGGGTGAATGATCGAAGCCGAATATGCCCCTTTTGCTTGGTAGCCTAAGAATTAGTAAACCGATCTACTAATTAACGCGAATCCTAAAGATAGATCTATTGGGCCTAACGAACCCCATCCAAAGTACCGGATGCTTTAGTACTTCGATGTTGTTTTTATCATGTCCGAAGGATTTCCCGGAATGATAGGGGATATTCTTATATGCATCTTGTTAATGTCGGTTACCAGGTGTTCACCATATGAATGATTTTTATCTCTATGTATGGGATGTATATTGAAATATAAAATCTTGTGGTCAATTATTATGATTTGATAATATATATAGGTTAAACCTATAACTCACCAACATTTTTGTTAACGTTTTAAGCATGTTTATTCTCAGGTGATTATTAAGAGCTTCCGCTGTTGCATACTAAAATAAGGACAAGATTTGGAGTCCATGCTTGTATGATATTATGTAAAAACTGCATTCAAGAAACTTATTTTTGATGTAATATATTCTTATTGTAAACCATTATGTAATAGTCGTGTGTAAACGGTATATTTTAGATTATCATTATTTGATAATCTACGTAATGTTTTTTAAACCTTTATCGATAAAATAAAGGTTATGGTTATTTTAAAGATGAATACAGTCTTTGAAAAACGTCTCATATAGAGGTCAAAACCTCGCGACGAAATCAATTAATATGGAACGTTTATAATTAATATGAACGGGACATTTCAGCTTTTGTGCTAGAGTATTGTCAAAACGTAGGAGGAAAAGAAACTAGTGGTAATTATGAACAGTGTCCTCCTCCATTTGAGCATGATTATAGTTTCTCACCACCTGAGAAACAGTTCGGTGAAGATTATGTTTCAATTCAACCAACTGCGACCAAACAAGAAAGGGGTAAAGGGATAGGTACATCAGAGACTCTTAAGGGAGGGGTAGATAACACTAAGAAAGTAGAGGAACCTAACCCTAAACCAGTTAAAATTTTGAAAAATCCAGCAAATCAGAGACCTATCAAGATTAGGAACAGATCACCGATTAAGTTTGTTAAAGGTCCTAATTTTGAGGAGGAGGACTTCTTAAAACCAGCTGGTAATTCGCAATCGAAGTATGTTCCTCCACCTAAACGGTCTCCTGATAGGACTCCTGAGAGATCCCCTGTGAACAGGAGGTCTCCACCCAGACCTCAGAGACATACGTCTCGACCTGCTAATAGACCTAGATTCAATTCCTATTTTAGGGATGATAATATAGAAACTACGCTTTCATATTTGAATTGTGGGTTAGGAGGTCATAGGGCTGTTCACTGTTCAAAACGATTCATAGTACCCAGAAGGAGGATTGAGCTGAGCCCCCCTAAAAGCTTTCATAAATTTTGATCAGCTTCTCCTCGTAAGCATCAGATGTCGTCTAGATCTAATTCTCATGGGTCTAATCAACATGTGATTTATGAAAATCCGTACAAGACTGATAATGGTAAAAGAGTTAAACAAGATAATGTTTATTTTAAGAAACCCTTACATAAAAGTCAAATGTGGCTAACAAAGGAGGGATGTAATGGGGCTTGTGGTTCGGGTACCGCCTACAGGAAAAATGAAAAAGTTGTCAATGTTAATGGGAAACCCATTGTCGATAAGGCATGTGTATCCCCCTCAAACTAATCATTTTTCTAATTATTTGTGCAGGTCGCCAACAGTCCAAATAAAAATACTTGGATTGTTGATAGTGAGGCGTCCAGGCACATGACAGGAAACATGTCTCTGCTGCATGATGTGAAATCAATTAAGGGTAGACCTGTTTCTTTTGCGGGTGATCAAGGAGGGTTTATAACTGCTCAAGGGATGATTTCAGATTCCTCGGTCAATTTTGACAAAGTGAGTTATGTAAAGGAAATGGCAAATAACCTGCTGTCCGTTTCTCAAGTGTGTGATAAGAGGCATAAAGTTCTATTTGACGAACAGCAGTGTTACATCATGAGAAAGGATTATAAAGTTCCTGAAGATATGATTCTTATGACGGCACCTAGATGTCAAGATTTGTACATTCTTGATATGTTAAAGGCTTATGTAAAGGCAGCTACAAGACATCAGGCTTTTATGTCTAAGGCTACTGAACAGGAGTCTACATTATGGCATAAAAGGATGGGTCACTTAAGCTTCGGGAAAATGAATCATTTAGTCCACAATCATTTAGTGGAAGGGGTAAATGTAAAAGGGTTTCATACTCCTGATGGTTGTGTACCGAGTAAGAAAGGGAAACAAGCTAAGAAACCACACAAAGTTAAGAAACATCATTCCATTGATACTCCTCTTGAGATGCTTCATATGGATCTTTTTGGTCTAGTTAACAAGAAGAGCATCACTGGACATTCCTATTGCTTAGTGGTTACTGATGAGTACTCGCGTTTTACGTGGCTTGTGTTGCTAAAAAGTAAAGCTGATACTTTTGAACAAATCAGATTGCTGATCACGAGACTTGAAACGTTATATAAGCTGAGGGTTAGAAGGATTCAAACAGACAATGGGACAGAGTTTAAGAACAAGAAGATGGAAGAGTATTGTAACGAAAGGGGAATTCAACAACAATTCAGTTCACCATACACTCTGCAGATGAATGGTATTGCTGAAAGAAAGAACCGTACTCTAATTGAGACTGCTAGAACCATGCTAGCTGACTTAGAATTACCAGTTACCTTTTGGAGTGAAGCAGTGTTGAATGCGTGCTATACGATGAATAGAGTACTTGTTGTGAAATATCACAGCAAGACATGTTATGAGCTACTACTGAAAAGAAAACCTCACATCAAACATCTTGAACGTTTAGTTCTCTTTGTACCATAATGGTTTGAGATACAGGTGGGAAATTTAATCCAAAAGCTGTTACAGGTAGGTTTTTGGGTTATGGGAATGCGTGCAAACAGGTTTATAATTTGAAATCTCGGTGTGTTGAAGAACGTACCGAAATCGATGTTCAAAAACATGCAGCAATTCCAGCCGGTAAAGGGTATACGTGGCAGTTTGATTATGACAAGTTGTTTGATTCGTTCAATCTTCTGAAGGATGACTCTGATGATGAAGAGATTGCTGCACAAATAATGTATAACATGCGTATCTCCACGGAACGTATGTCTGATGTGCGTGTGCAATCTCAAGTACCTATTGTGACTGATGATAAAGCACCATTGTCAGGGCCAGATGAAGATGAATCAGATTCTAGTGAGTCAGTTCCGGCATTAGAGGAATCGACATTACAATCTGGGGGGAGGATGTGTATCTGGATGAAGTTTATGAGGATTTGGTGGATGAGGAACCCACTAGAACTGTACTTGAGGAACCTGTTCAACCTGAGGAACCCATACAAATAGTGCATGTGGATCCATTACAAGCTAATACAGATGACACTACTAAAACAGGCAGACTAAGACGGTCTGGCCGATCGGTATCTCTTCCTAAATGTTTTGATGATTATGTTATTAACCCTGCAGGTGTTTCAAGTACTAATACAGGTGAACCTTCTGCTTCGGACGAGCGTGTTACACCCTCTGCAAATGTTGTTACTGCTTTTTATACTTAATTAAATCAGACCGAAAGAATCTTCAGAAATGCGTACTATGCTTTTGTGTCGCAAATCGAACCTGAAGACGTTAATGAGGCATTGCATTATGATGAGTGGGTTTCAGCTATGTGATATGACCAAAAAGGACGGTTTTGTTTAGTGCGATGTCGTCAGGTCGCAACACGTCAGAATCAGCTACCAAAAGAGAGTAAGGGTTTTATTATTTATATTTAGCTGTGGTTTCCAAGCTATAACTCACCTACTTGTCTTCCTTTTAACGAGTAAGTGGTAAATATAACTCAGGTTCGTATTTTTGTATGTTTGCTCAGTAACGTGGGATAAAAGTGTCTAAATAGTTAACCCTAGTAACAAGAGGTGATAGATTCAGATTAACTAATAAAATAGTAATTTAACTTGTAAAGATAAAGATAGATAGGTATGGAGAATAGAATTCTGATGGGGAGTTATTGCAGGAGTTAACTTCCTAGAATAAACACTAAACCTCAATCAATTGGACTTTAATCCTAACTAATTTATCACTAAGAGTTTAGGCCTTGAAGATTCTGTCTAAGACGGATATCTCTACTCTAACATTAACCTAAAGGGTTTAAACGACCTTATGGATAGAATCCTAGGTACATGAACAAAGTGGTATATTCCTAAAGGAAAGTCTTAGCTTTTCTTAATCCTAGTCGGTTTAAATAAAGTAATATTCCACCACTTAATACTATGATATGCCTTAACATTAATAGATGTGCAATCTTAGATATTCTAAGGTACTGCTAATTGGATTAGAGGTCTCTCCTTTGCGATCACTTATTCAACCCCGGATCATCTTATAACATCTCAAGAACGTTGCTTCTGACGCAAATCATGCTTTTGAGCAAGCTAGTGTTCACTGAACTCTATGTTGCCTACTCTAATCACAACCTAAATGGGCAGCTCTTCTTTGAGGAATAAATGATTATTCATACGTAGGTACTATATCCCTATTGTGACGTTAAGCACACATAACTACTTAACCGTATCTTAGGGTTGATCAAGTCCTAATACTAGGTTATAGCCACGTGAATAAGCAGAAAAGGTGATCCATAAATTAAACTTCTATACCGTCAGGGTTTTAGCATAACAATAGCATAAGTTTCAGATAAAGTATTCAACATATAATAAACATTTGCAACAGATAGATAGGCATGCAAGATGAAAGCAACTTAAGATAACAAGATAACTTTATTAAATTAAGGAAAGCGTTCACCGTTTACAGACGAGATCTGAACCATTACAAGTGCTAACATCCTCTAGACCGCACCTATTACAATCTTCGGCGTTCGCCTCCGGGTACTTAATTTCTCGCTCGGAGGTGAGAAGGCCTTAAATCTCTAGTGAGAGAAAGTGTATTGTAGTGAGAGAGTGAAGAGAGGTGTGTTGAAATTGGATGACAAAAAGCCTTTAAATAGAATTGGAATTTGCCTGCAAATGGCTGGCAGGCCGTTTGGCAGGCCGTTTGCCAAGCCAGCCCGTTTGCAGAGGCCGTTTTCCCTGGCTGTTTGGCAGGCCATTTCTGAGCCAGGCAAGCCGTTTGGCAGGCCATTTGGCAGGCCATTTGGCAGGCCATTTGGCTTGCCTGGTCAGCTGGTTTTCCTGGATCGTGACTTGATTTCTTGTCTTTCACCGTTTTCGCTCTAGAATCTTCGTTTTAGCTCCGTTTCTCTTGATTCTTTTTGCATCGCCTTCGTAATTACTTTAACTACAAATCTAATGAAAAAAGCGATTATTTTGTCAATAAAGCTTTGAACTTTATGCTTTTGGGACTCAATATCGGGGGTAAAAACATGACTTTTTAGCCGATATCAAATATCCCACACTTAGACTTTGCTTGTCCTCAAGCAAACTTCCGAACCTTAGACACCGAGAACTTTTATTCGTAGAGATCAAGTGATTTTTGTTTCACAAGACGGAGGAGCGAAAGCTTGGTGTTAATTCTTTTTGTTATTCCCAAACCTTTTTCCCGCAAGCATGAGAGGAGGTTACATAACTGAAGCTATCTCACTCGGGTCACTCAATTCACTAAAGTGTTTTGGATGTCCTATACTTCTAAGAAATAAAATCGCTCATAGCCAATCATGCTCACATTCTTCATCATAAGCTTGATCGAGACTCAAATCTCCATCACTTATTTGAGAGAACTTTCAATTATGAACTCAGCTTGATTCGTGAAGAGATGGTGGTTTTGAGGTTTTTTGGGATGTAAAAAGCTTTGATAGGATTTTGAAAGATCGAATTTTTGGTGATCCTTTCAGCTTTTCATCAGGAATTTCAAGATCGAGCATCCTTCTTTTTGACTGCCAGGAGTTCTTTTCTCGAGTCTTTCTATGGTTCTGCTTTTATTAGAACCTATTTTTTATTTATTTATTTATTTATTTTTTGGCAAACATCTTTTGCTTCTTTCTTCGAGGTCTCCTTTTATTGGCGGTCTCTTTGATAGTTGGTTTGGGTGCTCGCGTTTCTAAAGTTGTTTTATAGAGGTTTTCCCGAAAGAAATGATTTTGTCGGTATTATTTCTTTATTTATGAAGTGGATAGAATGGATGGAAAGTGGTGAATGAAATTGTAGAATGGAGATGGAAATGAAGGTGTGTGATGGGGATGTTTTTGTCTTCACGGAAAGCCGTGGTTCTAACTTAGTAGTCCTCGTCAAAATGTGTGATTCCAAAATGTAGATCAAGAGCAAGTTCTGATTCCGAGATGTTAACACCGGCGCGCTCAACGGAAATATAGTGGAGCACTAAAAATGAGTGCTTATAAAGCCTTATTTTGGGGGTGCCTCACAACAATTATAATGGGTCGAATAGCTCCTTTCGTTATGCAATGCTCTTTTGGGATACTAGGTTTGATTTTCGCAAAAAGTTTTAACCTTGTTTTACTCTTTTGTCTATTTTGTAGCAAAAACGTTTTGATCTTTTATAGAATTTTATAATCCTTGGTGTTTTATAGTTCGGAAAGTTTTAAGTTTTGTGAAAACTTAGTTTATTAACACTTGAGGTTTTACAAGAATCGTTATGTGCAACATTTGCTATCCCACACTTTAAAGTAACATTGTCCTCAATGTTAGGGATAAGGCGTATCCCACACTTTAGGTTTTGAAAGAGGCGTTTTGTTATTAAAAGTTAGGGTGGGGTTGCCAATCCCACACTTAGTTTTTGAAGTGGTATAGTAGTTTGTGTATATTCTATTGAAAGAGTGGTGAAGACGTAATACGCCCCTATGGTCGCAAGGAGTGTAGTCGGATGGTTTCT
This sequence comes from Rutidosis leptorrhynchoides, assembly GCF_046630445.1. NCBI lineage: Eukaryota > Viridiplantae > Streptophyta > Magnoliopsida > Asterales > Asteraceae > Rutidosis > Rutidosis leptorrhynchoides. The sequence goes on from NC_092333.1 coordinate 540,341,752, forward strand.
TCAATTCTCGTTCTGGCGTCATCCACGTTCAGTGCGTCCTTGCTCCAAGGCATACTTCCATTCTTGTACGGTCTCGATCGTCATTTGTTTGTGATGTTTTATTCATGCAGTTTTATTCTAAATATTATACATACTTAAAAACATAAAGTAGTTATGCCAAGATTGGCGTACAGACATAATAATGTAATACAGTAGCATAATTAATCATAAAAATAGTTCAGAAATAAGGTAAGCCATGGTTGAGGTGAAGGGTAGGGTAAGGAATACGATACGCTGGTGCGGGGCTGTCTCACTAGTCGAAGGGCTGATTTCCCCTCATCAGTTATCTCTTCGTCTGTAGCGAATTTCTGTGCCAATTTCGCCGTGTTCATCCTAGAAGATACCCTGAACTGAATCTCATCTGACCGTGCGATCAGTCCTGTAAGTGATGATGTACTCGTATGAATCATAGGCCCCGTACGCCAATTCTGCCATTCTTGCAAATCGCTTCCCAAATGTGGGTTCATACCCATACCGTCTATACCCTGCGTGACTCCTTCAGACATATAGCGGCTTGCAGCCTGATCCCATACGGAAGCCTGAGCGTCGGTGGATGTATCTCTGTGAGTGCTCATGTGGGATGTGTCAAACAGGTTGTCGACGAAACCTGCGGCCCCTGTGCTCGGTTCCCTAGGAGGAGATGAGATGACTGTATGCAGCGTGTACTGATGCTGAGGAGGAGGAGGAGATGGGGGTCCTGTGTTCTGATGGCTCGGGCCTGCACCTCTGGGGTCCATGTGGGCATACATCACTGGATACTCATGAGGATATGGTGGAACATTGAGATGTCTGCCTGCGTAGTGCATAAAGTGATCCAGATTCTGAAAGATAGCTTGCTGGGCAAACCAACTCTCATGCCCAGGCAAGTCTCCCATGTGATAGTGGTATGGCGGAAAGCGCGACCTATCCCCTTCTCCTACTGATGAGTTTCGGCGGGTGTCAGTGGGTCGTCCCTGTATGGTGGGATCATCCTCATCCCGCAGTTCCTGAGAACCTCACCGTCTTCGACCATCTCTCGTTCTCGCATCAAGCCTGAACCCTATAACTCTTACCCCTGGTACTTTCCGGTCCTCTGAGTCAGGTATCGCTGGATTAGCTGTACTGATTAACTGTTCACCCTCGATACGAATGTATTCCCAAGTGTTCAGTATCTTATACCCTATCTCTTCCGACTCGGCTCCAATCTTATACCCAAATCTCTCAATACTCCCCAAAACTTGCATCCTACGGAGGAGTCTGGTAACGACGGTTCCCAAAACTGGCACCACTGTTCTTGCAGCATTTCTTTCGTTGGTGGATGCCTGGGCTAGAAAGTAAGCAACTTGCATGTTCTGGTGGTAGATCATGGTGTGCATCAGGTGTATATCATTAATGGTAACGGCACCACCATGTTGGGCTTTCGGGTGAAGGGTTTTGATGATGAGGTGGTGAAGAATGCGGTGTACGGGATTGATGAATTTCGAAGCCTTTTTACTTGACCTCCATGGTTCATTATCGGAGGTGTATTCGCGCCAGAAAGCTTGATGTTCTATTTTGTTTAAGGTGGTGTACCCTCTCTTGAATATAGAACTGTCAAGCTGCGATGGCTTGTACAGTTCCAGATACCTTGCGAATCGTGCGAGAGACAGGTGATACGTCTGATTTTGATGGCGGAAATGGATGCACTCATGATCATTGTAATCTTCTTGATCAATTTTTGACTCAAACCTCCAAGTTGCCATAAATTCTGCGTATGGCTCCTCATACACCTTTTCATTTATTTCAAACAGGTTTTGCCAGGCTCTGTTTGTTCTTCCGTTTACTCTGACATTCAAGATTGCCCTAAGCTCATCGGCTCATCCACACTGTTCCATTATTGTCCAGTTGATATATTTGTTGGACCCTTTTGGCCGATTAATCTAGGTTCTCATAAACGGTTCATTTTCTGCTGGATTATCTTGTCCGAGGAGGTAATGGGGCAACTCATGTGACGACCCAGAAATTTTCGACCAATTTAAACTTTATCTTTATATTATTCCGACACGATAAGCAAAGTCTGTAAAATGGAGTCATAAATTTTTGAACTGTTTACATAGATTCAGTTAACCTTTGACCACTCCCGACGATTCACGAACAATTGTGTGTAAGCAAATATGTAAATATAATTTTATATATATATATATATATATATATATATATATATATATATATATATATATATATATATATATATATTATAATTAATAAATATTAAAGATTCAATATATTATAATTAGTAAATATGATATAATTAATAAATTGTATTATATTAAATTTAATTACGAGTTTGAATATAATTGTTATATTAATATTATTATCATTACTTCATTATTATTATCATTGTTAATATTAATACTAATATTTGTATTATTGATATTATTACTTTTAATATATATATATATATATATATATATATATATATATATATATATATATATATATATATATATATATATATATATATATATATATATATATATATATATATATATATATATATAAATTTGATATGTATAAGTTGTTATATTATTATTATCATTATTATAACTGATATTATTATTAGTATCCTTAATAAGATTATTATTATCATTTTATTATCATCATTATTATTATGATTAGTATTATCATTGTTATTGTTAGTATTATAATTATTATTGTTATTATTATCACATTTATATATATAAATATTAGAAATATTATTATCAATAGTATTTTTATAAGTATTATTACTATTATTATAAATGTTATCATTTAAGTATTATTATTAATATTCTGATTATTACTATTATTCTTAGATATTATTATCATTATCATTAATAATAATAATTATTATTATTATAAATTATTATTAATATCATTTTTAGTATTGTTTGATAATATTAATGTTATTATTATTAATATTAATTTTATTATTATTATTATTATTACAATTTTAATTATTATTAATATAATTATAATGATTAATTATTAATATATAAGATTGAACGTATCAATTTAGAATCAGAATCCGTTTTATGTATCTTTCACACTGTATTAAATCTTGTTTTTGTCTCCTAAATTGATAAACATCTTAATCCATCGTACAAATTAATGGAAAATGATAACCAAGATTATTTTTTTTTCTTTTTCTCTGAACGAGGTAACTGTAAATCATATGGCTTTATAATCGAATGAATTATACACTTATTTTGAGTAATACTTTCATTTACACATCTTCATTATCAAATAAACACAGTAACAACAATTTTTCAATCGAATTAAATCAAGGAAATCGAAGAACACAGGAGGTACCCTGTTCTTACCTTCAATTTTCAATTTGAGAGATTACGAAATCAATTTCAAAATCTATAAATGTAAGGTTGTTAGAAACCTTTCATTTAAACTTTCTGCAAAGTTTCAAACGCCAATTTTTCATATTGAGTACGAATTTTGGAGTCAAACTTCAATTTTGAAAAGTCAAACAAATTGTTCATCGAGAAATTCGGATTCATTTCGATGTTTCCAGTCAAATTGATAATTTCTAAATTTTCTAGGAGTCATTTACAACATGTTTCATGTTGTAATTATGAGCTAAAACATTCTTAAATTCCAGAATTGATTTCGAGTTCATATTGTATTTTTTAAAGTCAGTTTCAGATTAATTTCACTTGTTTGTTTTAAATTAACTTAATTAAACACTGATCATTCTGTTTCGTTTATATAATCTAAAAACAAAAGTGATTTAGTTGTTTTAATTTCGAGTTATTTACATTTGATTTTGGAAACGTTGATGAAGAAGATAGAACAGAAAGTACAACTGGATAAATATAATCGGTTTCGTTATTATAACAGAAAAACAGTAGTGGTCATGTGGTTGGTTGTTGGTTCGGGTTAGCAAGAGATCTTGGGTTCGAGCCCGGTTCGGGACATTTTTTTTGTGAAAAGCTTTAGAAGGTAGTTTCTATATCAAAATCATCATCATCATCATCATCATCATCATCATCATTATTATTATTATTAGTATTATTATTATTATTATTATTATTATTATTATTATTATTGTTGTTGTTGTTGTTGTTATTATTATTGTTATTATTAGTATTACTAGTATTATAATTATAATTAGTATTATAATTAGTATTACAAACCTAGTTATAAGAATACAACCATTATTATTATTATTATTAACATAATTAATGCATTCATTATTATAAATTTTGTCATTTAAGTATTAGTTATCATTATTATTATTATGATTATAGTTATAACAAAAAGTATTGTTATTATTATTATTATTATTATTATTATTATTATTATTATTATTATTATTATTATTATTATTATTATTATTATTATTATTATTATTATTATATTAACAACTAATATATGTATTATCATTATTATTATGTAAACAAAAATGTTATGATTAATATTATTATTATTAAGAAAATGATGCAAATTATTATTATTTTCACTGATATTAGTATTAGTATCATTTCTATAATTATTAGTATTATTATCATTAACATAAGTATCATTATTAACAATATCATTATTATTATTATTATTATTATTATTATTATTATTATTATTATTATTATTATTATTATTATTATTATTATTATTATTATTATTATTATTATTAGTATTATCATTATTAATAAAGTTATTATTATTATTATTATTATTAGTAAATCAATATGATCGAAACTATCATTTTTAACAAATAAATATTTTGTTCAAATTTATACTTAGTACATATACTATAATAATTTTAAATATATATATAAAATATACAGATATAACATAAGAGATAATATATATATATAAATAAGATATATATTTAAATAGAATTTAGTATAAATTCTATATAACTACAAATATATAAAATTTTATATAATTAATAAATGAAATTATGAGATTTCTATTATATATTTTAATAGATATACAATGGATATAGGTTCGTGAATCCGAGTCCAACCTTGCATTGTTCAATGTCTTCATATGTATTTTTACTACAAAATACAGTATTGTGAGTTTCATTACTCCCTTTTTATATATATTTTTGGGACTGAGAATACATGCGCTGTTTTTATGAATGTTTTACGAAATAGACACAAGTGATCAAAATTATATTTTATGGTTGGATTATCGAAATCGAATATCACCCCTTTTAGCTTGGTAACCTAAGAATTAGGTAGACGAGAGTTTCTGTTCCTAATGAACCTAATTGACGTGAATCCTAAAGATAGATCTATTGGGCCTAACAACCCCCATTTAGGTTATGGATGGCTTTAGTACTTCGAGATTATTATTATACAGACGAGAGGTTCTGTTTGGGGATATTCTATGCATTAAAGTTAATGTCGGTTACCATGTGTTAAATCCATATGAATGATTTTATCTTTACACAGACGAGAGGTTCTCCTTATAAATATGAAAATCTTGTGGTCTATTAAAATTATGAAAATGATCGATTATGATAAACTAATGAACTCACCAACCTTTTGGTTGACACTTTAAAGCATGTTTATTCTCAGGATTGAAAGAAATCTTCCGCTGTGCATTTTCTCAATTTAAAGATATTACTTGGAGTCATTCATGCCATATTTCAAAAGACGTTGCATTCAAGTCATTGAGTTCAGTAAAGATTATGATTAAGTAAATGACAGATTAGATCATTAATAGTTGGATATTATGAAATGGTATGCATGCCTGTCAACTTTCGATGTAATGAAAGTTTGTCTTTTAAAACGAATGCAATGTTTGTATAATGTATCATATAGAGGTCAAATACCTCGCAATGTAATCATATGTTATTGTATTCTTTCTTATGTATTAGGATGGGTCTTTACATGTGGTATCAGAGCGGTGGTCTTAGCGAACCAGGTCTGCATTAGTGTGTCTAACTGATAGTTGTTAGGTTGTATTAGTGAGTCTGGACTTCGACCTTAGTTGCATGTCAAAAATTTTTGCTTATCATTTCTTATCAGAAATTACCTGCTTATCATTCTTAAGTCTAGACACATCTTACTGCGTTGATTGCATGAATAGTGTATAGACAAAATTCATATCTTAGCGTATCTGCTAATTCATATCTTAGCGAATCTGTTACTGTAAACTTTGCCTGACATATTCTGTAAAATCCTCCGTAATCTACGAAATCTTTTATTCTATATATATAGATATTCCATGTAAGTAGAATACCATCCGATAGCCAGGAATCATTTCATATCGAAAAATCTTTTATTCAATCGTACTAAATGGAACTCTCCACTAGTTCAAGTCCCTCGAATTCTGATATGGAGTTTCACTCAAGCTTCGAAAGCAGTGTGACCGGAATGGACCAACCAATCAGCCATCATCTATTCTAGATGAATTAGGGATGGGTTCGTAGTCTACTTAATCATTGGAGACAAGAAGAAGGCGATCCATTCCATCCACCACATTGCCCTCTTGGCGATGAACCTGAAGCACTTACCGGCGAACCTGTCCGAGACACCATTTTCTCTCTCATTTCCAGAGTGTCTCGTCACGACTATATATTATCTCAAATTCTATATCTTATTCATCTGTTCGTCTGAACTGCCAATCATCCCGGTGTAATAGAAGAAGTCAACGAGTTCCGCGCTCGGGTAATGACTTTGGAGGATATGGTGCAAAGGTTGCAAGCACCAGCAGCAGCACCGGCAGCAACAGTACCACCATCATCGGCACCAACAGTACCATCAACAACCACATCGGCACCGCAAACCTCAACTTCACAATCTATCCCACGAGCATCAACGTCGTACGTACCATAGATACCAAGGAGTACTAATAGGAATCAATGATGAAGTATTGATTCATAAATTCATTGAAGAAAGATTTTGCAGCGATTATGTAATCTCCAAAATCATAGAGATTATTCTGATTCTGATTACAAATCAGATGAGTGAACAGAGACAGTAGAGTAGAAACCCTGACCGAAATGGTGCACGATTTACTAGCTAGACTCGTTTTAACAACATCATCAACAGTATCGTCAACATCACCAGCACCGTTAGTACCAATAGCATCTATAATATCACAAGCTTCGCCAGTTCAAGAAACACCGTGGACATCATTGCAAATCAACAACGAAGTATTGATTCATAATTTCAATTTCATTGAAGAAATACTTCGTAAAAGTTGTGTAATTTCTAAAGTTTTAGAGATTACTCAATTCTAATTTCAACCGTAAATCAAATGAGTTTAATTTAATATTAACTCATTAAATCTATGTTACAGCTGAAGAAAATATACACTTATATATTTTCATAAAGACTGTAATAAAATTTTTGTACAAAATATTAACTGTGAATTTTTTTTTTAACGGGTAGGTAATACCCGAGAGATATATATAAATTCACAATTAATATGTTACATTCTTCAAATCTGATTCAGCAATCACCAACTATACTCACTACTCTCACAACAATATACATTCGTTTATAAAAATCAAAACAACCATTCTCATCAAAAATTGATTACATATTCTGATTTTGACTAATCAAAATCCAAGTCAAGATTTAACAGAAGACATCACTCTTAGATTCTTACATCTTTCAAAGCTATACTTTGACTTCAAAACTGTGCTAAAACATCATTTCTATTCATAGAACCCAGAAAATATTTGTATCATTCAAAATCCTAGAACATTATATGTATTGATGTGCGTAGGGGTGTATACATAATAGTTATATTTTTACAAGGAAATACTATTAAATATGATACAATTTTACAAAAGTTATTTATTTATTTATAGAGTGGAAATACCTAAACCTTGCTACAACACTTATAGGCAGTGTACCTAATCCTACAGTAGTGTAGTTTTTAGTAAGTCCGGTTCGTCCACAGGGAACTCGCCAAGTTAAACGCTATATTTTTAAAAACTATATTTGTATAAAAATATATATATAGGAGTAGTATTATTATTATAAAAGGGGGTTTTTACCGTTTAATGACCGGTTTGTCAATTTTTAAAACTTTAGTCGCAGTTAAAACCTAATGTAAAATATTAAATATATAAAAGACTTAATTTAAAGCGTAAAGTAAATAACAATAATGAAATTGCGATAAATAAAATGACGATAAATAAAATTACGATAATTAAAAAGTACGATAATTAAAAGTGCAATTAAATATGAAATAAAGAAATTATGCTTATTTAAACTTCCGTAATCATGATGTTTGACGTGTTGATTTTAGTTTATTCCCATGGGTTAATTGTCCTTTGTCCTGGATTATTCAATATGTCCGTCTGGTTTTTGTCCATAACAGTCCATCAGTCATAAATATAAAGTGCGAGTGTCCTCGTCAAATTATCCTCATATCCGAAGTCAAATATTCCAACTAATTGGGGACTTAAACTATAATTACACCAAGTGTCCTTGTACATAATTCACCCTTGTTTTAATAAGTCCATTAACTATTAATCCATTCCCGTGTCCGGTTAAATGAACGATTATTAGTACTTATAAATATCCCGCCCATCGTGTCCGATCGAGTGTATATGGTTATTTAAGGTACGTCCAATTGTAAATCTTTATATTAAATTAACAAACTATCATTTAATTAAACAAATATAAAGCCCATTAATAGCCCATAGTCTAATTTCCACAAGTGTCGTTCTTTTGTCCAAACCCCAATTATGGTACAAAGCCCAATTACCCCTTCTGTAATATTTAGTCCAACATCATGATTACTTCGGCTTAAATAAGCATAATAATAACTTAGCTACGAGATATTAATTTAAAAAGGTTGAACATAACTTACAATGATTAATAATAGCGTAGCGTTACACGGACAGAATTTCGACTTACACCCTTACAACATTCGCTAGCATACCCTTATTATTAAAATTAAAATTAAAATTAAAATTAAAATTAAAATTATAATATAAATATATATATATATATATATATATATATATATATATATATATATATATATATATATATATATATATATATATATATATATATATATATATATATATATATATATATATATATATTACGTGAGATAGAGAGATAGATGGTGTAAACATTCGACCGAATTCGTTGCTTTTTATAGGATGTGGCCTGGTACTGTTCACCATGCGATCGCATGGATTTTGTACTTCCAGGCCATGCGATCGCATGGCCTGCTTTTCCAGCTCACATGAGTTTGTTTGCTTCTTGCCGACGGTTTTATAAATATAATATAATATATATATATATATATATATATATAATTTTAAGAATTAATTATATATTATATTATATTCATGTGCATAGTTGACTTGTAATTTTTAGTCCGTTGCGTCGAGAGTTGAGAGTTGACTCTGGTCCCGGTTCCGGATTTTCGAACGTCCTTGCGTACAATTTAATATCTTGTACTTTGCGTTTTGCGTCTTGTACTCTTGTAATTTTGAGACGTTTCTCATCAATAATTTGAACCACTTTGATTGTACTTTGTACTTTTGAGCTTTTTGGTCATTTGCGTCTTCAATTCGTCGAATCTGTCTTTTGTCTTCACCTTTTATTATTTAAACGAATATCACTTGTAAATAGAACAATTGCAACTAAAAGCTTGTCTTTCTTGAGGGATAATGCTATGAAATATATGTTCGTTTTTAGCATTATCAAATATTCCCACACTTGAGCGTTACTTGTCCTCAAGCAATATAGTCTTGAAATACAAATACTAGAATCACTTCTTTATTCTTCACACTTTGTACATCAGTGATTTCTATACGGCGGTATGAACAATGGTAGTAACGTTGTGGTTTACAGTCCCACATGACTATGAAAATTTAGATCCTTAAGGAAATTAGATCTTTATGAAAACATTTGATCTTTTGAAAATTCAATCTAGCTTTTACCCTAGATAAGTTTTCCGAAATAACCCTTCACCGGTGTTTGCAAATTATTTTTGTGGGTTTTGTGGGCTTCATATTTGAAAATTTTACCAAAACTTGCGGTTTTGTGTCACCCACTTGCTAACCTTGTATTGGGAAAGCAACACGTCCAGTATACTTGTTCTGTATATTACCTTTCGGTAAACTACCGTCCGGTTGTAAAGGAAAGCGTTGAATAAGCAACTGTTAAGGCAATGTCCCGTGACAAGCTTTTGTTTATGGTCTATATCGTGTCGGATGCAATTACTATCATTTGTAGGAGCAATAGTAAAGATCACCCTATAATTTTTCGGTCTGGCACAAGGTCCTGTCTTTGACCATGCTATGCAACCACCGTTCTTACGGTTGACACCCGATTTGGTTCAGGTGACCTAATGAATTCCAGGTGAATTCCTGGGATTTTATGTTCAATGGTAATGAACGCATTGAAAATGGGTTTTTAGAAAACAAATCGGTTTTAATTTGATCAAAATATTTTCTCGTTCAAGCTCGAGTTTAGATATCATCGAATTCCATGAGTTTGTAATTCTCAATCTTTAAAATTCAATCTCAAGGATTGAGTAATATCAGTCTTAAAAGCTGATTTTTGATCTTTTAAGGAGATTATCCTTTCTGGGGATCTGATTCATTAGTCTTATCAAGCTAATTTGCACGGCGCCCTCCCTATTTTACGAGACAGATCCTCTCATGGTTAGGATAAGTCTGACCACTTGGCGACCCTGTTTGATGCTGAGGTCCATGGATTTCCAGCTGATTTTCGAGAAAAATTTTCAAGGTTTTTCGTAGACTTTACAACTGGTCTGGACGACAACTTCCTGACCTAAATCAAGAAGCGCGTTTCTTTTTCAGAAGACTTTATTTCCTTTTAATGATGGAATTGATTCATCGTGTAGATCCATCTTTTCTTTCAAATATATTATAAGAAATTGGGTAAAACTGATAAAATTGTCCAAAACAAAAATATCTTCAGTTATTTGTACAAAAATATGTGATATATGTTTTAAATAACTTGGTAAATTTTTCCCACACTTGGCTTTTATTTTCCTTTCTTTGCCTTTTTATTGTCCTCTATTCCATTTTAAATGAATTCTAACATTTTGAGTTATTTCTCAATTTATGTCCTTTCCGAGGTAACAATAATTTCGGTGTTAACACCTAGTTTTACCGTTCATAAATATGTATAAACATGATTTTGAATTCAATTATTTGAAAATTTTGAAAAATTTACAAGAATTGGGTAGTCAGTATATAAGACTAGGGCTGTTCTTTATTATCAGAGAGCACTAGATTCTAATAAAACTACTACGTTACTAGTATTTTTAATGGTAACCAAATGTATAAGTTAAAATTTTAAAAATCCGAAAGAATTTAATCCCTTCCCACACTTAAGATCTTGCAATGCCCTCATTTGCAAGAAATCAGTAACAATTTAAATTATTGAGGGTGATTAGCGTAGAAAAATGATTAAATTTTACCAAAGTTTCCAAACATATTGGTGTTTGTTTGCTGAATGATAAATGGTGCACATCATTTGTTCATTCCGTCTTGTTGTTACATCACATTTGTTTTTAGTTTTGTCGTCAAAATTAGTAGCTTTTGCTGAACTTAATGCGAGTCTTTGAAAATGCGCTATTTTACTCTGTTGTGTACAATTGACAATATACATACATACAAATAACATGCATGGTAATTTGAAATGGGACTTAAAATCCCACTTTCAAATCAAATATGAATATTAGTACAACATAATAAAAATATTAAACATTACATAAAAGTATCAATATTTGCATGTTTAAACATAAATAAATAAAAATAATAAAAAATAAAAACCATAGAAATCACCAATGGGAACTATATCAATCTGGATAGGGGTTCCAGTTCATGTCGTCGATCGGGTTCCATGGTTGGTGATAGGTGTACTGGTAGGCCTGGTTAGGGTCGTAGAGAGTATATGGTGGTCTCATCTCGGGCTGGTGTGGAGGATAGTAAGCAGGTCGGGTCGGTACGTAGTGATCCTGAGGTGATAGCCGGATCATGATCTGACGCTGATGATAGTCCCATCTATCATGCTGTCGTTGCCTGGAATGCTCATACTCATTCCGGGCTTGCCACTGCTCGTACCGTCTATGTCTCTCCTCATTTGTCATTTCTACCTCATCTACACGTTGGTAGACGTCAGTCATAGCCTCCCTAATCACATCCCTAATGTCATCTACTTCCTCCATTTCCTCATCTGAACCTCTCTCTACCTGAGGATGATTACCAACATATGGTATTGCCTGATTGCATCTGCTCTTTAATACCTTAGCACTGAAACGACCCGACCCAATCCATAGGGACGAATACAATAACATATGATTACATTGCGAGGCATTTGACCTCTATATGATACGCTTTATAAACATTGCATTCTTTTGAAAAGATATACCATAAATGAATATTTAAAATTCAATGTTTTCGACATCTGATGATTTCTACATATAGACAATCACCGTAAATAACAGTTTACAAGAATACTTCCGTTTACAATGCAGTCAAAATAAATACACGGTGATGATTTTGTGAATGCAATGCTTCCTCGAATAAAACATGTATGACTCCATGCACATGGTTTCTCTAATATATATTCAAACAGTGGAAGACTTCTAGGAACCTGAGAATAAACATGCTTTAAACGTCAACATAAAGTTGGTGAGATATAGGTTTAATGCTAGCAGCGTTATAAATATAGACCACAAGATTTCATATACATAAACGTTTTAATAAAAATATTCTAAGTGGTTGAGCACTTGATAACCATACTTAACATTTAATCAACGTCGCATATTCCCTTTATTATGAAATCTCACTACACTGTACCAAGTGTAGTCACCGAAACGAAGTACTGTGCAACCGTTGAATACTGGTCGTCCAGTCCGGTTGGGGTTGTCAGGCCCGATAGATCTATCAACAGGATTCGCGTTTACAATACCACATGTAAATAGTAGTTACCAAGCTACAGGGAAGTATGCCAGTGGTATAACTCAACGTAGAATATATTTTTATATCACTTGTGTCCATAACGTAAATCATAAAATGCATGTATTCTCATCCCGAAATATTTAGAGTTTAAAAGTGGGACTATATACTCACTTTTGCCTTGAAGGTATTTAACTCGACTTGGTCTCCGATAGATATCACGAACCTAACCATATATGTATAATATATCAACATATTTTCTTTTCAAGTAATCTTTATATATATATATATATATATATATATATATATATATATATATATATATATATATATATATATATATATACTTTTAATACTTTTAATATTTTCTTAGTCCGTAGTTAGCAGTCCGATGTTAGTGGTCCACAATTAGTTGCTCAATAAAATAAATAAAGACCCCATCGTATTTGTATTGATCAGAATTAATCACGACCCATGGTACCATGTTGTCAAATGACGTGTTGCGTACATAAAGTACCGTGTTGTCAAATGACGTGTTGCGTACAATCATGAGGTCTTATGATTAATCTTCTCGTGTTGTTTACGGGTGGTCCTGAAATATGTAAAATAAAATCATAAGTAATTATATATAAAATATCATATTAATTAGAAAAGATATGATTAATTTACTTTATCTCCAAATATTTTCGTAGCTAAACTAGCTTCGGATACCCAATCTTGTTTTAGTCGTAGTTTCTTCATTACAACTCCGTTTTTGTTGGTTCAACTAGCCACTTCCTTGGATTGAGTCAAATTTTAAGAATATGAACTGAAAATACCTTAGTTTGTATTTGAAATCACAGGTTATAGGTCAAACTTTGATAAAACTTATGAAAGTGATCATTTCCGTTGTAAAAACAACATCTAGATGATCATTTTTATAAAAATACTTACACTTTGAGTTACACCATGAGATTTTTATATATTAACATATTCATAAGAAGTATCATTTTTCCAGAATATAAACTTCCAATTCAAAGTTCAAGATGGTTTTTAATTATCCAACCAAAAACAGCCCCCGGTTGCACTCCGACGACGTAGATTCAGTTTTTAAGGTGTTCTTTGTAAAACTAAGTTATATCTTGTTAAGTTAGCATATCATTATGATATATTACAGGTCTTGAAGTGTTTTAAAATTTAAGTTAGAAGGATCTATTTAATTTGTAAACAAGTTTGAAATCATTCAAACTATGTTCTTGTTGTTAAAATTTTACAACATAAAATAAGATAGCTATATAATTATGAATCGAACAAGATTATGAACAAGGTTACTACCTAAAGTTACTTGGACAAAGTTACTGTAAGAGATAAGAAAAAATCTTGGAATCAAAGAGTGGTGGAGTTAGATCAAAAGGTTGGAAGTATACTTCTTCAAATGGGTGGTTATTTTGATATGTTCTTGAAAGAGTTTTCTTATGGAGTTTAAGGCTTGTAATTGAAGCTAAATGATGGGAAAAATGCTTGGAGATGATCAAGTATGAAGTTAGGAGTATTTTGAGAGAGAAATGAGGGTGTAGGTATGAGAAAATGGAGTGAAGAAATGGTGTTCATTCATAAAAACGTTTTTAGTTTATAAAGAAAGAAAAGGATTCCTAATTTTGTTTTCTTACTAATAATTCATGCTACTTGACAAATCCTAGTTACCTCATATCTAGGGCAGCAATAATATTGATTAGAATGTTGATTTGATGTGTATATACCAATAGTAAATACATATAGAAGCTGGGTATGATACGGGTACATATACCCTAGATATACGTATAGAAATCTTGAGGAAACGGAATGAGAATTCAAATATAGCTATCTTTTTTGAATATACTTATATTGTTTTATGTATTTAAGTCCTTAAAAAGTGATTAAATACATTATATATACGATACATGTATAAGCATTATAGGTTATAAGTATATATATCAAAGAATGTTACGTATAGTTATCGTTTTGAAAACTTAAGTTAGTAGTTTCAAAATATACTTATAACTCATTGTCATTAGTACACAATGAGATGTTAAACCATCCTTAGATCATGTTAAATATATATAAATACATATATATACACAAACGTATAATTATCATATTTTATATAGTTCGTGATATCATCGGTCAAATTGGACGGTCAAACATTGTGTAAAACTCTTTTCAAAAACACAAGTCTCAACAATTTGGATTGCTTATCATGTTGGTAAGGTTTAATTTATGTAAATATTAATCTCATAAGTATAAAACGATTGGAAAAATCCGGGTCGTTACAGTACCTACCCGTTAAATAAATTTCGTCCCGAAATTTGAATGGGATGGTCATGGCTGACAATAAGTATGTTTTCATGACGTATACGAGTTGGAAATTAGAGTTTTATTATCATCAAGTAATATTGATAAAGCAATTTGATTTTTGTGAAGAGTACGAGTGAGGCTATCACCAAAGGGTGAAATGAGTAGGTATAGATTCGTCATATCTTTTGACGTAGATAGGATTGATTTCCAAGTTCAAGAGATTTGGAGTAAAATCTTCATAATGAGATTTGATTCTTCGATAATCAAGGAAATTAGAATCCGCTTTAAATGTGATCATCTATTTTGATTGCTCTGTCGGATCTTTTACTATAAATCCACCTCCCTTCATTTCCTTACAACTCATAACTTCTATTCTTCCTCCCTCAATTCATACTTTAAAACATTTATCAGTATGATTCATCCAGTACTGATCCTGGATATACTCTTAACTTTCATCTCTGTCATTCTTCTTTTTCATCTACCTCCGGAGGATTTTATTTATTTCTACTATTACCTTGGGGTTATAGTATTGTTAATTCTCCCGTGCCTTTACGTTGCAATACGTATTGATATATACGGTTTGTAATTTATTTGTTGTTGTCGAGCTTTATATTTTCTTTTATATTCAACAGTTCCATACTTCTGTTTCCTCTTCCCGACTTCGAGTCAAGCGAATAATGGTCTGGAATTCGTAGGTATGGATTTTGAAATAAACATAGTTAATGTTATAAGAAGGAAATAGTAATTGCACGATCTTGATTTGGTAAGTTACCAGAATGTCCAAAAAGATATAATTATCAAGGAGATATGTTCTTAATATGTTTGGAGATTGGGTAGAATGTAAGAGTTGTGTAACATGGCACATGATGACGTTATGATCTGTGAATCATTATGTTCCATTTAGAAACTCAGCATGAATTACTGTAATATAATCACGTTGATCAAGTGTCATTATATTATACTAATTCATGCTTCAGTTTCCAACACTACTTCAAAACATTCATATTTTAAACTCGAATTTTTCAGAATTTAGAAACTAACACAGTTTCTTTTATGTTGTAACGCAAATATTGTGAAGAGATAAATGATTTTTGATGAGGATAGTTGGGAATATATCTTCAGGAATATCGGAGATATTTATAATGAAAAATACGATGATATCTTAGAATATCTAAGATCAGGGAATGACGCGGAAAATCTGTCTGTGAAGGTTTAGAATAAGGAGTAAGGTTCTTACTAACGGTTTCAGCAGACACTGAATCATTTGAATCCTTTGAAGGTAGATTTCGTCATTGTGATTTGTCCACGACCTCCTTTATACTTTGCTCAATCCGTTTTCCAGTACCAAATTTTTCGTTCGAGCTTTTCCAATCTATTATTTGTCAAACTTCTGACTGTAATTGTTGTCTACTGTCTTTACCACTTTATCAGTCTTTTCCAAAACTTAATAGCACTAATTCGTAGACTGGAACATTTTTCAGAAACTTCACATTTGAAATATGTAATTCTTGGGGATAGACGTTGTATATATATATATATAACTGCCAAAATAGAAATGCTGCGAGATTTCAAAATACCAATTGTTGATTCCGCCAAAGGGGTAACGAGTTGCTGGTACATCTGCTGATAATGTCGTGGAATATAAAAGGTGCCCTGGTAACAAAAGGGTAATCGTATGTATTACAGGTTATAATAAGGCTACTTTGAATGGAAAGTCGAGGCTGACTTGCTGAAACTGTGACAAATTTTGCTATTTTGAAAAGGAATAGCAAAGTTATTTTTTCTAATAAATGCTAAAAGATTTAACGCGGATACGTGTTAAATTATGTCCTTGGTTTCGAGAGCTTTTCAGGTGCAAGACTGCGGGTAATGTGTGGTTGGATCATCATCTCGATTGTCCATTATTTGAAGTGTCTTCAGGAATTTCGAAGGGTTTGATCATAGATTGTAATTGTTAATATACATATGATGTTTTAGGACTTTGAATGATACAAATATTTTTTTGGGTTCCAAGAATCGAATGATGTTCTAGCATAGTTTTGAAGTCAAAGTATAGTTTTGAAAGATGTAAGAGTCCTAAGAGTGATGTCTTCTGTTAAGTCTTGACTTGGATTTCGTTTTGTCGTAATCAAATTTGGATGAGAATGGTTGTTTTGATTTCTATGAAAGAATGTATATTATTGTGAAGGTAGTGAGTATAGTTGATGATTGTTGAATCAGAGTTGAAGAATATAATCATATTAATTGTGAATTTATATATCTCTCGGGTATTACCTACCCCTTAAAAAAATTTCACAAGTAATGTTTTGTACCAGAGAATTTTATTACAATCTTTATGAAAATATATGTACATATATATCTTCTTCAGATGTAATCATGAATTTAATAAGTCAATATAATATTAGACTCATTTGATTTTCGGTTTGAGCTAGAATAAGTAATCTCTAAAACGATTAGGAACCACATATTCTTCACAGAATATTAATGAAGTTATGAATCAATACTTCATTATTTATTCTTATATATATTTCCTTAGTGAATCATGCTGATACTCATTGAAATCTTGCTAACTTCGCAAGATATGAATGTTGTTTCCCAGTAAGCTTCGAGTACATTGAAGATGAAAGTGTAAAATCAAACATATTATTGAATAATACACTTGGTTTATTATAAAACGAAATTCATTGAATTGAAACAGGGATTGTAGTTAATGATGATTAAGTTGCTGACGAAGGACGTACATCATTGCATATTTGTAGTATGAATTTAAACGAGTAGTGTCTACCCTTTTTCAATTCATACTTAATAGCTTAGTACGAAAAGATTTATTTTGGTTTCCGAATTCATATATATAAAATATTTATATAAATTCTTCAGAAGAATGAGTTAATACTTCATAACTCGTTGATGCAATATACTCGTTATTGATGATGTCCACGGTGATTCTTGAACTGGTGGAGCTTGTGATGTTAAAGTTGCTGATGATTCTAACGATATTGACAGCACTGACTGTGTTGGTGAGGCTAAGGGTACTGCTGATGCTGTTGGTAAAACAAGTCTAGCTTGTACCTTACGCATCATTCTTGTCGGGGTTTCTACTCTTCCTTTTATCATTTCTGTCCACTCATCTGATTTATGGTTAAGGCAGAAATAGGTAATCTCTATGTCTTTAGAGATTACATAATCACCATAGAATGTTTCTCCGATGAAGTTATGAATCAATACTTCATCGTTTGTTGTTGTTGGTACTTCTTGGTATCTATGGTGCGTGTGACGTTGATATCCGAGGTACGGATGGTGATATTGAGGCGTGTGATGCGAATGTGATTGTTGGTGGTGGTAATAATCCTGTTGATGTTAATGATGGTGATAACGTTGATGCTGGTGATGCTGCTGGTGCTTAGGGTATTGAGGCTTGCGATGTTGATGTTATTGACGGTACTGGTTATGCTGCTGATGCTGCTGATTGTGTGTGTAACCTTCGTACCATATTATCCAAAGCCACTACCCGAGTGCGAAGCTCGTTGACTTCTTCTATTACACCGGGGTGATTGTCGGTTCGGACGAGTGGATAAATAAAATCTAGAATTTGATGTAGTATATAATCGTGACGAGATACTCTGGAAATGAGAGAGAAAATGGTTTCTCGAACAGGTTCGCCGGTAAGTGCTTCAGGTTCATCGTCAAGAGGGCAATTTGGTGGATGGAAGGGATCACCTTCTTCTTGTCTCCAATGATTGAGGAGGCTACGAACCCATCCCCAATCCATCCAAAATAAATGATGACTGATTGGTTGATCCATTCCGGTCACACTGCTTTCGGAGCTTGAGTGGTATTCCATATCGGAATCCGAGGGACTTCAACTAGTGACGAGTTCCATTTCGTATGATTGAATAAAGGATTTTTCGATATAAAATGATTTTCCGGCTATCGAGTGGTATTCTAATTATATAGAATATCCACATATATAGAACAAAAGATCTCATAGATTACGGAGGGATTTACGGAATATGTCAGACAAAGTTTACAGTAACAGATACGCGTAGATATGAATTAGCAAATACGCTAAGATATGAATTTTATCTATACACCATTCATGCAATGAATGCAGTAAGACGCGTTTAGACTTAAGATGATAAGCAGGTAATTTCCTACAGATGATAAGTAGATGATTTTCGACACAAAATGATAAGCAAAATTTTGACATGCAGACACGGTCGAAGTCCAGACTCACTAATGCAACCTAACGACTTATCAGTTAGACACACTAATGCAGACCTGGTTCACTAAGACCACTGCTCTGATACCACATGAAACGACCCGACCCAATCCATAGGGACGATTACAATAACATATGATTACATTCATTTGACCTCTATATGATACGTTTTATAAACATTGCATTCTTTTGAAAAGATATACCATAAATGAATATTTAAAATTCAATGTTTTCGACATCTGATGATTTCTACATATAGACAATCACCGTAAATAACAGTTTACAAGAATACTTCCGTTTACAATGCAGTCAAAATAAATACACGGTGATGATTTTGTGAATGCAATGCTTCCTCGAATAAAACATGTATGACTCCATGCACATGGTTTCTCTAACATATATTCAAACAGCGGAAGACTTCTAGGAACCTGAGAATAAACGTGCTTTAAACGTCAACATAAAGCTAGTGAGATATAGGTTTAATGCTAGCAGCGTTATAAATATAGACCACAAGATTTCATATACATAAACGTTTTAATAAAAATATTCTAAGTGGTTGAGCACTTGATAACCATACTTAACATTTAATCAACGTCGCATATTCCCTTTATTATGAAATCTCACTACACTGTACCAAGTGTAGTCAATGAAACGAAGTACTGTGCAACCGTTGAATACTGCTCGTCCAGTCCGGTTGGGGTTGTCAGGACCGATAGATCTATCAACAGGATTCGCGTTTACAATACCACATGTAAATAGTAGTTACCAAGCTACAGGGAAGTATGCCAGTGGTATAACTCAACGTAGAATATATTTTTATATCACTTGTGTCCATAACGTAAATCATAAAATGCATGTATTCTCATCCCGAAATATTTAGAGTTTAAAAGTGGGACTATATACTCACTTTTGCCTTGAAGGTATTTAACTCGACTTGGTCTCCGATAGATATCACGAACCTAACCATATATGTATAATATATCAACATATTTTCTTTTCAAGTAATCGTTATATATATATATATATATATATATATATATATATATATATATATATATATATATATATATATATATATATATATATATATATATATATACTTATAATACTTTTAATATTTTCTTAGTCCGTAGTTAGTAGTCCGATGTTAGTGGTCCACAATTAGTTGCTCAATAAAATAAATAAAGACCCCATCGTATTCGTATTGATCAGAATTAATCACGACCCATGGTACCATGTTGTCAAATGACGTGTTGCGTACATAAAGTACCGTGTTGTCAAATGACGTGATGCGTACAATCATGAGGTCTTATGATTAATCTTCTCGTGTTGTTTACGGGTGGTCCTGAAATATGTAAAATCAAATCATAAGTAATTATATATAAAATATCATATTAATTAGAAAAGATATGATTAATTTACTTTATCTCCAAATATTTTCGTAGCTAAACTAGCTTCGGATACCCAATCTTGTTTTAGTCGTAGTTTCTTCATTACAACTCCGTTTTTGTTGGTTCAACTAGCCACTTCCTTGGATTGAGTCAAATTTTAAGAATATGAACTGAAAATACCTTAGTTTGTATTCGAAATCACAGGTTATAGGGCAAACTTTGATAAAACTTATGAAAATGATCATTTCCGTTGTAAAAACAACATCTAGATGATCATTTTTATAAAAATACTTACACTTTGAGTTACACCATGAGATTTTTATATATTAACATATTCATAAGAAATATCATTTTTCCAGAATATAAACTTCCAATTCAAAGTTCAAGATGGTTTTTAATTATCCAACCCAAAACAGCCCCCGGTTGCACTCCGACGACGTAGATTCGGTTTTTAAGGTGTTCTTTGTAAAACCAAGTTATATCTTGTTAAGTTAGCATATCATTATGATATATTACAGGTCTTGAAGTGTTTTAAAATTTAAGTTAGAAGGATCTATTTAGTTTGCAAACAAGTTTGAAATCATTCAAACTATGTTCTTGTTGTTAAAATTTTACAACATAAAATAAGATAGCTATATAATTATGAATCGAACAAGATTATGAACAAGGTTACTACCTCAAGTTACTTGGACAAAGTTACTGTAAGAGATAAGAAAAAATCTTGGAATCAAAGAGTGGTGGAGTTAGATCAAAAGGTTGGAAGTATACTTCTTCAAATGGGTGGTTATTTTGATATGTTCTTGAAAGAGTTTTTTTATGGTGTTTAAGGCTTGTAATTGAAGCTAAATGATGGGGAAAATGCTCGGAGATGATCAAGTATGAAGTTAGTAGTATTTTGAGAGAGAAATGAGGGTGTAGGTATGAGAAAATGGAGTGAAGAAATGGTGTTCATTCATAAAAACGTTTTTAGTTTATAAAGAAAGAAAAGGATTCCTAATTTTGTTTTCTTACTAATAATTCATGCTACTTGACAAATTCTAGTTACCTCATATCTAGGGCAGTAATAATGTTGATTAGGATGTTGATTTGATGTGTATATACCAATAGTAAATACATATAGAAGCTGGGTATGATACGGGTACATATACCCTAGATATACGTATAGAAATCTTGAGGAAACGGAATGAGAATTCAAATATAGCTATCTTTTGTGAATATACTTATATTGTTTTATGTATTTAAGTCCTTAAAAAGTGATTAAATACATTATATATACGATTCATGTATAAGCATTATAGGTTATAAGTATATATATCAAAGAATGTTACGTATAGTTATCGTTTTGAAAACTTAAGTTAGTAGTTTCAAAATATACTTATAACTCATTGTCATTAGTACACAATGAGATGTTAAACCATCCTTAGATCATGTTAAATATATATAAATACATATATATACACAAACGTATAATTATCGTATTTTATATAGTTCGTGATATCATCGGTTAAATTGGACGGTCAAACGTTGTGTAAAACTCTTTTCAAAAACACAAGTCTCAACAATTTGGATTGCTTATCATGTTGGTAAGGTTTAATTTATGTAAATATTAATCTCATAAGTATAAAATGATTGGAAAAATCCGGGTCGTTACAAGCACCCTGATAGACCCTCAATCCTAAAGGCTCAACCTGTTCCCTACATACCAAAAGTGGACCTCCTTGATCCCTATCTACACCTAAATACTCTCCAATGAGAGTAACAAAAATACCTCCTCCTATTATTCCCCCTTCCTGTATTTCTTCCACCATCTTAGTCAAATAAAAACCAACACAGTAAGGGATATTAACAAAGCCTCTTGGGTCTCGAATACACTTTAGGTAGAATAAATCATGTAAGGTCATTTTCTCCTTGTTGTGACCTCTCTGTGTAATCGAGTTAGCCAGAAATCTATGAATTATACGAATCTCGGCTTTGTTAATATGTAAGTAGGTATGTGTTCCTGCCCGCCCAAAAACATTAAAATCTGATATACGCCTCCAGACGGCGTTAGCATCAAAATTCCTATCTACCCTTTCACCATAATAAATCAAATTCATACAATTGGGTAGTAGCAATTCAGCGGGCATATATATCTGTAAAGCCCTGGCCATGTCCAGCATGGACATCCTGTACATCCTACGGCCAAGTATAAATCTAAGAAAACTTCTATCATCTAACCTATCTACATCCACATTAAGTGAAATAGTACTCATAAGCTCAATGCACCATTCCTTATATACAGGCCTACGAATGGTGAATAAACGTTCCCAATCGGGAAAAGAAGAGCTGTCATACCTTTGGATCAAATGCTGTCTAACTGAGTTAACTAGTTGGACCCTTTCCAAAGGCTCCCAATCGATTACCCTCGGCACTTCTACATTTTTCGGTACCAGTTTGAATTTGTTACTTTGATATGTTGGGTAATCTTTCCAACTTCGGTCAAATCTCATATTAGGATGCAACTGTTCTTCATGAATCATCGGATGTGCTACTATCGGATGCATCGGAAATACTATGTAGGCATCAACATATTCTTGTTGCGGATCATAATAAGGTACGTGTTGATCAAGTTGTTGTTGTTCCTGTTGTTGCTCCGGTTCATATTGCATTTCTGGTTCAGGTTCTGGAGCAGGTTGTCTAGATGATGATGATGCACCATCAGTTTTAGTAAATCTCTGCAAAACACATTAAACACAAAATTTGTGCATCCAAATATGCATTAGTGTTAGCAAAATAACAACTTGAAACAATTACAATAACATGTTTAATCAAAATTAAACTTATACACATTTTCACAATTTTAACAATTCTACACTTTTTCAAATAAGCATATATGAAAATATTTACAAAGTTCATAAGCATTCAACTCAAATAACATGTTAAAATAACCATTACTAGTAATTAAACAAGTTTCAAATGGCATTTACATCAACTTAATCAAGTTCATGAATTTTATACCTAAAAAGTCCACTTTAATTCTCAAAAATCATGTTTAGGATCAAAGTTTGGATCATTTAACTACCTAAACATGTTACACTACTTAATTTAGCAATAATTCATGACAAAAATCGGCCATAACCTATTTATATCAAAAAGCCCCAAATTGCTCAAGAACACAAACCCTAGATTCCAAAAAATTTTTAAGTTTTTGGCTTTAAATCATGTTAAATAGCATCAATCTAGGTTATACATGCATAAAATACTAACAATTAAACACTAATTACACTAGAAATTAACAAAATCAAATTAGGTAAATTATAGCTCAAGAACACTAAAAATCAAATTTAAAGAGGTGTAGGGGTGAAATTTTTACCTTC
Organism: Rutidosis leptorrhynchoides; assembly: GCF_046630445.1. Classification (NCBI taxonomy): domain Eukaryota; kingdom Viridiplantae; phylum Streptophyta; class Magnoliopsida; order Asterales; family Asteraceae; genus Rutidosis; species Rutidosis leptorrhynchoides. The sequence continues at coordinate 540,365,947 of NC_092333.1, forward strand.
TTTGAAAAGCTTCTGAACAATTTCATGATTAGAGCGAGAAATTTGACGAATTATGGTGAAAAATTGTGAATTTTAGAGGTGATTTGGGAGTAGGTTCGTATATGTGTGTGTGTGTTTGTGGTGAAGACAGAACAGCGAGCTGCTCTTGTATCTGACCAGATTTTTGCCTCTAGTTTAAATCCCATGCGATCGCATGGGGGCCGGGGTTTTTTTTTTATTTATAAAAACCATTACTAATAAAACATATAATTAATTAAAAATTAAAATTTTCTTTCTTTTTAGGATGAGGGTGTTTCAGATCGTTGTCCTAGTCCGTCCCTCGACAAAATTTTAAAAATTTCTCACGTTTTAAGCGCGGTTTTAAAAATAAAGATTTTTGGGTTTTTTTAATATTTTTGGCATACTTTAATTTAATAAGATTAAAAATAATGATAATAAAAGTTCTCGTCCCTCCCTCGGGTAAAGCAATTTCTGTTCAACGACCTAGTTTTCAACTCACGATGAATTTTAAAAATCATATTTTTAACTTAGTGAAATAAAGTAAATTTTTGTTTTTAAATTCACACCAAACTTAAATTTAAAATGCATAAAATTAAAAATTCATATTTTTAAAATTAAAAATTCACCAAATTTATATTATATTTTTGTTTTTATACATACAAAATTATATTAAAAATATTAATTTTTCAAATAGGTACAAATTTAAATATATTGATTTTAAAAAGTTTACAATATTAATTTAATATTTATATATTAATTTTAAAAACATGGTAAAAATTAAAATTAAAAATCTTTTTTGGTCTTTTATCCCACTTTAATCAATCAAATATTATCAAAAATATACGCCCCTCTTTTCGGTAAAGTAGTTTCGGTTCCATAACCTAGTTTTACTCCTGACGAATTTTTGAAATATTTTGGATTGATTGATTAAAGATATTTATACCTTAAGAATAAACGGTAAATTTCGCAGTGATGTAATAAATTTTTGTATGATATCAATAATTTCGGTTACGCATACCTAATTTTATTGAATACCAATTTAATACTTTATAGCGAACGATTCAGCGTTTATTATCAAAAGGTTAAAAGCAATAAATAATAAAAATAAAAACTGTACATACTTACCTGTGAAAAAGAATTCTCAGAGACCTGCTTTAGTCGACTCATAGGAGAGTCGTGTGATTTGATTTTCCATAGCTACATAAGCATATCCTCGATTCTTCAATATCTTTTCTTCTAAACATATGAACGGTCCTTCTCTGTATAGAGTAACAAATTCGGTATTTGAATATGTTTGATTATTTGAACATTTACCTTCGTGTGACCATTTTCCGCATTTATAACATCTTTCAAGGTGTCGTGCTCTTCTTTTCGTTGCGGATTTTGAATGATCTTTTCTGAGTTCTTTTCTTACTCCGTCCATTTTTTCTCTTATGAATGATACTAGTTCACTCGGAAGTGTGTCATTATTACGTTTAGTAATCATAGCATGTAGCATTAGACCATGGTTCAGATCAAAGGAATTCTTCATCTCGTAAAACCTAAAAAAATAAAAATTCAGAATGGGGGGAGAAGACTAGTTCTTTAGGGTCTGCTAGGGAAAGACCATTCGGATTCCATTCTCAGAAACTACACGAAAACAGAATATCTAACTCTAACAGAAATGCAAATTACCCTAAAAAGATTCGAACCTTCCCACACTTAGTCAGTTGTGGTGTCGAAATTGTGATTAACTTCATCTTCAACTTCCATTAGATTATCTATGTAATGTTTAACTCTGTGACCATTAACTTTAAATTCAATCCCATTTGAATTTATTAATTCTACTGTTCCGTATGGGAAAACTCTTTTGACTATGAATGGTCCAGACCATCTTGATTTCAATTTTCCAGGAAATAGCTTGAATCGTGAATTGAAAAGTAGAACTCTGTCTCCTTCCTTAAATTCTTTTGAACTTCTGATTCTTTTATCATGTCATTTCTTCGTTCTTTCTTTATAGATTAACGAATTTTCATATGCTTCATGTCTTAATTCTTCTAATTCGTTTAATTGACTTAACCGTAGATGTCCAGCTTCAAGTAAATCAAGATTACATGTCTTCAAAGCCCAAAATGCTTTGTGTTCAATTTCTACTGGAAGATGACATGCTTTTCCGTAAACGAGTTTAAAAGGTGTGGTTCCAATTGGAGTTTTGTAGGCTGTTCTAAAAGCCCAGAGTGCATCCTCCAATTTTATGGACCATTCCTTCGGATTTGATCCTACGGTTTTTTCTAGAATACGTATTAATGCTCGGTTGGTATTTTCAACTTGTCCACTTGTTTGTGGATGATAAGCGGTTGGGATTTTATGAGTTACTCCATATCTTTTGAGAACTTTCTCAAGTTGATTATTACAAAAATGAGTACCCCGATCACTTATTAAAGCTTTCGGTGTTCCAAACCTTGCAAAAAGACGTTTTAAGAAGTTGATTACAACTCGTGCATCATTAGTTGGGAGCGCTTGTGCTTCCGCCCATTTAGATACATAATCAATGGCAACGAGGATGTAGAGTTTATTATGAGATTTTGGAAATGGACCCATAAAGTCAATACCCCAAATGTCAAATACTTCACATACTTGAATGACATTTTGTGGCATTTCATCACGTTGACTTATTTTTCCGGTCCTTTGACAAGCATCACAGGATTTGCAAAGAAGGTGTGCGTCTTTGAAAATTGTAGGCCAATAGAATCCAGCATCGTAAACTTTTCTTGCTGTAAGTTGAGGCCCATAATGCCCTCCTGTTGGTCCTGTGTGACAATGGTTTAAGATTTTACTAGCTTCGTCTCCGAATACACATCGGCATATTATTCCATCGAGACAACTTTTAAATAAATGTGGATCTTCCCAGAAATAGTGTTTTATATCACTAAAGAATTTCTTTCGTTTTTGGTACGATAACCCTTTTTCGAGGAATCCACATACTAAATAGTTTGCATAGTCTGCAAACTATGGAATTTCATTATAATCTATCTTCAAAAGATATTCATCAGGAAAGTTATATTGTATGGCCGATTCATTTAGAACTTCTAATTCAGGATTTTCAAGACGAGAAAGATGATCAGCGGCGAGATTTTCTGCTCCCTTTTTATCTCAGATTTCAATATCGAACTCTTGTAAGAACGATGTCTTCTTTAACCATGAAATGGCATTTATCCCAATTAAGTACTAGATTTGATTGTTCGCATCTAATAAGAATTAGTTCAAGATTAACTAGACATGTTTCAAATGTATCACCGAAGACTGAAAAGTCATCCATGAAAACTTCCATGCATTCTTCTATCATGTCGTGAAAAATCGCCATCATGCACCTTTGAAAGGTTGCAGGGGCGTTGCAAAGTCCAAATGGCATGCGTTTGTAAGCAAAAGTACCATAAGGGCATGTGAATGTGGCTTTTTCTTGGTCCTCGGGTGCTATTGGAATTTGAAAGTATTCGGAAAAACCGTCAAGAAAACAATAGTAACTATTTCCGGCTAATCTTTCTAACATTTGATCAATGAAAGGTAAAGGAAAGTGATCTTTTCTGGTGGCGTCATTTAATTTTCTATAATCAATACAAACACGCCATCCTGTTACAGTCCTAGTAGGAATAAGCTCATTTTTCTCATTTGTGATGACAGTCATGCCACCCTTCTTAGGTACGCATTGAACTGGGCTTACCCATGGACTATCAGAAATTGGATAAATTAAACCTGCATCTAGCATTTTAATAATTTTTTTCTTAACAACATCTTGCATATTAGGATTTAGTCTTCATTGGCGTTGCACATACGTTTTATGACCTTCTTCCATAAGGATTTTATGTGTGCAATACGAAGGACTTATACCTTTAATGTCATGAATCTTTCATGCAATAGCTGGATTATGAGCTTTTAGCACAGAAATGAGTTGAGATTTTTCATTTTCAGTAAGAGAAGATGATATTATTACAGGTAATTCAGATTCACCATGTAAATTAGCATATTCCAAATGATTTGGAAGTGGCTTTAACTCTAATGTCGGTGGTTCTTCTATCGATGATTTATATCGATATCTGTCTTCTTCTTTTAGCATTTGAATTTCTTCTGTTGTTAGTTCATATCCATTAGCCATAAGTGTAGCTAACATTTCAGCTTCTTCAATTGGTTCAGTTCCTTCTCCTAAAGAACATTCTCCTGTTCCTTGTAATTCTGGAAATTCTTCTAATAATTCTGCATGTGAATCTATAGTTTGAATATAATAACATGTATCATCTGCAGATTGCGGTTGTTGCATGGCTCTATCAATAGAAAAGGTAACACTCTCGTCCTCTATACTTAGGGTCAGTTTCTTACCGAACACGTCTATTATTGCTTTAGCCGTGTTTAAGAATGGTCTTCCTAATATGAGAGGAACTCGAGAGTCTTCTTCCATGTCCAGAATAACAAAATCTACTGGAAATACTAAAGTACCAACTTTAACTAGCATGTTTTCCATTATCCCTCTAGGATATTTTACTGATCGATCTGCTAGTTGTATACTTATTCGTGTTGGTTTCAATTCTCCAAGGTCTAGTTTAGCGTATAGTGAATATGGCATTAAATTTATACTAGCATCTAAGTCTGCCAATGCTTCTATTGAACTAAGACTACCCAGAAAATATGGAATTGTGAAACTTCCTGGATCAGATAATTTTTCTGGTATCTTATTTAACAGCACTGCAGAACAATTAGCATTCATAGTAACAGCCGAGAGTTCTTCCATTTTCTTTCTATTTGTGATTAGATCTTTCAAGAATTTAGCATATCTAGGCATTCCTAAAATCACATAAATGAAAGGAAGATTGACATTTATTTGTTTAAACATATCCAAGAATTTGGATTGCTCGGCTTCATGTCTTTCTTTTCTCATTTTACTCGGGTAAGGAAGTGGTGGTTGGTATGGTTTAACATAAGGTTTAGCCTTAACTGTGTTATCTTCATTAACCTTTTCAACTACCGGTTCTGTTTCCTTATCTTGCTCAGGTTGTGGTTCTTGTAGAGTAGGAATAGCTTCATCAGAAATTACAGGTATTTCAGGTGGTTTAAGTGTAATACCACTTCTTGTGGTAATAGCTTTAGCTGTTTCATTCCGGGGGTTAGCATTTGTATCGCTAGGTAGACTTCCCGGTTTTCTTTCACCTATCAACCTTGCTAGGTTGCTTACTTCTTGTTCTAAATTTTGAATAAAAGCTTGTTGATTTCTAAATGCTTGGGCATTTTGTTCATTCGTTTGTTTCTGAGATGTGAAAAACTGCGTTTGAGATTCAACTAGCTTCGACATCATATCTTCTAACTTTGGCTTTTTATCATCGGTTTGTGGTGGTTTGTTTTGAAAAATAGGTCTTTGCTGATTGTAAGTATTGTTGGATACTTGTAGAGTGCTAGGACCTTGTTGGTTGTTGTATGGAACATTTCGGTTTTAATTCTGGTTTTGATTGTAGATTGGTCTTGGCGGTTGATAATTATTCTGATAATTATTTCCAGGCCTTTGGTTTATGTATGAAACATTCTCTCTTTGTTCCATCGTTTGTTCAATACTGAGACAATCGTTTGTCAAATGTGGTCCTCCACACTGCTCACAACTAATTCTTATTGAGTAAATATCATTAGTCATCTTTTCCATTCGTCTCTCGACAGCATCTATCTTTGCAGAAATGAAATCTAAGTCATGGCTAGAATCGGCTCTAGCCGCTTTAGATGATCTAACAATATCTTTTTCTTGATGCCACTCTTGTGAGTGGGAAGCAGTGTTATCAATAATTTTGTAAGCACCAGTTGCGGTTTTTTCATAATGGAACCACCAGCTGCTATATCGATGTCTTTTTCTTCTAGTGATGTCGCATCCTTGGTAGAATATTTGTACTATTTGACAAGTGTCTAAACCATGCTGCGAACATCCTCTCAACAACTTTCCAAATCTTGTCCACGCCTCATATAGAGTTTCGTTTGGCTTTTGTGTGAACGTAACAATTTCTCCTTGAAGTCTTACGGCTTTAGATGTCGGAAAGAATTGTTTAAGAAATTTTTCAACTAAAACATCCCATGTATCAATCGCCCCTTCAGGTAACAATTCTAACTAGTCTTTGGCTTCTCCCTTTAAAGTCCAGGGAAATAACATGCGATATATCTGTTCAACCTCAACTTCTCTTATTTTAAATAGTGTACAGATCCTATTAAAAGTACGAAGATGTTCATTTGGATCTTCCTTCGGCGCACCACTAAATTGGCATTGATTAGTTACCATGTGTAGGATTTGTCCTTTAATTTCATAATCTGGCGCATTAATGTCTGGTTGAGTAATTGCATGACCTTGGCCAGTGCGTTTAGCTCGCATTCGGTCTTCCATACTTAGAGGTTCCAGATTTTTCATGATTGAATTTGTTGAATCTGAATCACTAGAGGATTCTAATTTAATAGGTTGTTCCTCGACAATCTCCGTTTGAATGATTGGTAGTTCCGGAGGAAACATTAATGGTTCAGGATCTCTGAATTGTCCCTGAATATCCTCAGGATTCTCAATTGTGAGGTCGGGTTCAAAAAATGGATTATCGGAAATTTGAATTGGAGTACTTGGTCGACTAGATGACGATTCTAAAGAAAAATCAACGGCGACAAGATTGGCTAGATGTCTTGATCTGGTTACAGGTGGTGAACGTACGAAAGGTGGTGAACGTTTTGCTCGGTGCATTCACTGAATATCCTATTAGTTATAAAAGATAAAAAATATATAAGTTATCAAATTAATAGACTTTTATGCTTTTGCTCACGTTTCGAATAGCCAAAAGATGTAGCAGGTAGCCAGGACCCTTTAAATCGGAAGCCCACAACTCGCCACTAACAAATCCAACTATTACTACGAACCAGAAAATTTTGGATGTCTATCAATTTAATCGCTTAAAATAATTTTTCGTTGAAGTTTAAAGAAATTTTACAAAAGAAATAGAAAATTCTATGTCCTAAAAACTAGAGCGTCGAAAAATAAGAAAGAAAAAAAGCGCGTCGGAAAACGTTGAAAAATAAAAGGTCGAAAAATAATAAAAAGAACGTAGCGCGTCGAAACTTAAAAGTCTAAAAACTAAGAATTAAAAGTTACGTCTAAAAATATTAAAGCTTAAAAGGAATTTTATATCCAAAACGGCAATAACTTTAAAAAATACTAAAATCTATAAAACGGCGTCGCAAAATTCTAAATCACTTAAATCTTAGTCTAAAGAAAAAGCACTTAAGGGATTTTACGGCAAAGCCTAAAAATCTAGAAATAAAAACAACTACGGCAAATACTATATTTTAAAACTAATTACGAACGAAAAATACAAATATTACGCTAAAACAAATAAAAAGATACAAAATATAAAAATAAACTTAAAGTTGTAAAAAATAAAATTTTTATAAAAATATTATTTTTATATTATTTATTTAAAAAAGTATTAATTTATATATTTATTAAAACACTTAAAACTATAAAATAAATAAAACTAATATTAATTAATATAAAACTAAACCCTAATTAGGGTTGATTAATAATAATTATTAATATTAAAACCCTAATTTAATCGGATCCTGAAAGGACCCGTTCATATACATTATAAACGATTCACAATAGTTGATTACATCGCGAGGTATTTGACCTCTATATGATACATTTTACAAACATTGCATTCGTTTTTAAAAGACAAACTTTCTTTACAATGAAAATTGACGGTATGCACACCATTTCATAATACATCCAACTATAATTGACTTAATAATAATCTTGATGAACTCAATGACTTGAATGCAACGTCTTTCAAAATATGCCATGAATGACTCCAAGTAATATCCTTAAAATGAGCTAATGCACAGCGGAAGATTTCTTTAATACAATACTGTATTTTGTAGTAAAAATACATATGACGTCATTGATCAAGTGCAATGTTGGCCTTGGATTCACGAACGTATCAATATTGAGATTCAATATTGCAGGAAAAGTACGTAGACGCAACGGAGATGATAAACACTAGTTTGACTCACGAGCAATACTCCCGAACCATACCCATAATCTCCATAGTTTTAACCCATAATTTCCTTAGCTCTGTCCCGCTCGAAAAACAATTTTGAAATCACTCGGACAACACTCCGTCGTAATATTTTATGTATACTGATAATATCTTGAAATAATACGGAGTAAATATATATATATGTAAATCGATTGAGAGAGTTTAGAGAAAATATTTTCAATTTTCTATCAAATAATGAAACCTATTGAATTCTATTTATAATAGATTTTTGAATTATTAAAGTGAATTATTAAAGTATGAATTATTAAAGTGAATTATTAAAGTATGAATTATTAAAGTGAATTATTAAAGTATGAATTATTAAAGTGAATTATTAAAGTATGAATTATTAAAGTGAATTATTAAAGTATGAATTATTAAAGTGAATTATTAAAGTATGAATTATTAAAGTGAATTATTAAAGTATGAATTATTAAAGTTAAGGTAAATTAAAAATAAAGCAAAGGTAAAGTTTAAGTATAGTAAAAGTATAAAACTATGTACGTATAATACGCGTATAAATATATATAATATTAATTTAAATCGTTATATATATTTAATAAAATAAAATATAAATATCGTTATCTTTATCATACTGGTTAAGTAATGAGTTGTTAGAAGTGGTTCTAGATATTTATAAAAGTTATATACGTTTTAATAATAAAGTTCTTTTTAAACTGAAAACGTTTTTGTACGTTTGAAACTAAATCAAATAAATATGATAATTTTGTTTTCCAAAACTAAATATATTTAAGAAGCATTTTGTTTAAATGTTAAAATAATGGAAATCGTTATATCATAAAACGTTTTAGAAAAGTAAAATCATATATTTTCATAATAGGTTTCAAGTTTTTAAATTACAGTCTGTTGGTGAAGCATGCGATAAAGTTCAAAGGTTAAATAAACGTATGAAATAATTTTAATGAAAAATGTCGAGTTACTTAACTTGTCGATATCCAACATCTAAGTTATTTACACTCCACGTTCTTACTTATAAATCACTTTACCATTTTCCGAATGTCGTCAAAAAGAATAGATTTCTTAAATCACAGTGGACTTATAACATAGACCCGTAATCATATCACAATGTATCTGATAAATCAATCATTTGATATTATCTTCTAATTCCATCGATAAACATATTGAAACAAATACATTCATGTAAAGTATTATACGTTTAATACTTTATTAATATTTTTAAGTTATAATATATATATATATACATATATATATATACATATTTATTTATATATAACGGTTCGTGAATCGTCTGAATTTGGTCGAGGTTTGAATGTATGAACACAATTTAAAATTCTTGAGATTTAACTTAACAAAATTTGCTTATCGTGTCGGAATAATATAAAGATAAAGTTTAAATTTGGTCAGAAATTTCCGGATCGTCACAGTACCTACCCGTTAAAGAAATTTCGTCCCGAAATTTGAGTAAGGTCGTCATGGTTAACCATAAAACTGTTTTCATGACGAATATGAGTTGATAAATAGAGTTTCATCATTACTGAGTAATGTAGATAAAACGATTCGATTATGTGAAGCGTACGAGGGTAGCTGTCACAACAGTTTGAGATAGAAATTTAACTTTTAACGTAGTCACGGTGGATTTCTGGAATTCAAGGGATTTAAAGAAATCTTTAAAATCTGAATAAAATTTGATTCTTCGGAGATTAAGGAATAGGATCTTCTTTGGTTAAATGCGATAATCTGTTTTGATTGCTCTGTCGGATATTTCATTATAAATCCACCCTCTTTATTTCCTTTATATTTTGGAGTTCCATCCTTTTGTTTTCTCTTCTCGACTTTAAGTCAGCGAATAATGGTTCAGAATTTGTAAGTATGGAGTTTCGAATGAACATGACTAATGTTCTATGGAAGAAATAATAATAGCACGATCTTGATTGGTTAAATTACCATAATTCAAGAGAAAAGACAGAATTATCAAGAAATTATGTTCTTGATATGTTTAGAGATTAGATATAATGTAAGAGTCGCGTAACATGGCACATGATGACGTTATGGTCTGTGAATCATCATGTTTCATTAGAAACTCAGCATGACTTACTGTAATATAATCACGTTGATCAAGTGTCATTATATTATACTAACTCATGCTTCAGTTCCCAACACTACTTCGAAAACATTCATACTTCAAACTCGAAGATTTCAGATTTTAGAAACTAAACAGTTTCCTTTATGATATAACACTGATATCGCGAAGAGATAAATGATTTCGGACAAGAATACTTATGAAAATATCCTCAGAAATATCGAAGATATTTATGATGATATTTTTGGAATTTCTAAGATCGAAGGTTGATGAAGAAAGATTTTCCGCAAGATTTTAACATGACTTCGAAGCAGGATATTCTCTAAAGATTTCATCGGATCCAGAATTACCTGGATTCTTTGAATATAGGGTTTGGTCCCTGTATTTGTCCTTGGTCTCCTTCATGGTTAGCTCAATCTATTTTTGAGTACCAAATTTTCTATCGAGCGTTCCCAACATTCCATTCTTTATTATCAAACTTTTGGCCGTTTAGACCATCTACGATTTTGCTGTTTCCTCTGCATTTAATGCTACCATATCTGGGTCATCGGTTATTAATCCGAGGTGGTTTCAAGAGAATTATGTTTTTAGATGATTAAACGTTGATGGTAATATGGTGGAATATAAAAGGTTCCCCGGTAACAATAAAGAGCACGCATATATATCAAAATTATGACATGGTTGTTTCGAACGAAAAGTTGAAGTTGATTTGCTGGAGCTGTGACAAAATTTGCTACTTTGAAAAGGAATTACAAAGTGATTTTCGGTAATAACAACTCCCAGGGAGCTAGCACAGATACGTGTTAAACGTTTACTCAGGTTTCGAGTGTTTTCAGGTGCATAACTATATGCATCGATCTTTTCTTCCGTAGATGAAGTGCGGTTGGTTTATCCTCTCGATTGAGGTGTTTTCAAGAATCATGAAAGATTTGAATGTAGATTGTAATTGTCAAGATACAAATGAAGTTTAGGATGAAATCAAATGGCAAACTTGAAGAATTGTTTAGTTTCATATGTTATAATTAATATTTTAATTCATTTTAATTGTCCAATGTTATTAGTCCACAGTCGATAGTCCACAATTAACAGTCCAATAATTCATATATAGTTTAATATATAATATTGGAATTAATTAATACGTATCGTGACCCGTATACATGTCTCAGACTCGATCACAACTCAAAGTATATATATTATTGTATAATCAACCTCAACCATGTATAGCTAACTCCAGCATTACTGCATATAGAGTGTCTATGGTTATTCCAAATAATATATATGTATGCGTCGATATGATATGTCAAAACCTTGTATACGTGTCTCGATATTTAAAGTACGTAAAAATAAATAACAGAAATTAAATGACGATAAATAAAATTGCAAGAATATAAATTGCGATAAATAAATTGCGATAAATAAAATGTAATCAGTTAGCTAGGAACAGTTAGCGTGGATTCTTAACAAAATTTCTCATAGTTAATTTGTTTGTTTCTAACAAATTTTATTTTGTCCAATGTTTTCTTCATTATGCCACTTGTTGGATTCTGATAGGTCAAAATCCAAATATAAAATTGGATGAAAATGATTATTCTGCGGTGAACGGATACGTATATCGGTGGTTGTAAGTAGGATAGTAAATGACTGTTGAATCAGATTGGAAGAATGTACAATGTAACTTATTAATGTGAAATCTAAATATTCCTCAGGTATTACCTACCCGTTAAAATATTTTCACCATTAACAGTTTGTACGAAAGTATTTTTAATTACAATCTTTATGGAAAAAAAATATATATACCTATATATTTTCTTTGGATGTAATCATGGATTTAATGAGTCAATATGATATTAAACTCATTTGATTTACCGTTAGAACAAGAATATATAATCTCTAAAACATTAGAGATTACATAATCGCTATGTCGAATGAAAATAAATGATGTAGAACGTCATGTAGAACGATGATTATACTCGAGATACAGAATGAGATGTCGAAGCTGGTGACGCGGATGTTGTTGTTGGTGGTACTAGTGCTGTTGGTGCTGAGGCTGGTGATGTTACTGGTGTTGGTGATACTGCAGGTGCTTGCAAATTGTGTACCGTGCTCTCTAAAGTTAACACTCGAGATCCGAGTTCTTTAACTTCTTCTACTAACCCTGGTTGGTTATCGGTGTGAGGTAAAGGTCGGATATCTTCTCTAGTTCCGTTAATGGTAGTCTCAAGACAAAAAAATTCTTGCAAAAAGGGTGTAAACGGTGTTGCGAACGGGTTCGCCGGTTAGAGGGTCAAGTACTCCAAGGTTAGGTGGTAGATTTGGTTCATGATATGGAGTACCTTCTTCCCTTCTCCATAGGGTGAGTATGTCGCGAACCCACCCCCGTTTTCTCCAGTAATCACGATAGTTTATTGGTTGGTGTGCTCCTGTCACGCTGTCTTCGGAGTCAGAGGAACTTGGTCGATTTGTAGAGGCCATCTTAAGCGATCACAGAAAAGATTTTTGGTATGAAGAGTTTAGTGACAGAAATTGATAGTTGGATGGTATTCTCAATGCATAATGTGCATAGATATATATAGTACCAGGATTCCTTAAATTACGGAGAAATTTACGAGAGATATCAGGCAAGGTCTACAGTAACAGATACGCTAAGATATGAATTTTGTCTATACACTTATTCATGCAATCAATACAGTAAAAGGTGTCTAGACTAAGAATAATGAGCATGTAATTTTCTAAAGATGATAAGCAGATTATTTCCGACAAAAATGATAAGCGAAACTTTTGACATGCAGACACGGTCGAAGTCCAGACTCACTAATGCATCCTAACGACTATCAGTTAGACACACTAATGCAGACCTGGTTCGCTAAGACCACCGCTCCGATACCAACTGAAAGGACCCGTTCATATACATTATAAACGATTCACAATATTTGATTACATCGCGAGGTATTTGACCTCTATATGATACATTTTACAAATATTGCATTCGTTTTTAAAAGACAAACTTTCTTTACAATGAAAATTGACGGTATGCACACCATTTCATAATACATCCAACTATAATTGACTTAATAATAATCTTGATGAACTCAATGACTTGAATGCAACGTCTTTCAAAATATGCCATGAATGACTCCAAGTAATATCCTTAAAATGAGCTAATGCACAGCGGAAGATTTCTTTAATACAATACTGTATTTTGTAGTAAAAATACATATGACGTCATTGATCAAGTGCAATGTTGGCCTTGGATTCACGAACGTATCAATATTGAGATTCAATATTGCAGGAAAAGTACGTAGACGCAACGGAGATGATAAACACTAGTTTGACTCACGAGCAATACTCCCGAACCATACCCATAATCTCCATAGTTTTAACCCATAATTTCCTTAGCTCTGTCCCGCTCGAAAAACAATTTTGAAATCACTCGGACAACACTCCGTCGTAATATTTTATGTATACTGATAATATCTTGAAATAATACGGAGTAAATATATATATGTGTAAATCGATTGAGAGAGTTTAGAGAAAATATTTTCAATTTTCTATCAAATAATGAAACCTATTGAATTCTATTTATAATAGATTTTTGAATTATTAAAGTGAATTATTAAAGTATGAATTATTAAAGTGAATTATTAAAGTATGAATTATTAAATTGAATTATTAAAGTATGAATTATTAAAGTGAATTATTAAAGTATGAATTATTAAAGTGAATTATTAAAGTATGAATTATTAAAGTGAATTATTAAAGTATGAATTATTAAAGTGAATTATTAAAGTATGAATTATTAAAGTGAATTATTAAAGTATGAATTATTAAAGTTAAGGTAAAGTAAAAATAAAGCAAAGGTAAAGTTTAAGTATAGTAAAATTATAAAACTATGTACGTATAATACGCGTATAAATATATATAATATTAATTTAAATCGTTATATATATTTAATAAAATAAAATATAAATATCGTTATCTTTATCATACTGGTTAAGTAATGAGTTGTTAGAAGTGGTTCTAGATATTTATAAAAGTTATATACGTTTTAATAATAAAGTTCTTTTTAAACTGAAAATGTTTTTGTACGTTTGAAACTAAATCAAATAAATATGATAATTTTGTTTTCCAAAACTAAATATATTTAAGAAGCATTTTGTTTAAATGTTAAAATAATGGAAATCGTTATATCATAAAACGTTTTAGAAAAGTAAAATCATATATTTTCAGAATAGGTTTCAAGTTTTTAAATTACAGTCTGTTGGTGAAGCATGCGATAAAGTTCAAAAGTTAAATAAACGTATGAAATAATCTTAATGAAAAATGTCGAGTTACTTAACTTGTCGATATCCAACATCTAAGTTATTTACACTCCACGTTCTTACTTATAAATCACTTTACCATTTTCCGAATGTCGTCAAAAAGAATAGATTTCTTAAATCACAGTGGACCTTATAACATAGACCCGTAATCATATCACAATGTATCTGATAAATCAATCATTTGATATTATCTTCTAATTCCATCGATAAACATATTGAAACAAATACATTCATGTAAAGTATTATACGTTTAATACTTTATTAATATTTTTAAGTTATAATATATATATACATATATATATACATATTTATTTATATATAACGGTTCGTGAATCGTCTGAATTTAGTCGAGGTTTGAATGTATGAACACAATTTAAAATTCTTGAGATTTTACTTAACAAAATTTGCTTATCGTGTCGGAATAATATAAAGATAAAGTTTAAATTTGGTCGGAAATTTCCGGATCGTCACAGATCCAATGTTTCTGACCCGTCTTTTCACATCATACGATCGCATGAAATCTTAGTTATACTGCCATGCGATCGCATGGGCCTCGGATCCTGTTCAGTTGTTGGGCTGCTACAGTGTAGTGGCCCGATTACTTTTATTTTTTTTTTCTTTCTGTTTTTTGTTTTAAATATATATAATATTTATATAAAGTAAATAAAAACTTAATTTTTTTTTAAAACTAAAAATAAAAATAGAAAAATTTATAATTTTATATATTTTTATCAATCTCTTAAAAATATATATATTTTTATTTTTCTTTTCTTTTTAAATTTTTGTATTTTTAATTTTTAAAACGTATATTTTTATAAAAAGAACTAAATAAAAATCTTTTTTTTATATAGCGTTGCGCTTTCGGCGTTTTAGTGTCCCCGGCAGCGGCGACAAAAATACTTGATGTGCGTAGGGGCGTATACAAAATAGTTATATTTTTACAAGGAAATACTATTAAATACGATACAATTTTACACAAGTTATTTATTTATTTATAGAGTGGAAATACCTAAACCTTGCTACAACACTTATAGGCAGTGTACCTAATCGTACAGTAGTGTAGTTTTTAGTAAGTCCGGTTCGTCCACAGGGAACTCGCCAAGTTAAACGCTATATTTTTAAAAACTATATTTGTATAAAAATATATATATAGGAGTAGTATTATTATCATAAAAGGGGGTTTTTACCGTTTAATGACCGGTTTGTCGATTTTTAATACTTTAGTCGCAGTTAAAACCTAATGTAAAATATTAAATATATAAAAGATTTAATTTAAAGCATAAAGTAAATAACAATAATGGAATTGCGATAAATAAAATGACGATAAATAAAATTGCAATAATTAAAAAGTTCGATAATTAAAAGTGCAATTAAATATGAAATAAAGAAATTATGCTTACTTAAACTCCCGTAATCATGATGTTTGACGTGTTGATTTTAGTTTATTCCCATGGGTTAATTGTCCTTTGTCCTGGATTATTCAATATGTCCGTCTGGTTTTGTCCATAACAGTCCATCAGTCATAAATATAAAGTGCGAGTGTCCTCGTCAAATTATCCTTATATCCGAGGTCAAATATTCCAACTAATTGGGGACTTAAACTATAATTACACCAAGTGTCCTTGTACATAATTCACCCTTGTTTTAATAAGTCCATTAACTATTAATCCATTCTCGTGTCCAGTTAAATGAACGATTATTAGTACTTATAAATATCCCGCCCATCGTGTCCGATCGAGTGTATATGGTTATTTATAGGTACGTCCAATTGTAAATCTTTATATTAAATTAACAAACTATCATTTAATTAAACAAATATAAAGCCCATTAATAGCCCATAGTCTAATTTTCACAAGTGTCGTTCTTTTGTCCAAACCCCAATTATGGTACAAAGCCCAATTACCCCGTCTTTAATATTTAGCCCAACATCATGATTACTTCGGCTTAAATAAGCATAATAATAACTTAACTACGAGACATTAATTTAAAAAGGTTGAACATAACTTACAATGATTAATAATAGCGTAGCGTTACACGGACAGAATTTCGACTTACACCCTTACAACATTCGCTAACATACCCTTATTA
Organism: Rutidosis leptorrhynchoides; assembly: GCF_046630445.1. Classification (NCBI taxonomy): domain Eukaryota; kingdom Viridiplantae; phylum Streptophyta; class Magnoliopsida; order Asterales; family Asteraceae; genus Rutidosis; species Rutidosis leptorrhynchoides. The sequence continues at coordinate 540,382,491 of NC_092333.1, forward strand.
TTAAAATTAAAATTAAAATTATAATATAAATATATATATTACGTGAGATAGAGAGATAGATGGTGTAAACATTCGACCAAATTCGTTGCTTTTTATAGGATGTGGCCTGGTACTATTCACCATGCGATCGCATGGATTTTGTACTTCCAGGCCATGCGATCGCATGGCCTGCTTTTCCAGCTCACATGAGTTTGTTTGCTTCTTGCCGACGGTTTTATAAATATAATATAATATATATATAATTTTAAGAATTAATTATATATTATATTATATTCATGTGCATAGTTGACTTGTAATTTTTAGTCCGTTGCGTCGAGCGTTGAGAGTTGACTCTGGTCCCGGTTCCGGATTTTCGAACGTCCTTGCGTACAATTTAATATCTTGTACTTTGCGTTTTGCGTCTTGTACTCTTGTAATTTTGAGACGTTTCTCATCAATAATTTGAACCACTTTGATTGTACTTTGTACTTTTGAGCTTTTTGGTCGTTTGCATCTTCAATTCATCGAATCTGTCTTTTGTCTTCACCTTTTATTATTTAAACGAATATCACTTGTAAATAGAACAATTGCAACTAAAAGCTTGTCTTTCTTGAGGGATAATGCTATGAAATATATGTTCGTTTTTAGCATTATCATGTATATTAACGATTACAATCTGTGTTCAAACCCTTCGAAATTCCTGAAGACACTTCAAATAATGAACAATCGAGATGATGATCCAACCACATGTTACCCACAGTTATGTACCTGAAAAACTCTTGAAACCAAAGAAAAAGTTTAAACACGTATCCATGTCAGATTTTTTGGCATTTATTAGCAAAAATAACTTTGCGATTCCTTTTCAAAGTTGCCAGTTTTGTCACAGCTCCAGTAAGTCAACTTCGACTTTTCAGTTGAAACATCTTATTATAACCTCGATATATACGTTGCCCTTTCGCCATCGTTACTGGGAACCGTTTATGTTCCACCACATTAGCAATAAACTTACCAACAACTCCACTGATCTTTGATTTTTCCAAAAAATCATTATATTTATCAAAACCCCATCATTTATTCATCTGCATCTTGTAAAGAGAATTGCCATACGAATCATCGGGAATTAGCAATCAGTATTTTGAAATCTCGCAGCATGTCTACGCCAACAATTATATGTGTACATATAACGAACTTACATACTTCGAATGTGAAGTTTCTGAAAAACAACCCGAACTGCGGAATTGTTCTCGAAATGCTGATGAAGCAGCAAAAACTATAAACGACATTAACAGTAAAAAGTTTGATGATAAAGAATAGTGTGTAAGCAAAGCTCAGAAAAAGAGAAGGTTTGGAACTAGAAAACGGATTGAGCAAAGTATGAAGGAGGCTGTGGACAAATCACAAAGACTAAACCTGCCTTTAAAGAATCCAAATGATTCAGTATCTGCTGAAGTCATTAACGAATACCTTACTCCTTACTCTAAAACCCTTGCAGACAATATTCTTCATCATCCTCTGATCTTAGATATTCTAAGATATCATTGTATCTTTCATTATAAATATCTTCGATGTTTCTGAAGATATCTTCATAACTATTGTTATCCGAAATCATTTATCTCTTCGCGCTATCTATGTTATATCATAAAAGAAACTATTTTAGTTTCTAAATTCTGAAACCTTTGAGTTTAAAGTATGAATATTTTAGAAGTAGTGTTGGGAACTGAAGCATGAGTTAGTATAATATAATGACACTTGATCAATGTGATTATATTACAGTAAGTCATGTTGAGTTTCTAATGGAACGCGATGATTCACAGACCAAAACGTCATCATGTGCCCTGTACACAACTCTTACATTCTACCTAACCTCTAAACATATCAAGAAATAATATTCTTGATGATTCGGTCTTTTTCGGGGTATTCTGGTAATTTGACAAATTAAGATCTTGCCATTACAATTTTCTTCTTAGAACATTAACTATGTTCATTCAGAAATTCAAATCTACAAATTCTAGACCATTACCTGCTGTGCTTGATAGCAAAAAGGGAAAACAAAAGAATGAAGCTCCAAAATAGAAATTGAAGTATAAATCGCAGCAAATAGGAGAGAGCATTAACTGTGAATGACAATGATTATAGAAGACAGAAACAGGGACTTTGAAATATAAGGGAAAATATAAAGCCCAACGACAACCCAGAAATTATAAACCATATATATCGATGCATATAGCAATATAAAGACACAGGAGGACTAAAAACACTATAAAACTAAGAGTATAGTAGAAGTAAATAGATCCTTCCGGCGGTAGATGAAAAAGAAGAACGACAGATATGAAAGTGAGGAGTATATCGAGAATCAACACTGGATGGAGCATATTGACGAATACTTTAAAATATGAGTTGAGGGAGAAAGAAAAAAAGGGGTGAGTTGTGGAAATAAGGAAACGAAATGAGTGGATTTATAGTGAAATATCCGACAGAGTAAATCGATACAGATTATCGCATTTAACTGAAGAGGATCCTAATTTCCATAATTACCGAAGAATCAAATCTTATTACAAATATTTTCTCCAAATCCCTTGAAATCTGGAAATCAATCCTATATACGTCAAAAGATATGACGAATCTACACTTACTCATTTCACTCTTTTGTGAAAACTTCACTCGTACGCTTCACATAAACAATTTGTTTTATCCATATTACTCAATAATGATAAAATTCTAGATACCAACTCATATTTGTCATGAAAACATTCTTATAGTTATCCATGACAACCTCGATCAAATTTCGGGGACGAAATTTCTTTAACGGGTAGGTACTGTGACGACCCGAAAATTTCTGACCAAATTTAAACTTTATCTTTATATTATTCCGACACGATAAGCAAAGTCTGTAAAACCAAGTCATAAATTTTTGAACTATTTACATAGATTCAGGTAACCTTTGACCACTCTCGACGATTCATGAACAATTGTGTGTAAGCAAATATGTATATATATATATATAGATATATATATATATATATATATATATATATATATGAATTCTATACATAAATAATATTATATATTGTAATTAATAAATATTAAAGATTCAATATATTATAATTAGTAAATATGATATAATTAATAAATTGTATTATATTAAATTTAATTATGAGTTTGAATATAATTGTTATATTAATATTATTATCATTACTTCTTTATTATTATCATTGTTAATATTAATACTAATATTTGTATTATTGATATTATTACTTTTAATATATATATATATATATATATATATATATATATATATATATATATATATATATATATATATATATATAATTTGATATGTATAAGTTGTTATATTATTATTATTATTATTATTATCATTATTATAACTAATATTATTATTAGTATCATTAATAAGATTATTATTATAATTTTATTATCATCATTATTATTATGATTAGTATTATCATTGTTATTGTTAGTATTATAATTATTATTGTTACTATTATCACATTTATATTTATAAGTATTAGAAATATTATTATCATTAGTATTTTTATAAGTATTATTACTATTATTATAAATGTTATCATTTAAGTATTATTATTAATATTATGATTATTAGTATTATTCTTAGATATTATTATCATTATCATTAATAATTATTATTATTATTATTATAAATTATTATTAATATCATTTTTAGTATTGTTTGATAATATTAATGTTATTATTATTAATATTAATTTTATTATTATTATTATTATTATTATTAGAATTTTAATTATTATTAATATAATTATAATGATTAATTATTAATATATAAGATTGAACGTATCAATTTAGAATCAGAATCCGTTTTATGTATCTTTCACACTGTATTAAATCTTGTTTCTGTCTCCTAAATTGATAAACATCTTAATCCATCGTACAAATTAATGGAAAATGATAACCAAGTTTAATTTTTTTTTCTTTTTCTCTGAACGAGGTAACTGTAAATCATATGGCTTTATAATCGAATGAATTATACACTTATTTTGAGTAAGACTTTCATTTACACATCTTCATTATCAAATAAACAAAGTTACAACAATTTTTCAATCGAATTAAATCAAGGAAATCGAAGAACACGGGAGGTACCCTGTTCTTACCTTCAATTTTTAATTTGAGCGATTACAAAATCAATTTCAAAATCTATAAATGTAAGGTTGTTAGAAACCTTTCATTTAAACTTTCTGCAAAGTTTTAAACGCCAATTTTTCATATTGAGTACGAATTTTGGAGACAAACTTTAATTTCGAAAAGTCAAACAAATTGTTCATCGAGAAATTTGGATTCATTTCGATGTTTCCAGTCAAATTGATGATTTCTAAAGTTTCTAGGAGTCATTTACAACATGTTTCATGTTGTAATTATGAGCTAAAACATTCTTAAATTCCCGAATTGATTTAGAGTTCATATTGTATTTTTTAAAGTCAGTTTCAGATTAATTTCACTTGTTTGTTTTAAATTAACTTAATCAAACACTGATCATTCTGTTTCGTTTATATAATCTAAAAACAAAAGTGATTTAGCTGTTTTAATTTCGAGTTATTTACAGTTGATTTTGGAAACGTTGATGAAGAAGATAGAACGGAAACTACTACATGATAAATATAGTCGGTTTCATTATTAAAACAGAAAAATAGTAGTGGTCTAGTGGTTGGTTGTTGGTTCGGGTTAGCAAGAGATCTTGGGTTCGAGCCCGGTTCGGGACATTTTTTTGTGAAAAGCTTTAGAAGGTAGTTTCTATATCAAAATCATCATCATTATTATTATTATTATTATTATTATTATTATTATTATTATTATTATTATTATTATTATTATTATTATTATTATTATTATTATTATTATTGTTATTATTATTATTATTGTTATTATTAGTATTACTAGTATTACTAGTATTATAATTATTATTAGTATTATAATTAGTATTACAAACCTAGTTATAAGAATACAACCATTATTATTATTATTAACATAATTAATGTATTCATTATTATAAATTTTGTCATTTAAGTATTAGTTATCATTATTATTATTATGATTATAGTTATAACTAAAAGTATTGTTATTATTATTATTATTATTATTATTATTATTATTATTATTATTATTATTATATTAACAACTAATATATGTATTATCATTATTATTAGGTAAACAAAAATGTTATGATTAATATTATTATTATTAAGAAAATGATGCAAATTATTATTATTTTCACTGATATTAGTATTAGTATCATTTTTATAATTATTAGTATTATTATCATTAACATAAGTATCATTATTAACAATATCATTATTATTATTATTATTATTATTATTATTATTATTATTATTATTATTATTATTATTATTAGTATTATCATTATTAATAAAGTTATTATTATTATTATTATTATTATTATTATTATTATTATTATTATTATTAGTAAATCAATATGATCGAAACTATCATTTTTAACAAATAAATATTTTGTACAAAACTATACTTAGTACATATACTATAATAATTTTAAATATATATACAAAATATACAGCTATAACATATGAGATAATATATATAAATAAGATATATATTTAAATAGAATTTAGTATAAATTCTATATAACTACAAATATATAAAATTTTATATAATTAATAAATGAAATTATGAGATTTCTATTATATATTTTAATAGATATAAAACGGATATAGGTTCGTGAATCCGAGGCCTGTAACATCCCGCGTTTTTCCGTTAAATTTATTTTTAACACTATCTTTTTTTTAAATAATATCTTTCGTTATTTAAATTCGTAGATTCTGTTGACAAACGTTCATAATATTCTCGTTATTTAATTATAACATCACTCGTTTACTCGAGCGTTTTTAAAATATTCGTTTGGATAATTCCCGCACCCGCTTTGAAACTTGAGGGACCGAGGTTGCCAAGTGGGCAAACTAGTTGACTAGGTCAACTAGTCAACCCACCTCATCCACCTATTCACTTCCACTCACCTCCTCATCTCTTTTCTCTCCTTTCTCATCTTTCATTTTTGAACTTAAACACCCAACTCACAAAAATCATCATCTAAATCCAGATCAAGAGGCAAACATCAAAACAAATTACATATTCGTGATCCTCTCTTCATCCTCTACATTTTGGTACCAATTTCATCTCGTTTGGGTAACTTCCTAAAAACTCTAGATTTCTCTAAATTCATGTTTTTGACTTGAAATGATGTTAGTTAGTGTCTATGGCTCGTGTATAACATGAATATATGTTTTGTTTGCTCGATTTGTTGTTTTGAGTAACTAGTTTGGACATTTGAAATGGGTGTGCTTAGTCTTTGATTTTGGATGAGTTAATGTTGTTAAATTGTTAAAGTTCATGTTTAAATGTTTGTTACGGGTGGTTGGCTCTTTGCTTGTGCAATAACTTCCACCCGGCATACCTTTCGTGTTCTGTTTACAAGGTCCCTTGGCTTTATTTATTGAGGCAACACCAAATGTCGATTAAGTGGCGTCTTGACTGCCGCTTAGAGCCTAAATTGATTTTCAGGCAGGCTTTTAAACCCATGAAAATTTGATTCTACCATTTTCATGGCGTCTCAATTTTTATGTATTTATTTATTTATTTATTTATTTATTTATTTATTTATTATTTTATTTTACTAATTTTTTTTTTAAAAGGCCGGAGGTCCACTCGGAAGCAATCTATTTATCCGCCGAATAAAGAGAGGGATGACTTTCTCTACTTTTTTGGGTGGAGAAATGACTTGTTTTTATTCTCAGATAAAGGAAGGATTGTCTGCATCTCACCTCCCACATACACCACTCAAGTGGTATTGGGTACTGTTGTTGTTGTTGTTGTTGTTGAGTAATAAAACTTCAAGAACATGATTAATGAGTTTGTGAAGTTTGGTTAGGGTTTGATAGCTTTAAAATGAACTTTTGATGCATTGAATGCTTGTTAATGTTATTGATAAGTGTTTAGTTGTAATGTATGTTTCATTACCTTCAAAATGGCATATCACATGTGTGAATTGGATTCCCGAATCTTAAAATGCATTTTGTAAACTTGAAACGATGATTTTGAACATTTAATGATCACTTGACGAGATTTTCGGCTATTGTAAATGATGTTTTTGCTTGATGAAAAGTGGTTAGTTGTATTCCTTATCAAAATACCTTTCCAACGATATAAGATACTTGTTTTGGATGTTTACGGTTTATGATTTATGTGTATTTGAAGTTGTATTCGTGCTTGAGTGTGAAAACTGCCAGACTTGCAGATCAGTTAAATGGAGCGGCGCGCCAAAATTGGAGCGGCGCGCCATTTGGGCCTGTCCCAATTTCTTTTTGTTTTTCACACTTTCACCCCCGCTTACTCGTAACTCCGATTAACATGAAACTTGGCAAACATGTTTATATATCCTTTCTCATCGTGGAAAAATTATCGGATACCCGACCCGACCCCGTTGACTTTGACTTTGACCAAGTTTGACTTTTAGTCAAACTTAACCAAACACTTATGCAATCGTTTTAATCGTATTTTATACTTGATTCTTGCATGAAACTTGACAACGTGATTCACATGCTATACTAATCGAGTCGTAACGAGCCATAGGACTAATTGAACACATTTCGCCCGACCTCGTGTCGTAACCGGTTAATTAATACAACTTACTTGTTTAGGTCAAGGCAAAGCAACTATCATGCACATGTTTACTTTGTGAAGTACTTTTATACTCGTGCACTCGAGGTGAGATCATAGTCCCATCTTTCAAACAATTTTTATGCTTTAAACTATAGGATGAGAAACATATACGTATCATACTTTTACACTTTGAACACAAGTACGAAAACGAACATTTCACGTACGGGTTTGAACAAAAATCCTCAATTCAATTATCATTAGTTACACTTGCAGGGTGTAAACGAGAACTTATATTATGTGATCACATGGGCTTGACGAGCCTCATTCGGACGGTTCGCTACCGTTAGCGGATGAAACATATTTTCGAGTATAGTGTATGTTCTAACACTACGTAACAGGGTACAAAACAGTTAAGTTTGATAATTGGGTGCCCGCGAAACAAATAACAACTTTGGAATGCAAATGATTTTGATAATCATCTTATATTAAATCTTGTGGTTCAAACACAACGTTTACTAAAACACCTATGATTTCACCAACGTTTTCGTTGACAGTTTTCTATATGTTTCTCAGGTTCATACTTGGCTATTTGATACATGCTTCCGCGTACACTCATACTTGCTTGGAGTCAAGCATGCATGCATACACTCTGATTTCTTGCTTGGGGTGAAGCATACATACATACGCTAGTGATAGCACCTTTGGATTCAAACTTTTGTTTACATACTTACGCTATTTATAGCCACCGTGATTTTCAACTTATATTATGTCGCAAGTTTATTTCATTTATACATTATACTTTTGTAAACTTAAACTTGTTGTCGAACCGTTTGGTAAACTAAACTTTGCAAGTCTTGTACTTTTCAAATGAATGCGACATAATTTTGGTCAAACGAGTCTCATATAGGGACTACGACCACGTAACGGGACCTAAGTTAGCGGCACCGTCAATGACGATTTTGTCGGGTCGCTACGGATGGTATCAGAGCGTTGGTTGTAGGGAACTAGGATATGCATTAGTGTGTCTGACAGAGTCGTTAGGACGCATTAGTGAATCTAGACTACAACCTGGATAGTTTTCCATTGCATTCTGACATACATTGCTATAGATAGCACTTACTTGACTACTTGTGCATTATACTTGAATCATTCTTAGGCAAACTTCATAATGGTACCAAACTTTCATTATACGAATCCATATTCTGCCACTTTCTGGTAACACACGAAAATTCAAGATTCACACGCGTAAGGATGACGACGACTTCATTAGTCACACTTGTTCGGGAACTCTGTCTCCCAGATTGTTATTCGCCACCGTCTCAGCTTACTATCGGTGTCACCCGGTGTTCCTTACTATCTACCACTTCTTGTTGTTACCATCACTACTCTAGGTGAGTATCGTCGTCACTACTTGCCACTACGGTTGCGTACTATTCGTTATCATGATTCGTTACTCTTTTCGTACCTAAAGACATTATTGTTTGACTTGAACCGCATTGGCGTGAACAATCATTTATACACTTCCCTCGGGGAACGCTTCTTTAGAGTTGCACAAATTCTTTCGATTCAATACGAGTCACGTTAGTGATGTCACTATACTTTGTACATATTAAATCTTCACGATTATACGAACTTGAGTCTATGGAGCGATGTGGGAATGGAGGTATGAGTTAGTATAATATAACGACACTCGATCAACGTAGTTATATTATAGTAAGTCATACCAAAGTTCTAATGACACGTGATGGTGGTTGGACTCGATCAACCTAATCATCACCATGTGCCATGTACATGACTTCATTTTTCTTGTTTGAACATCCGAAAACTCCGAGAATATTGATAACAACCATACCCGGGACACATCGTCGATTATTATCGAACCATACTTATGCTTCCGAATGAATGACAAATTCTTTCGACTTCAACCATATGCTATACGTGTATACCATCTCGTTTTCGCACAGTTTTATCGACGAACTACAATATGCTTATTATGCTCACATCGAGACGGAAACTTCTCTCGCCTTAAACTCGTACTTCCGTTTAAGGAAATCTTTATTCTAAATTCTCAACGGAGAGAGAGAGACTCTCCACATTAAGCTAGTATTTGCCTCGAGGGTGAATAGTCCTAACGAACATTTTCGGAAACCGATAAACTTTCCGCGGCGCGAAATTCTTGAGAAACAGAAACTTGTTCCAACAAACGTTTTCAAGTCCTAGCAAACTTGTTCGAATATACCTTACAGAACTGTACCTCATTTCGGATCGAGATCCTTGTTTCACTTCTAGATTTCGGAGTGCCTTACAAAAAGCCTCGGGACCACGTTTAGACCTGAGTACAACACATCAATCACAACCCGAAGGGTTAAGCAAACATACGATTCAAACCTTGGAAACCATAATACGAGTTTGCATTATCGACTTCAAATTTACTTGAGAAAAGTATTTGCCTTTAGCCGAATCCTCTTACTACAATAATTTTCATCCGAGTATTAACGCCACACCTTTCGAGAACTCATATAGCCATAATTGTCGTTTTCTTCATCGTTGAACCGAAGTAGGTGAAAAGCAAACCACCAGACCCGAACTCATTCATGAAGTAACCGTTAAGATCGTTCCAATCCGAGAAAGGCTCGAGACGGCCCGTAGTCGCCAAAGGAGCTATGCCAATGTTAGACGTAAACCTTTCGAATTCCATGTGGGAAACTGCGTAACGTTAAAAGTCGCACCTTGAAAAGGTGTAGTCCGTTTTGGAAACGTAGAAAGCTAAATTCGCGATATTTTTAGTCCTTTTGAAATCTTGGGGCGTGTTGTGCCCGTTGCTTACCGCTTCAAACTTCCGACTCAAACAAATACCGTTCATCCTACATTCTATGTATCAAACTTAAAGGCGTGTCTTGCGAAACAAGAACTTGTTATCCTCTTCGATGAACTTACTATCAACGATAAACTTCACTTCCTAGGAGGACTGGTTGAAACTATAAATCGTGAAACCAAACTTTAAACCAACGTAAAAATCCCGACTGTCAAAGTGCGTTGAAATGCCCAAGGAAGTACCTTCACATATCCGTAGAATTTGCAACACAAGGTTTCGAAGAAGAAACAACAACTAATACTTCCAACTAAATTTCGGGACGAAATTTCTTTTAAGGTGTAGGTAATGTAACATCCCGCGTTTTTCCGTTAAATTTATTTTTAACACTATCTTTTTTTTTAAATAATATCTTTCGTTATTTAAATTCGTAGATTTCGTTGACAAACGTTCATAATATTCTCGTTATTTAATTATAGCATCACTCGTTTACTCGAAGTTTGGTTAGGGTTTGATAGCTTTAAAACGAACTTTTGATGCATTGAATGCTTGTTAATGTTATTAATAAGTGTTTAGTTGTAATGTATGTTTCATTACCTTCAAAACGGCATATCACATGTGTGAATTGGATTCCCGAATCTTAAAATGCATTTTGTAAACTTGAAACGATGATTTTAAACATTTAATGATCACTTGACGAGATTTTCGGCTATTGTAAATGATGTTTTTGCTTGATGAAAAGTGGTTAGTTGTATTCCTTATCAAAATACCTTTCCAACGATATAAGATACTTGTTTTGGATGTTTACGTTTTATGATTTATGTGTATTTGAAGTTGGATTCGTACTTGAGTGTGAAAACTGCCAGACTTGCAGATCAGTTAAATGGAGCGGCGCGCAATTTCACCCCCGCTTACTTGTAACTCCAATTAACATGAAACTTGGCAAACATGTTTATATATACTTTCTCATCGTGGGAAAATTGTTGGATACCCGACCCGACCCCGTTGACTTTGACTTTGACTTTGACCAAGTTTGACTTTTAGTCAAACTTAACCAAACACTTATGCAATCGTTTTAATCGTATTTTATACTTGATTCTTGCATGAAACTTAACAACGTGATTCACATGCTATACTAATCGAGTCGTAACGAGCCATAGGACTAATTGAACACATTTTACCCGACCTTGTGTCGTAAATGGTTAATTAATATAACTTACTTGTGTAGGTCAAGGCTAAGCAACTATCATGCACACGTTTACTTTGTGAAGTAATTTTATACTCGTGCACTCGAGGTGAGATCATAGTCCCATTTTTCAAACAATTTTTATGCTTTAAACTATGGGATGAGAAACATATACGTATCATACTTTTACACTTTGAACACAAGTACAAAAACGAACATTCCACGTACGGGTTTGAACAAAAATCCGCAATTCAATTATCATTAGTTACACTTGCAAGGTGTCGAGAACTTATATTATGTACTCACATGGGCTTGACGAGCCTCATTCGGACGGTTCACTACCGTTAGCGGATGAAATATATTTTCGAGTATAGTGTATGTTCTAACACTACGTAACAGGGTACAAAACAGTTAAGTTTGATAATTGGGTGCCCGCGAAACAAATAACAACTTTGGAATGCAAATGATTTTGATAATCATCTTATATTAAATCTTGTGGTTCAAATACAACGTTTACTAAAACACCTATGATTTCACCAACGTTTTCGTTGATAGTTTTCTATATGTTTCTCAGGTTCATACTTGGCTATTTGATACATGCTTCCGCGTACACTCATACTTGCTTGGAGTCAAGCATGCATGCATACACTCTGATTTCTTGCTTGGGGTCAAGCATACATACATACATACGCTAGTGATAGCACCTTTGGATTTAAACTTTTGTTTACATACTTACGCTATTTATAGCCACCGTGATTTTCAACTTATATTATGTCGCAAGTTTATTTCATTTATACATTAAACTTTTGTAAACTTAAACTTGTTGTCGAACCGTTTGGTAAACTAAACTTTGCAAGTCTTGTACTTTTCAAATGAATGCGACATAATTTTAGTCAAACGAGTCTCATATAGGGACTACGACCACGTAACGAGACCTAAGTTAGCGGCGCCGTCAATGACGATTTTGTCGGGTTGCTACAGATGGTATCAGAGCGTTGGTTGTAGGAAACTAGGATATGCATTTGTGTGTCTGACAGAGTCGTTAGGACGCATTAGTGAATCTAGACTACAACCTGGATAGTTTTCCATTGCATTCTGACATACATTGCTATAGATAGCACTTACTTGACTACTTGTGCATTATACTTGAATCATTCTTAGGCAAACTTCATAATGGTACCAAACTTTCATTATACGAATCCATATTCTGCCACTTTCTGGAAATACACGTAAATTCAAGATTCACACGTGTAAGGATGACGACGACTTCATTAGTCACACTTGTTCGGGAACTCTGTCTCCCAGATTGTTATTCGCCACCGTCTCAGCTTACTATCGGTGTCACCCGGTGTTCCTTACTATCTACCACTTCTTGTTGTTACCATCACTACTCTAGGTGAGTATCGTCATCACTACTTACCACTACGGTTGCGTACTATTCGTTATCATGATTCGTTACTCTTTTCGTACCTAAAGACATTATTGTTTGACTTGAACCGCATTGACGTGAACAATCATTTATACACTTTCCTCGGGGAACGCTTCTTTATAGTTGCACAAATTCTTTCGATTCAATACGAGTCACGTTAGTGATGTCACTATACTTTGTACATTTTAAATCTTCATGATTATACGAACTTGAGTCTATGGAGCGATGTGGGAATGGAGGTATGAGTTTGTATAATATAACGACACTCGATCAACGTGGTTATATTATAGTAAGTCATACCAAAGTTCTAATGACACGTGATGGTGGTTGGACTCGATCAACCTAATCATCACCATGTTCCATGTACATGACTTCATTTTTCTTGTTTGAACATCCGAAAACTCCGAGAATATTGATAACAACCATACCCGGGACACATCGTTGATTATTATCGAACCATACTTATGCTTCCGAATGAATGAAAAATTCTTTCGACTTCAACCATATGCTATACGTGTATACCATCTCGTTTTCGCACAGTTTTATCGACGAACTACAATATGCTTTTTATGCTCACATCGAGACGGAAGCTTCTCTCGCCTTAAACTCGTACTTCCGTTTAAGGAAATCTTTATTCTAAATTCTCAACGGAGAGAGAGACTCTCCACATTAAGCTAGTATTTGCCTCGAGGGTGAATAGTCCTAACGAACGTTTTCGGAAACCGATAAACTTTCCGCGCGCGAAATTCTTGAGAAATAGAAACTTGTTCCAACAAACGTTTTCAAGTCCTAACAAACTTGTTCGAATATACCTTACAGAACTGTACCTCATTTCGGATCGAGATCCTCGTTTCACTTCTAGATTTCAGAGTGCCTTACAAAAAGCCTCGGGACCACGTTTAGACCTGAGTACAACACATCAATCACAACCCGAAGGGCCAAGCAAACATACGATTCAAACCTTGGAAACCATAATACGAGTTTGCATTATCGACTTCAAATTTACTTGAGAAAAGTATTTGCCTTTAGCCGAATCCTCTTACTACAATAATTTTCATCCGAGTATTAACGCCACACCTTTCGAGAACAACGCCACACCTTTCGAGAACTCATATAGCCATAATTGTCGTTTTCTTCATCGTTGAACCGAAGTAGGTGAAAAGCAAACCACCGGACCCGAACTCATTCATGAAGTAACCGTTAAGATCGTTCCAATCCGAGAAAGGCTCGAGACGGCCCGTTGTCGCCAAAGGATCTATGCCAATGTTAGACGTAAACCTTTCGAATTCCATGTGGGAAACTGCGTAACGTTAAAAGTCGCACCTTGAAAAGGTGTAGTCCGTTTCGGAAACGTAGAAAGATAAATTCGCGATATTTTTAGTCCTTTTGAAATCTTGGGGCGTGTTGTGCCCGTTGCTTACCGCTTCAAACTTCCGACTCAAACAAATACCGTTCATCCTACATTCTGTGTATCAAACTTAAAGGCGTGTCTTACGAAACAAGAACTTGTTATCCTCTTCGATGAACTTACTATCAATGATAAACTTCACTTCCTAGGAGGACCGATTGAAACTATAAATTGTGAAACCAAACTTTAAACCAACGTAAAAAAACCGACTGTCAAAGTTCGTTGAAATGCCCAAGGAAGTACCTTCACATATCCGTGGAATTTGCAACACAAGGTTTCGAAGAAGAAACAACAACTAATACTTCCATCTAAATTTCGGGACGAAATTTCTTTTAAGGTGTAGGTAATGTAACATCCCGCATTTTTCCGTTAAATTTATTTTTAACACTATCTTTTTTTAAATAATATCTTTCGTTATTTAAATTCGTAGATTCCGTTGACAAACGTTCATAATATTCTCGTTATTTAATTATAGCATCACTCGTTTACTCGAGCGTTTTTAAAATATTCGTTTGGATAATTCCCGCACCTGCTTTGAAACTTGAGGGACTGAGGTTGCCAAGTGGGCAAACTAGTTGACTAGGTTAACTAGTCAACCCACCTCATCCACCCATTCACTTCCACTCACCTCCTCATCTCTTTTCTCTCCTTTCTCATCTTCCATTTTTGAACTTAAACACCCAACTCACAAAAATCATCATCTAAATCCGGATCAAGAGGCAAAAATCAAAACAAATTACATATTCGTGATCCTCTCTTCATCCTCTACATTTTGGTACCAATTTCATCTCATTTGGGTAACTTCCTAAAAACTCTAGATTTCTCTAAATTGTTTTTGACTTGAAATGATGTTAGTTAGTGTCTATGGCTCGTGCATAACATGAATATATGTTTTGTTTGCTCGATTTGTTGTTTTGAGTAACTAGTTTGAACATTTGAAATGGGTGTGCTTAATCTTTGATTTTGGATGAGTTACTGTTGTTAAATTGTTAAAGTTCATGTTTTAATTGTGTTACTAGTATCACTAGCTTCGTTTTGATGCGTAGGTTGAGTAATAAAACTTCAAGAACATGATTAATGAGTTTGTAAAGTTTGGTTAGGGTTTGATAGCTTTAAAACGAACTTTTGATGCATTGAATGCTTGTTAATGTTATTGATAAGTGTTTAGTTGTAATGTATGTTTCATTACCTTCAAAACGGCATATCACATGTGTGAATTGGATTCCCGAATCTTAAAATGCATTTTGTAAACTTGAAACGATGATTTTAAACATTTAATGATCACTTGACGAGATTTTCGACTATTGTAAATGATGGTTTTGCTTGATGAAAAGTGGTTAGTTGTATTCCTTATCAAAATACCTTTCCAACGATATAAGATACTTGTTTTGGATGTTTACGGTTTATGATGTATGTGTATTTGAAGTTGGATTCGTGCTTGAGTGTGAAAACTGTCAGACTTGCAAATCCGTTAAATGGAGCGGCGCGCCAAAATTGGAGCGGCGCGCCATTTGGGCCTGTCCCAATTTCTTTTTGTTTTTCACACTTTCAACCCCACTTACTCGTAACTCCGATTAACATGAAACTTGGCAAACATGTTTATATATACTTTCTCATCGTGGGAAAATTGTTGGATACCCGACCCGACCCCGTTGACTTTGACTTTGACTTTGACTTTGACCAAGTTTGACTTTTAGTTAAACTTAACCAAACACTTATGCAATCGTTTTAATCGTATTTTATACTTGATTCTTGCATGAAACTTGACAACGTGATTCACATGCTATACTAATCGAGTCGTAACGAGCCATAGGACTAATTGAACACATTTCGCCCGACCTTGTGTCGTAACTGGTTAATTAATATAACTTATTTATTTAGGTCAAGGCTAAGCAACTATCATGCACACGTTTACTTTGTGAAGTAATTTTATACTCGTGCACTCGAGGTGAGATCATAGTCCCATCTTTCAAACAATTTTTATGCTTTAAACTATGGGATGAGAAACATATACGTATCATACTTTTACACTTTGAACACAAGTACGAAAACGAATATTCCACGTACGGGTTTGAACAAAAATCCTCAATTCAATTATCATTAGTTACACTTGCAAGGTGTAAACGAGAACTTATATTATGTGATCACATGGGCTTGACGAGCCTCATTCGGATGGTTCACTACCATTAGCGGATGAAATATATTTTCGAGTATAGTGTATATTCTAACACTACGTAACAGGGTACAAAACAATTAAGTTTGATAATTGGGTGCCCGCGAAACAAATAACAACTTTGGAATGCAAATGATTTTGATAATCATCTTATATTAAATCTTGTGGTTCAAACACAACGTTTACTAAAACACCTATGATTTCACCAACGTTTTCGTTGACAGTTTTCTATATGTTTCTCAGGTTCATACTTGGCTATTTGATACATGCTTCCGCGTTCACTCATACTTGCTTGGAGTCAAGCATGCATGCATACACTCTGATTTCTTGCTTGGGGTGAAGCATACATA
Organism: Rutidosis leptorrhynchoides; assembly: GCF_046630445.1. Taxonomy (NCBI): domain Eukaryota; kingdom Viridiplantae; phylum Streptophyta; class Magnoliopsida; order Asterales; family Asteraceae; genus Rutidosis; species Rutidosis leptorrhynchoides. The sequence continues at coordinate 540,399,511 of NC_092333.1, forward strand.
CATACATACATACGCTAGTGATAGCACCTTTGGATTCAAACTTTTGTTTACATACTTACGCTATTTATAGCCACCGTGATTTTCAACTTATATTATGTCGCAAGTTTATTTCATTTATACATTATACTTTTGTAAACTTAAACTTGTTGTCGAACCGTTTGGTAAACTAAACTTTGCAAGTCTTGTACTTTTCAAATGAATGCGACATAATTTTGGTCAAACGAGTCTCATATAGGGACTACGACCACGTAACGGGACCTAAGTTAGCGGCGCCGTCAATGACGATTTTGTCGGGTCGCTACAAGGCCAACCTTGCATTGTTCAATGTCTTCATATGTATTTTTACTACAAAATACAGTATTGTGAGTTTCATTACTCCCTTTTTATATATATCTTTGGGACTGAGCATACATGCGCTGTTTTTATGAATGTTTTACAAAATAGACACAAGTGATCAAAATTTAATTTTATGGTTGAATTATCGAAATCGAATATCACCCATTTTAGCTTGGTAACCTAAGAATTAGGCAGACGAGAGGTTATGTTCCTAATTAACGCGAATCCTAAAGATAGATCTATTGGGCCTAACAACCCCCATTTAGGTTATGGATGGCTTTAGTACTTCGGGATTATTATTATACAGACGAGAGGTTCTGTTTGGGGATATTCTATGCATTAAAGTTAATGTCGGTTACCAGGTGTTCAATCCATATGAATGATTTTATCTTTATGCAGACGAGAGGTTCTGCTTATAAATATGAAAATCTTGTGGTCTATTAAAATTATAGAAATGATCGATTATGATAAACTAATGAACTCACCAACCTTTTGGTTGACACTTTAAAGCACGTTTATTCTCAGGATTGAAAGAAATCTTACGCTATGCATTTGCTCAATTTAAAGATATTATTTGGAGTCATTCATGGCATATTTCAAAAGACGTTGCATTCAAGTCATTGAGTTCAGTAAAGATTATGATTAAGTAAATGACAGATTAGATCATTTATAGTTGGATATTATGAAATGGTATGCATGCCTGTCAACTTTCGATGTAATGAAAGTTTGTCTTTTAAAATGAATGCAATGTTTATAAAATGTATCATATTGAGGTCAAATACCTCGCAATGTAATCATATGTTATTGTATTCTTTCTTATGGATTAGGACGGGTCTTTACAACTCATATTCTGCTGGTATGTAATTTGCCATCTTTTACACCAAATTATTGATGAAAACGCGTTTAGGAGGCACGAGAGTGTCGGATTTGAGCTTCGATTTGTCAAAAATGGTCAAGAATTGATGATGATGGTGTTGGTTGGAGGCGTCGGCCGAAAAGAGCAGGGAGGGAGAAGAAGAAAAAGAAAAAGGAGAAGAAAGAAGGAAGAAAGGAAAGAAATTGGGCCCGTGTGGCTCGCGAGCTTATTTCCCTGACCCGACTCGCGAAATTTTTATATTTTTAAAATTTTAAAGTTTTAACTAGGTTAATAAAAGGTAAATAAAAATTTTGCTTTGGATCTTAATACGGTTATTTTTAAACTAAAATTCAAAAGATAAAGACAAATGGATGGAGTTAAATTAAAATATTTTATTTTATTAATAACCCAAATTACATAGGTTCCACAACTAAGTTCCATAAATGACGCAGAAAGAAAGATAAATTTAAAGCTTCTTTGACCATCCAGAGTAGATCAGCAGAGTGTACTGAAAATATTTCAAAATCACTTAGCATTTTACGCTCGTGCTTTTGTAAATCTCTGATGTCGTCCATAAGTTTAACAAAAGCCCTTCTAACTTTTTTAACGTTTGAAATTACATCCCTTGGTCCAGTATCTCAATAATTATGTTCAAAAAGAAGTTTTGACACTGTGTCTTGAAATAACATATCTTCCGCGCAGTCAGGATCACCGATAGTAATTTTAAAGTTTTTAGATATTTCTCGAATGATCTTCCTTTGCGGGGTTGTAAATGGAAACTTTGACATAGTGAGGATTTGTACGAGTTCAGAATATATTTTCTTTCTTTTTGCGAAGAAATTCTGATGTATTCTTTTCACGGTGGAATCTGTAAAAACTTCAATTAATCTTTTGATAAGAAATGAGGCTGGATCGAAGTAGAAGAAATCTCGATCTCCGTATTTTGAAATAGGGTTAGGTTTCTTGCTTTCAGTCCAAAATTCTAATTCCGAAATCATTGCGGAGACATATCGGTTGATGTGAATCTGAGAGAATTCCTTATCACTGAAGTGAGGGAGAAAACTGATGAATGACTCTAAATCGAATTTGAAATGAATTTCTGCATCCCGATACTTGACGAAAATATCATCCCCACATTCTTGTAACAGTTTGTGAAGAGAACGAACTTGAGAATGCGGCTCTTTTAACAGATTGAATTGAAATGTTGAGAGCGGGAAGTCTGAGGAATAGAGGTGCCTAATGAATTCTCTATAGACGTCTAACCTTCTACTAGGATTTAACAGATTTCCAGTAAACGGAGCTTTTGTTTGATCAGTGTGCCGTTTCTCTTTGGGATTAAATTCAAACAAGTCTGGGTAGTTGAAAATAGTTGGATATTCTTCCCGTATTTCATCTTCCATAATAAGGAGTTCATTAAGGCTGAGTCTCCCTTTTGGATCGTGAAGAGGGTCGAATCCTGGTTCATTTGAGTAAAACTTATCCAAAAGCAATGAAATCTCTAAGTCAGACGAAATTATCCGGCTTCTTGGACTACAAGGATCAAGAACTAGCTCTTGATGAGATTCATCAGGGTTTAGATTTGTTTTTGTTTTATAAAGAAAAACTTCTCCGATTTCCGAAGTTGTGGGAGAGCAACTGCCAATCGCACTTTCTTCGTAGTCTGTTAAGTTTGAACCAAAATCTACAGAAATTAATACCATAATTAATATTTTGTTTTTATAGTTTTGAAAAGGTTTTACTATAATGGCGACTTTAAATCCTATACTGACAAACTCCCTATTTGTTAAGCGTGTGTGTTTCTTGTCAATTTATCTTTGAAACAAGTGGCCAGGTCGACAACAGAGAGGCAGGATCCTTTTGGTTCCTATATAATTGGAGACTGTTCGGAAAATCCAACAACCAAGTCCGTGTATAATTGTCTTTCTTAGACACCACTCAAGAGTCTCAGATATGTTGACAGAATCAATGGTTACCTTAACAGACAGAAAATAAGTCCCCGGCAGCGGCGCCAAAAACTTTTACTTCTCTCATGATATGGCCAAAACGGACGGTTTTGTTTAGTGCGATGTCATCAGGTCGCAACACGTCAGAATGGGCTACCAAAAGAGAGTAAGGGTTTTATTATTTATATTTAGCTGGGGTTTCCTAGCTATAACTCACCTACTTGTCTTCCTTTTAATGAGTAAGTGGTAAATATAACTCAGGTTCGTATTTTTGTATGTTTGCTCAGTAACGTGGGATAAAAGTGTCTAAATAGTTAACCCTAGTGACAAGAGGTAATAGATTAAGATTAACTAATAAAATAGTAATTTAACTTGTAAAGATAAAGATAGATAGGTATGGAGAATAGAATTCTGACGGGGAGTTATTGCAGGAGTTAACTTCCTAGAATAAACACTAAACCTCAATCAATTGGACTTTAACCTAATTGATTTGTCACTAAGAGTTTAGGCCTTGAAGATTCTGGCTAAGACGGATATCCCTACTCCCAACATTAACCTAAAGGGTTTAAACGACCTTATGGATAGAATCCTAGGTAGATGAACAAAGTGGTATATCCCTAAAGGAAAGTCTCAGCTTTTCTTAATCCTAGTCAGTTTAACTAAAGTAATATTCCACCACTTAATACTATGCTATGCCTTAACATTAACATATGTGCAATCTTAGATATTTTAAGGTACTGCTAATTGGATTAGAGGTCTCTCCTTTGCGATCACTTATTCAACCCTGGATCATCTTACAACATCTCAAGAACGTTGCTTCTGCCGCGAATCATGCTTTTGATCAAGCTAGTGTTCACTGAACTCTATGTTGCCTACTCTAATCACAACCTAAATGGGTAGCTCTTCTTTGATGAATAAACGATTATTCATACGTAGGTACTATATCCCTATTGTGACGTTAAGCACACATAACTACATACCCGTATCCTAGGGTGGATTAAGTCCTAATACTAGGTTATAGCCACGTGAATAAGCGGAACGGGTGATCCGTAAATTAAATTTTTCTAAACCGTCAGGGTTTTAGCATAACAATAGCATAAGTTTCAGATAAAGTATTCAACATATAATAAACATTTGCAACAGACAGATAGGCATGCAAGATGAAAGCAACTTAAGATAACAAGATAACTTTATTAAATTAAGGAAAGCGTTCACCGTTTACAGACGAGATCTGGACCATTACAAGTGCTGACATCCTCTAGACCACTCCTATTACAATCTTCGGCGTTCAGCTCCGGGTACTTAATTTCCCGCTCAGAGGTGAGAAGGCCTTGAAAGCTCTAGTGAAAGAAAGTGTATTGTAGTGAGAGAGTGAAGAGAGGTGTGTTGAAATTGGATGACAAAAAGCCTTTAAATAGAATTGGAATTTGCCTGCAAATGGCTGGCAGGCCATTTGCCAAGCCAGCCCGTTTGCAGAGATTGATTACGGTGAAGTATATGCTCCAGTTGCTAGACTTGAGACAATTCGAATGTTTTTGGGATTTGCTTCGTGGAAAGGGTTTAAAGTTTTTCAGATGGATGTTAAGAGTGCATTCTTGTATGGCACTCTCCAAGAGACTATGTATGTGACTCAACCGCCGGGTTTTGTTAATCCACATCATCTAGAAAAGGTGTATCTCTTAGAAAAGGTGCTTTATGGTCTTCACCAAGCCTCGAGAGCTTGGTATGCTACTCTGTCAAACTATATGATAGAGAAAGGTTTTAGACGTGGAGTCATCGATCAGACTCTATTTATTAAATAGAGGGGCAACGATATCATGTTGGTACAGGTATATGTAGATGATATCATCTTTGGGTCGACCGATTAGAAAATGGTTGATGAGTTTTAGGATGTAATGCAGAAACGATTCAAGATGAGTTCACTAGGGGCCATTAATTTCTTTTTGGGGTTGCAGGTTGATTAAACTGAAAAAGGCATTTTTCTACATCAATCGAAGTATGTAGCTGACATCTTGAGCCGGTTTAAGATGGAAGATGAACGAATTGCCAAGAATCCACTGTCGGTAAATCACGGGATTACGCTGGAAAATACGGGGCCGAAAGTCAATCGAAATCTATTATGGGCTATTATTGGTTCTTTGATGTATCTTACAGCATCTCGCCTAGATATCATGTTCGTAACATGCTTGTGCGCTCGTTATCAAGCACAACCGAATGTGAATCATATGTTAGTAGCTAAGAAGATCATGCGTTATCTAAAGGGAACTTCCATTTTGGGCTTATGGTATCCAAGAAAGGATGGGTTTGATTTAATGGCATTCAGTGATTCTGATTACGGGAGTTGTAAAGGAGATTTCAAATCGACCTCTGGTGGTTGTCAGTTTCTAGGTAGCAGGTTGATAAGTTGGTAGTGTAATAAACAAGCAACAGTCGCACAATCAACGTGTGAGGCTGAATATATTGTTGCTGCAAGTTGTACGTCTCAGGTTTTCTGGATTCAACAACAACTTCGGGATTACGGTTTGCAAATTTCTAACACTCCTATATATGTTGATAATACTGCTGCTATTGCTGTTACTAAAAACCCTGTTAATCATTCTAAGACCAAACACATAGGGATCAAGTACCATTTTATCAGGGACTGTTATGAAAAGAAACTTATAGATGTCCTGCAGATAGGTACAACAACCCAAAGGGCTGACTTGTTTACAAAAGTGTTTGCCGACCTCGCTTCCTGTTCTTGTTAAATGTGTTAGGAGTGAAAGATAGGGCGGAGGTTGTGTCCGATAGGGAGTTATTGAAGTAACCATCGAATCTGTATCATTTGTATATTTGCATTTGCATGTTGCATCATTTTTGCATGATACTTAGTTTATTTTCTGTGTTGCATGATCATTTTATTTTCTGTTATGTTTTCTTAAATTGAAAAACCAAAAAGTTTGTGTTTATTTGCTTTCTGTTACTAGAATAGTTGAGAAAATTGCTTCATCAGAAAATACAAAAACATTGAAAAATGAAAAAGCCATAAAAATCTGAAAAATCAGAAAATGAGAAGTTGTTATGTGAAAAGGGGAAATGATTGTATTACTGAACTTGCATGTTAATTGTTCTGCGTAATAAGTAAGTAGTACATGATTAGTTAATGAACGTTGATAAATTTTGAGGATTGAATTTTGAAATGAGAGGATCACTTGTGCATAAAGTAAATAATCTTGGCAAGGAAATCGCGGAAAGGTTTACAGCGGTTGACGGTAATCACCTAACTATCACTGAGAATGTACTGAGGAATGATCGTTCAGGAACTCAACAGACAGTTGAGGTCTCCCCTACTACGATTTATACTCCAGTGAAGGATTGCCAAGTACGTCCGTAAGGTGAGTTTACTCTGTTCGAACCTATACCATTTTCTATTTACCTTTATTGCTTGGGACGAAACGCATTATGTTAGTCAGGTATCCAAAGGGGGTTGTTGTCACTATGAACGGGTCGAAAAGTGCAATTCTGTATCACAGACATATCATCGATTTGAGAAATTATCGGAGGAGACTGCTTTAACGCCAAAGATTAAAGTTAATGTGTGATTCATCTCAATAAGTGGTGTATCATCATCAAAGTTGTATTTATTATTTTATTTAAAGTTTATCTTCGTTTATGTTGGAAAAAGCTAATGCGCAACATCAGAAAAAAAATGTGTGTGGATTATGTTATTGTTTATTTATTCATGTATCTATGTTTCTAAGACAATAAAGATGGTGCACCACATCAAATACAAAGAATCCGGGTTATCAAAGTTTGGACTTCGTGTCTATCTATCCACTGAATTCTACATGTGAAAGATGATCAAACAATGTGCTGATCAGAACAATTTAAGTTGTCTATATCTGAGGGGGAGAAGTGCCAGAGTTTCAGATCTAGAAAACTCAAATCATTCTGTCTGTCCTGGAAATCATAATTTTAGCAGGATTTTGCTTATTATTTAGAGGGACGCTACATTTATTGTCTGTGATATGGGTTGTGCCGATTGATCTATATAGATGGGAACATCTTCTGGAGGGTATTCTGACTTAGAATTCCGTCACCCCAAAAAACATCAAATCATTCCATCATTATTAGCTTTCCGCTCAAGCATGGGGTTTATAGCAACTGGTAACTGTGTTCTTACGGAGTATGCAATAAAATTGAGATAAACAAAGCCTTCTGAATCGAAAAGTATAAGTTTAAGGTAGAAGCTCATGGCTGACAGGGTTGCTAGAAACATCGTGAGATGCTTCATGTTCAATCAAATCGAAAGTACATCGAGGTGATAGCGGACAGCTTCAATTTATTGTGCTCAATTGACTACCTAATAAATTTGTGCGATCTCAAGTGAGGACTAAGTTTAAGATTATTTACCTAAGTGTGCAAGTGATTTTCAAAAAGTCTGGGAGGAAAGTCTAATAAGTTTATTGATATTCAAAGACTAAAAGTGTAGGTACTTAATAATCTGCAAAATATAGTTCAGTTCTGATCCCAAGAAAAATGTTGATTAGTTCATCTTCTTACAAAAATATGTGTTTATGCTTTGATTGCTGTATAGTTTACATTATTGATAGAATAGTTCAGTTTGTTTAAAATGAATAGCAAGTCAATTAACTAGTTATGTCATGCTTGTGATCTTCACTGTACGGTTAGTTAATTGTTTTAATTCATCATAATGTATGTGCTTGCATTCATTTTTCATAGTCTGCATTTTAATATGAAAAAGACAAAAAGATTTTGTATGTTCTTAGCATTGTTGCATGTTTCATACTGTATATTATTGCATATCATTTGGTGATTACTTCATAAACTCCGTATGTGTGGACCAGGGGGAGTAAGCAAGTGTGAAAGAGATCCGTAAAATGAAATGTTCATTAAGTCGGATATTAGTTTATTTGACTTAGGTTAAAATACTGTTGGATCTGGTAAAGGTTGGTAAAAGTTGAGATTTTATGGACTAGATTGAGTAAACAACTAGAGTAAGCGTAAGGTGTTTGTTTGGATGAGACGAGTTGTTTAGAAGAGAAAGTGAGAAAAGACGAGAATGGAAAATTAAATTTTAAAATTGTGAATTTGCAACCGGACGGTTCCTCAATGCAACCGCACGGTTACACCATGTAACCGCCCGAATACGTAAGATTAAATGGTTTTGGACTTCATGTACAACCGTACGGGTACACATTGAACTCGCGCAGTTGCATAATCTTTGGCCGGATACAACCCTGCAACCGCATGGTTGCAGGATGGGTATAAATACCCAAACTCAGAACCGTGGGTTGCTTGTGCTCACAAATTGGTTAAGTCTAAAATTGTTCAAAATTCACAAAGTGCTAAGGGGAGTTTTTGATCACGTTTTTTCTTATTCTACTCGTGTTACTGATCAATTTCATCTATAACAGATATCTTTTCATCCATTAAATATCTTGTTTTGATTAGTTTTTAGTTTTCATGCACTTTCGATCAATACATGGATTGTTGATGTGTTTTAACTGGAATTGTCGATCAAAATGTGTTAGTCGGAGGTCATAGAAGCTTATTAAATCATTTGCTGATGATCAATACATGGTTTGTAGGTTTTGGGTTTTGAAAACCCTAACAGATACGATGAATACAACCGTACGGTTGCATTTTGCAACCGCACGGTTGAACATACATCCGTAGCACTACTCAGCGCAACTGCACAGTTACACAATTGATTCAAAGTTTAGATTTTAAATATGTATCCGTGTGATTTGAGCCTGCACTCGTACGGTTACAGGTGCAACCGGGTTAGATCCTATTGCAACCATACGGATGCATATCAGAAACCTTAATTTTGAAATTTTGATTACTAACTTTTGGGTTTGCGATATTTTGGGTGTTTGTTTCAGATTCAGCTATGTCTGGGACTCCAATTACTAATGCTCCTACTACTGAGGGTACCGGCTCTGGATCCGGTCGTCCGCGTGCTGAGAATAGGTCTAAGCCTCGTCGTGTGACAAAGTCTAGGTTCAAGAAGGCTACTGACCACAACAACGAACTTCAAGTGGGCCCCAACAACAACCTGCTGGCCAATCTGAATAAGATTGAGTATTTAGCTGACTATCACGGGATTATGGAGTTTCTTGAGCGATCTCGTATTTACACGGCTATCTCTATTAATGTGCCAGCATATGTTTCTCATCAGCATGAGTTTTGGAAGAATGTTACTTTATCAAAGGCAATGGATGGTGAATAACGGGTTGATGTGCTAAACAGTGTTGTTCAGGGTAAGCCAATTGTTGTAACTGAAGGGCATATTAGGATACTGTTAAGCTTTCGTGATGCAGCAGATATGAAAACTAGATTGAATTTGGGAGTAGTCAAAGGCTGTTTCCAGAGATGCAAGTACTCTGGAGATTTGACAAAGTCAAAGGTATTGAAGTCAGGTTTCTGTCCAACTTTCAAATACTTGGCTCATGTTATTGTTCACTGTTTGCGCTCTAGAAGAGAAGGTCATGATGAATTGAATTTCGTGATGCAATCTATGATGGTGGCTTTAATTCTGAATCTTCCATTTAACTTCTCTGGGGTTATATTAGATTACATAATCGAGAACAGCAAGTTCAAGTCTGATCCTTATCTTCTTTATCCACGATTTCTCCAGCTCATTATCAATTCTCAGCATACTGAGCTTGTCAAGGAGGATAAAGACCTAATCAAGCTGAATGTGATGACAAATGAAGTGGTGAGGCGTATGATTTATTACAAGGGTAAAGTGGCTCCACCAAACCGCCCACTATTCGGTCCTTTGAAAAAGGTTGACTACGTAGCTCGTAATCCAAGAATGTGGAGGAATGAGGATAGTGCTTCTGACAAGGAAGACATTGTTCCTGATTTTACTGAGACTGATGATGAAGAGGAGGTTGTGGAAGTTGGTTCTCATTCGGGTCGTACTGCCGATGACTTAGATAATTATAGTTTGGAGGATGAGGTGACAGAAGGCGGTGAGTTGTTGATGTCCTTAAAGCGAAAGGAGGTTGCTGAAGATGAACCTTTAAGAAAGTCGAAGAGGAAGAGAGGTCATGTGAGACGGGCTGTTGATCTCTCAGGAGGTGCTTCAGCTACTCAAACTGCAACTCAAAGAGCTGAGGTGCCACCCACTCAACATGCTCAGGCTCCTCTGGTACCACCTACCCGATCTACTCAACAAGTCACAACACCACCAGTTGCGTCTGCACAGGAGGGTAGTTCATTGGCTCTTACAACTGTTGATCCTGCGTTTGTTACGCTCCAGGCTACTGTGCTCGGTCTGGTTAATAAAGTTGATGAGGTAATGAAGAAGAATAAAGACAAGAAGAAGGAGGTAAATGAGTTACAAGCTAAAGTGGACTCTCTGACCTCTGAACTCGAGAAATCAAAGAAATTAGTTGCTGATCTGAAGAAGTTAACAGAAAAACAGGCTAAGAGGATCAGACGGTTGGATAGTCGTGATAGGTGGTTCAAGGGAAAGTTAGAGGCTGATCCTCAAGATGGGACAATTCGTTTGAAGGTGGAGCATGTTAATGATGATCTCTTGTCTACCGAAAGTGAATATTCTTCGGACTCTTCCTCTGAGGGGACTGCGAACAGAAGAAGCGGTGATTTTGTTGTATAATCCTAATGGTAGTTTGGACCAGATCAGGATTATTGATCCAAGGTGGATTCGAAATTTGTGCAAAGAAGATATCAAGGTGTTGCGGAGACACCCTATCTTTCATGAGTTGCCTAATACTGAGCAAGCAATTCAGTCCGATCGTGCTGTTCGCACATGCTATGCTTATGATATTCATGCTTAAATGTCTATCTTATGATTTTGAACTAATAAACTGTGGACTTGAACGTTTTATTTTTCAGTTTATTTCGGTTTGGTTGTAATAACGTGACATAAACGTCTTAATTTTCATGTTATTGAATATGTTTGATTGTGTGATTATTTGTTTTTTGCAAGGGAAAGTATATTTTGTTATTTAAGATAATGAACTGGGTGCTAGGGGGAGTTTGTTGGTGCATATTTAGTCCCCGAGTTCATTATGATCACGTTGAAGTATTTATCGTTTAACTTTCTCTGTTAGAATGCAACCACACGATTGCAGGTATGCAACCGTACGGTTAGACAGGCAACAGCACGGTTGCAAGGTGCAACCGCACGGTTGCACACGTTGTGTGTATATAATGAGTATTACGGGTTCATTGTTAGGGTTACGAATCCTAACATATTCCATACGTACAATCCGATACCCTGGTGTTCTAGCATTCATCTAAGTCGATCTTTAACATATCTAAGTCTATTTATTCATTAAGATCAAAGGTTTTCATTGAATTTTAAGTATAAAACCCAATAACGAGATTTTCCGCACTCGTTATTGAATCTAAGATCGTTTAATCATGTTTACACGATCCTACATATACATTCAATTTTTACACTTCCATTGTATTTTGTTATACATCGTCGATGTATTTCAGTGTATATCTACGTATATATTTACAGTTTATCATAGTTATATTTTTGTAGCATTATTGTAAGAATAGTTAGGCCAGATACTTTAACACTGTCAATTAAAGTTAAAATACATTGTTCTTAATAGTTAAATACAATGTAAAATATATAAATTGGAGTATTATTTCTTTATGCGTAGTAAAAAAATTTAACGTATATGTGGGCCCATTTTTATTATCGTGACCTTTAAATTATTGAGACGGCTCTCGAGGTATATTATACTATATATCTAATTGAGATAGTCCAAATGAATAGTACTACTTGGACTATCTCAATCTCACACTAACGACCCCAAACTTTATCCAACGTACGAAACTGCCCCCTCCCCAATTTTACTCTAAAACCCCCACACCCTCGCGAAAATACAAAACACCCCCAACCCTACCCCCTTACCCCGAGCCGACCCGACTCGCCTCCCCGTTATTATAACTATAATAATATTATATAATATATTTCGTCCTTTCACCTTTTTTTTTTCTTTTTTCCAAAAAAAACCCCAAACTGAGTTAAAAAATTAAAACCGGCCCCCCAAACAGGGGGGTTAAGTGTCAAATAATCATTTTCATAAAAAATCTTAACTAAACTCCACCCAAATATTCAACGGGTAACTAACTATACACAAAATGGACTCTTCTTAAAAAAACTCTAAATATTTGAGGTACTTTTCATACACGTTAATTTTGCGTTAAATTTTGAAAGTCGACAATTCCATAGCGAAATGCGGAGATGCACATATATTGTTAATTTAAAATAACATTTAAATCTTTCACGGATTATACCTTTTAGTTCGACTCGATTTGCGCTTCAACGACATTATCGTTAGCCACGAAATAATTTTACAAACTAAACGCACTAAAATACATTGAAAATCGCACCTCCGGCGCGAAGCGAGGGTTTGTTAATCTATTTACAGCTATATTGTACCCCTAATATGTAAACCTAAAACGATTAGGCCAAATAAGAAACGAAATGCGAGAAACGACTTCATAATCTTTGCTCAGCGTAGCATGCAAATCATTTTTTACAAGAGCTTTTGGGCCACTATTTTACTCACTCCAGATTTTTTTTATATTCACCTCTACATTTTTTTTAAGTATTGTGATTGTGATAGCATACCCAACACGTGCACCGCCTCTTCCTTCCACTCATAGTTTCACGTGGACCCCTATCCAATCGACAACCTTTTTTTGAGGGTTCCTATTTACCATTGTTTATAACTAGTTTTCGAATTCTTGCTTCGCGCCAAGAGTTCGGTTTTCAATGTATTTTATTGCGTTTAGTTTGTAAAATTATTTCGTGGCTAACGATGATGTCATTGAAGCGCAACTCGAATCGAACTAAAAGGTATAATCCATGAAAGATTTAAATGTTATTTTAAATTAACAATATATGTGCATCTCCACGTTTCGCTATGGAATTGTCGACTTTTAAAAATTTTACGCAAAATTAACGTGTATGAAAAGTACCTCAAATATTTAGCGTTTTCAAAAAGGCGTCCGTTTTGCGTATAGTTAGTGGCATTGTGTTCATAAATTTTTTTCGAGTTTAACGATGGTGTCGGAAAAATTTAACTCCGCGAGAAGATATGACCCGGAATGTTTGGGTGGAGTTCATTTAAGATTTTTTATGAAAAAGTCGTTGGTTGGGAGGTTGATTTAATTATTGAACAAAGTGGGGGTGGCTTTTTTTTTGGGAAAAAAGGTGGAAGAGAAAAAAAAAGGTGAAAAGATGAAATTGTCCCTGGTTACTATTCATCGTTTTTGTCTGTTAGATATAAGTATTAATATTAATATTAATGTTAATGTTAGATATTCACATTTAAATTTTCGTTATTTGGATCTTTTTATTGTGTTATTTATTTTAAAGTAATTTTCTTATTTGTCTTTGTTTCTTTGTAATAGATTTTTGGTATCATTGATTTTTGATATCTTTTTTAGATCTCTACTACAGAAACATGGAAGGTTGTATTGCCTAAATCTCTACTTTGAAATGTTTTGGATAAGCACTTAAATAGCAACAATTCAAGTAATTTTATATAATTTGAAATCCTTTTGTGATGTATGTAAATTATGTGTGTCATAACTATGTATAACTCTCTAAATTATGGGTGTAAGTACTCAAGCAGTTATGTACCTTCACATAGTTTGAAGGTCTTTTGTGATGTGTGTAAATTATGTGTGCAATAACAATGTATGACTCTCTAAATTATGAACTTCTACTAGGTTTGTAAGCATGTAGCACTATGTTATGTAAATCATGTGCCTTTTTGTATGTTAAAACAATAATAAAGTGTCTATATTTATGTTATTGCAAACAAAAAATGATAGAACAATAATATGGTCGTTATATAAATCACAAAAAATATTAAACAGCAACGCGATCCTCTTATTAAATCTTTGTAAGAATACAATTGTATTTGGGTTTTGGGTTTGTTTACCATCAATTAGTAAAAACTGAATAGAGAGGTGGGGGTGACTCCTAGATACTAGATGTCACTAATAAATATTGGGAATGAGTTCATGATGTCATCGTAATATCATTGGGAAGTATGACTATGGAGATCAAGAAGAAGGGACACATGTGCTTTATTTGGGGACTTTGATTATCTCAATCTTTCGTCTGCAAGCTTCCAAGAGTGACACTTGGGGAACAGATTTGAGTTTTTGGCATAGGCAATTTTTAGCTTTTGTTCGTCATTTTGTCCAATTTTATTTTATATTTGACTTTGGATATTGATCTAATATTCAAATATTGCTATTCTGGGTATTTCCATATCTATCGCCAATGATGATCTCATTGTATTTTATTTGGTCGATTCATTGTTTGTGTACATTTAGAGGTAGGAACTCTTAGTTTTTGATTGTTCAATCTTAAGGTCTTGTGCTATTGTTGTGATTAGTTGATTTAGTTAAAGAGTCACTTGCATTTTGGTGTAGATTTATGAATTAAAAAAAAAAAAATTTGATTTTACTTATCCCACTAAAATTTCTTAGCCATGGATTAAACTAGTATATATATATATATATATATATATATATATATATATATATATATATATATATATATATATATATATATATATATATATATATATATAGTAAAGGGATCAAATAAGAACTTTTTGACCCTGAGAACCCTGCGAACTCCCAAATACACTGAAATTCGAACAAAACAAGGGCGGACGAACAAAAAAGATGAAATTCAAACAAAATTTTGTAGAACATATTAAATTCGAACAAAAAAAATTGAAATTCGAACAATTTTGTGTTCTAGATTTTAGTAATTCGAACAAAAAAAAAAATATTTTTGGGCGACCGTGTTTTTTTGCTCGAATTCCTTGTTTTTTGCTCGCCCGCCACTTTTTTTGCTCGAATTTCAGTGTATTTTGGAATTCTTAGAGTTCTCACACTAAAAAAGTTCTCACTAGATCCTCTCCCTATATATATATATATATATATATATATATATATATATATATATATATATATATATATATATATATATATATATCTTACGGTCTTTTGATTGTTCAATACTAAATTTTTGAGCTCGTGTATTGTACGAATGTGTAAAAATTCGTGTAAAAAATGTAATTTGTACTTTATATTGGTATGTAAATAACGATACTAAAAATATTGAAAAAGTATAAGAATTATTTAAGAGTCATGGTGTTGACAAATTTTGAAAGTGGTTTTGAGTGGTGTTTGTAATTTAATGTCTACAATTTTCCTTTCTCGCCACTATAATATATAAATTATATACTACGTAATATTTAGAGTATATTGAAAAATTTTCATGAAACGTAATATTAGTAAACTATAAGTTATATTATTTTAGAATTATTATATACAATTATTTTTTGAATAAAAATGTAACCCGCGGGTTTAATTTTAGAAAAGTTGTTAGTAATTTCAGCAAAATTGTAACAACCTCACATTGAAACTAGCGGTAATTGATCATTTTCCCTTATTTATATTAATTTATTAATATTAATGATTTTATAATCATGCGCTTATAATTATTTGACTGGTTAGTTAATTGCGTTTTGTGACAAATGTCACAAAACATATATTGGTTAGAATCGGACCTCGTTAGGGTCGTTTAATGAGGTGTTGAGATTTTAGATAACTGATAAATACCCGTGTGACACACGAAAGAGATTTCCTTCCAATGAAGAAAACCCCTTTTACTTAAAACCCATGCATCTTCTTAGTTTCCTTTTTTAGAAACTTATACACACACACTTACAAACACACACAAACCCTAAATCCCTAATCTTATTCTTGATATCGCTTTGGATTTACTCGTGTCTAGTGATTTAAGTAACTTCATAAGGTATTTAACAATTGATTTCATGTGTGAAATCAGATTTAATCTCTAGTTTTTATAAACTTTTGTGTTAAATGGGTTTTGAATCAAAACTAGCATTTAGAGGTGTTGTGAACACCAATTGATGTTAGTAAACGTTTGTATACGAGTTATGTATGTTTCCTAAGTGATTTTTAGTATCAAAACAGTGCAAAAACGAGATTTGGAGCTAAAAATATTGAAAACGTCGACCTGGTACTGATGAACAGCATCCGTACGGATACACGATGCATTCGTACGGATACACGGTGCATCCGTACGGATACAGGTTGTTTTCATATGATTTTGGATGCATCTGTACGGATATTGATGCATTCGTGCGGATACAGATGCATCCGTGCGATGCAGGTTGACAGCATTTTGTAAAACTCGTTTTCGTCGTAACTTTTAATCCGTAACTTCGTTTTTGATGAATAAACTACCAAACGTAATAAGGTCTACTTTCTAATGGTAAGGTTTTAAAACGCTAAATCAAATTTTAATTTGGGTCAAAATGATATGATAACGTGTATGTCTCGTTTTACACGCGTGTGATAGGTGCGATTGAATGGACACCATTTAAATGTCATATATATATATATATATATATATATATATATATATATATATATATATATATATATATATATATATATATATATATATATAGAGCTATATGATGTTGTTTAGAGTATGGAGTGATGATATTATTGATTTGATATGTGCTAACTTGAGATATGATATTCTCAGGTAAAAAAGGAACGGAGAAGACTCATTAACATTAGATTTCTGAGTTCTTGCTGTTTATCAGGTGATTGAGACCATATTAACTGTTATATGTATGTAGTAGCGGGTTATGCTACTGTTGTCCTGCCATGTTTAGCCTGATATTGATAGTATATGATGTACGATGTTGTTTGTGATGGTTATGTGCACTTGGGTGTTGTCGGCTTTGAATAGTGAAGTTTAACAACCGGCTTTGAATAGTGAAGTTGTGCAAAAGGTCAACCTTGAATAGTGAGGTTGGGTTTAAGTGTTATGACGCATCCCCTGCATCTGGATTACTATACGAAGGAGCCAGTAACAGAAACTATCGGTAAACTCTAGCCAGATCAGCTAGTAATAAATGGCCCGCAAGTCGCCGATCCTTTTGTTACTGTATTGGTTGTTTAATCGATGTGTTATACAATTGTACTTAGCTTGATGCTAGATGCCTATAGCTGTTAGGATGTTTCCATTCGGTTAGCCTTGTGCTAATCCCCCACATTTCCTCCCTTACATGTTAGGATGTTTATGTCGGGTACTAGGAGAAGTTTGTATGTATGATATGTTTGATACGCATAACTCTTATGTCTGTAATTTGATACCAATATATATGTAAAGTCTTTTGGTTAACGTAACACCTGGATGATTGTAATAACTATGTCTTAGTTAATTACTGATGTGTGGTTTGTAAATATTAGTATAATATGTATATATTGTGTTTAAAAAAAATACGGTGTTAGAAGTTGGTATCAGAGCATAGGTTTGGCAGTACGTACACATGGATGTCGTATTCCCAAACCTTGACACTGAGGTATCAAACATATATTTGGGGACGGGATAAGTGAACGCAATGGGTATCTGTGTTAGACTTTAGGTACTAACAGTTTATCCACTAAGCTCTGGTGAGATGTTGTGCACTACAGGTTAAAGATGACTAACAGACATAACTTTCAAGCTCCCCCGACCTATGGAATCTTCAGAGCTCCTGCTGAGGTTAAGGATGGAAATAGTCACCCAATCCGGTGGATACCCACCCGATCTACCCATCTCGTGATGGATATGGATGAACCTAAATGAATATGGATACAAATATAGATGAACTTAAATGTATATGGATATGGACATGGATGAAAAGTTTCATCCATAGATACATCCATTACCACCCAAAATACATATACAAATACATAAATATTGATATATGCTTATATATTTACTATTATAAGTTCATTTACCGTTAAATTTACATTATGCTTTAATACCTATAATGAAATATATAGTATTCCAATAAAACACGTCTATCTAACAAAATAAACTTAATAATCTCAAATTTTATAGTAAATTTAAATTTTTTTGCTAAATCTTCGACAAAGATTACACCTTCTTATGTATAGATTTTAATTTGTCATGTTATATTCATTTTTGTTATACTACGTTTTTATTTGAATTGCATATTAGAAAATATTATAACAAAATTATAATATCCATTCCATTAACCGCCTTATTCCACTGGGTATGGATATGGATTGATGACCTGGAACTAAATGGATATGGATTGATATGGATGAATGAAAATTAAATGGATATGGATATGGATACGGCGTCACATGATCCATATCCGATCCATTGCCATCCCTATCTGAGGGTGAAGATTCAGATAGTGACCAACAAGAATATATTCAGCAGATAGAAAGTCGGTTAAAGGTTGCCCGAGACAGAATTGCCGAATTAGAGAGTACTCTTCATGTGGTTACCCCGGCCGTTAATGTTGAACCTCCACCACCAGGTTTTCCAACACTACAATTTATAGGAGTACCAACTGGAAACACCTCATAATCACAAATTCCATTACCTCCACAACCTCAATTTCAACAACCCCCTCAATATCAAGTGCCACCACAATATCAAGCACCATTCCAGTACGAGTACCAATACCCTAATAAGATGATGTATCCCTATACCATACAAATGTTTCCTCAACCACCAACAAAAACCAAGAAAAAGTGTACGTTTAAATAGTTTCTAAATTGCAAACCTCCATAATACTTAGAAAGTTCAAATCCAACAGATACCTTTGATTGGTTGAAAGAAGTAGACCGAGCATTGGAGGCGTGCCAATGTGAACCTGAGTTACGGGTCACTTATGCCAGTAGACTCCTGAAGAAGAAAGCCATGGGCTGGTGGGATTCATTGACTTCCTAAGTTTCCAAAGAACATTTGAGTCAAGTAACCCGGGAACAGTTCTCTACAAAGGTGTGCGAGCATTATTGCACTCCTTATGAAATGTTAAAATGAAGAGAAAGTTCATGAATATGAAAATGACTAATCAAATGACGACTGATGAAGGGATTGAGTTGTATACCGATAAGCTTCTTTTTGTTCAACAATGGCTTCCCGATGAGCAATCCCGGATTGATCAGTTTGTGGAAATGAACCTTCCAGATTACCGATCCATTGTAAGATGAGCAACAACCTTGCCACAAGCGTTTGCAATGCAAAGATTGTAACGACCCGGCTTTTTCGACTTGCTTTTGTGCCTTGTGTTTTTGCGAAACTGCGTATTTGTGCGTACTGTGTTACTTTATTACTCCGGAACCCTGGCACACGTGTTTTATATTCATATATACATTTAAACGTGCCTTGGTGTATGTAGAATGCTTAACTTGTCCACCGGATGCTTTATAACCGTTAGTGTTACTTGCCGTTACGAATAAACCGCGGACTGCGCGCACATTTGACTTTTTTCAGAACCGGAATATTTGGACAGCAAAATATTAATTATTATATTATAATAATAATTACTTGGACCTTTGGATGCTTGATTTTATTTATTTAATTGCTAGAGCCCAATAGTTAGTCTTGTTGGACTTTCTACCTTGTTGGGCTCAAGCCCACCCTACTCTAGCTAGTGACCCAATTAATTAGCCCAAGTATTATCACTAGTGACCCATAATAATAAATAAATAATAAATTAATTAATTAATGAGTCATACTAGCATAATGGATAAGGTTTATCTAATTGTCACATGGGATTCTAGCAAAAGGAAACACTTTAGACAACCACTAACCAAAAAGCAACATGGTGTCTCCCCCTCCCCCCTTAAAAGTTTCGGCCACAATGGCCTCCATGTCATCAATACAAGTCAAATTATGCCTATAAATACTAGCCTAATCCCATTCATTTAACACTTACTCTCATTTGAATTTCACACACATTTGCTCTCTTATTTTCCTTTCTAGTCTTTCTCACTCTAAAACTTGTAAGTTTTACTTTTCTTCTTCTTCTTCTCCTTTCTAATTCGTGTACATCATCATCATTAAAGGTATTGCTTTTTAGCTTTGATCTTGCTTATATCTTGTTGATTCAAGCATGAATCTTTCAAAAACATGGAAGATTCAAGCTTGAATCTTCATCTCTTTTGTAGATCTACTTCTTTTATACTTTAATCTTTCTATTTTGTGATAAAGATTCAAACTTTTGTTTGTAATCTTCATGCATCTTCAAGATCCAAGCTTTATGCTTCAAGATCTTCAAGAACATACAAGATGCAAGCTTTCTAGCTTGAATCTTCATATCTTTTTATTAGATCTAAGTTCTTTTTTCTTTGATCTTGTTATTTTGTTAAAAAGATTCAAACTTGTGTTTGTTATCTTCATATATCTTAAAGATCCAAGCTTTATGCTTCAAGATCTTCAAGAACACTTAAAGGTTCAAGCTTTCTAGCTTTGTAACCTTGTAACTTGTGTGAAATGGATCCAAGCTCTCTAGCTTAGGGTTCTATCACCTCATTTGACTTAGATTGTGTTCATACTTGTTTGATTGATGTAAAGTTTGTAACTTTAGTTGTTATTGTGAATTGAAATTGTGTTAAGACTAAGGATATGATGTAACCTTGGTTCATCATCCATCTAAGACTCATGAATGAGTTGTGTTCTTACTTGGTCTTAACATATTGTGTATTGATGGTGAATCTTGGTCAAAAGTGTTGCTAAACCATCAACGAGTTGTACACTTGAAGCTACAAGCATCAAGGATGAGAAACGTGATGAGCATCAAGTACCAAGAACCCCACCGGAGCACTTACCTACTGTTTTTTGTATCATATCAGACCACTTGGGCTACTGGAAACATGATTTTCAGTTAGTTCGGTTCGAGTAGATGATTTTCCGTTTAGGCCTCGTCTTAATCCGAGTTACGGTTTAGGATTTATGGCCCTCCGATAGTCACTATACCCTATTAACGTTGTGCTGAAAAATTTCTGACCTACTCGCACTTAAACCGTCGCCACGGTCAAACGAAGACGAGTTAGGTTCTGGAGATTGCTTAGTGGTTAGGGGACTCATATACGGAGCCATAGCCACTGACTATGCGTCTTTTTGATTTACGTAGAGGTCGTAGCAGCTGAACGAAGTCAGCCTATTGTTTTGATCTCTATTCTTGTCGAACTTACTTAGCTTTTATGATGATGAATGATGATGATGATGACAATTAAACTTAATTGTGAACTATTTGAACTTGTAAAGACAACCTACTAACCTAGTGACCTTTTACTTAGGTTGACGACCTTTCGAACCGACTTACTACTTGCGTACTTTCATTACCGACTTTACCGCTTTTATCACTGTGAGTTATAGCATCCCTTTTTACCACTGTTACTATTTTTGGGACTGAGAATACATGCGCTTTTACGTTTTACATACTAGGCACGAGTACTTAAACTTTATATGTGTGTGGGTTATACAAGGACATAAACATTCCCCTTAGCACGGTAACGTTTAGTCACTGGTTTTTGAACCGGTGAACGCGAATCTTAGATATGGATCCATAGGGTTTGACATCCCCACTCGGGCTAGTCGCGCTAGCATTTAACGGGTGTTTAATACTTCGTGAACATACGCACTCGCCAAGTGTACTTTCAGGGGGTTATAAACGTTAAGTCTAATTACCATGTGCCCACGGTTATACATATATGAATTACTGATTTGAAACGCTTGTTTGAAGCACTAAAATCTCGTGGCCTACATTACATTACTGAATACAAACAAACTATAGCTCACCAACATTCGTGTTGACTTTTTAAGCATATATTTCTCAGGTGTTTAGACGTTGTTGCTTCCGCTGTTAGCCTTGCTGTTCTAGTCTCGGTGTATAGACTTGTTGTTACAGACTTGCTGTGTTAGACTTCCACTGTATTACTTAGAGATGTCTCAAGCATGGAACTTTTACTTTGCATTCGCAACTTATGTTATTTTCAAAACAATAGCTTTGTAATGACCTTAGTATCATGTACTCATGTTAATGTTTCCTATTCATCTTTTGTAAAACGTTATCTGTTCATGAATGCAAAACTGGTTTTCAAACAGCATATAGTGTTTGACCTTGTAATGATCATGTTGTTGATGTACCGTACACGATGATTTTGTACGGGGCATCACAGTTGGTATCAGAGCATTGGTTGTAGGGATTTAGGTTGCATTAGTGAGTCTAGGACCGACCCGAGTAGGATTCACTAATAGGACTAATCTACAACTTGCTAGTTTACTTGTTTCTGCGGAACCTGCTGCATGCTACTGTGTTATATTAATACATGTTACTGCTTACTACTACTGCATGCCACTGCTTACTTTTACTACCGTATGAACTTGCTGCATGCTACCGTTTCCTTTTACTGCTATGTAAACTCGCTGCATGCTTTTGCTTATTCTAGCTACTGCATGCTACTATCTGCTTTCGATTGCATGTTACTTCTGTTTAGTACTGTTAATATTGCCATGCTATATACTGCTGTAAACGAGCTAGGTTGTGTAGTGCCTGATTACGTGCTTGCTTCATGCCTGCTATTCGCTGCACCGACTTGGAAAAACTTACCTTTCCTAGTTCAGATGTTCTTCTGAACCCATTTCCCACACGTCTAACCCTAAAGATTAGTATTATAATCCACCTGTTACTACTGTTCCACCATTCCAGAGATCGAAGCATTACTTCACGCAATCTAGGAGGAGTACCCCTCTGATTACACGCCCACTAAAGTTGATCCTCGGAGGAGGAGATATGCGAGGATTTGTTGGAGTAACCGCACCCCGAGCTCACCCTAATTAGCCACGTATAACGTATGAACATTTGAAGGATGTTCAGTTTCTGCAAGTTGACCCGTATCCCGTACACTTTTGTGACCGTCACTTATCTCTTCCATTCTCCACCACTACTCGACGATCTAACGACACTTCTGGACTTAGGTCCCTACCACTCTTAGGCATTAGAGAAGTCGGGAGGACATCTCCTTTTACAAGGTCAGAGTACCTTCCACTGATGCTCAGCCATACCCAAAGACTTGGGAGTCACCTCAAGACATATCATATTACTACTTGCTACACGTACAACTCAACACGAGACCCAGCTTGAATTTCTAGAAAGGAACCTAATGACGTTACTTGAACTCGGACATTTTGAAGAAATTTCGGGACATTTAGACATTGAGGCATGACCTACGGAACCTACGCACCCACACCGAGAAACCTTGAGATTAATTATGTAGATTTTGTTTTGAGATAGCATAGATAAAGCACTGTTAGATGAAATTGAGTAGAACTTGAAGTGAGAACGATGTTGGAATGAACGTACGATTTAGTATAATATAATGACGCCAGGCCAGCTTGACTATATTGAAGTAAATCATGCAAAAGTCCCAATGTTACTAGATAAGGAATATGAAGTGATTCAAAGAAAATTTTGGTAGGAACCACTCGAGTGTACGCATTATGGTCTGTTAGAGGTAGGAATAACCACTAAGCCTAGATACTGTACAAGAAGGGCCTTGATTGCGAAATTGATAACCAGATAATTTGTTATGGATATAGACACCCTAGGCACTTAAGGAAAAAGTTCTCAAATAGGAAAAACTTTGGACTTACTTGCAATAGAGCAATCGTTATCTCAAGCTATGGAGACTCGCATGGATTCTTATTTTAGTTAGGGTACGTTTCGTCACAACATTTTATTGTCTCGGAGATGTTTAATACTAGAGCGATAGAAACCTTATATCTAAGAACATTAGTGTTATGACTAATAAGCCATTAACAACCATGAGGGTTAAGTATTCTATAGGACAAGCTAATGGTAAGCTGGCAGAGATAGAGGAGTAATTTAAGGTAGTACCTTAAAATTAACAAGTGGGTCATTCGGAGATGACCTCATGTCAATAAAACTTGGAAGTTTTATAGTAGTAGTTGGAAAGGATTAGTTACCTACGCCAAGCAGATGTTATTTGAGAAAGTTGATAGAATTTTTCGTGATAGTATAATAAGGTTTAGTTGGAATGGACTTTAAGATTAACCTAATACTCATCAAATCAGGAAGTTTGATATAAAAGTTGGAATGAACTTTAGGGTTAACCTAATACTCATCGAGTTAGGAAGCTTTGATGAAATAGTTGAAATGGACTAGCTTTCAAAGATGAAAGCGAAGGTTATGTATAGTAAGAAGATTTTTCGTATACCTCGCGAGAATGGTGAGCCAAAAGCCATCTGGGTTACTTCAAAAACCCGGGATCCCACAATGGAAATGGGAAGGGATGACGATGGATTTCATCCCAAAACTACCAAAAACAGTCGGCAGTTATGACACTATCGGGGTTATCGTTGATCGCCTCACCAAATCTGCTCACTTTCTAGCCATGAAAGAAACCGATACAATGGACAACGATACATAAAGAAAATTGTATCCCGTCACTTCAGCAATTCAAATTCTATACTACCCAAGAATCTTATTTGATACTCATTCTTACGCGACTCTAAGTCCTAACTTATTCTGAGAGATATCTTAATAGATAATAATCACACCATCACCCTTCTTACTTCGATATTAGTCATACCAGTTCAAAATTTCCAAAATCAATGGGTAGTTAATCCCCGTCCTCATACGCTCCCTTTCGTGTCTCATTTATAAGCAACAACTTTACACTTAAGCATTTTTGGTCGAAGGACTTATGACCTACTAATAGTCATCAACCACATTTAAATTCAACAGTTTTCATTACCTCGTAACATTTTTGCTCAAATATCACCCAAGATTTTCAAAAGTCTTTTACTCGATTCTCATCAATCTTTTTCCAACTTGTAACCTCCGAAATATGAAAATTTTGTTTGCCAAAATTTTACTTACACTATTTTACTGTGCGATCCTCTCAAAACTTAATAAAAATAAATTTATTTTATTTGCCATTCGTGCAAATTTTTGAAATCGTATACGTTATATAAAATAAAGTAAATAATTACTTCTTTTTGACAAATACATATGAAATTTTACTTTCACTTTTACAAATCAAATTTTTATTCAAAGGATATTTTACCTTGAATGGTACGTGTTGTACATAACCCTAGTTTGCTAAGAACTTAATTTCTTTTCTTACATCGTCACCTTAAACGAATTCTATAAAATTTTCGTTGCTTGTCAATATAAAATTTTTCGTTGCTTATTCGTATCCAAGTCATCATGAAGACAGACAACTGTCGAAACTAAGAGATTCATGTGTGTGTATGTGATGAAGGCACTTACTACCATGTCATGCAGAGCCTTCGGGCATTCACAAACACTTAAACCATTCAAAATTACTGCGTTACCCCATGGATCTTATTCTTCACACCTGTCGGAGCGATGCTCTTTCTTACATAACTCGAAGTCCTAACTTATTCCAAGAGATTCTCATCTAGCGATATTAACACCATCAGTATTCCAACTTTAATGTTAGTCATAACCTGTTTGGCATCTTGCAAAGTTAAGAAGCGATTAACTTCTCATCCTCATGCTCTATCCTTCATACCTCACTTTTTAGCAACGGCTTCGCATGTGAACATTTTTGGGCCAAAGACTTAAGTCCCTGATAATCATCAAAACTACATTTAATTCATTAGTTTTCATTACCTAGTAACATGTCAACCGATGATTCAAAGATTTTTTACTCGACCTTTTTCAACTCCTAACCTCTGAAATACGAAAAACTACGTTATCAAAATTTTTACACATTGATTTTACACGTTGCTTATTTGTGCGGTCCTCACGAGATTTATGGACAAATGAAAGTACTAAAAACTTTTCGATCACTTATGCGATTTATAAAATCATATATGTATGTATATGATTAAGTTAACAATTTAACCTTACTTATTTCGGTTAGAACATACTAAGTTATACCTTCAAATTTATTTAAAGATTGCTCCTTTATTGAGCTGTTTAACTTAAGTCAAATAGTTTTGTTCAAAATGGCACACGTTGTACATACTTCTAAATTTACTAAGAACTTCGTTCCGTTTACGTTGTCACATCAAACGTTTAAAGGTTTTTCAAAACTTTATTGGTTAATTTTATTAAAGGTTTTCGTATTAGACTACACCAAATGTGGACCACACTTCTTCTCGCCCTTCGTTAGGGATAAAGCTTACGATTAAGATCTTTGTTAAAAAAAAAAAACTCTTGAGCCACTTTGGATGGCAGTTTTATAAAATTTGTTAAGAAGTCTTTGCGCTCATAAAATGTTCCCTTTAAGGTTAAACATGGCAAAAACGCGGGCCGATAAATCAGTTTTATGAGGTACACTTAGTGGTCACCTCATTGTAGGAAGGGCATAAGGTGGGTTTTTATTCTCAATATTTCATGGCTAATCGCAACATCCTCGTAAACATCATCTATATGAATCAGTAGGTTGAGGTACAAGGAATCGTTTTTGAGATTTTTTCACTTAGGATAAACCGTTCTTTACGACCAAGGGTCCACGTATCTTCTCATCCGCGCATCCCCTTAAGTATAAGGATAAATTCAGAACAAACCGCTCGAAGAGTTCACCCTGGTTCAAAGATCACACCTTTCGTGAGAATTTCTTTCGAAAATGTAATGTGGAATACTTTAGGAATCTAGGAATCTTGTTATCCTCTTGGAAAGGACTGCTTAAAACATCTGTATCACGGATATGGTTACCCTACATATTCCTTCCTTCATTGGTCACAACTATATGTTGTTCTAGATTAATGTTAAACCTAACTTCAACATGTAACTGAATGGATAAAGTTACATTATGGAACTGTGCTTTCTTTCCATCCAAGGATGAGTTCACATGCGGTATATTATGATCGCCCTGTTTTCCATTCTATCTGTCAGCTTGGTACTACAACATAAGCGCTCAATGTTTTAGATGAGTTTGGTAACTTTCATGATGTATTCCATGCATCCAGCTTACTGAAGATGCCTGTAAGGCTAAAAATGTCATCTTTCCTTTTGTGGGTATATATTTAGATGACGTACTCATGTTAGCCAGAAACGAAATCAATTTGTTGATCTCTTAGGACAAGAGACTTAATCAATGGCATATACCTATTCTTACCTTTATACGCTAAAGTACCTTTCAAGGTAAATAGCTCGCTTCTGAGACCACGAGTCTCTCAGAACCTTGAAAAGCCGTTTTCTCAATGTCTTCCTCGCGGACCCGCATTTGGTGATAGCCGGACCGTAGGTCGATTTTTGAGAAATACGTTGCACCTTGAAGTTGATCAAACAAATCGTCAATCCTAGGTAACGGATAACGATTCTTGATCGTCACTTTATTCAACTCGCGGTAATCAATGCACATACGCATACTACCATCTTTCTTCTTCACAAATAACACCGGAGCACCCCATGGCGAAGCACTCGGTCGGATAAAACCCTTCTCAAGCAACTCTTTGGTTTGATTTAACAACTCTTGCATTTCCGTTGGTGCTAAACGGTAAGGAGTTTTAGCAATGGGGGTAGCTCCCGGAACCAACTCAATGCGAAATTCATCTTGTCTTTCCGCCGGAACACCCGGTAATTCATCCGGAAAAACGTCTTTAAATTCACTAACCACCGGAATTTCATGAATGGGTGGTGGCTCATTGCGAGTATCAACAACATGAGCAAAGAAAGCCATGCCACCGGTAACAACGAGACAACGTGCCCGTGCAAAAGTGCATATCGGCACCGGTCTCCTTCGCTTATCACCATGAATAATCAACTCTCCCCCACTTGGGGTCTTCACACGAATAAACTTATCATGGCATGCAATATCGGCTCTATAACGATCGAGCCAATCCATACCAACGACAATATCAAAATCGCCCAAGGTCATGGGAATGAGATTAATTTTAAAGGTTTCGGCACCGAAAACAACATCACAATTTTCACACACATCAACCACTAGCACCGTCTTGCCGTCCGCTATTTCGACTTCTACCGGACGACTTAACTTAGCTAACGGTCTATCAAGTTTAGGCACAAATTTAGGAGACACAAACGACAAATTTGCACCGCTATCAAATAGAATTCTTCCCGGATTAGAATTAACCACGAAAGTACCTGAGACAACTTCGTTTGATTGCTTGGCTTCATCATTGGTCATCAAATAATTTCGACCCCTTGCCGTACTCGCCGCCTTCTCTAACCGCTTAACATTATCATTGCGCAAGTCGGGACACTCCGGCTTCTTATGCCCTTCTTTTCCGCAATTAAAACAAGTGATTTTGTTTCCGAAAAATGGTTTCGAACATTCACGAGCCATATGACCCGGTTGCCCACAATTGTAGCACGCATAAGAAAAATCACCGATAGCGCCCTTCTTCCCGCTATTGACACTTTCGGAACCCTTCTTGTTCTTGTTCTTCTTGTTTGAAGAGTTAGAGTAACTAAAACCTTCAAACTTTCTCTTTGAAAAAGTGAAATCACTCTTCCTCGGAACCTCCGGTTCAAAACCCCGAGCCAATTCAAATAACTCGTCAAAAGACTTAGCCATACCCCGACTAATCTTACCCTAGTACTCATCATTTAAAGTGCGGTAGAAATCCTTCATTAGCTTGTGATCATCACCAACATACTCCGGGCAAAAACGAGTCTTTGCCAAGAAGGTAGACTTAAGAGTAACTAAGTCCATTGAGCCTTGTTGCAAATGGTGCAACTCGTCCCGAATTCTATCGAGATCGGAAGAAGTTCGGTATTCCTTGAAAAACTCCTTCTTAAACTCTTCCCACGTCAAGCCCGTACATTGTTCCTCACCATACAAGTTGATTTTATCATCCCACCATAACTTAGCCTCTTCTCGTAGCATGCTAGAGCCATACCTCGCCTTCTTCTCGGGAGGACATTCCGAGGTACGAAAAGCTCCCTCGATGTCGGAGATCCAACATGTACTTTTTAAAGGATCTCGTACCCCATTAAACATCGGGGGTTGAGCGTCCTTGAAATTCTTGTAGTGGAAGTCCCGCCTTCCTTCACCTCCTTCACCACGAGGATAAATGTTTCTAGCATCAAGGGCCCCTTCGATAGTGGCCTTCATTCGTTCATTTATCAAATCGGTCACCTGCCCATCGACCGAATCTTGAAAGACCTTTCGGACGTCCGTAAGAAAATCCGCTTTTAACTTTTTAAAGACGGCCTCAACCTTGGCCGAAAACTCGGCGTCCTTGCTTGTACTTCCGTTATCATGATCGGGACCGTTTCTCGTCTTCATTCTATAAAACAAAATAGGTTAAACCACAAAAACGAAAGGACAAATTACATATGTATATACATATATGCCACACTACTCCATCTCGCTCAACAATCGTCGTACATCGCTTGTTTAACACGATTTGCACCCATAACAACGGTAGCTAATCGTTGTTACGCGAGCACGTCGCATTAACTTGCTAGTACAACGTCCGTCTTGCTTGATGATTGCTAAACACAACACAAAACAATTAGCACAAGGTTAATTCTCATAAACTAAAGCACTAACCATTCCCGATTAGACCCAAAGTCCAACAAGTCCCGCATAAAGCGCTCACACAATAAAATCTAAGTCTAGGCACCTATCTCAAGTCGCCTAAATCCCTTAGACCATGCTCTGATACCACTTGTAACGACCCGACTTCATAAACCCAAAACGCGTACCAAAAAAAATTTTGTAAGTCAGTGCATCTGGACGGCGTCCATAATCCTGGACGGCGTCCAGCTCAGAAAGGTGGGACGACGTCCAAAGTTTGGGACGGCGTCCAGCTCAACACAACTGGGACGGCTTTCAAGCAATTGGGACGGTGTCCCAATGGTCTTCCAGCTACTGATCACGGGTCCAACTCACACGAGCGGAAAACCCGCTTCCCGACACTTTCAAACGAAAACCTTTTTACCACAAGTCAATATAAGTGAAACTAAGAGATTTTCATCATCAAATCAAGTTTTACATCAACGGGCCCACATCGCCCATTTTACGAGTTTCGTTCAAAAATAAAAGTTTCGACCAAATATAAGTTTAAGTTCCAAACGACACTAGAGCATGGTGTTTGGGGTTAAATTACCCAATCTCGGTCGAACTCCAAAAGCTAACACCCAAAAGCATCCCCTAACAAAACAAGCGGGAGATCACTAATCCAATTGAACGCTCTTACCCTTGTCAACGCCCGAGCCTATAAAAAAGTAAACAACGAGAGGGTAAGCAAAGCTTAGTGAATGCAATAATTATACGAATACATATATAATTATACCTACTTGCATACACTTACACAACCGCAAACATGCTAGCAAACAACATTAGCTTATCGTCGCAATAACAAGCTATAATTCACCAATACCCCCAAGCTAGCATAACATCCGCATATAAATATAACTCGAATAATATAATATGCTTACAACACAAATAACCATGGTTAACCAATAGTACAAGGGAACGGCGCTCGCGAAAACGCCATCGGTGTTCACAGCATCCGTTAGGGCACTTAACACCTCGCACCACTAACCCCTAGGGTGGCACCTTAACACCTCGGCACTTCACCTCGAGTGGCATCTTAACACCTCGATGCTTCACTCATTATTTTACGGAGTGGTGTCTTAACACCTCGACACTACACTTCTAGGTGGCATCTTAACACCTCGATGCTACACCCGAGTGGCATCTTAACACCTCGATGCTACACTCTTCATGTGAAACGTGGTGTCTTAACACCTCGACACTACACATTTCACGCTACAACAAATAGATACATTATATACCTACGCATATAATTATTCCACTCACCTCAAAGTCTTCGTGTAAGATAACCGAACTTGCAACGTCAATGTAACGTACCTATTACATTTTAGCACATAATCAATTCACAACTCAAGTCGGTCAAGCAACTCACTCAACAATCTAGAGTCTTTTGACCCTAAGTGCAATCCCGACCCATTTTGCACCTTTAACCCTAATAATGGGTTAACTTCACCAAAAAACCTAATTCTAGCCATTTAAGGTCTTAACACGCATTTAAACACCAAGTTGACTCATTTTCACGCATGCAAGACAACCTAGGTCATCAAAGACCCATTTGACCCATTTCAAGGTCAACATACCCATTTGAGTCACCCACAACCCAAATGACTCCCACTAACACTAACTATAGGTGTACTAGTGATCTATTAGGCCTTTAAGACCCATTTACACATTTCAACATTTCAAAACCCTAAGTTAGTCACCATTTGGGTCTTCATGACCCAAACTTACCCAAAACCCCCAAATCACTCATACATGGGTTTTATGTACAACATTAACCCAAACCCTAACCCTTAAACATATTTACTAGAGAAATCAATTTTAGGGCTTACCACCACAATCAAAACGAAGCTAACGAGGAGATGAACAACTTCAATGCTCGAGCTAGAACCCGAAACAAGCTTCTTCCTCTCCTATTTGAGCTTTCTCACACTTAAGAGCACTCTCTCTCTAGAATTAAAGTAGATGATGTTTGGTGGTTGTGAATGGAGTAATGAGACTCCCAAAACTGATCTAGGGTTTTAAAATTCGTCCAAGAAGTGAAATTACCAAAATACCCATCTAAAATAATTAATAGCAAAAAGACATGCCTGCCAGCCATTCTGGACGGCGTCCAAAATGTTGGACGGCGTCCAGGTCTTCAAACTGGGACGGCGTCCCAAATGTTTGGACGGCGTCCAAACCCAAAAAGAAAACAGGATCTTACATTCAGGGAGAATGTATGCTGGAATTGTCAAAAAGTGGGACACAGGTCAGCCGAGTGTCCAACAGCTAAGAGGGTGAGCTCCGGGGTAGGGTCGGAGCCAGAACAATGTCAGTCGGAGGATCCTCTGCTTCTTCAATGGGACAAAAGCGAAAGAATCTTCCACCACTTGAAGCAAGAGCCTTTCAAATGCCGGTTGATGCAGCTACTGAAACCGAAGATGGGATCACCGATATGTTTCTGATAAATTCTTTGCCGGCTCGTGTATTATTTGATTTTGGAGCAAATCACTCTTTTATGCCTGTTACATTCTGCGATAAGTTGAAATTGCCTATCAACGTATTATCTGAACCTTTAAGAATAGAAGTGGGAGATTGTAGAACGGTTCTATTCACAACCTTTGTGTCTAGAGTAACCATTGAAATAGATGATAATGAATTCCTTGTGACTTGTCTTATTATGCCTATACCTAGCTTTGATGTCGTATTAGGTATGGATTGGCTAACTCTCCATAAGGCAGGTATAAAATGTCATAAGAAAATAATTTCTTTTCCTTTGACCGATGGGACACATGATGTGGCCCGAGGTGAACGGGGCGAGTTTAATTTTCCGTTAATTTCGATGATGAAAGCTAAGAAATCGTTACCTAAAGGGTGTGATTCATTTCTCGCTTACGTGATTGACGTTAAGAAATAAAAGAAGTCAATATTTGACATCCCAGTAGTGTCCAACTTCCCAGAAGTATTCCCCCGATGAATTATCGGGTTTGCCGCCAGTTAGGGAAGTAGAATATATAATTGAGTTGTTGTCGAATCCACGCCAGGTGCTAAAGCTCTGTACCGATTAGCTTCATCCGAGATTCGTGATATGATGTCACAAATTCAGGAATTACTAGATCGTGGGTTCTTTCGGTCGAGTTCTTCACCGTGGGGGTGCTCCAGTGTTATTTTTGAAAACCAAAGATGGAACACTCCATATGTGTATCGATTGTCGTGAATTGAACAATAAAACAGTGAAGAACAAATATTCGTTACCGAGAATTGAGATTTGTTTGATCAGTTGCAAGGGGCCTCATTCTTTTCAAAGATTGACCGACGCTCAGCGTATCATCAAGTTTGTGTTGCCAAATCAAACACCCTAAGTCCGCTTTTCGTACGAGATATGGTCGCTATGCATTTTTGGTTATGCCGTTAGGGTTAGCAATGAGCCTGTTATTTTCATGGATTTAGTGAATCGGGTGTGTCAAACATTTCTTGATAAATTCGTGATAATGTTTATTGACGACATTTTGATTTATTCAAATACGGAATTTGAGCATGCTACATATTCAAGACAGGTTTTAGAATGACAAAATTACGCTCGTCGTTCCTGAACTTGTATCCAACCTTCTAGGATCATCCTTAAACTTTTTTTGCTGACGTCGTCCCTGAACTTGTACTTTATAACTCCGGTTTTCCCTCTAATATTGCTCGATTTCATCATATATATCTATCTCAGAATCATAATAAATGCTCTCGAATCAAGGATAGTTAAGGCGGTTTCTACATGTAATACACAAAGGTATGTAAATTGTATCGGAAAGTGATTTATGAAGAGTTTTTATGAATTATGACCGTTCTATAAGTTGTGATATCATCATAGTTGATCCCGATACAAGTTAGGGTCAAATTAGCGTTCTAAAAGGTTAAAACAGGGCTTCAGTTATGTTGGACTCCGTCCAAAAGATTGGGACTCCTTCAGTATAAGGGAGTTTATCAAAAAACGAGACAGTGACCATCAGTTCAACTGGACGTCGTCCAAGGAAGTGGGATGCCGTCCAGCTCTTCACACTTGGACGCCGTCCAATATCCAGGACGCCGTCCAAAAGTAGGTTTCCAGCTGTTTTACACTTTTGAACCACTTTATATGTGCATGATTGGAGAGAATTTTTCATAGACGATCAGATCAGTTCTGGAGACGAATTTATGAGCATTTTTGGAGAACTCCAAGCTCTTTCAAGTGGTCTAACATCCAAGAATCAAGATTCAAATCCTTATCAATCAAAGATTCATTCTTCTAGTAGGTTGATTTCTTGTTCTCAAACAATAAATTCTTCTTATCATTTGATTGCTGTTTTGTTTGTTAAAATGATTGTTGGCTAATTCCATAATGTTTGTCTAGATTAATAACGAAGGTATTGGATGTAAACTTATTGATTGTATGTATTATGTGTGATAGTTTTAAGCTTGAATCAAGAACATGCTTATTGATGTTAAAATCATTTGTATCTAGTTAATTGATATGTTATTGATAAAGAGAACTCTTGTTAATTTATCATATTGATTTACAATCAACTTGTCTTAGATTGATTGTTTACTAAACTGGACCAAGGGGGTAAATTAGATTCAAACGATTAAACGATATAGGGATGAATTGTATGCAATGAACGTTTGTACAAGTATTGATAACTATGAACATAGAAGTCAAGTTTCAAGTCTTTAAACTAGCATAGTTATTTGGTTACAAACACAAGAACTATAGTCAAAAGGGAACCCTTGATCTTGTAATTGTGTTTGCGTGTTTACTAAAGAGAACTCTTGGTGAATCTAATAGGTAACTTACACACATAATCATTCAATCGGGTCTTAATAACTAAAACATACATCCAATACCGAGGGTAAAAGATCTAGCTGAAAATTTCTTCTCCTTGATCTAAATCAAACTATCTTACTTGCTTTATTTACAATTGTTTAAAACCAAAAATATCAAAAACATTTCTTTTACTTGTAAACTAGAACTTGTCTTGATTAGCCCATCGTTAAAGGGCAAAACCAAAATATCTTGTACCTTTAGTTTCATTTACTTAGTTAATCATAATATAGTTTCTAATTGTAGTTTGACTCATACAACTGTCATTAGAATGATACATGGACTAAACCATTATCTATACTACTATACAATCGGGTACACTGCCCGTAGTTGTGCAATAGTTCTAATAACCAGTATTTTCCAAACGAATAAATCATACGACACGATCTGCACATCAAGTTTTTGGCACCACTGTCGGAGACAGTTTTATGTCAATTTAGAATTATTAACTAATTTGTGATTAAGTAGTTTCTTAATTCTTTTAAATTATTAATAGTTTTTGATTTTTATACTTATAGAATCGGTGCGTTTAATAGTTTTGTTAGTTGTGTTTTTGACAGATTTTTAGGTTGCATATGCCACATACCCGAAATTCAGATTCTCCGCTACTTACACCACTTACAGAACTGGACAGAAAGCTTGGAAGAATACCAAAAGAAGTACTTGAAGTTTTTAAATCTTCATCAAAACAAGAAAGCTTTTATTCAGAATCATCAAGTACAACCAAGCCACGATATTCTAATTTTGGTGAACCTGTTAATCCTCCAAATTTTGAAATGGAGGCACCAAAACCATCAATGGCGGCCAAGATGAAGGTCACCCGAACGGGTCAAGGAAGTGCAATTACTCAGGACATCGGTGAGGCAAGATTTGAAATCAAGGACCTATTCTCCAGATGATCAACAGCAGATGCTAATTTGGTGGGGAACCGAACGAAGACGCTAATGAGCATATTCGTCTTTTTCAAGAGATATGTGGTCTATTCAAGCTTCAAGCAAACACCGATCAAGTTGTAATTTTGAGACTTTTCCCTTGGACACTATACGGGGAAGCAAGAAGTTGGTTAGATTCTTTGGCCAAGGGTACAATTGACACTTAGGATGATATGTTAGAAAAATTTCTAAAGAAATTCTTTCCAGCTTCCAAATCCGCAAGACTCCAATAAGAAATTACACAATTTTGTCAAAAGCCATTGGAAACCTTGTATGAAGCATGGAATCGATTTTTCAAGATGTTAAGAGGTTGTCCAAACCACGGTTTGGATACCTTCCAAAAGGTTCAAATCTTCTACAAGGGTTGTGATGTTGCAACCCGAATTTCCATTGATCAAGCGGCAAAAGGTTCGCTCATGGACAAAACCGAGCAAGAAGCTTATGAGATAATCGAGAAGCAAGCCGATTATTCTCATGAATGGCATCAAGAAAGACCCATTACCCGTCATCCTCAAGTATCAAGTGATGGTGCTTATGATGACGTTTGTTCTCTTAGTGTGAAGATAGATGGTATTGCAAGAAACATGTAAAAGATCACCAAGGAGATCCA
This sequence comes from Rutidosis leptorrhynchoides, assembly GCF_046630445.1. NCBI lineage: Eukaryota > Viridiplantae > Streptophyta > Magnoliopsida > Asterales > Asteraceae > Rutidosis > Rutidosis leptorrhynchoides. Next base: position 540,435,428 of record NC_092333.1, read on the forward strand.
TGGTATGAAGGTGGGGTGTGAATATTGTGGTGGTTTACATTTAGGAAAAGATTGTGATGCAGTTCTGACGATGGCTCAGAAAGAAGAAGTGGCTTTTATAAGCCAAAGGAATAATAACCAATATCAAGGAAGAGCCCAATTCAACAGAAACTTCAATAACCCTTACAACCCTCAAGGTTAAAATTCCAATTTCCAACAAGGGTCAAGTAGTGGGTTCCAACAACACACTCCGGGGTTTTATCAAAAACCCTAACATGAAGAGAAAAAGTCAAATGTGGAGAATATGTTGGAGAAGTTAATTGCATCACAAACTCAACTTGTCACCAATATAAGCTAAACAAATGAGAAGAATGAGCAACAATTTAGAAACCAACAATCTTCCATTCAAGTATTGGAAAAACAAATGAGTAATCTTGCTAAATTGTTAAGCAAAAGAAAACCGGGGGAATTGCCAAGCAACACGCAATCTAACCCCCAAAACGAGCAAGCAAAGGCTATTACTACCCGAAGTGGGGTAACCTATGATCCACCAAGGATGCCAGAAGTTTCTAACTTTCGTGTTCCATTAACGAATGAGAATGAACAAAGTAGTGTGAATGAAATGGAGAAAGAGAAGGAGCTGGAAAATGTGGTTGAAGGTGTTGACAATGAGCACATGGAAAATCAAGAAGACACGGTGCGAGTCAAACAGGTTGTTAAAGCGTATCAACCACCGCTCCCATTCCCAAGAAAACAAAGATTGGAGAAGCTCGAGGAAGAGAAATCAAGATTCATGGAGCTCATCACGAAAGTTAACGTAAATTTACCTTTTATTGATGTTATTGCAGGTACGCCTAAATATGCTCGATTCTTGAAGGACATGCTCACCAATCGAAAGAAGATGGAAAGCGTTTCATCGGTCACTTTAAATGCTAGATGTTCAGCGCTGGTGTCCAACAAACTTCCCGAAAAGCTTCAAGATCCGGGTTGTTTCACTATTCCATGTGTAATGGGTGCCCTTAATTGTATGAGGGCATTAGCCGATTTGGGGGCTGGTATCAATTTAATGCCCTATTCGATTTACCTTAAATTAGCCCCTGGGGAACTTAAGACTACACAGATAGCTATTCAACTAGCTGATCGCTCTATAAAATTCTCTCGAGGAATAATAGAGAATATGTTAGTTAAGACAGGGAATCTGATTTTTCCGGCAGACTTTGTGGTTTTAGACATGGAAGTTGATGACAGAATACCAATTATTTTGGGTCGACCATTTTTAAATACTGCTAGATGTGTCATTGATGTTTATGATCAGCAGTTGACCCTTAGAATTGGTGAAGCTAGTGCGACTTTTGCAATTGACAAGTCATTGAAATATCCTGAATCTTCATATGATACTTGTTATTTTATGCAAAGCATAGATTCTCATTATGAGTTCTTGCAAAAATTTCCCAAATCGAATGAAAGAGGTACATACGATTTGGCAAGTGGAGATGAAGAATTTCCTGAAGAAGAAATGGATGTGATGGCTACATTGATGGCAAATGGGTATGAACCAACTGAGGAGGAGTTAGAACAACTGAACAAGGATAGTGAGTACCGGAGTAAGCCCTCAATTGAGGAACCTCCAATTTTGGAGCTTAAGCCACTCCCTGATCATCTTGAGTACGCTTTCCTTCAGGAGGATTCGAAGCTTCCGGTAATTATTTCCTCACTTCTTGCTAATCATGAAAAAGAATGGCTTTTTTCATTATTGCAGGCCCACAAACCGGCCATTGCATGGAAAATTCATGATATAAAAGGAATTAGTCCTTCTTATTGCACTCACAAGATCTTAATGGAAGAAAATTCCAAACCAGTGGTGCAACGTCAAAGGAGGCAAAATCCTCATATGCAAGATGTTGTCAAGAAGGAGATCATTAAGTTGCTAGATGCAGGTCTAATCTACCCAATCTCAGACAGTCCGTGGATAAGCCCGGTCCATTGTATACCTAAAAAGGGTGGTATAAATGTTACCACCAATGATAAAGACGAGCTTATCACAACACGAACTAGCACGGGGTGGCCAGTTTGTATTGATTATCGTAAGTTAAACAATGCCACAAGAAAAGACCATTTTCTGCTACCATTCATTGATCAAATGTTAGAGAGACTAGCGGGAAATAGCTTTTATTGTTTCCTAGATGGGTTTTCGGGTTAATTTCAAATTCCCACCTCCCCCAAGGACTAAGAAAAGACTACCTTCACGTGTCCCTATGGCACTTTTTCATACCGCCATATGCCCTTTGGTTTATGTAATGAACCCACAACATTCCAAAGGTGCATGATGGCTATTTTCCACAATATGATTGAAGATTGCATGGAGGTGTTCATGGATGATTTTTCAGTCTTCGGTGACACTTTCGATTCATGCCTTCTAAATTTGGAGAAAATGCTAATAAGGTGTGAGAAATCGAACTTAGTGCTAAACTGGGAGAAATGCCACTTTATGGTTAAAGAAGGCATTGTCTTGGGGCACAAAATCTCAAGTGTTGGTATTCAGGTGGATCCAGCAAAGGTTGACGTCATTGCCAACCTTCCACCTCCTTCAAATGTGAAGGGTGTGAGAAGTTTTCTTGGGCATGCCGGGTTTTACCGGCGATTTATTCAAGATTTTTCAAAAATTGCAACGCCCCTGAATAAACTTCTTGAAAAAGATGCACCCTTTGAATTTACAAGTGAATGTACAAAGTCATTCAACATTTTAAAATAAAAACTTGTTAAAGCACCAATAATTATAGCTCCAAATTGGTCAATACCATTTGAGCTAATGTGCGATGCATCGGATTTTGCAGTTGGTGCAGTTTTGGGCCAACGGGTTGAGAAACATTTTCAACCCATTTATTATGCAAGCAAGACTTTACAAGGAGCCCAATTGAACTACACAACAATAGAAAAGGAGCTCCTTGCTATCGTATTTTCTTTTGATAAATTTCGATCATATCTTGTCCTATCGAAGACAATTGTCTTCACCGATCATTCGGCATTGAAATACCTTTTCTCAAAACCAGATGCCAAACCTCCATTGCTAAGATGGGTCTTGCTCTTGCAATAATTTGATATCGAGATTCGGGACAAGAAAGGTGCCGAAAATCTCGCGGCCGAACATCTTTCTAGACTTAAAAATCCGAATCTTGAAATACTCCATGAATAGAGTATTAAAGATGATTTTTCGGATGAATACCTCATACGAGTAGAGAAAGTGGAAGACCCGTGGTATGCTGATTTCGCCAATTACATTTTTGGGGGGGTACCTAGAAACCGGTTGGTCACATCGAAAAAGGAAGAAATTCTTTAGTGACCTAAAATACTATTTTTGGGAAGACCCTTATCTATTTAGGCGATGTGCGGATGGATTTATTCGGAGGTACATTTCGGGGAAGGAATGCACCGAAATTCTGCTTGATTGTCACCTTGGTCCAACAGGTGGGCACTTTGGTCCTCAAATCACGGGGAGGAAAGTTTATGAGGCCGGATTCTATTGGCCAACAATATTCAAGGATGCCCACGCCATTTGTAAATCTTGTGATGCGTGCCAACGGGCCGGTAAAATCACTAAACGGGGTGAGATTCCTCAACAAAGCATCTAAGTATGCGAGGTGTTCGATGTTTGGGGAATTAACTTTATGGGGCCCTTTCCGAAGTCTCATTCTTATCTCTACATACTTGTGGCCATAGATTATGTTTCCAAATGGGCGGAGGCAAAACCTCTCCCAACAAATGATGGCCGAGTTGTAGTAACCTTTTTGATGGAACTTTTCTCAAGATTTGGCACACCAAAAGCTCTTATTAGTGATCGGGGCACCCACTTTTGCAATACGCAAATGGAAAAGGTGTTGAAACGTTATGGAGTCATCCATAAAATTTCAACATCTTATCATCCCCAAACAAGTGGGCAGGTGGAGAATACCAATCGGTCTTTAAAACGCATACTTGAAAAGACCGTTGGTGCAAATCCAAAAGAGTGGTCTGTTAAATTAAACGATGCATTGTGGGCCTTTCACACGGCTTACAAAACACCTATTGGAACTACTCCTTTTCGGATGGTATACGGGAAAGCATGCCATCTCCCTTTGGAAATTGAACACAAAGCGCATTGGGCGTTAAGGGCATGTAATTTGGATTACAAGGAGGTGGGTCGGTTATGTTTGACCCAATTGAATGAACTAGACGAGTTGAGGCTTGAAGCCTATGACAACTCTCTAATTTATAAAGAAAAGACCAAACAATGGCATGATAAGCGATTAAAAAGTCCAAAGGAGTTCATGGAAGGAGATCGTGTCCTTGTTTATAATGCCCGTTTCAAATTGTCACCAGGAAAGCTTAAGTCCCGATGTTCGGGACCATTTGTTGTTAGAAGAGTGTACCCTTATGGTACAATTGAGGTTATGAACTGGAAGGGCGATAAATTTAAGGTGAATGGCCACCGGGTCAAACACTATGTCGATGGCCCCCTGGAAATCGAAGATGAGGTTAACCTCAACTTCGAAAACAAAGCATAAATCTAAAATGGGGGACAAGTTGGGTGGACGACTCGTTAAAGAATGTTTACATGTGTAAATATGTTTGAATTGAGTGTTTTATGTTTATGTGATTGTTTTTAATGTGCAAAATGATCTATGATGAGGATTTTAACTTTTGAATGTTGAAATTGGGATTTTTTGTGAGTTTTATTGAAAATCTGAGCCTACAGACCATTGGGATGCCGTCCTATTATGTTTAGACGCCGTCCAAATTCAAAGGATTTGTAAAAAAAACTGGTCAGTAAGCTTTAGTTCATCTGGACGCCGTCCAGATTTTTAGACGCCGTCCAGTCCTTAACAAGACGCCGTCCCATTTTTTGGACGTCGTCCAGTACTCCTGACCCAGATAAAATAAAACGCGTTTTAAGTCTTTTCCACCCATTTTTCAACCACAAACACTTTCAACTCAGTTTTTTCTCTCTCTCAAACGAACCAACACCTCCAAAACCCTAAAATCTTCTTCTAATTTCGCGATTTATACTTCAAATTCGTACTTGAATCATGACTTCTAGGGTATTGCTACTTCCTTTTCACACTTTTGTTTCTTGATTTTTCTATTTATATGTTTGTATGTATAATTATGAGAACGATAAGTGTGGGGTGTTTGATTTGCATGATTCTTACTTTAATTAACATGCCTTAGTGGTTTAATTACCCATTATGTCTTGATTTTACAATGTTTACATGTTTAATGGGTGTTTATATGAATCTAGGGTTTTGTAGAAATTAAATCCGAAATTAGGGCTTTTAATTTAGGATATTGGGTTTATTTGTGATGATTATGAAGCTTGTGAAGTATTCAATTGTTGTTGGTGATATAAAAATGTCAATATGGCCCGGTCATGAATTTCATTTTCTTAAATTTCTAGCATGCTTTGATTTGTGATGTTCTTATGAAAAATGTATGCTTGATTTTCACATGTTTAGGCCTTTTGAAGTGGATTGATAGTATTGTATGATAGAATGTAGTTGCGAGATGATAAAGGAATGGTCATATTGAACTAAATTGTGCTACTTGTGTTTTGCTTTCAATGAAAAACTGTTTTAATCATTAGAATGCAAGTTTAAATGTTATGACCTATGAACGCAACATGTTTGAGTCCTAAGTTGATGGTTAATTATGAATTTGCGATCCACATTTTTGAAAGTGTATTTACAAGCTTATGTTGACTTTGGTTGACTTTGGTCAAATATTTTGAACATACACCTTTTCTTATATGAATCACAATTGCTTTTGAACTTTGAATAGAATAACTAAGTTCCCTTGCTACTTGGTTATGTTTTTTAGCTAACACTAACACAACGGTTTCTATGTTCTTTTGGTTTGGTGTTATTATGTTTTGCAGGGACAATCTAGCCGAGGGGGACAACCAAAGAGAGATAGGACTTCAAGAAATATGCCACCACCACCACAGGTTCAACAACAATACTCATCATCATCTGCCAAAGAAGAAGAAGATCAAAATGATCCTATAGTATGGTTAGAACATCTCCGTGACCACGATGATTACGGGGAGACTTATGCTCGGATTACTCGTAGACCGATAAATGCTACATGGTATTTCGTTTGGGGTCCTTTGGATGAGGCGGGTATGCACAACCATGTCTCTCGATTGTTAGCTCTTCTGTACAATAACATAGTGACCTATGCATGGGAACACACCTTCAGTCTCCACGATCAAGTGTTTCCTGTGTTATCAAAAGAATTCTTCTCAACCTTCTGATTTAATAATGTTCGTGATCCACTATCGAATGATTTTCTTAGATTTTGACTAGGTGGTGAGGAAAGGGGTTTGAGTAGAGTTGGTTTACGTAGAGTTTTGGGCATTTTAAGCGAGCTTACTGACTCTCAATTGAGGACATACTTGATAAGCTCAGATTACCATGGTAGAGTGGTGTTCAATGAACAATCCTTTTGGCGAAGTATTAGGGGTCCAAATGCATCTAGCCCGTTTAAATCTAGCAGGCACCGGTATCCGAAATTGCAGACCCTGATGATAAGCTTCTTTATCGACTTATCGCATGTACTTTTAATGCGAGAGTCGAGGGACACGAAAAGGTAAAATCATTGGATCTATGGATAATGAATCAAATCAAACGGGGTTGTCAAATTGATATTTCGGGGTTGATTGGCAACTATTTGCTTGGCATCGCCACTGATGCACGGAGAGATAAACCGCTTCTTGGGGGCCACTACATTACGAGGATTGCTTGTCATTTTAATGTTGATCTCAGTCGCTTGATAGAATGTGATCATGCAATGAAAGCCTTGAAAAAGGTTTCTTATGTCAACGCTGAGATTCTTATGTACGACGAAAGTAGGCGTTTAGTGCCTTTTGTCGCAGGTGGAGCAAGTGGTAGTGGAGCAAATGTTCAACAAGAACAACAAGAAGAAGAAGAAGAAGAAGCGGAAATGGAAGCTCAGACTAATGTTCATGATCAAGGTCCTTGGAATCCGTCCCAATCTAGTTGGGATAATTTGGTTAATAGTGTGCAGGGAATGCGGTTGAGTTCTGATGAGCAGAGGAGACGTAACAATCATATGTGGGAGAGCCAACAAAGAATGGAGCAGCATCAGATTACTTCAGTACATAATTAGGGATGGAATAGTTATGGTATTGATTGGATTTTATTCCAACCCCGATCACTACTATGGAACGACACGCCAGACTCCCACCTACTATACCGATCCTCAAAACCCACCTTCTCCTTTCCCGATTTATGATGCTAACTCTTCATTGCAGGATGCTAGAAACAGGTTTGAGCAACAATACCCCCAGGGACGCCCAAACAGAGATGGATCAGGAAGTTACTTTTGGCCTTACGACAACTAAAGGCCTGCGCGCCTATGATCATTTTGTAACAACATTTTCAGACTATTTATTGTGGTGTGTTTTTAAACAATAGTTTGGTTTGTATCTTTAACTAATTTGGTAATGGTTGTGGTTGTAAAAACACCATTGAATTTAGTATTATTTGTGTGGTTTGTTATTGTGTGCAGCTTGATTGAACTTCAAAGACTGGCATTAAGTTCAGCAACATTTGGTATTATGATGTATGTCTAATGTTAATCGCGGAATGAACGATGCTCTTATGCAGGCAGTAAGTTCAGCGGCATCCGTCTACCACGTTCCACGATTTACAGGTTCAAAAAAATTGGAAATTTCTTCAACCACCCTATCACTTTGCCCTCTAAATTTTAATCATTTTTCTGATTTCATGCAATGAGGGCCTTGCATGATCTCAAGTGTGGGGTGGGGGATAGAAATTTATCGGGAATTCATTTTACAACAAATTAAGGCTTTTATACTTCAAATTTTAAAAATTTTACGGGTTGCCTTCGAAAACGAAAAATATCCATGAACCATTTTACATACATTTTGTCCTAAAAGCTATTAAAAAGAAATGTTGAATGATGTTTTAAATTATTAATAATCTTTGAAGTTGCACTATCATTCAATTATTTGGATGAAAATCCTACTAGTTCAGTAAAACTAACTTGTAGGTTACCTGTACCAAAACGGGTATAAACCGTGAGAAAGCGGTGATTGCATAGCTTGGTTGGAAACCGGATCTCGCGCCAGATCGAAAATTTAAGCAGGACGATCCTCATTGTTTCTCCTAACAAGGACGATGTTGTGTCCGACCACTTTATTATTAAACATAGGATGTATCCATTCCATCCTCAAGGAAGTAAAGTCTTCTGAATGACACACTTGTTGATTTAATTCAGAAAATGTAGTCCAGATCAGTTGTAGGGTGACGAAAAATCTTGAAAATTCATTACTAACATCGACTAGAAATCTACCAGGTCTCAACGTCAAACAAGGAAACTGGTAGTCAAAATTTGTCTCAATGAGGGAGATTTACTAGTAAAACGGGGGGGCCATGTATACACAAAATATCAGTGATTTATTGATCCCCGAACGGATAATCTCCTTAAAGATTAATTAGCTTTTAAGCCTGATGATCCTCCATCTATATGATTGATTTAACGGATTAGATGATTACCTCATAATTGTCAATGATATCCGGACGTAATGTGTATCCTCCTAAGCACATTATTTTCTTACCAACATCTCGCAATGTTAGGTACTTTGGGAGGCATTGGCTTGACCAATAGCGGAAAACCCGCACTCATTTTTCAAAATTCAGAAAAGCTGAAAAAATGGAAAACGTGCCTAGTGTAAAAACTAGCATGATATATTCAAAACCATAAAATGTTTTCATAAGGTCATGATTTCTCTAGGACCAAATTTTTCGGATACTTTGCTCTAAACTCTAAAAAATGTGTGCGTGTGTTCTCATTGTGTATATAACGTGAGTGTGATTGCAATAAAGTTGTGTTATACTTAAAGTGTGTGTTTCATATAGCGTGAGTTTGCATTTCAAAAGAACGTGTGTGTTTCGTGTGCTTCGCATAATTTGTGTGATGTGTGTACTCTAAATTGTGTGTGTGTGTGTGTGTGTTTAATATTTTTCTACTTTGCAAGATAGAATTGCTTGAGGACAAGCAAGGTTTAAGTGTGGGGTGTTTGATATTACTCAATTTCATCATATATATTTATCGCAATATCATAATAAATGCTCTCGAATCAAGGATATTTAAGGCAGTTTCTACAAGTAATACACAAAGGTATGTAAATTGTATCAGAAAGTGATTTATGAAGAGTTCTGATGAATTATGACCGTTCTATAAGTTGTGATATCATCATAGTTGATCTCGATACAAGTTAGGGTCAAATTAGCGTTCTAAAAGGTTAAAACAGGGCTTCAGTTATGTTGGACTCCGTCCAAAAGATTGGGACTCCGTCCAGTATAAGGGAGTTTATCAAAAAATGAGACAGTGACCAGCAGTTCAACTGGACGCCGTCCAGCTATTCACACTTGGATGCCGTTTAAAAGTAGGTTTCCAGCTGTTTTACACTTTTGAACCACTTTATATGTGCATGATTGGAGAGACTTTTTCATAGACGATCAGATCAGTTCTGGAGACGAATTTAGGAGCATTTTTGGAGAACTCCAAGCTCTTTCAAGTGGTCTAACATCCAAGAATCAAGATTCAAATCCTTCTCAATCAAAGATTCATTCTTCTAGTAGGTTGATTTTTTGTTCTCAAACAATGAATTCTTCTTATCATTTGATTGTTGTTTTGTTTGTTAAAATGATTGTTGGCTAATTTCAAATGTTTGTCTAGATTAATAACCAAGGTATTGGATGTAAACTTATTGATTGTATGTATTATGTGTGATAGTTTTAAGCTTGAATCAAGAACATGCTTATTGATGTTAAAATCATTTGTATCTATTTAATTGATATGTTGTTGATAAAGAGAACTCTTGTTGATTTATCATATTGATTTACAATCAACTTGTCTTAGATTGATTGTTTACTAAACCGGACCAAGGGGTAAATTAGATTCAAACGATTAAATGATATATGGATGAATTGTATGCAACGAACGTTTGTAGAATTATTGATAACTATGAACATAGAAGTCAAGTTTCAAGTCTTTAAACTAGCATAGTTATTTGGTTACAAACACAAGAACTATAGTGAAAAGGGAACCCTTGATCTTGTAATTATGTTTGTGCGTTTACTAAAGAGAACTCTTGGTGAATCTTATAGGTAACTTACATACATAATCATTCAATCAGGTCTTAATAACTAAAACATACATCCAATACCGAGGGTAAAAGATCTAGATGAACATTTCTTCTCCTTGATCTAAATCAAACTATCTTACTTGCTATATTTACAATTGTTTAAGACCAAAAATACCAAAAATATTTCTTTTACTTGTAAACTAGAACTTGTCTTGATTAGCCCATCATTAAAGGGCAAAACCAAAATATCTTGTACCTTTAGTTTCATTTACTTAGTTAATCATAATATAGTTTCTAATTGTAGTTTGACTCATACAACTGTTCTTGGGACGATACACGGACTAAACCATTATCTATACTACTACACGATCGGGTACACTGCCCGTAGTTGTGTAATAGTTCTAATAACCGGTATTTTCCAAACGAATAAATCATATGACACGATCTGCACATCACCCTCCGTCTATATTCCGTCCAATTTTTCTGTTATCTCATCCCATCTGCAAGACACATGAGGGTATTTTAGTCTTTCTATCAATTTTTGGTGTCCCATTTATCTTCATCTTCAACAAAACCTTTAACCAAATACTTTTAAATCAAAATCAAATCAGTCTTATCTATATTAAAGTAAAGAAAATAAATCAAAACTTTAAGCAATTTGAAAAGAAAAAAAAATCAAACAAACCCATATAAAGATTCATATATCCTTAATATTAAACATATATCAAAGCACTCTTTTATGCTGTACGAATCACTCTCAATACTTGTTGTATATATGAAGATTATTGTAATCAGTACATGCAATTACACAATCAACAATGATAATTATATCAATCAAAAATTCAACAGAAAAAAAGATGAATAAAAAAACTCTTTTCAGCAATTTAGTTGAAAAAAACCCTGATTGGTCTTAATTTTACAAATCTACCATGGTTCCTAATTTCACATATCAAACACCTGCTGTTACCCATATCTTCAAAAATTTAATAGAGATACCAACACAAAGTTAAGTACAAATATAAAAGACTTTACCGCCACTGCCGTTGAATTCCTAAACAAGATCTGTAGCCGGTGAACAACGATGGTGATTTTCGTTAGAACCTCGTTCATCTGTTTTTGATTTTTGTTAGATCCTCATTCATCCGATTCTTATTTTCGTTCATCCGATTCTGATTTTCGTGAGATCTGGAGGTGAAAGGAGACAGTGGTGGTGGTGGTGGTTTTGATTTTGTATTTTGGTGGGTTTGAGATCTGAACAGAAACCGGAAGTGGGTTTGATTTTGTACTTTGGTGAGTTTGATTTTGGTGGGTTTGATTTTTTTTTTAGTTTACTTGCTTTTGATTTGGAAAGATAGAAAGCGGGTTTGATTATAATTTTTGAAAGATGAAGGTGGTAGGTTGATGCTGATGAAGGTGATTGAATGGATGAAGATGATGAATGAATGGGGATGGTGGGCTAGGATATTATACAGAAAAATGAAAAAATAAAATAAATTATTTAACAATGGTAGAATAAAATGTCTAAAGTACTCTCATATGATTTGCACATAAGTCACTTTAATAGAAAAATTAGACGGAATGTAGACGGAGGGACGACTAGAGTTACAAAGTAAAAGTTTAGGGACGACGCCAGCAAAAAATAGAATTTAAGGATGACCTGAGAAAGTTGGATACAAGTTCAGGGACGACGAGCGTAATTTTGTCGTTTTAGAACTGTTGAAACGTGAGAAATTATAAGCCAAGTTCTCCAAGTGTGAATTATGGTTGCGAGAAGTTCAGTTTTTGGGTCACGTTATTTGTGAAGAAAGTATAAAAGTGGAACCATCCAAAATAGAAGCGGTAAATGAATTGGAATTCGCCAAAGACTCCGACTAAGATTAAGAGTTTTCTGGGATTAGCTGGTTATTATCGAAGGTTTATTAAAGACTATTTAAAGATTGCGTGACCGTTGACTAAGTTGACTAGAAAAGATGTGACCTTCCCTTGGAATGATGAACAACAGAAAGCTTTTCAAACATTGAAACAGTTACTGTGCCAAGCTCCAATTTTAGCGCTACCTGAAGGGTCAGATGATTTTATTGTATATTGTGATGCATCTTTAGCTGGTTTGGGTTGTGTTTAGAATTGACTGCAATGGTGTTTGCTTTAAAACAGTAGAGACGTTATTTATACAGTATATCGTCTCTTAGAAGGAGTTGAATATGCGTCAAAGACAATGGCAAGAGTTAATCAAGGATTATTACTGCGAGATTCGCTATCATCCTGGTAAAGCAAATGCGGTTGCTGATGCTTTAAGCAGAAAAGGATCCACCGACAATGTGAAATTTATACGAATTGAAATTGTATAAGATCTGATCGACCTCTTAAAGATAACTCAAATGGAAGCTTTGAGGGACGAACATCTGAAATCTGAACTACTAATGAAACGAAAAGAAGGTTTAAATAACGATTCTCGTGGATTAAAGATCTTTAATAACAGAGTAGGGGTTCTTTGCTTATAGGATTGAGGGAGTAAATCTTGACTGAAGCCCATAAATCAAAATTGTCAATTCATCATGGAATCAAAAAAATGTACCACGACTTGAAACCTCTGTGTTGGTGGCCAACTATGAAGAAAGACATCGCCCAATTTGTGAAAAAGTGTCATATATGCGCTCAAGTAAATGAAGAACACTAGAAACCCTATGGATCATTACATCAACTTAAGATTCCAGAATGGAAGTGAGAGCATATAACGATGGATTTTGTAACAAAGTTACCCCAAACCCAGAAGGATTATAACATGATCTGGGTAATAGTTGATCGTTTGACTAAAAGTGTGCATTTTCTAGCTGCAAGTGAGACATTGTTGTTGAGTAAATTAGCTCAGTTGTATGTAAATGAGATTATAGTTCGACAGGGGAACCATTATCAATAGTATTAGACAGAGACTCGAGTTTCGTATCTAGCTTTTGGTAAAGTCTACAATAGAACTTGGGTACTCGTATTAATCTTAGTACAACGTAGCATCCTCAGATCAACGGTTAAAGTGAGTGTATTATTTAAACTTTAGAGGATATGTTAAGATCTTTCGTGTTAGAATATGGCGGATGTGGGATTCTCATCTGCCTTTGATTGAATTCGCCTACAATAACTCGTATCATTCTAGTATAGGCATGCCACCATAAGAAATGTTGTATGGTCGTCGATGTAGAACTCCGACTTGTTGGTTAGAGGCCGGAGATAAATAGTTTACAAGTCGGAAGATAGTAAAATTGACTACTGAGAAAGTGGCTATTGCACGTGAGAAACTAAAAGCAGTGAGGGATCGACAAAAGATGTATGCAGATCTACGCAGATGACCAGTTACCTTTGCAGTAGGGAAACATGTGCATTTGAAAGTGTCGCCTTGGAAAAGTTTTATTCGTTTGGGTAAAAGAGGTAAATTAGTTACAAGGTACATTGGGCCTTTCAGTATTTAACAAGTGTTGAATGATTAGACGGTCGTGTTAAATCTTCCTGCAGAATTAGCTGCTATTCATTATACATTCAACGTGTTTTACCTTCGTATATGCAAAATAGACGATGAAAATCAGATTCTACCACTGCAAGATTTGAAAGTTGATATGAGTAAATAGTTAGTGGAAGAGCCTTTAAGAATTATAGACAGTAAGATTACTAAGTTACGGCATAAGCAGATTTCGGTGGTATTAGTTGAGTGGACGCACATCTTAGGTTCAAACCTAACATGGGAGACAGAAGAGTTGATGAGAACTCGTTAACCTCATTTGATTGACCTTAACCAGATTCCGAAGATAGAATCTCCTTTAAGGGGGTAGATTTGTCACAACCTTACATTGGGACTAGCGGTAATTGACCATTTTCCCTTGTTCATATTAATTTATTAATATTAATAATTTTATAATCATGTGCTTATAATTATTTGACTGGTTAGTTAAGTGCGTTTTGTGACAAGAGTCACAAAACATATTTTGGTTAGAATTGGACCTCGTTAGGACTGTTTAATGAGGTGCCTAGATTTTAGATAACTGGTAAGTATGTGTATGACACATGGAAGAGATTTTATTCCAATGAAGGAAACCCTTTTTGCTTAAAACCCTGCATCTTCTTAGTGTCCTTTTTTTAGAAACTTATACACACACGCTTACAAACACACATAAACTCTAAATCCCTAATCTTGTTCTTGATCTCTTTTTGAATCTATAAATCGTTTCTAGTGATTTAAGTAACTTCATAAGGTATTTGTTAAATGATTTCATGTGTTAAATCGGATTTAATCTCTAGTTTTTATAAACTTTTGTGTTAAATGGGTTTTGAATCAAAACTAGTATTTAGAGGTGTTGTAAAAATCAATTGATGTTATTAAATGTGTGTATACGAGTTATGCATGTTTCCTAAGTGATTTTTAGTGTCAAAACAGTGCAAA